>NW_013550603.1:3643295-4243295 GCF_000835555.1 Rhinocladiella mackenziei CBS 650.93
CCATTTCACGAACTGCATTGCGACATGCTGACCGCAATTGAGCTGGCAGGAGAGGTGAAGATACCATCCTCTCGCGAGATTCTCCTGAGGTGATTATTGACACATCTTCAAGGGTTTGAATAGTCCAGCAGGTCACGTGGTGATATATGCCAAGACCTGCAAGTCCCAACGGCTCCTTCTTCGCTTCAACTGAATTTCATCTTTAGCTTCGCTATCAACAACCTCATGTTTACCGCCGTCTTCCACTGTTCTGCTGAGTATCCTGTCTTGCCTCAGGAACACGTTAGTGAGTCTCTCTGAATATTGCTCTCTTTTTCCTCCCTCAACTCCCTTGATGAAATTCATCATACACCAAGTTCCGGCGACTTTTCTATGAGCCTTTGAACTAAAACATGCACTACCATCTGACACAAGAGCACATGATCATTCTATTGTAGACTCATTGCGTATAAACGTGAGGTTATCTGACATTACGAGGCACAGAATTGCGGCGATCTTGCAGCTTGAAGAAGCATGGTCGACAGAACCAAAGGTGAGCTCTTCAATTTTCTTTGCTCCTCTCAATGAAGACCACATAACTTTTCCAATGATGATCAAAGGTTTTCTCAATCAGTTCTGCTTCTGAATCTCATTGAAGAATCCATTACCAAAGCTTACCAAATTTTCTGATCTCCGTCCGTGTCAACGATGCTCATATTTCAATTACTGCTTCTCGAGGCTTCAATTTTGCTGACAAACACCTTCATTTTAGGTGTTCCACTCCAACAGAACTGCCGTCTCAGTCCCTTACCCCATTCGTAGCGCCACACCGATTCAATAAAGATAAGTGGGTGACCACATCCCAAACACGGCCCTTCGGCTTTTCCTTTTCTATGATGACACCAAGTCTATCCATTCTCCGAGTTCTCCTTTTATCAAGGCGACACCCTTCCGAACATTTCTATTGAAGCTCAATCTGAATTTCAAGTCTCCGTCCACACTCCCTGATACCGGACTTGCGTCTTCTCACCTTTACATGTCACATGGCATGGCGAGGGAGGGATGCGGGAAGGAGAGGTTGTGGAGTTGCCTGCGCCGGAACCTGAGAGGAAGAGAGGAGTTGAATGGGGTCCAAATGTTCTCGCTGCCTGTGCAGATCGCGCTGGTTGGGGCGTCGTTATGAGGTCTTGATCGATGCAGCTGTTTCGACAGGGAAGGGACTGACGTATACGGCTTATCTGATTTCGTTTCTATCTTGTTTTGGCGTGGCGACTGGTGTTGTGTTGTAAAGAGGACAAGTAAGCTGACCATCTTTATAAGGTTCGTTCCCTCGTTCATTTATTTGATTACCGCACACCCTTGGAGCGGGAATTCCCTGCTTCCATGTAGCGTGTGTTGAATAGAAAAACATGGTCCAAAAGCTAGAACATGGACACAGTCATGTCACTCATCATCGTAGCCTTCTGCGATTTCGATCCCAATTCGTTCCTCTTGCCTCCCAGCCAGACTGTCAAGTTTCATAACCAACCTGTCCACTGTTCTCGCCTGCCATGGGACAAATTTGCTTCCGTTTAATTCGACGTCGCTCAATCTTTGCACGACGTTGTCCATCCCAACCCCAGTGCGTTTCTCCTTTTCCATGTCGCGGATCTTATTCACCAGACCAACGAGTGTCCCTTCAATGGCGTCACTTGTTCGATCCATTTCAGTCAGGACTTCCTTTTCGTTTTGTGCGTAGTTGGAGAAGGCGTCCACCACGCCGTCATCTTCTTGCAAGTCCAATCCCTCCCAAACCGTCTGCAGACGAGAGAAGAGCGCAATGAAATGGTCGATTTGATTGAGGAGATCCTTCAACATGGTCATCCAGTCATCATTCGTGATAAAAAGTGCCGCATTCAGAGCTCTCAGATAGGCGCGATGCGCTTCCGCCAGCGTTCTGGGATCACTGGGCTGAGAACGACCACCAGAGCCGGAAGCATCATATGTACCATGTGACACTTCGGTCATTTTCATCTGGTCTCCCGTCGAGGCCGTGCAGGGTCTGGATGACTTTGCAGACAGTATCCCTTTATCTCCTCCGTCGATCCATTTGCGGAAATGCGTCCAGCTGCTCTGAATCACCTCGCCTTGGAGATATGCTTCAAGCTCATTGGTCACAAACACAGCCTTGCTGGCACATATCCAATATCTTCTCGTTCTTTTTGCTCTCCTATCTTCTCTCGACCTTCGAGCTGCAAGTTTTGCTTGCCCTACTCTTGAAGCGCTTCTCGGTGGACCCAGAGGAGAAGGATGACATCTGCGTTGTGACGTAAGTTTCCATAGTGCAGATAAATGAAGATCTGCCCGGCGTATGGAAAGCAGATACGCATTTATCAAGGCGTAAGTCTGAATATCTTGAGAAGACAGGAATATGTGTAAGGGTGAAGATGGTGGGATGGTAATATAGAGGAGCGTTGGTGTAGGCAATAACGTCGCGATCATCTGTTGACCATGCTGAACATCAACTGTTTTGAGAGACAGGATCTTCTTCGCAAAGTGAAAAACATCGTCTTCGCCATCTTCATCACCTCGTAATGCCACAAGCTCGGCCATTGTTTTGCTCAAAATGCCGTTGATTTCCGCATCCTTGATGGCTAAGTCATCGAGTCTGCCAATATTCCTCACCGGGCGAGCAGCTGTCTGTGTTTGCTGGCGATTCGTTATACGCTCGTCGGCATGTGCCACTAACGAGACCGTAAATTCGCCATGATCGAGGAGGACATAACGCAAGATGACCTGAAGCAACTGCATCACTAGAGGTCGAGGAAGGATTTGCGACAACGCATTTTCAGATATACTCTGATTAATTGTCGACAAGACGTTTTCCAACAGCGATGAATTCAAAGGATACCGAAGAGATTCCAGCAGTCCCAAATGCCTGGGAAGGAGGAGTATTGTCGGGTTGCTTGAACCTTGCAAAGTGGAGGCAACAGAAAGTGATTGTGAATTCAATTGATTCAATGCACTTCCTATCATTAGTAAAGCGTTGCTAGCGCCTGCGTTGACAAAGTTTGGTTGTAACGAGGGGTCAACCAGGAAAGCATCTGTCGTTGACAAGAGATGAGGGTTTGGTTTGACGAGGAAATCCTCGGCGCCAGAAGTTGGTAGCTTGCCGTATAGGACCCAGAGGGAGACCGCTCGCATCCAAGCTCTCTGTGCAACCGTCAAGAGATCAATAGCCATGTCTTCGATATCCGAGTAACCTGTGTGTGTTTCGTGCTCCAGGAGGTCGAGGATACTGGCACTAGACGGTCGGTGTGTACCTTTGGCATGCTTCAGTTCGGGGTCCAGATGCTGTACCACGAACCAGATCCATTCCAACCGTCTTGTCCAAGGTGCGAACTCGGTAACAATTGTGCTCAATGGAACGATTTCATATGCTCCAACATATCCGGCATCTTTCTTCAATATCGCTGACTCAACTTGTATGATCTTATCCATGAACCTGCCCAGATGGACATCTGCTATAGAAGCACTCACAGCACGGCAAACCATAGACCAGTGACCGGTCGACGATTTTGTGGTCGCACCTTTGATCCGCACGTGCAAGTCGTGAAGATGCGCGAGGGTTTCTAGCATTGCCCGTTCTGGTGGAGAAACGTATTGGTTGAAGCCGTTCTCGTCTCCCCCTTCAGATTGCTTTTCTTGAATCCATATTGGCGACTGAAGCCCGGATAATGATAAGAGGATTTCATGAAGCATTTCGAAGGTCTGGACGACGGTCGGGGACGCATACGAGGCTGAGGATCGCGACAAAGGTCGAACGAATGCTGGAATTCGTGTGGAGATTGACACCAGAGTACTAGCCGCCCGAAAAGTTCAAAGCGACACATTGCAGGACTTGAGGCCCATTACGGAATTTTTCAAACTGAATCACGGTCAATGGTGGACGCGTACCGGTGATTGGATCGAGTTGAGTGTTGTCGGTCTGGAGAGCTGATTTGTTGCCAAAAGGTAGTAGGGCAAGACATAGTGATATCTATGTTGTATAATTGTATGGCGTCAGGCGTTGAGGACTTTCCCTACAGGCAAAGTCCCCATGTCAGTGCCAGACTAATGGATAGATCCTCGAGGTAGGTTAGCCGAATTCGAGGCGGGCGACTTTGCCTGCCTGCGGATTGCATCACTCACTTCAACTCTTATTGAGTCCATCATATTTATTCGCGAACGTTCTTGACTAAGACGCCAGTTGCCTTGCCTGCATTCGGTTTTCGTTTTAATCAGCCCCTCTGCAATCTGTCTTTTGTCACTCTTTCAACTCATCTCTCAACCATCGACTCTCCGACTCTACCTCCTCATCTGAAGCGGCGTTCTGCTCTTCAGATCACTTCCCTCCGCACTCCTAAGGTCTTGCTTGAGGCAAGGCCACTGTCACCATTTCACCCCACGCCGAAATTCCAGACACAATCAAGGCCGGCAATAAACGAAAGGCCTCTTCTGAGAACCTGTCCCGGCCAGAAAAGAAAATCATGACAGACTCTGTGATGGAAGTCGATTCTCCTGGGGCGGCTATTCCGCGGCTCCAGAATGGCGAGATTGATGAATCCCTCTATAGTAGACAACTCTATGTTCTTGGCCACGAGGCTATGAAGCGAATGGGTTTGTCGAATGTTCTCATCGTCGGTTTGAAGGGATTGGGTGTGGAAATTGCAAAGAACATTGCTCTCGCTGGCGTCAAGTCTCTGACTCTGTTTGATCCTCAACCTGTGGCTATTACCGATCTCTCTTCCCAGTTCTTCCTCCGTCCTGAAGACGTCGGTAAACCACGAGCAGAAGTCACGGCGCCGCGAGTTGCCGAACTTAATTCGTATACTCCCGTGGTCGTGCATAGATCTCAATCCTTGACCGAAGACCTGAGTCAACTGAAGCAGTATCAAGTCGTCGTCCTCACTACCACATCCTTGAAAGATCAACTCACAATCTCCGAATTTTGTCACAAGAATGGCATTTATCTCCTCGTCGCCGACACATTCGGTTTGTTCGGTTACATTTTCACCGATTTCGGAAAGAACTTCACGGTAAGCGATGTTACTGGAGAAAATCCTGTCAGTGGTATCGTCGCGGCTATTGACGAGACCGGTCTGGTGTCTGCTCTGGATGAAACACGCCATGGGTTGGAAGATGGCGACTACGTAGAATTCGCTGAACTCAAAGGAATGGAGGCCCTCAACGGCGCACCCCCTCGCAAGATCACCGTCAAGGGACCTTACTCATTCTCCATTGGAGATGTGTCTGGCTTGGGTAGATACCAAGGAGGCGGACTTTTTACTCAAGTCAAGATGCCCAAGGTCATTCAATTCCAGTCACTGTCAGAACAGATCCGAAAACCCGAGTTGATGATTTCCGACTTTGCAAAATTCGACCGGCCTGCACAACTTCACCTTGGAATTCAGGCTCTTCATGCTTTCGCCGAGAATCACAAGGGTGCTCTTCCCCGGCCTCACAATGACGGAGATGCGAAAGAAGTACTGGAACTTACCAAGAGGTTGGCGAAAGAGAGCGGCGACGAGGTTGAAATCAGCGACCGGTTGATCACCGAACTCAGTTATCAGGCCCAAGGTGACCTTAGTCCGATGGCTGCGTTCTTTGGTGGTCTTGCAGCACAAGAAGTGTTGAAAGCAGTGTCAGGAAAATTCACCCCAATTGTCCAGTGGCTCTACTTCGATTCTCTCGAGTCACTTCCCACCTCTGTTGGACGAAGCGAGGAACTTTGCACACCAATTGGATCGCGTTATGATGGCCAAATTGCTGTCTTTGGTAGGGAGTATCAAGAGAAGATCTCTAATGTCAAGAACTTTTTGGTCGGCGCCGGCGCCATTGGTTGTGAAATGTTGAAGAATTATGCCATGATCGGTCTTGGGACGGGGCCCAAAGGTCATATCACAGTCACAGACAATGATTCTATCGAAAGAAGCAACCTCAATCGACAATTCCTATTCCGAGCCAAGGATGTTGGGAAACAGAAGAGCGACTGTGCCGCTGCAGCGGTTCAAGCCATGAATCCTGACCTCAAAGGCAAGATTACTACCATGACCGACCGAATCGGCCCTGATAGCGAAGGCATCTTCAACGAACAATTCTGGAATGGGCTCGACATTGTTACGAACGCTTTAGACAACGTCGAAGCCCGTACCTACGTTGATCGACGATGTGTCTTTTTCATGAAGCCATTGCTTGAGAGCGGGACTCTCGGAACCAAAGGCAATACTCAAGTCATTCTTCCACGTCTGACAGAGTCATACTCCAGCTCTCAAGATCCACCAGAACAATCCTTCCCAATGTGCACCCTTCGAAGCTTTCCCAACAAGATTGAGCACACTATTGCTTGGGCCCGAGACTTATTCCAGTCGTATTTCGTGGGACCTCCAGAGACTGTCAATCTCTACCTGTCACAACCAGATTACATCAACACTACTCTGAGACAGCAAGGGAATGAAAAAATGATTCTGGACAGCCTGAAGGAGTTCTTGGTAACTGAAAAGCCGGCCGATTTCAACGACTGTATTGCCTGGGCACGCATGCAATTCGAAAAGCAATACCACAATGCCATTCAACAACTGCTGTACAACTTCCCCAAGGATTCCAAGACTTCGAGTGGTGCGGATTTCTGGTCTGGACCGAAGCGTGCTCCCACCGCTCTCATTTTCGATCCGTCTGACGAAACACACATGGCATTCATTGTTGCTGCGGCCATTCTCCATGCCTACAATTATGGTATCCAGCCACCCAAAATCACCCACGAAGACTATGTGAAGGTTCTTAAGAGCATGATCATCCCAGAGTTCAAGCCAGACGCAAATGTCACGATCCAAGCCGACGAGAAAGAGCCAGATCCAAATGGACCAGCTCCCACCTTTGCCGATGATGCGGAAGAATTGAACAAGATCATTGCCGAGTTACCCACTCCTAAGTCACTCCCAACATTCCGCCTGAATGTGGTGGAATTCGAGAAGGACGACGATACCAACCATCATATCGATTTCATCACTGCGGCCAGCAATCTTCGAGCAATGAATTACAACATTCCCGTGGCCGATCGCCACAAGACGAAATTCATAGCTGGAAAGATCATTCCTGCGATTGCCACCACCACTGCTTCGGTCACGGGATTGGTCATCCTCGAATTGTTCAAGATCATTGATGGAAAGACTGATCTAGAACAATACAAGAACGGATTTATCAATCTTGCTTTGCCGTTCTTTGGATTCAGTGAACCGATCGCAAGCCCCAAGGGCAAATACCGAAGCAAGCATGGCGAAGTGACCATTGACAAACTCTGGGATCGGTTCGAAGTCGAGGACATTACCTTGACTGAGTTTCTGCAACATTTCGAGAATCATGGTTTGAGTGTGACGATGGTTAGCTCTGGCGTCAGCCTGTTGTATGCCAGTTTCTATCCACCAAACAAGACAAAAGATCGAATGCCTCTCAAGATGAGCAAGTTGCTCGAAACTATTAGCCGCAAACCTATTCCAGATCACCAAATGAACATCATCTTTGAGATTACCGCGGAGGATACCACTGAAGAAGATGTGGAAATTCCCTACGTCATGGTGAAATACAAGAAATAGATCCTGGCAAGCTCTATTCCATTGGGAGACACAAAAGGCGTTTGACCAGCAATCCTGGGAGCTGTACAGATATACGCACGGACTGGAAGTTGAATACTGGGATTTCTTTTCTCTCGGCTCTTGCCCCAAGAATGTAAACATCCGATATAGCCAACATGAGTCTGAATAAATTGCTGCCACAAATGGAAAGCCCACCTTACAGCATCTTTAGTCAGAACTGCGATTTTAGTAATCGGGGTCTAGCTAGCATGTGAAGGTATTTCGTCATGATGAGTTCTTAAGCTTCCCATCGCACCCCCACACTTGAGCGGCGAAGTATTTAAATATTCGACAACAGCTACCAGAAACATGGCCGAAGTCAGTCAGTAACATCGATTTCGGCTGCTTCATGTCCAATATCCTTGCTCGCGCACGATTGCAAGCATTTCACCTGGCAAAGCCGACTGGGGCCTCTATAATATACCAAGCATCACAAACGAAATCACCCCGCTTCAGCTTCTCAACCATGTCGGTACGCAGCAACGCTCTTTACTCTTTCTCAGCTCTCGTTTTCTTCGTCTCTTATCCTCACCGTGTTCTGACTGAACCTATCCTTGCAGGACCAGAAAAGCAGTATCACCGATTGGGTCAATCCTGGGGATAAATCTGGAGAGTTCAAGAGACAGCAGTCGTCCTTTCGCAATTTCATATCCAAAGATCCCAATGCAGAGTTTCCCGCAGAACGGGGCAGATACCATTTATACGTCAGCTATGCATGTCCCTGGGGTATGAATCTAGCCTTGCCTGCCGAATGTTTTTGTACTGATTGCGCTTCATCACTACAGCGCATCGAACCCTCATTGTTCGCAAGTTGAAAGGTCTCGAAGATATCATCCCCTTCACCAGCGTCCACTGGCACATGCAAGAGAAAGGTACATATACCTCCCAGCATGACTTTTTATTTTTCTAACCTGACATCTCAGGCTGGCGCTTCGCGACCGCCGACGAAACCCTTCCCGGCGAAAACGTCACTCCGGACCCCTTACACGCGAACTTCACGCACCTCCGCGACTTATATTTCGCGGCCAACCCAGACTACTCCGGACGCTTCACGGTGCCGGCACTCTGGGACACGAAGAAGAAGACCATTGTGAACAACGAGTCCTCTGAAATCATCCGCATGATGTACACGGAATTCGATGATTTGCTGCCCGAAGAATACAAAAATGTTGTCCTCTTCCCGAAAGATCTCCAAGAACAAATCGAAGCCACCAACGCCTGGACCTACGACGATATCAACAACGGGGTGTACAAGTCTGGCTTCGCAACGACGCAAGAAGCATACGAGCGCAATGTCATCCAATTATTCAAATCGCTTGACCGCGCCGAATCCGAGCTCTCGAAAAGCTCTGGACCATATTATTTCGGGGACAAGATAACAGAGGCAGACGTCAGACTTTATACGACAATCGTGCGCTTTGACCCGGTGTACGTGCAGCATTTCAAATGTAATGTCAAGGATATACGGAGCGGGTATCCGCATTTGCATAAATGGCTTAAGAATCTGTATTGGAATGCGCCGGCGTTTGGGAGCACGACGGAATTCGAACATATCAAGAAGCATTATACGAAGAGTCATCGGCAGATCAACCCGTTTGGGATCACGCCGGTGGGGCCCGTGCCGGATATTTTGAATCTGGATGAAGAGGTTGCTGCTGCCACGAAATAATCACCCAGGCATTGAAAGGTGAAGTCGAGAATTTCCATTTCAATTTCAGACCGGGTGGGACATTCTCGTCCGGTGGAAAACTAGGAAGTATTCATCAACACTTTTTGGACCATGCCGTATTGAAATATTCTCCGTCACTTCCTTCTCTTTCTCTTTCTCCCTTTCCAATTCGCTCTTTGCGATAACAGGAGTTAATTGAAATACCGTACAGACACAATTCGAGATCCACTCAAACACCGTATCGAGATATGTTTTTCAACAGCCAGCAGCAACCGAAAGCCCAGCAACGACACCAGGATTTGGGCCTTGATCCTGGACTTTGCGCCTAAAATCCTCAATCTCCGCAATTGCACTGACAATCACCTCATCGAATTGCTGCTTACTCAGGTTGCTTCGCCAGATCTCCACGCGGCCGGATTCAAGTTTATCGGTCAGCACGACGGTGCAGATCGTCTGCTCGGCACGGTCGGAGCAGCGGATATTTGCTTGCTTGCGGTCGCCTCGGGATATCACCCAGAACAAACGCCCTAATGTCGAGGATTCGAAGTTGTCCTTGTAAGTGATGGTGTTCCCCGTTGTGAAGGACATGTCGATCTTGCCGGACCAAGTGTGCCAATTTATGGTGGCGAGTTGGGTGTCGTTGGATGTGACGGCTATGTCGGGCGCGGAGGAGTAGAAGAGGGGTCGGCTGTAGATTGCCGTATAGCTGGGTTGGGAGGAGCCCTGGGGGGTGAGAGTTTTGATGTGTTTGCCGGAGGATTGAAAGATGAGAGTGTAGGGTCCTTGTAGTTGGGGAGGAGGCTGTGGTGAGGGAAAGCCATATTGAGAACCTGGTTGAGGAGGTGGATACCCTTGGGGAGGATATTGCTGTGGCGGGTACTGAGGAGGGGGATATGGTTGGTATCCTAGAGCTTGCGGTGGAGGAGGCTGTTGGTAGGGACTATGTGATCGTGGAGATTGCTGATAGGGACTGGGAGTGCGAGAAGGAGGCTGTGCATAGCCTGGACCTGGATAAGGCTGCGCTGGTTGTTGATATGGACTCGATGGTAGACTTCCTCCTTGACATTGATGAGGTGGATAGAGCTGTGATGGAGGGTATTGAGCGGGTGGCTGTCCTTGGGACTGATGGTATGGATATTGTTGTGCCATTGTTCCTCTCTGAGGGACAGTGGAAAGGTAATGTATGAGAGGTTCTTCTATGACTCAAGATGAGACATAGGAAGCCACCTGCCTGAGGAATGAAAGTGTATGTATATCAATTCGCCAACCCCACAAAACCCATACATAGCCTTAAAGTTTGTTCATTCACAGCCGAAACTTAAGCTTCTTGGTCATCGGCGTGGAGCAATCAGCTATGTGGAAAGTAACCGATCAACCTGCAAGCCGACTCTGAAAGGTTAGGATGCTTACAGCCTGCTCCAAAAAGCAACAGCTGGATTCGGTAATTCTCGTGCTAGAGTCTTCTTGCTGTGGTTCTTATCTAGCACCATCACACCAGAGTGTTCCCATAATTAAAATACAGGATTACCACGTCCGACCCACTGATCATCGCTGGAAGGCTGAGTTTGGCAGAGGTAAGCACTAGACGTTGCTCCTTTCGAACGAAACCAGCAGTGTCATGGGGCCAGTATGTCGTTTAGGTACTACCTTTCTAGCACCTCCTGTGTAAATGGTCTCTTGCCTTTTCTGTTGGATATATCATTTTGGCTCCGTGGAAAGCGTTTGTTGTGTGACCGGCGCTTCTCCAAGACAGATTTGTCGGCTGAGCAAGCCCTCCTCTTCGGAGTCTTGCCATCAACTCTCGTCAACCATTATTGAGAAAGGCCTCTGGAATAGATTCTCTGAGACGTCTGCTTCTGGAGTGAAGGATGCTTCTTGACTAGGCACGACAAGCCATGTCCGTTGACGTGGCTGGCCAAAGCTCAAATTCCAAGTCAAGGACCCCACCAAATGCAAACTCCTTCTAAACATGACAAGTTCAGCCTTTGGTTCCTCCTCGCCGAAAAATCGCTCCTGCTAGCTAATTGCGTCGAAATCATAAAGCCCGCGATGAAAGCGCTCGACATATCTGTAAAAGCAACAGGAGTGAGTCAACTCGTGAACCAGAGTCACAGCAAAATTGACCAAAGTTCTCCGGTGGAGTTCGGGGGGGAAACTATCATAGTGACAACGCGTGAATCAAGTAGTATATCTGCTGTTGATTTGGATTTCTCCAATAGGAAGGCGAGGTCGGCCTGTGTGAGAAACGTACTCGAGGTGGATTTCTGCGCAGGCATGATCGAAATGGTCTGCATGGTATCCGGTAAAGACTTGGAGGCTGATGAGACGATCAGAGGCCTCCGGGAAGATTCGCTCTTCTGACAGCTCCTTGTTGATCACATAGAATCTCTGAGCCTCCGGGATTCTATTGCACCATTGACAGGGATGTTAAAGAATTTGGAGGTCTCTTCGTGAAATCTATCCTGAATAACTTACTGGGGGTTGCAGCCAGTTCCTAACAAGCTGGTCCTAACAAACTGCTGGAGACCTTTATGTGCGCTTATACGTTGAAATTTGATTGATTGAAGGCGCAATCAATGTGGTCTTCAGAGTGATTAGGTTATTCATCTTTGCACATATCGTGGTGCTCTATTGGGAAGCATTGCTGCCAGGATGGTTGATGAGGAATCGAAGAGTAAGAGTTTGTGGAGAAGCCATCTTGACGATGTGGTAGCGTTTCTGAGATAACTAATTGCTGCAATCCAGAGGTTGATCGGCTGGGTAAAATTGTTAGCTTGACTAGCCGAGTCGCGAGGAACAACATGTGTCAAACTTGGTGCAACTCGAGATGTCTTGAATGCTCTCCGCTCTTCAAATGAGTGTGGGATAGAGCCCATCTATATGTCTATCTACGAGATGCATACTGGCACTGTTGCCTGTCAATGGTATTGCACGCCAGAAGGTGTATGTTATAGAATGGGTTGGTTTGCTGTGATCGATCGGTTACCATTTGTTCAACAATATGTTGTCACTCTGTTGGACCGGAGTTGCTTATGCAAAAGAGGAGAGGACCAATATCTGATGAAGCAGGCGGCAAATCGGCAGTGTTTGTCACAAGTATCATTCCGGCCTAGTCGCAATATGCGATCAACAGAACCAGCTTTTTGACCAAGTGAATGGTTGCTGTGTAAGTTGTAGAATGGTTGTCTTTCCATAACACCGACTTGAGCGGATGGAGGGCGCTCTTCCTTCATCAGTGGTAGGACGTGCCTTTCTTCCTTGTAGAATGTAATGTCTGCCTGTGTCCCCAATGTGGACTCTGAACTGTAGCATTACTGAACTGCTCATTTCGAAAGCTTCCATCCTTGTCTGCTCCTGGAAATTCGTCGATACCGGGAATCCTCCGAACTGCTCACCCGCAAGCTACCATTCCAGCACCTGAGTTTGGCAGGGTTGTCGTTCCAGCTTGCGAAATATCACAATCATTCATGCCTATCATATCTTGTTTCTTGGACGCAAAGAAAGAGTGGGAGAGACAAGCCTGCGGACATCTCGGTTTTCTCCACTGGCAACACCATCAGGATAAATAAGAAGCGAAGATAGTCTTTAGACACACTCCCGTCTCCCTGGAGCATTCTGGACTGGGTTACTTTCAAAACGTCGGTCTAAACTCGGAAAACCGTGCTTCTCCTTTTCCAGGTCAGCCTTGTGAAATGTTGGGATCAAGCTATAGGATAATCAATTGTTTTCCTTCAACAACGCTGCCGAAGAGCCCACAACGATAGATTGGACCAGGAAAAGTCTCTATTGGGATTAGAACCATTCCTTTCCCACAGACAATGTCCTGTATTATCTCATGTCGATACTAACTTCTGCAAGCTATGTTCGTGAGTATGTCCGCTGCTCCGGGTGGTCGTCGCTTTTGTGAGTGAATCCTCTGATGGCATGACGATTAACCAGCGGCAATAGTCTCTTAGGCAGTGACCAAGCCTGGTGAGGAAGGGGAGCCTAGTAAGTATCTTTTCTACCTTGACATGATCTCGGCTTACCTCCAATAAGGTATATATTGGCAAGAAAGGGTCACTGCTCGTCAGAACAAGCGAAGAGAAAGAAAAAAAGTTAGTATAGCATGGATTGGACTGGAATAATTTACCAGCTAGATGCCGCTGGCGCCTCTGCCACCGCTCCTCCTCCTCCTCCTGCTATTACTCAACTCCAATGGCAGCAATGTGTCCTTGGATGGGGCTTCCCTTTAAAGCACAATTGCGAGCCTCGTTTCTTTGGTTCGTTGGGATCCGAAAATCATACGTCGAATTGGTCAAATGGTTGCATCCATTCCACAGATTTCGACATTAACTGGCAGTTTCTTTTGGATGCATGGGCAATTGATGCACACTGGCAATGTATTCTTCCAGCATACGTGTGCAAACACTCGAGGATGCCCAATGACAAAATCAAACATTGACCAAGAGCATGTGGCAAATTCTCAACGAGCATCTCGGATGGTTTTGGCACAGACCATGAACAACCCCATTCTGCAGCTATTCTAATGGTGTCATTGTTGTTGGCATTCTTACAGTAGCAAGCGGGAGAGATGGCAGTGGATCATGCAATGACCGAGCTCAAAGGAGATCAGCGGCCTAGAAAACGCCACCACACCGGTCCCAGACCTTGCTGCTTAAATCCTTTACTCCGCTGCGCTGAAATGAATATCTGATGCTTTCTTCCACTAGGACAACGCAGTTGTGTTTCACTTTCAGTCTGCAAAATTCCATGCCTTTGCATTCGGCGCGAGTATTCCATGACCGATATATGGCATTCTGCAATGCGATTGAGCGAGGAGGTCCTGACTAAACTATGAAGCTCGACACAAAGTCACTTCGATACCTCAACCCTACTGACTGGCGTACCCTTACCGCAGTCGAGAATGGAAGTCGAAACCACGAAGTCGTTCCCACCTCGTTGATCGCGAATCTCTCCAAGTCGAGCGTGGGTGATGTCCAACGCAGCATCTCGTTGCTAGCGAAGGCCAATCTCATTGCCAAAGTCAAAAACGCCAAATACGATGGCTACAGACTGACATACGGCGGGCTGGACTATTTGGCTTTACATTCCCTGCAGAAAAATAATGCGGTCTACAGTGTGGGCAATCAAATTGGCGTCGGGAAAGAGAGTGATATTTTCGTCGTGAGTGATGAGAAGGGTGAGCAACGAGTGCTCAAAATCCATCGACTGGGGAGGGTTAGTTTTAAGAAAGGTGTACGAAATAAGCGAGACTATGCTCGGACGAAAACGCAGAAAGAGAGGGGTGCTGGAAGTTGGATGTATATGTCCCGACTTGCTGCAGTCAAAGAGTTTGCCTTTTTGCAAGCGCTTCACAATGCGGGGCTCAGCGTGCCGACGCCATTGGGTCAGAATCGACATCAGCTGGTTATGTCACTGATCGATGGCTTCCCTCTTCGTCAGATTGAAAAGGTGCCCGACCCAGCTGGACTGTATGCGGAGTTGATGGAGATGTTGGTGCGACTCTGCTCACTGGGGTTAATACACGGAGATTTCAACGAGTTCAACATAATGATCAAGCAGGAGGAGGACGAAGGCGCGAACATCAAGTTGGTGCCAGTGTTGATTGACTTCCCCCAGATGGTCAGTGTGGATCACGCCAATGCAGAGTTCTATTTCGACAGAGACGTTGAATGTGTGAAGCGCTTCTTTGCCAGACGGTTCGGGTTCACTAGCACTGAAGAAGGCCCACTCTTCAAGGATGCCAGGCAAGCAGTTGGCAAGGATGGGGTCGGAAGACTTGATGTCGAAGTTGAGGCCTCGGGATTTTCTAGGAAGATGGCCAAAGAACTGGAGGATTACATGAAAGAGCACGGGGTCGACGGTGACGCAAAAGAGGCTGAAACAATCGATAGGGATACAACTGATTCTGAAGATGGAGCGGATGAGGAGGACGGGGAGACTGGTTCTGGACTTGATCCAACCCTGTTCCCTGTCGCGGGGATTCATGAATGAATCCTTCCTCAATCACCTGACAACGATCACCTTGTTAACGCTTGGATACGAAGATACTGTAAGTTCACTGTCAATGATCTGTTCGCGTATGCAGTATGAACTCCGCACCGTCCCGTCCGAACCAATCCCTTGTTCACGAATCAAATGCGTGGGGATATACACAGTCAGCTGAAGGAAGGGCGGAATATCTCTTGACGGATTGCAAAGTGAGTCCTCTGTTGCAAGCGAGGTTTTTACAAGCACCAAACCCCGCATTCGATCACTCGGAGTCAAACAGCGGCGAGTCAACTCGGTGATTGTGATAGAGAAGAGCCCCCTGCTGCTTGAGCCCAGAACGGCCAGTTCCGCTCCCAGGACTGCATACCTGAAGACTTTTGCCTTTTGAAGTTTGGACTACGGATAATTAAAAAAGTGGGACGGAGAGTTTGCCCACCTGTTTACAAAACCGGTGGTTCACCTGCATCCAGACTTCAGGAAGAGCGCTTACTGACGTACGGGACACGACTCTTGTTCTTGCGACAAATTCTATTACCGACTCTACGCGTCATTTTGTCAGGATGGAACAGAAAGATCTTTCTTCGATCGAGAATGAGAGAGAGAGACTCTTGCGAGAAATGCCAGAAAGAACGACATACCAAGCATGTGTTCTCTCTCCAATCCCTAGACAGTCACACCACCGGCCTATCCGACTGAGCCAAACGACATTATCAAGACCGTTGGATGCTATCAGTAAACCTGTGGGGTAAACAAAGCGGTTTCTTATTGACTAGCCGGGAAAAAAAGCTAAGGTACATGAAAGTAGGAAAGATGGAGGCGATTTCAAACGATGGGTCAGCAACTTTGACCGAATTTGTGATCCATGTCACCGAAATGATAGTCTGCCCAGAAGTCAAAGATAGAGAACAGTGGAATGCGGGACGCAGCCACCAGCCTCGAGGGTACAGCAGCCTCCAGCCTTCAGACTATGCGAAAAACTTTGGCAGTAGTTGGCGAGGATGATAGCTCGTTTAACAGATCCCCTGCAGCAGTCGAACCCCTGACTTGGGGAAAGGGGAGGGCATCTTGAAACACGGATCCTGGTTAGTGGCAGGCTCGAAGCAATAATACCACTGACCACAACAATGCGTAAAGGGAATAGAGAGGAAATTTAGATTGAGGGAGAACCAGGAACACGAACCAGGAAGCTGAGCCAGCATGAACCAACTGCAAGCAGAGAGACCAGCGAAGCCGCAGGCTTGCAAGGTAATTCCCCTAGAGGCTCACCAGGCAATAGACTTTATCTTTTCTACGTAAGGTCAGGTACCATGGGCTTCAGGAGCACACGGAGAGTGGGCAGACTGACGACCAGTAAACTCTACTATCCACACACCCAAAGTTTTGCTCCATGGGTATCCCCCCCACGGAAGTTGTACCAATCTAAATTGCCCACTATTTGGCTTCCGCGAGGGACGGAGATTAATCCTACCAATTAATGAAGATCTCGTAGACCAGGCTCACCCGGCTCCATCTGCGTCTCTAACTGCAAATAGAATCCACAACGCGAAGGGCCGCGCATGAACCGGCAACTCCTGACTTGACAGACTATACGCGAGAAGTGAGAGCCAGTCGACAGTGCGAGAGCGAGACATCCGACTTGTCCAACGCGAAGGATTTTGCTCACTTTTCACCACAAAACACCACCACTACCACTATCATCGCCATCACCTTCGGGCCTTCTTCCCTAGCCTGAATTGCGACTCACCACATCTCTAATCCACATATTCTCTCCTCGAGCGGTGGTAGCTTCCCAGGCTTCTCCTTAATCGGTGAGACCTGAAAAATCGTATTGCCAGCCTCTCCCCTGTCCGAGGTCCTCCCATCACTGTCACGTTTTCCTGGTCACTTCTGGTCGAAAATACAATACGCAGGACAATATCTATCGAACCCGTTGCCTTCTCCTCCCCTCCCCCCCACCACCTGTCGAGCCCGTCGAGTGTACCAACTGAGTAACTGTCAAATCCCGGCTGCCAGTGTTTCACGATATCTTTCGCGTCTCCGCCGGCAATCAGACCTCCTCGAATCCAATACGCGCAGCGTCCATGCTCAGAGCAACTGGTCGACGTCAAAATCAGACTTTGAGGTGCTGTGCCCTCTGACATCTGTCGGGTCGGCCCCCTGTGAAGGGAGAGAGGTGGTCGTGCAACCACACACAACATCATACCACACAAAAGGGAAGATCCATTTAGTCCACCATGATTTCTTCCCCTCCAGGCTCACCCGATGGTGCTCGCCAGGTACGTGCGCAGAGCATGTACTCGGCCCCCTCACCGGATCCTATGCAGAAACAACGCCCGCAGAGCATGATCAGTCGCCCCCCTCCACGAAGCCAGAGTCGCATGAGCCAGAGTAGCAATCATGTTGGAAGCCGAGCTTCAGATGAAGATGCAAAGACGTCGGTCCGAGTTGGTGTGTTCATGATCGCAGGAGTGATGGTTGTATGGCCGTCTTGACTAACGATGGCGCAGTTGTTCGAGTTCGACCCCCTTTGGGCCCTGCTGATCCCGGATTTGAACTCATTCCACAGAGATTCCAGCGTTCGATGGTCCAGGTAAACACAAACACGAGCCTTGCCGTCGACTCACCCCAGGGGCGAAAGATCTTCATTTTTGATCGCGTCTTTGGTGAAGAAACAACACAGAAGGGTGTATGGGAATACTTGCAAGACAGTGTAGATTCTTTTCTACAAGGGTACAATGTCTCAATACTTGCGTACGGTCAATCTGGAGCCGGTAAGAGTTACACGATGGGCACCTCCGGCCCAACAGAACAGTTCGATCCTTCTTTGAAAGGTAAAGCTTTGGCCCATTCACAAATCTGGAAATATTCTCAACTGTTGTCAGGTGTCATTCCCAGAGCAGCGCAGCATTTGTTCGAAAACCTCAACGGGAGTTCTGCACACAGCAGACACAGCTCGGGCTTGAAATCACCCACCAGATATTCCGTTACAAGCCTGAACCAAGTCATGCAGAACTCCCGATCCTTTATCGACAAGGGATGGGAGATGTCGGTGACATATGTTGAAATTTATAACGAGCAGCCAAGAGATCTATTGCTTCCAGAAGATGCACCCTTCACCGAGAGAGCCAATGTCCAAATTCGAGAAGATCCTCGCGGTCGAATATTCGTCGAAGGTCTTAATTCGGTTCGCATTTCCTCTATTGAAGAACTAATGCGCGTTCTGAACCACGGATCAACAATCCGACAGACTGACGCGACAGCCATTAACGCTCGATCATCACGATCCCACGCCGTCTTCACCGTCAACCTCCGCCAAACGAGAGCCCAAGGATTCAATTCGTCAAAAGACAAACGATCTTCACTGGCCATTGATCACATGTCCGGAGGCGAATCTCCCATGACGGTGGAAAGCAAACTCCACTTTGTCGATTTGGCAGGCAGTGAAAGACTGAAGAATACCGGCGCCACCGGTGATCGTGCGAGGGAGGGTATATCCATCAACGCAGGATTGGCCAGTCTCGGCAAAGTCATTTCTCAGCTGTCGTCGCGAACACCCGGGACATATGTGTCGTATAGAGATTCCAAATTAACTCGAATGCTTCAAGATTCTCTTGGTGGGAACGCGATCACTTATATGATTGCTTGTGTCACACCCGCCGAGTTCCACCTCAGCGAGACCCTCAATACGGTACAATACGCTCAGAGGGCCCGAAATATTCAGAGCAAGCCCAAGATCCAACATGTTGATGATGGAGGTGATAAACAAGCAGTAATCGAACGCTTACGTACCGAGATTGCTTTCCTCAGACAACAAATTCGCAGTGCTGAATCCTCCGATCGTCGACCTGGTATGATGTCGGAGAGATCGGACAGGCCGAATGAACGAGAAAATGAATTGCATCATCAATTATTGGACATTCAAGAGAGCTACAATGCCCTCAGCCAGAGACATGCGAAACTCGTGTCAGAACTGACCAAGAGTGCCGACACAGGTGATCAACTGAATTCGGCTGCTGGAGAAAGTGCCGTGGATCGACTGAAACGATCTCAAGCCAACCAGGAAATGATTGAGCAAGTGGTCATGGAGTACGAGAAAACAATTCAAAGCCTGGAGACGAATCTTTCGAATACTCGATCATCGCTCGCCACCACGGAAAGCAATCTTCTCGAACGGGAGACCAAATGCGCCTACATCGAGACAATGAATCAGCAGTTGAATGCTCGCGTCCAGAAATTGATGGATCGAGAATCGAATACGGAACAATATCTACATGACCTCGAGGCGAGACTCGATGACCAGAATTCTGGAGGTGAAAAGAATGACGCCATTATCTCAGATCTGCGCAAGGAAATTGCGCGGATCAGAGAAAGTGAAACAAATGCGGAAGATTACATTTGCACTCTCGAAGAACGTCTGGCCGAAGCAGACCAAGATATGGAGATCATGCAACGTGAAATCGAAAGACTCGAACACCTTGTTGAGCGTCAAAGAAGTCTCGGCAAACTCGACAATCTACTCTATGAACTTGACCATATCCAAGATAAGGATGGAAAGTCAAAGGTTCCCACCGAACCATCCTCGGAAGCCACCAAAGTTGTCGAGGAAGAACATGAGAAGGACCGAAAGACTGCGGAACAAACTGAATTGCCTCCCCAACAAGAAGACGAACTCGATGAGCACGTTGAGGAATCTGCCCAGCAGCCAACGGAAGAAAGTGACGAGGCTGGTCTTGAAAAATTAGAAACTGCTGTGTCTCAGCAGAAGTCGCTCCAAGCCCCCCAAGGAGGAGGAGAAGACGAGAATCTTCCTAGCCCTGCTCAGTCAAAATTCATCACAGAGAAGTTCGAAGCGGTCAGCCAAGAATTGTTCGATCTCCGACTGGAGCATGAATCCACTGTCAACGAGTTGGATCTGCTGTCAGCCAAATATCAAGAGGCTCTTCGTACTCTTGCTGAAATGCAGGATTCCATTGATGAACAGCCCCAGGCCACGACATCTCCACCAGAGAACGGAACCACCGAGACTCCTCAAAGTCCTAGTTTTTTAGAGGAGGCGGAAATGCAAGGAGCAGAGGATGGACAACACTTACCTTCATCGCGATCACTCTCCTCGGAATTGTCCTTGGCTGGGGAATCTTCTACTTCGACAGATACCGACATTACGCCGGTTTCTAAAAAGACCCAGTCTGCAGAGGTTGCCTCCCAAGAAGTTGAACGATTGCAAAACCTTCTTGCTGAACATGAACGAAATATGCATGAGGTGACGGAGCAATACGTACAATTGCAAGCAGATCACAAGGAGGCCTTGAATACCGTTGAGCGGTTAAAGTCTCAAGTCCAACGAGCCAGACCTGCCTCCCCTGGTACTCCGGGCATGCTTCGACGCATGACTTCACAGACTGGATCAGGTGTTGACCGAGGTCAGCGTTCTATAACGTCTCTCAGGACCCTGCTGGCCGAAGAGTTTGAATCGAGACCAGACCGGATGGAGGGGGCTGAAGTTCATCTTATTGCAGCTAACAATGAACTTCAGACTCGTTTGGAACGTATCCATGCTCTTGAAGCCGAGGTCAAGAATGCAAAGAAGGAAATGGAAATCAAGTCGACAATCATTTCTGGCTTGACGAGAGAAAGAACAAGTATCAAAGCTGGGTCTCCTGTTGACTTGAACATGGTGTCTCAACTTCGAGATCAGATTATTCAGAAAGAGACTGAATTAAAATCACTTCATGAAGGATATGCTCGTCGTGAACAAGAGCTGCAAGATGAAATCCAGACACTGAAGCTGGAGAAGGCCGGCGCACAACAATCTATTCCCCCAACATCCGAGCATGAGGAGAAGATCAACGCCTTGAATGAGCAATTATCGGAACTGAAATCCAAGCATCAAACAGCTCAAAAAGCGATTGATGAGTCTGAGAAGCGATATATTCGGACGAAATCTGAGCTCGAGGTAGCATTGGCGAGTGTGGAGACTTTGAAGGCTCAACAGGCAGCTGGTGAAGGAGATGCTTCGCTCGAACGCGCAGCTACTGCCAATGCCATGCAAACTGAGCGTGATAATTATCAAGAGCTAATTAGCAATCTTAAGAAGGAGGTGGAAGAACAACGAAGCTTGAATGATGAACATGCCGCGAAGACTTCCGAACTTCGTCAACTCCATGCCTCACTCAGCAAAGATTTCGATGCTCATTCGGACGTGATCAAATCTCAACAGCAAGAGATTGCTTCTTTGAGAGCCGAGCTCGTGCAGCTGGAGAGGAAGGTCGAAGAAGCAGAAATAGCTGCGGAATCTCACAAAGAAAGTATGAAGGCACTTCATGATGCTCATGCAAGTGAGATTGAAGAGATGAAGCTTGCCCACGGCGGCAATTTGGCCGGGTACGATGACCAAATTGCTGAAATGACTACAAAACATGAGAAACTCGTGGCTACATACAAGACAGATCTTGAACATGCACTGTCGACCGTGCAGAAACTTGTTTCGAGTGCTGAGACAGCACTCGGTCATCCAACAACGGCAGATATGCTTGCAAGCCATATTCAAGATCTAGTGGATGAGAAGCGCCATATCGCGGAGGCCAACCATCGACTGAATGGTGTCAATGCTGAACTTGAACGTCAACTCGATGGCCGACAAAGTTTGTTGGAACTGGAAGAAGAGCTTGCCAGTGCCAATGCCAAGATCGGTAATTACCAAGAAACCATTAGAAGCCTTGCCAATGAAGTTGGAAATCATGAAGAAACAATTCGTGAGAAAGACAATTTGCTCAAGAAGGCTGAGGCAGCGGTTGAAGCGGTCGAGTCCGAGAAAGCAAAGAAGTTGGTGATTATTGAAGAATTGGAGCAACAATTACAGAATAGCTTCGATCAACATCACAACCGAGTCTCTGTCATTCAAGCTCAAGGCAATCAAGCCTTGATTGAAGCACAGCAGCGAATCGCTACTCTGGAAAGAGATTTGGATCAACAAAGATCTATTAATGAAGTTGGATCGGAGAATGGTTCTCGCAGCAACACCATGAAATCTCAACATCGTCCTCAATCTCCACCGGTTGAAGGAGGACCACCACGATCCAACTCAATGACCTCGAATTTACGAAAGTCAGCATCTATCGCTTCGCTACCCTCGCCACCTCCAGCAATTCCCCTCCCACCTCTGCCGACTCTTCCAGGACTACAAGTTGCATCGACAAATGCAACTAACCCTTCTCCCCCTCAGTCTCGCCATACTTCAAAGGAAGTCGCTCTCCCAATCACCCCTGTTTCCGGCACAGTTGTTTCTTCCAATTCTCAAAACGTTCGACGTCAATCTGCTTTGATCGAGGAACAAGAAAACCGTCTCCGTACGATCGAGAAACACCTGCACGCCGAGAAGCAGTTGACAGCAACTCTGGAAGAGGCGCTCGTAGATCTCGAAACTCAATCGAACAAGCTACGCGTCGATGCCGAGAGCTGGAAGAAGAAGGCCTGGGCCATGGAAGAAGAATTGGCTGGGTTGAAGAAGGAGAGAAGATCCGAGAGGTTGAGTGTACAGGCTGTGGAGGAGGAAGTGAAGAAGAGACGAGAAGCGGAGGCTGCACGCGCACAATTGGAGGAAAGGATGAGGTTATTGACTGTTGGGAAAGATGGGAAGATCAAGAAACGAAAGGGCAGTTCGTTGAATTGTTTTTAAGCCTGTCCTTTGGAATTGGGGGTTCATGGTTCTACGTCAAGCGTTTCTTTTGTTTCTGGTCAGCTTTTTTTTGTCAGTATGTATGAACCAGCGATTGCGACTGATTGACTGATCGAGCGAAATCTTTGGGAATGGGCTTCTGGCTAAAGATGAGGATGAGGAGCCATTCCATTGTTTTGTGAGATCTCTCCTTTTCGGCCCATTAATGAAATTGGACATCATAGCAATCAATCATTCTCTGATTACTGCTTTCTACCATAAAGCGAGATAGATAGAAAAGAGGGAGCCGAGACAGGAGCAACAGCAGCAGCAACAGCAAGAAGGGAAGCGCAGGAATGTATGTAAGTCATTCAAGTATGGGAAAAGGAGATATCACGGAAACGTAGAGTACGTCGACTCATCAATTTCATTCAGCATATAATTGTTCTAGTTTCTGCCGTATCGGTGTGGTCTCCTTTCCGTCTTTGGGGTTGGGGGTTTGGTTAGGTAAGGGAAGAAACACAATCCATTGACGGGATGAAGAACAAGGGTAAAAGGAGCTCGTAGATATCATGTCTCGCAACGAATTGAATTGAATGCGATGGGGGAGGGAGAAAATCGCAGATGACACTTCAACTTGACCTTGATTCTTCTCGGAGGGCTATTTCTGCTGTCGACTCGGTGTTTGAACTGACCTCTCTCAAAGCCATCTTCCATTCTTGTTTGCTCCTTGAGAATCAGCCTAGGGCGTCTAGTCGGACTCACTTTCATCCTCAAGCACGCTTGCTCTCCTCTCGCTCTCTCCGAGTCTGTTCTCATCACATCTCACCTAGCATAGCGAGTTGAACGCCAATCCCAATGCCCTTTCATTCGTTTAGAAAACCAGACGCAAATAAACAATTCTTGCACGCAGGGGGGTATCATAACATGTTGAATATCGTCACGACTTGACCCGCGCCCCAATAAAATTTTGGTGAAACTCTTCTTTCTTTTCCATGATCATATGCATAAATGAAGACACGGTCGACGCATTTTGTTGAAAAAGAGTTTAAAAAGACTCCACATCCACATTCCACACCTGCTCATCCGTCCAGGTGGGAAAATAAAGAAGGCAAAATCCAAAGAAAAGATACAGAATTGGGACCTGAGTCTGTTGAAACCAGGGAATCAAATCTTGCTTCTCTTCCCAAATATGGGTGCTTTCTCTAATTTCAGCTCTCATCATCGAATGGCTGGCCCAAAACAAAAACTCCAGTCGTGATTGTTTCGTATTATCGTGAGAAAAGGAAAAGGGGAAGGGGAGGGGGAGGAAACAAGAAGTCTAGAAAGTGAGAGCCTTGGGTTGTTCCCAAGGGAAGCTCTGGTCGGTGAAATGTCCGTTCTTGGCAGTACGGTAGTAGATAGGGTTAGTGAGGTTGAGTTCCTTGACAATGACACCAGGTCGAAGGTCAAAGTTCTTATTGATAATGTCAACGAGTTCGGCGCTGGTCTTCTCGCTGGTTCCATAGGTTTCGACAAACAGAGACAATGGTTCTGCAACGCCAATAGCGTAGGACAATTGAACAAGGCATCGACGAGCGAGACCAGCATGGACGAGAGATTTGGCGATCCATCGAGCGAGGTATGCGGCGGAACGGTCGACTTTGCTGTAATCCTTGCCGGAGAAAGCACCGCCACCATGAGCACCCCAGCCACCGTAGGTGTCGACAATGATCTTACGACCAGTAAGACCAGCATCGCCTTGAGGGCCACCAATGATGAAGAGACCAGAGGGTTGAATGTGATAGATGGTTCTGTCATTCAAATACTTGGCTGGAATGACCTTCTTGATGATTTTCTCCTTGATCTCCTTTCGCAGTTGTTCGGTGGTGATATCTTCTGAGTGTTGAGCTGAAACGACGACGGTGTCGACTCTCAAAGGCTTGACAGCACCTCCATCGTGTGCATATTCGACAGTGACTTGAGTCTTGGTGTCGGGTCGTAACCAGGGCAGTTCACCGGATTGACGAGCCTCCTTCATGGCAGCATTCAGTTTGTGAGCAAGCAGAATGGTCAGAGGCAACAGTTCAGGAGTTTCATCGGTGGCATAGCCAAACATGATACCCTGGTCACCAGCACCGAGCTTTTCCAATGCCTCGTCATAGTGTAGACCCTGAGCGATATCTGGAGATTGTTGTTCAATGGCAACGAGAACGTTGCAAGTCTTGTAATCGAAACCCTTGTCAGAGTGGTCATATCCAATGTCTTTGATCGTGTTTCGCACGATCTTCTGGTAGTCAAGATGGGCTTTGGTGGTGATCTCGCCGAAAACCATGATCATGCCTAGACTGGAGTCAGATGAGGAGTTCTGGTTTCGGAGAATGAGCGCATACCAGTTTTGGTGGCAGTCTCACAGGCGACTTTGGATAGGGGATCTTCTTTGAGACAGGCATCGAGGATGGCGTCGGACACTTGATCACTGGGGATTGTCAGTGTGAAGATGCTGCTTTGTTCGAAGAGACCCAGACTCACGCAATCTTGTCGGGATGGCCTTCACCGACAGATTCCGAGGTGAAGAGAAAGGTATCAGGTTTGGTGACTCCGTTCATGGCGACTGACATCTTGGTCGACGTGGTGAGTGTAGAGAAGATCCTGGAGATAGTGGGAGACGACAGAGAGGACTGGCTCGACTCTACCACAGGAATGCGGAGGAAGGGGTATGTACAATAGGAAGGGACAAGAGGAAGAATGAAAATGGAAAAAAGCCCACCACGCCGAGCTTGGTCACTCTATCGGAGCTCTGATCTGGTGAAGAGGGATCGTTTAAGATGTGAAGCAAGGGCCTCAAGGGGGAGTGGAGGGAAAGATTCAAGAGAAGAGATGGATGAAAAAATTTCGGGGGATGGTGAGGAGAAAGGCAGAGGAAGCTGTTGAGCCCCCGTCGATGTCGTTATCGGCACCCCATCGGCAACTAGATGGAGAATGAAAACAGAACCAACAAATGGTGGGCTCAGGTGGCCCCATGCCGGCATCTTGTAGAAAGTCAATGCGGTGAGCGGGACAACGTGACTTTTTTCCAGGTTCCCTCCAATAACAAATCGGTCACTCGGAAAGTATCCGCGTTGGCGCTTTTTCTGGGTACCTACGTATGTTGCAAAGCAATCCTTGATGTCGCGTGGAAATTTTTGACATGCCCGTCAGAGGTACAACGGCGTCGATCTTGACAAAAGCGAACAGACAATCTACATCGCAACGTTTTCCACACAATAAGACGAGCCTTAGCAATCAGGAAGCCTCCTGCACAAGAGATCTGGCAGACATTCTTTCACGAGGAGGTGGCAGCATACAGACAAATGAATGCCGTGACATGCCGGTACTGATTCAGTCTTGATCGAAAAAGGCACACTAGGACTACTTGCATCGACACCGCAACAATGTCCAAGTTTGGATGTCTGGTCATGGGCCCCGCGGGAGCTGGCAAGACAACTTTCTGCACGGCCATGATTCAACACCTTCAACACAGCCGTCGATCCTGCTTCTACGTCAATCTCGACCCGGCTGCCAACGACTTTGCGTACGAACCGGACCTCGACATCCGCGACCTCATTTCTCTCGAAGACGTGATGGAAGAAATGTCATTAGGACCCAACGGAGGGTTAATCTTCTGCTTTGAATTCCTACTCCAAAACCTCGACTTCCTCGCCTCGGCCATCGACCCTCTCTCTGAAGAATATCTCATTCTATTCGATCTCCCAGGCCAAATAGAACTGTACACACATATTCCCTTACTCCCCGAGCTAGTCAAATATCTGTCGAGAATGGGCCAATTGAACATCAATCTGTGCGCGGCATACTTGCTCGAAGCCACCTTCATCGTTGACAAGGCCAAATTCTTCGCCGGCACCCTCTCGGCCATGAGCGCCATGATCATGATGGAATTGCCCCACATCAACATCCTTTCCAAAATGGACTTGGTCAAAGATCAGGTCCCCAAGAAAGAACTCAAGCGTTTCGTCGATCCAGACGCCAATTTACTCGACGCCGACGATACCGGCCGAGGCGTGATTCGGCAACATGAAGTTGATATTCGCAATCCACAAGAAATCGATCAGGTTATGACGGGAGAATCATTCAAGCAACTCAATCGTGCCGTGGCTAGATTAATCGATGATTTTAGTATGGTGTCGTTCCTGCAGTTGGACGTAAATGACGAGGACAGTGTCGGTGATATCCTGAGTTACATCGATGATGCCATTCAATTCCACGAAGCACAAGAGCCGAAAGATCCAAGAGAAGCCGAAATGGAGGAACCGGCCTGGGAAGATGGCTGAGGAAGAAAGCCAAATGGTCCAATTTCATTCCTCGTTCCAAGACTTTCCCTTTCAGCGTCGGCGTTGGCGGTTGTCGCTTTGTCCGAGGGCCCAAATGATTTAGATACCCCGAAAGCACTGCATTCTCGAAGAGGATTTCCAGCTTGCTTTTCCATTTTATTCATCCGATCCATCTCGTTGGTGGCTCGGCCGTCGTCTCATTGTCATCATGAATGAATCCGAATGTTTGCTGTGCAATTTCAAGTCCACCCTCCAGCTCTCTTCCTCCCACTCCCTCCTCGTCCCACAGGCACCGGCTGTCTCCCGCCGCCGTAAACATTCCAAGAATTCTCTCCTCCTCTGCCACCACTATTCCCATACCACCCCGTCCTATTATCCGTCCCACCCCCTCCACCATTCACGATTCGATCTTCCACCAACCCCCAAAGAGTGCTTACCACCCACTCCGCATCGTCAAGCGCCTTAGTCAACCCGTATCTATTGACGTAAAACACCGCCTCGATCACCGCCATCACCAGCGCGATCTTCGCCATGAATATTACCCACGCCACCACGCTGCGACGTACGTAGTCAGCAATACGCAGTGTGAGGTACACCGTGAGAAGGAATGCGGCCAGGGAGACAATGTCGCCGTTCGAAGAGGCAGAGATGACGGAAGTGAGGAACGGCGCAAGCGTTTCGGAGAGCGACTGTAGTGCTTCTGGTAGGCGAGGGAAGATATATGTGTTATACAGGTCGGCGAGGTGCCAGATGAGCGGTGGCAATGTGGGAGGAGTGGTTCTTGCTGGCATTTTCGTGGAGAGTTTGCCTGGGCGGACTGATTTCGCGGAATGGGAGTTGAGGATTTGGTTTGTGTGGTGAAGCGGGTTGGGGATGGGTTGATGAAAAGATGAATTAAAGATGCGTGGATTCTGAAGAAATGAATGGTCCCTAGGGATATTTTCCCTTAAGTGTCCAGGCAGTGTGCACTTGATATCCTTCTCTTTCCTTGTGTCACCGCACTTTAGTTCCAGCCAAAGCAACAGGATGTTGTAGAGCCGGGGAGAGGGGAGGTTGGCAGATGGGGATGTGTTCGTCGCCTTGTTTGTTGATATATCGCGTCTCAGGTACGATTGGAATTTTCTTGATCTTGCATATTACATCACGCCGCCGAGGTACAGAGAGACCTATATCGTAGAGAGTCGTGGTGTGGAAGTAAAGGTATCGCGATCACCAGTTGGAATTGAAACCGCGGGGAAGTGCAGCTTGGTGATCCGCCAGATAAGGTCCCGTCACATGCATCAGGTATGTGAAAAGGAGGAACCCAGCCTCGTCTCAGCACCGAGGTCATAATAGGTGATAAGTACAGGTATTATCGACATGCAAATTGTCTGCCGTATATTTACATCCACCCCATAGAGACCATTCAGCTTCGAAGGCCCGAGTCTTGTCCTGCACCTTATGTTCATGCCACGGTTTCCCCCCCCTTTGATCGCATTCCCACCGCCTCTATGGATGGTAGGATCCCATTCCCAAACTTAATGCAATCCCCCTCCTTCCATCCTCATCCCGCCTTTTCAAATGTAATTAGTAAAAGTGCTATACAATCCTTGCGAGCTTATCCATGTACTCTCCCTGGTGTTGACACAAGTGCCTCTGAGTCTTTCCATCAGTGACTTCAAAAATGCCATGACAAAGTTGAACACGACGGAGAGGTCAACGAAATCCCTATTCGTCCCAAAAAATATAGCGATTAATCGTGAAACTCAATCCGCCTCGCTAAATATACGCGTGATGCAATAATATGACACTGAAGATGGGGAAAAAAAAAAAAAAAAAAAAAAAAAGACAGGAGCGCGGGTGAACAGAAGCTGTCCTTTCAACTAGTAGTCGGAAGGATAGTCGTAATCGAGAAGCGCCTGTACCTTCTCGCGTTCAGCAATAATGGCGGCCTCAAGCCTTCGGGTTTGGCGAAGTGCTTCATCTCTATGAATGTATTAGACTGGCAGGAATTCTCGGCGGATGGATTGTCTTACCTCTCGGACTCAAGTTCAGCCACACCCATTTGAGCAGTATTCATGCGCCCAACAACTTCTCCCATCTCTTTCTCAGCTTCTGCTAGAGCCTTCTCTAAATCTGCGACCTTGTTCTCCAAGTACTCGGTCTTGAGCGCTTGTTGGAGAGCCATGCCTGGGCCAGAGGTGGTCTGATCAAGTTTCGGGCTCTTCTTGGAGTTCACAAACATGGGCGACAATGGAGATCGAGGCGTAGGCGTCAAAAGAGCCGGAGTCTTTCGGCCAGATCTGGTCCGCATCAGTTGAATATTGTGACTGGCTCTGAGAACCCGAACTTCCTCCTCATGTTTCATGACCGCGGTTTCTGATTGCATCTGCGCGACAGTGATAACGTCTTCCAGCTTGCGAAGCTTTGTCTGCAGTTCATTAATTTGTTCTGCTGAAGCTTGTTGATTGCTCTCGCCTATTTCGACGGCAGACCTGAGTCGATTTCTCAAGTCCGAATTCGTTTGTATTTGCTTTCTGACTTGTGCAGCCAATGCTTCAGATCGCTGCGCAGACATCTCCAACTCGGTGGCCAGCTCTTGTTCATGCTCCAACGATCCCAGCGATTCCTGATGCCGAGCCTGATCTCGTTGTTGCTGGAGTTGGCGCAATGCTTGCTCAAGTGTCGACGACAAAACTTCTGGGGCGGTCTCGTCACGAGCTTGCAAGAGCAGCTGCAAGCTCGCTGTTTCTTGCTTGCTACGGTCAAGATCCATCTTCAACCCAGACAGGCCTTTCTCGCATTGCCATTTTTGTTCGAGGGCGTCATCTGCCCTTTTTCGTAACAAGTTGATTTCCGAGCGTAGCGTTCGGACTTCGCGTTCATATCCTCGATTCTTCGGGCCATGTATAGAATTTGCTCGATCACGTTCAGCCTCGGCGATTTTCAGCCGCTTCTCAAATTGTCGACGTTGAGCCTCTTGTCTTCTCAGCAAATATTTCACTGTTATGTGCAATGCGTTTCGTTGTTCTATCACGTCTTTCAATTGATCGGCGAGCGATTGTTGATTTTCGGGACTTGCACGGTTGGCCATTGAGTTGGATCTCGATAAGGAATTGGATCGATTTGGTGTTGCTCTAGAATTCGACCGGTTCATGTGGATGGTGTTGGATCTCTGCAAGCCACCACTTCGAGGTTGAATGAGAGAACTCCTAGGTGACTCGACCATCTCGCCTTCTTCAGCAATGGCATGGAATTGCATGTTCATTGCCCTGGCACTTTGAAGGGCAGCATTTTCATCCCTTAGGCTTTGAATTTCCTGTTGCATTCGTGTGAAGTCATACGGTGACTTCTGAGATTCGGATAGACTTGATTCGAGACCCTCGATTTGTGACCGAAGTTGTGGCACGACTTCATCCCGTAGATTGTCACGTTCGTTCCGATGCTGCTCTAGGTCGACCCGAAGGGCCGTCAGCAGATCCTCGAAATTCTCTTTTATCTGTCTCTCTTCGGTCAATCTCCTTTTGGCATCTTCTAAAGCCACCTCAAGCTCCCTAGCCCTGGCAGAAATATCGGCAGATTGATTGTGATCTCGGCGAGATTGGGAGAGCTTTTGTTCTAGAATTTGAATGTGGGACTCCAAGGCTTGTCGACTGGATCTTTCGTTTTGCCATTTCTGAGACATCTCCGCCTTCAGCTGTGCTCGGAGCTGTTCAGACTCTCGCTTAATCCTTTGGATTTCCTCTTTAGGGTTCCCTTCACTGGTGGAAGGACGGATGGAACTCGTCCCTGAATCGGAGAAATAGTCGCTGGTACGATCGATCTCTTTGTTGGCATTGGATCCTTCCGTCTGCAGTCGTTCGACTAGGTCCTCTAGGTCCATCTCGCGTTTGATAGAATTCGCTAGCTCGGTGCTGATTTCACGGAGTTCAGCTTCGAGTTGAAGATATTTGCCCCTTTCATCACTATTGGATAATGTCTGGATGTAGGAGCCGCCATCGAAATCAATCGAGTCTTGGGATGGTTGAGATTGTGGTGCGCGAGGAGCAGACGTGCCGAAAGGGAATCCCGAGGATGAGTGCGTGGAGCCATGCGGCGAACCAGCATATGGTGAAGGCAAAGGAGATTTTCGGTCAGAAATATCGGTGACGGAAGATTCGGTCCCCGGAGAGGCGGTGGGTTTGCGCGTGAAGAATGAGGTGAACTTGCTCCCTGGGGTCTGAGGTTTCTTCACATCCACGACCGTCAATGACTTCGTCGATGAACTCGAGTCGGTCCGTAGAGGCGGTGGCCTCGACCCAGGCTTGAGACCCATGTCCTCCTCGAAAATCACGCTTTCTACCGAGACACCATTTGACCGCTTCGTCTTGTGGCTGCTTTTTGGAGAACCTGTATAGTTGTCGGCGGATATTCGGGGTAACGACCCGTTCGTCGTCGTCAAATTGTTCTCGCCTGTATTTCTCCGGATATGGGTTGGTGAGGAGGTGTCCGGTACCCTGTCGCGATCAGTTGAAAACTTGAGAGCGCAACAGGACGTTCAACTTACGTCTGGTCCACAACGTCCTGAGACTGTGGAACTCCCTTCGATTGACTCTGATTCGGTGAGGAATCTGTAATAGACTGTTGACGTGCCTGTCTTTCGGGAGAGTTGAGGACAGGAGCGGCGTTCGAAGGGAGAGGCTTTCGTCGGACAGGAGAGACAGACGAGAAAGGCTTCAAAGTGTTTGAAAGGGAAGGAAGGCGTTGAAGAGGAGGATACTCCTTCGGAGGTGGAGGAGGAGCAGAAGCGAAGCTCCCCGAAGGTGATGTCTTGTCGCTCATGGTCATTGGGGGGGAGATGATCGTGGGCTGCGAACGGCAATTCGGAGCGGACAGATCGAGCGGATTTGACGCCTAGACGCCCGCGGTCTAGAACGGCGACATGCTTCGACTGGTCTTTGGGACGCAGATCAGCCACATGCGAATAGTCTAGGACTGTGGAGGGGAAGAGTGTTGCTGGTTGCAATGATAGTGAATTTGGGAGTTGGACGGAGAGGAGGAGAAAGGTCGCTAAGTTGTCGCAAAGATCAGATGAGGTTAGGTTGATCAGGGCTTGTATCAAGCTCATTGGGTCAGCAGCAGATTAAACCCTACCAACCCATCGGGCGGCTACTGACTCTGTGCACTGGGAGAGGCTGAAAAGGAGACAGGGAATCTACATGGGAATTTCTCGCTGATGAGAACGTAATTCTAGCGAAATTATAGGAATTCCTTTGCGCTGCTCAGCTCAGCGATTTGCATGCATTACTGCAAGGGACACTTGTACGCACCACATCTTGGAGCAACATTCCACATCTTTTTTTTTTTTTTTTGGGCCAGGGGAATTTTGATTTTGCCCGAGCTTGTCTCAGAATAGTCTAACCTGAAAGTATGAATTGGCACCCGGGGAACTTGAATGCAAGTGGTCCGAGTTCAATTTCGTGTTTTTAGTCTTTCTTGGGCACGATGCCAATTCGCCTTGCCAACGATTGCGTCTGATCACGAGCAATTCGGTCTTGGTCGATCTTTTTCCTTCGTGGATTCCCCGCTTTTCAACGCACAAGACGATCCCTGATTCCAATTTTTGGCGTTGATCTTGTCTCGGAATGGCTTTGATCCCGTCCATGCTCCAGAGGCCTGTTCGGGTTTAGATCAGGGTTTGTCGGTCCAGCATGAAAGATGTTTGGGCGACTTTGTCGATCCTATTCAAGTAATCGACAGGCATATGGAGAACACACATGAACGGGTCTAGTCGTGACCAACAACCAGTGGGAGAGCTTACATGCTAGGATCTGAGGGGCCTCTGCCCTTGGCAGGGGAAGTTGCCTTTTTCAAGGCGATCCCCTGCAATTCATCAACAGGCCCATGAAGGTACCAACCAGCACTGAGACTTTCTTTCCCTTCCTCAGCAAAGCCTCCTCGAACCTCCTTGATTAAAGAGAAACCAGAGCTGCATGCCTCTCCACATCCTCCTGTGAGCCACAAATCTGATCTCGTTTCTCCATATACCAACCACCATCTGGGAATGGTGAGGTCCTACTTTAGCCAGAGAAGCGGGATGAGGTAGGGTTACATGAACAATGTCCAGACCCCGTAGTACTCATTGAGGCCAAAGGAACCTGTGACTATTTCAATCTTATCACTACCCTCTAGCATGATCGACTGATAAGAAGACTGAAAGTAATCTACTCGACTCCAGAACTCGTGCCTCCTGAACGAGAAATACCGTTCAACGTCCTTTGCTCTTCCATTCTCATACTACATCTTGACCAATCACTTCTCAAATGTGTATCGCATCCATTCCCCAACAGCTTTAAGACTTTCCCATCTCACGCTCTCGTCTGAATCTCCCATCAATTCCAGGAGCCGTGCTTTGAGGCCGAGCTTTTCGAGTGCTGATCGTTGCTCCGGTACCTCTTTGACCAGATTGCCCACATCATTACATCCGATCGCCAGGACCTTTTTATCCGACTCCCACCCTTTGGCCATGATCTCGGCCAATTTTTTGGGAAGTTCGCCCTTCTTGTCTTCAAGAATCTTGCATGCATTCTCTCTCCAGAATGTGGGGTTGCGATGGGGGGGAGACCAACGTAGATGTCCAGAATTGACTTCATCAGCATACTCATCGAAAGTGGTCTGATTCTTGGTATACTCTTCAAGCATCGTTTTGAGAGCATCCAAATCTTCCAGCAAATCAGGGTCGGTCAGATGCCGCCCGTTAAGATTACCTAGAAGGGCCGGAAGCCTTGCCGTGGTAGCAGCTGCAATCAAGGTCTCTTTGTTCGACGAGAGTAAGTTGTTTAATGTTGCTAAGAGCAAACGGGTGGTCTTTTCCTTGGGCGACATTCGAAGTAGCTGCACGTACAGCGGCACGATTTCCTCGTCCCTGGGTAAACATTAGCCCGGACTTTGACAATTCACGGGGAAGCAATCACTTTTCGAGACCGTCGCCAACCATCTCGCCCTCAAAACTGAGTTGCCATATCACAAGTAGGACATGGTACATCAATTGTAGAGCAACGCCTCCTCCAAATCTGGTGTCATTGCTTCTGATACTTGTAGCTCCACTCCACAGAGAAGAATCGTTGTCTTTGGCAGTTCCCACCGCTTTTCTCAAAATATCAAATAGTGGATCGACCGTGTCCATTTTCTGTTTCCAGAATAGCTCTTTCGACCGCTTCGTTCGAAGTAACCGCGACATGTGCTGTACTCCAATGTCCTGCAAACCGCTGTCTTGGTTCTTAACCAACTTGGCTAGGTATGAATATAACTGCGGGAGTGCTTCGTCATCTCGCGGCGCGGGTTTTGGTGACGTCGTTAGAGAGATAGCAATGAGGTCGACCAAGAATGTAGCGGAGAAGAGCAGGATGGGCTCCTCTGGGTGGCTGGGTTGGTTCAAGAAGGACAGAAAGATCTTGTACGGCTCGGCATGTTCGAGAATCGCGGTCGCAAGAGCTGGCGCATCTGGTTAAAAGTCAGTCAAAAGCGGGCATTTCTTTCCAACGAGCTTCAGTTATCCCCACCACTGATCAGGTCCGTCGCCAAAACCAAGATATACTGAATGATATCGTTTCGTTTCGAAGCTTTCTCTAGCACGCTGCCACCGTCGGAACCACCCACTAGCAGCGTACTGTAGCTCTGGACATCCTTTTCGATTGTCTGCTTCCTCTGCTCTTTTCTGACCTTGTCCACAGATCTAATCTTCTTGAGCTGGTCATCAGTAAGATTTCCTGCCCGCACAGCACCGTCCCAAGGAATCGGTAGAATCGTCAGCGATTTCTGGCAGTAACAATACAGTTGCACCTACTGGACGTGCTCTAATGTTATTCTGCAGTGAACTGAGGTAGGCAGGCGGACTTAGTGACATCTTGACCACGACCGCAGTAGAACTCGAATGGACGAGTACAGAAGCTGAAGAGAGTTGAGAAGTCACTCAGTTGACTCCATAGATTTCAAACATGCAAAAATTTGGAATGTAACGTAGGAAGACGATGTCATTGTTTTAATGTTATCGAGCTGGAAGGAGGAAGCGAGGAAGCTGCCACGGAGGGCCACATGCCGCACACGGACCCGCAGCTCGGACGAACTTGTCCAGCAGAAGAACGCGTCAACATTGAACAGATCACCATTTCATAGATTTGCTTTCTTTGGCCGTAATGCCTTTCGTTTGGACACCTTCATTGCCTCAATCAGTTATCGAGTCTCCGTGATAGACGCCCCTCGCGGTCTCGGAAGGCTTTCAGGCTTGACCTTGAAAGAGTTCTAATGCCCACTTTCATAAAATGACTTCCAAACATAATTCGAGATGGAATTTTCTACAGCAGGCTGTTGCTTCTGTCGAGTCAAGATTAGACAATATACTTGCCGATGATTATGAGCCTTCTAAAAGAAGTAGTACACCTGTGCAATCTTCCAGAGACTCTGCTCCTTCCAAGCGAAGTTCGTTCCGGCCACCCATTCAGTCTGTTCATGATTAACTTGTTTGTAGTCTCGGCCGATCTCTCGCGAAGTAATAGCAATGCTTCTGCCTCCAATGATCGACTTCAGGAACGTCTCGCGCGGGCGATGGCGAAGAAGACTGTCAGTCGTACAGAAAGCCCAGTTCCAGACCAGCCCACACCCGCCTCCAAAGATGATGTGTCTGGCTCGACCATTGATATTGACAATGTGGACGAGGATTCTGACGTTCCTTTGCCTCGAAAATCAAATGAGGTGGATGACGAGACACTCGTGGATAATCGCAAGCCCGCCGGGAATGACGGACCTGTGCGAGGGATGATGGGTGGTACTGCCGATGAAGAAATGCAAAGATCAACATTAGCTTCCACTGCGCCACGACATGTCGAATCTGCACGAGCCTCTACGGATGCCTTGGTGGATAGCCAGATATTTTCGAGTCGGCCGTCTGACGGTGTATCAAGAAGTAGCGAAGACACGGCTTCAAGATCCGGTGCAGAATCAACCATCAAGATGCAAGAAGAAATCAATACGTATATCGAACGCATTGATGCGCTCCAAGCAAAACTCCAATATCTAAGCGAGGAAGCTGTAGAATCAGCAAAACAAGCCGCAGCTTCCGCAATTCCAGGGAGCCTGGAGAAGAAGATCTTTGAGAAGGATGAAAAAATCGCCCTTCTTATGGAGGAAGGCCAAAAATTATCGAAAAGCGAAATGACTCACCTGACTACCATCAAGAAGATGCGAGCTCAAGCAATAGCCATCAATAAAGAACAAGAAGCAACCAAACTTCGGGCTGAGAAGGCTGAACGCTCCTTGAAGGCTATGGAAGATCGGGCCAGGAAGGCCGAAGCAGCAACTAAACGGGTAGAGCAGAATCTTGCGTCTACTGTGACAGGCGCCAGTGACTTTGAAGCGGTGAGAAAGGAGCGAGATGCGTTAAACGCAACCTTGGCGGATATGAAGTCACAATTATCGAGGGCTAACTCAAGAGCCGAAGCAGCGGAGATCAAAGCGCAATCGGATCAAATAGAAAAGGAGCGGAAAAGAGCTGCTGAGTTACAGGATGACTTGACAAGCGCCAAAGTCGAGAAGGAAATATTGGAGGAGAAGTTGAGGAGAGAGATCAAGGACCTGCAAGCCTCTTTGGAGAGAGAAAGAGAGCAATCACGCGCCATGGAAAGTGAAATTTTGGGTGAGCAGGCTGTCCTTGAAAGCAAGCTTGAATCCTTTCGCGTTCGAGCTGAAGAGGCTTCTTCTGCCGATCATGGTCATTTACAAGCCAAACTCCTTCGACAGATTGAGACTTTGCAGAGTCAGTATGCCACCGCAAGCCAAAATTGGCAAGGAATTGAAAGTACTCTGCTCGGCAGAATTACGAATCTTGAAAATGAGCGTGACGAAGTTGTGGCGAGAGAAACAGATCTTCGGAAGAAGTTGCGAGATACCAGCGTCAAACTGAAAGCGAAGGAGAGAGAGTTGGACAGCATACAGAGCAAATATGCAGAAACGGACAAATCTCTGGCCGATGCGAATGAAGAAATGCACCGACTCAATCGAAAAGCCACTCAGCTTGAAACGGACCTCGCCAATGCGTTGAAAGACTTGGAGGATCAGAAAACGAAGGCAGAGCGAGAATTGCAGCGCAAGATTGACGAAGAAAAGGCCAAATGGACGGCAACCTTGCACATTCAACGAACCGAGTCCCCTGGAACGTCAATTCGCAAGAATTCTAATATAGGTTTCGATCTCCACCATTTGATGAGCCCCGTTCAATACGAAAGGGCGAGCAGCCGAAAATCTTCTATGATGCCCACTTTCGACTCGAATACGCCTCCTCGTCAACAATCAACCGCCTCATTCAGAGGCCTGGCAAACGGTTCCATCGCGGAAACACCTTCTGTTGTGACGTCAATGGATGCAGATGAGTATTTTGCCAATGTTCCGCCCCCCCCTGGGTCTGCAAGCCATCACTCTCATCGTGGCGTCAACGACCTCATATCCACGTCGACTGTTGGCGCTGGTCCTTCGGTTCAATTGGTTGAACGGATGTCTGCCAATGTCCGGAGGCTGGAGAGTGAGAAAGCCGCTTCGAAAGATGAGCTTCTTCGTATCACCAGCCAACGCGACGAAGCAAGACAAGAGGTTGTGAGTTTGATGCGTGAGGTGGAGGAAAAGCGCAGGATCGAGGCTCGCCTTAATGCGCTCGAGAAAGACCATGAAAGTCTGTCTCAGCGGCACCAAACCACTCTTGAGCTTCTTGGTGAGAAGAGTGAGCAAGTAGAAGAGCTCAAGGCGGATATCGTGGACGTGAAGCAGATGTATCGACAATTGGCAGATACCATGAAATAATCCCGACATCTTGGAAAGGTTGGAGGTCTTTCGGTTGCGTCGTTTGTAGGCAGGAATCAATAATAATGTTCCCTCAAACTCACTCAAAATCAATGCCTTCTCTTTCAGCTGCTTTCATAATGTACGATCGAACTTTACTGTCCGGCGCACCTTCCATCGCAAGTCTTCCGTCGTTGTCCTTTTTGTCCGTCTCCGCACCAGCTTTCAATAATTCAACAGCCACATCTCCATTCCCTTCGCTGATTGCGTGGTGCAAGGCCGTCATCCCATCCATATCCGTAGCGTTGACAGGACTTTTATTCTCGATCAATAATTTAACTATTGGCACACTCCCGACAGCCGCAGCGCGATGAATAGGCAGTTGTCCTCGTTTATCCTTCGCCCGGGCTGAGGCCCCGTGTTTCAACAACGTCTTGCACACTTCGAGGTTCCCTTTTGACACGGCAAAATGCAGCGCCGTGGCACCGGTGTTGGTGGAAATTTTCGCGTCTGCCTCCTTCGATAGTAATAGTTCAATTACTGCTTCACCACCGTTATCCTTCAGGCTGGAGGCGATCATGAGAGGGGTCCAGCCTGAACTGTCCTGTGCGTCTGGATCGAAGGAGCGGGTCGACGTGAGTAGTTTGACGATGTCCAGGTGGTTGAAGGCGCAGGCCCAGTGGATGGCGAGGCGGTCGTCTTGATCCGTTCTTGTGGCGAGTTTGGGATTGGCCTGGACATGTTAGAGAGAGTGGAAGTATATGGCAAGTCGAGGAGCGCTCACGTTCAGGAGGGATTCGATTACTTTGGCTGGAACTTGTTTTAGTATAAGATATGAAAGTGTCTGAGCAAAGATTCCTTACTCTTTCCCTCCCTCGCCGCTTCATGAATCGCGTATGTATTTTCCGTTTCTTCCATGTCGAGGGGCAAGATCCTAGTACACAGGCCGAGACGGACCTGTCGCGGCCAAAACACTTTGAAATTCTTTCCCCGCGTCAGGATCCGTCGCTGGCAAAGCCCGACCTTAGCACGGTATGTACTCGGCAAAATTACCGTAAATCGTACTTCGCCCAGAGAAGCATCCCAAGCCGTAGATACCGAAACATGATACCCTCGATGATGGCCGGGGGATATCCGAGAATGTTCAAGAAGTCTTCATGGTGACCAGGCCACTCATTGCGTCCTGGTCATAACCTGTTGCGATCCTCTCAGCGAATGTTTCCTCGAAGCTCATACGTCGAAATGAAGCAGCTCCGTCGACACACAACTTACAAAACAAGACGAAAGCGAGTTCACACGTCAACAGGATTGCCCACCGGAGGCTGCGGCTTTGCCAAAGAGATTGTGGGAGGATTTCTTTGAAACCATGCGAGAGATGCGAGCTTTTTCGTGGAGACCTTGTGAAGATGAACGGTTGAGGAACTCCTGGGGATTCTGGGGGATTCCATCCCATCTTTACACCTCAGCCACTCAACCTCGTTCATGCCGGCCTATGCAGCAGCTGTCTGTGCCGGCTGGAGTCAGGAACACATTTATCGTGTATAACCGGAAGGGTCAACAAGTATTCGTCAAAAGTTTCGACAAGCTCCCGGATCCCCCTTCGATGGGTGAAGGTACGAGGCCTTTTCACTATCGAATCAGGAAACTTTGACAGTCTTCTAGATCTTGAAGGTGGATTTCTGGACCATTTTCTGAACAATGGGCAGGAGTTTTCTCTGGGAAGTTGTCCCTCGGTAAGGCCCTCTTTCAATACAAGCCTTGCCATGAGGTGCAAGGGCAGCTCTTATGGGTTGTCATAATACCGACCGACGCTAAAGCTCATGGACGGTCACGACGTGCTCGTTCACGCCTCTCAAACCGGAGTATGTGGCAGCGATGAGGGCAATTGGCCTCTTCTGACCTCGAATGGCAATTGTGCTAACAATTTTCTCTACAGGTATCATTAATATGTTTGAACCAGCTCAAATCGTACAGCGTTGATGCGACCTACAATGGTCCCGCGGCCTGAAGCAGGTGCGGACCCATTGGTAAATACCGAGAAGGGCAGTGGCGGAGAAGAATAAGGAACTTGGTTTGAGGAACGGTGCTGATGTTGCCCTCGAATGTGATGTGACACGTTCGTTCAAGCAAAGTTGGGCAAGGAGACTGCAGCTTTTCTTATCATGGTCGTGTCCATCAAAGGTTTGATGGTCAAAGGCTCGATCAGATATAAGCCTGGACGCTATCTAGCTGCTATCGACCTGACTACCGGTTGCAAGATTGACATTAAGAGACTGATCACGAATCGGTTCAAGTTCGAGCTGGCGGAGGAAGCATTTGAGTTGATCAAGGCCGGTCGGTAAGATGTGTTCATGGATATGATCGAGTGCGTTTAGTGAATCTTGCTCTACTTCTTCTGCGGGCTGAGTTAGAACATCTTCACACCGTGTTTCTGGCTTGCGAATCCATAATAAATATGCTCTCAATTCCTTCTAGGCGACCGATCCTTGACTTGATCTCGAAGCATCAGTCTTGAAGAAGTGTTGCTGAGAAGAGATTTCGGAGCTGTATGCTACTTGGCCACCCTCAGGCGAACGGGCCGCTCTTTTTCCTGTTCCTCATTGTTCAAGTCCAACAGAGGAAGTGTCCTATCTAGGGTAAGCCCAGGTGCACAATCGACAGGAACCTGAACCGATACCGGTCCTGGGCAAACCAAATACTCAAGGCAATGTTCACCAGTCAGTAGCTATGTCCGCCAAGTACAACATCTTTCACGGTATTCAGAGCGAAAGATGGATTCTGAAAATGAATTATTAATACGTATTCCCGGCCAAAAGAAGGTGGTTCAGGCTGGTCACCACATATTCTAGATTGATACAGTTCCGATGGATCTTATCTGTGGCGTATTCCAGCGCCGCGACTTTCGTCATCTGTAACACGGTTCCTTTCGAAGCACGATAAGGACCAATGCCGGTCGATGCCACCAAACCCATAATGCTACAGTGATTGATGACCCGCCCTCTTTCACCTAAAGGGTGAGCATCTTGCTTGAGCATTTGACCTGCTGCGTGTTTCATGCCGAGCCAGACGCTCTTAACATTTATTGCCATGTACCTTGTCCCAGACTTCCTCCGCGAGCTCATGGGAACGGGTAGCGCTCGTTTTTGCAGAGGTCCCTGAGCGGTTTACAGCGGAGATTCCAGCATTGATTATCACCATGATATCCGGTTGTCACAGCGATAATCCTGCCAGTATCATGAATTAGATTCTTCCCTAGTCATTCGTATCTCTACACCGTAGGAGCCACCGCATTTTTCATGGAATCGGACGGAGTGACATCACGGTGTACGTACATTACTCTCGAGGCATGCCGCCCGTAGCTGGAAATTACTTGTTTAAGAGATCCACGGTCCGTGTGGTCAAGTCGACGCCTGCATGCCTCGACGCATTTGCCAGGATCCGGGTTTTCGCTGACAAGGGAACCGACCCTGCTCCATGCATCATTGTCAAATCTGAGGTAGTCATGATTTTTCGGATGTTCAATAGCGGTGGAGACAGCGACAAGTGGGGATCCACCCGAGTCACACAAAACCGTCTAGCCAGAGGATGCGAATTGAGCATGCGTGAAGAACATTGCAAGATAAAAATGACAAGTCGAAAAGGCTTTTATATACCCAGGCAAAGTACATAGCGCAAGGAGCTTCCCCACGTTCTCGTCACCCACTCGTAACAACGCGGATTCCTTGGCAAGTTTGCTGCCTTTTCACGCGTCTTAAATTCCATCTTTGCACGCACGCTTTCGTGCATCGCTCTTTTCCTAACCTGTAAAGCGACGAAAATGACAGCGGCAGCTCACGCTCTCACGGAGCGTACGAGATCGCTCTTTAGCGATGATTTTGGCGAGATAACAACAGATCCCAACAGCCTCCCCATTTCCATCTCATACAAACGAAAAGTCGAATATGAAAGTGTCCGCGACCTACCCAAAGCCCTCGCCGAGAAACAGGCAAAAGCTGCTGCAGCGCGAGGACCAAAGAGACCTAAAGTTCAACAACAATTTGGCGCCGACGGGAATCAAATGGCCTTGGTCAAGAGCGAAGGAAAACAACCGGGGTCGTCAAGCCAAACAAATGGTGGGACAGGGAATAGTCTGATTCGCAGACCAAACATGCAACAACATCGACCGGAGTGGCATGCGCCCTGGAAATTGATGAGAGTCATATCTGGACATCTCGGCTGGGTGCGCGCTTTGGCCGTCGAGCCTGGGAATCAATGGTTCGCATCAGGCGCAGGAGATCGGACGATCAAGATCTGGGATCTAGCCTCGGGACAACTTCGACTCACACTCACCGGCCACATATCTACGGTTCGGGGCCTAGCTGTATCGCCGCGCCATCCTTACTTGTTCTCATGCGGAGAAGACAAGATGGTGAAGTGCTGGGACTTGGAAACGAACAAAGTCATCCGCCATTATCATGGCCATTTATCTGGCGTCTACGCGCTTTCATTACACCCGACTCTCGATGTGCTTGTTACCGGCGGTCGAGACGGTGTTGCGCGTGTATGGGACATGCGAACGCGATCTAATATCCATGTTCTCAGCGGCCACAAGGGCACCGTCACCGACGTCAAGTGTCAGGAGGCCGATCCGCAAGTCATCTCGTCTAGTCTCGACAGCACAGTGCGCCTCTGGGATCTCGCGGCCGGCAAAACCGTGGGGGTCTTAACGCATCACAAAAAGGGTGTGAGAGCCCTGGCAATCCACCCGAAAGAATTCACCTTCGCCTCTGGATCTGCGGGATCCATCAAGCAGTGGAAGTGTCCCGAAGGTGCTTTCATGCAGAATTTCGACGGCCACAATGCGATCATCAACACGCTAGCGGTTAATGAGGACAACGTCCTTTTCAGTGGCGGTGATAATGGGAGTATTTCGTTCTGGGACTGGAAGACGGGGTATCGGTTTCAGACGACGGAATCGGTGGCACAGCCCGGCTCTTTGGATGCTGAGGCAGGCATCATGAGCAGTACATTCGATCAGACGGGGCTGCGCTTGATTATGGGAGAGGCAGATAAGACGATCAAGATCTGGCGACCGGACCCTGAGGCGACGCCTGAGACGCATCCGTTGGATTGGAAGCCGACATTGGGGAGGATGAAATATTGAATCATGGGTATGCGACATCGTCCGTTTACGGTGGTACAGGCCAGGGCGGCTCTGTGAATGGTTTCAGCGACGGCGTCAAGGCATGGAAGGCTCCTTGAGAGAATGGACAAAAGGTTTTCAAAAGGGAATATAAAAGCAGGTCATGGCGCATTCCGGCATGAAAAAGCCGACGCTACGAACACCATACAACTGATACTCGATGCAGATATCAACAAATCCTCGACACTCCTAGGTTTCTTACCGCAGACAGATACCCCATATCGCTCCATCGCTCCCATTCCGAGCTCAACCATAAAAAAAAATTTCGATCTTTCGCACTCTCACTTCCGAACAATCCCAGCATCTCCTTCCAATTCCCTTTCACGTTCCTCGATGAAAATCGCGCTTAGAAAGGCTTAAACCCTTCATACCCACTCCCGACCACTTCGCTTATCTCCTTCCGATACCCGGCCAGCCCCCCAAAATAGAACATCACCGTGTGCGTCTTTCCCGGGATATTCGCGCCGAAGATCCAACTATCCGTTTTCTTGAACAAGCTATTGTCACTAAGCTCCTTGCACAGCCTGGTCCATTTATCTTCAGATGACGGCAATGCTTCGATCACAGGTCCCTGGGTGTTCGATGGGGTCGAATCATTCGTACCGTCACCCCGGCCTTGATCTTGAGTTGAATTATCCTTGTTCTTCTTCTCAGCCCGCTCAATTGTATCAGCAATGAACTCGACCTGCGTCTCCAGCGTCGGCGGAAGGTTCGTGAACGGACTATTCGGACCGGTGATCATAAACAAGTTCGGAAACCCCGGGACAAACATGCCCAGGTACGTCGTGGGCCCGCCCGTGGCTGCCCAGTGGTCGCGCAGACTCTCACCGCCGCGCCCCTTGATCGCGATGCGGGTATAATTCCCATCGACCGCATCAAAACCCGTGGCAAATATAATCACGTCGAGTTCATGTTCCGTGCCGTCTGACGTGACGATGCCTTTCTCTGTGATTCGCTCGATAGGGGTTTCTTTCAGATCGACAATATCCACGTTGGGTCGGTTGAACTGCTCATAGTACCCGGCATCACACAGAGGTCGACGCGCGTAGAAGTCATGTGGCGTCAACTTTCTCGCCTTGTCCGGATCTTGGACGATTTGGCTGATCTTCTTGCGGATGAATTTACATGCTTCCTCGTTCGCTTCCTCGCTGGTCGTCAAGTCATTAAAGGTCCAGAACATGAAGCGAAAGCCGTTGCCGTGTTGCCATGCGTCTTCGAAGATCCTTTCACGTTCTTCGGCGGAGACGCTCATGGTAGGAATCTTGGACTCTTCAAACCCAAAAGCCACGGCGCTGTTGCGGACTTGCGCCCAGATCTCGTCGTAGCGAGAGTTGACCGAGTCGCGGTATTCTTTAGACACGGGCCCGTCGCCACTCGGCACGCTGTATTGAGGTGTTCGTTGGAAGCACACCAGTTGCTTGACTTCTTTGGCGACAGCGGTGATGACTTGTACGCCGGTGGATCCGTTGCCAATTATGCCTACGCGTTTGTTGGTGAAGTCGTGGGAGTGTGGCCATTTCCTGGAGATGGGGTGTTATGGAGATGCTTGGGGAACTTGTGGGATGGCTTCCTTACCCGGTGTGATACATCTCTCCCGGAAATTTCTCTATGCCGGGAATACTAGGATAGTTGGTCTTCGAGAGCAATCCTAATGCGGTAACCATGTATCGAGCAGTGAAGGTCTGGCCCGTCGAGCATTGCACTATCCAGATATTGTTGGTCTCGTCGTATTGGGCGTCTTCCAACTCGGTATTGAACTGCATGTACTTGCGTAGGTCATGTCTCTCGACCACGTGCCCGAGATAGGCGAGGACTTCGGGTTGCTTCACGTAGTGGTCTTTCCACTGGTACTGAAGTAGGTCTTCTTTGTCCCAGCTGTAGCGATATACTTGACGCCTGGATCAGCCCCCCTACTCTAATCGTGGATCTTGATGTACTTACTATATGATTCGGTGTCGGACATGGCACCAGGGTATCTGTTCCAGTACCAGGTGCCTCCAACATCTCCAGCTGCATCAATGACTTTCACTGATAGTCCTTGGTTGAGGAGTTTATGGAGTTGATAGATACCACCGAAGCCGGCGCCCACGATAAGGGCATCGAAGTGTGTTTGCTGCATGGTTTGAGAGTATCTAAGAGGATCTTGATGATACTGGAGCGAGTCAATGAAACTCTACATCTCTGTTCGATAGAGAGACGGAGGTAGTCAATTCAACGATGATAAAACAAGAGTGAATAGAGGAGCACTGTACGGTGGCGTGCTCTATGGGAAATCAAGCTCCTCGGGATTGAAGCAAATGCGGAGAGAGCCTCATGTCCGATGTCCAACTCCCCGCATTCATTGTTGATCCGGTTCTGTATCACTCGTGAGCCACTTAGAAGACGCGAAAAGGATCTTCCTGCGGGTGTGGGACGCAAAGATGCAGCCGCCAGCCCGCTGCCTAACCGAGCTCGGGTTGCCATCGTTCAAAACAGCTCGTTAAAGGTGTGCAACTAGATGAAGCCTGGTAGATAAAGCCAGAAATCAGTCTTGGGAGCAATTAATCACAACAGAGATATCGTTAAAGCTTGTGGCACAGATGATAAAAGTTTCCTTGCGTCGCGATGAAAAGAGAAAAAGGGAAAAGGGGCTGCAATGAGGCTAAACACCCTGAAATCATCTTATAGTCCATAGACCTTTCAACGTACCCACGACACGCAATTACTCGGTCATTGCAGTCTGGTCATATATACCCACTCCCAGGGCCCAGGCACTCACTTCTGCTCCCAATTTCTTCCCCTGCGCTCTGTGATGTGCCTCTACCTTACGTCAATCGCGAACAAACCCGAAGACACAGACGAAACAGCATCAGACCCCTCATCGCCACCATCTTCAGCGGTGGAGCGGTCCGTCAGCCAGAGCGTGACTTCTGAAACACTGCTGGTTCTGTCATCTTGCTCAACGTCAAATATGGCGTCGTGATCCAGTAGTTTACAAGTCACATTGCCAAAGCCAGCCCGAAAATCGAAAGAACTCAATTTTTGCAAGACTAGCCTAGGATACTCGTCTTTTTTGCCTACGGGAGCTCCTTCCTGGTCGTCATCATCTTCAATCTCGAACTGAAAACCTCCTGTCGCCTCGACTGTGCATGGACTCTTTACCTCAATAGCCTCAGTCTGGTTGATCTAGGTTCGGATAAACTGCGCTTTCGCAGGGGTTAGCAGCGCTACATCACGGATTTCCTCAAACTGGATGTCTCGTTCGTAATCCTAGTAGTTTAGGCTCTCCTCTTTGTGCTGTGCCCCAGATGAATCAACAGGGTGATCTTCATGCTCCGGTACTGAACAACAAAATCCACAAAAGAAGCCTAGGTCTAAAATCAGTGCGCGCAACTATTTGCCCTAGTGGCGACGAGATGGATCCTTGAGTAACATATACTTCACCCACGGCTATGGGATGTTGCTGCAATCTGGCCTAGGTCGCTGTCGCAGACGCTCAAGCCATGAAGTTGGTTCCTATCGGGCTCTTGTAAGCACGTGGGTGTTGTGTGCCCTTTTGCTTCAAATGCTCCCAAAATTCTTTGGCCCGTATCCTCCGAAACACTGTAAGCATAATTGCCCGGTGCATGAGGGTGAGACGCCACAAGATCAGCCGGGTAAGCTCGATTCCCTTTGATCAAGATATTTCGTAGCTTTATGCCCACGTGATGTACTTTTTGGTTGTGAAGATACGCCGATGAAGCGGGTTAGACAGCGGAAGAACGTCCTCAGTGTCGCAACTCTTCCTGCTCGCATCGTCTCTAGGTAGGTCTCGAGACCGCACTCCGCAACAGGCTTCATTAAGAATGCGAAAGACTTCGGGTCAGAATAAGTGCCTCGGATTTCGACAAGGTGAGTATGATTGAGTCTCTCCGGGGCCCCAATCTCTGTCAATAAAAGAAGAGAAGAGAAAAACGTCAGCAGTCGCAAAAGTTCAGGAGGTGCTACCTCTTGCAAAATATTCAAATTTAGTCTGTGTCTCACGCGCAGAATGACCACGGCCGAAGCGCTAGCGGATATCCTTGTTGAGGCTCACTCGAGACCAAGCCTTATCGACGTGCCTCTAGAAGGCAACGTAAGTTTATATTCTGGCAGGTATTTGCATACGTACCCAAAGCCACCGGATCCCAAATATTGTAGCTCAACAAAGAATGACTGACTACTGCTAAAGCTAACTTGCCGGCCATTCTCTCTCCCTCTCTAGCTGCGAGGCGTCAGTGAGGCAGTGATTCTGGAATTGAATAAATTTCGCCTTGTCTCTTAGGACGGGGAGGAAGTTCTTCTGCTGAGATGGGGAAGCATGAAATCGGTGAAGCCTAAATCAATAAACGAGGAAAAGATATCGGTTCGATTGATGTGGTAGAGGATCGTATAGATTCTTGGCCTCTGCTGACCATTCGTGGCGACGTACGGATCAGACCTTAGACTCAGGTAGCGTGCGATACTCTGGAAGGATGAGTCCGAAATCATGGACTCGCGATCTGTGCCAGGTTTCCTTGGCGGAATGCCCATATACTGGGCGAGGGCCTTATCAATATCCTCCCTTGGACGTCGTGGAAGGGAACCGTGGGTGGCACCTTTTCGCAGAACGCCGCGAAAGAAACCGCGAGTGCTATGGAATGACATGGCAGCAACATTGGTAGTTTTGAAACAATGAAATTAATATTTTCAACAGCTCTGAATGCCCCAGGCTGGCTGACACTGACTGAACTTGAAAGCTCCTAACCTCACGGCCGTGATCCAACATAGCAATTGGGCTGATGCAGCTGAGTCGGTGCGTTGTTTCGCAGGCGACAAGCATTTTTCCGTTGATAGGCCGAAGAGAGTCGAACGTGTGTATCTGCACGGGCGTGGATGGTTGTGCAGGGCGAGATGACACCTTGCCTTCAAACCCCCGCCTCGCTCTGCGCTGGTGCCGCGTTCTCTGCCTTGCCCTGTCGACATAATACGTCTGCCCTCGATTTGTATTATACTCCTTAGGCTCGCCAGGGGTTGAGAGCGACAGCGGGGAGAGAGGTTCGTGTTTGAAATTGTCTGGACTGTGGGACTCAGTGATTGCTTCGCTGGCTTGATAATTCTGAGGGCGCAGGACCGCAAAGGGAATCATCCGCCTTGGCTGCGGCCCACATCGAAATGCCACCCGGGGGGCTGAAAATGGTAGTCAGGAAGAGGACACTCCCCATCCTCTACAGTGATATTGTGACTGTACAACAATGGCTGACAAGCATAGAGGTCTTCACCGTTGTTGGGATCGCATACACTATCTTCAATGGATGTGTCAAATCCATTGCCCTCATTGCTGCTGTGCGCGATGCCGACCATGACGCCGAACGCATTCGGTTTATACTCGAACGGGAGCAGCGCCGGCTCCAGACAAAGTCGGCCTCTGCGACCGTCAACTGGGCTCTGGCATACGAACTCTTGTACTAGCTGCAGAAGGACTCGTCCAATGTCCGAACCTTGAAAGAGAAGTACAATCTTGTGGTTATGGATGTCGAGGCCCAGTTGGGTGACATAAGGACCTAAGAAGATGTCTCTGTCGTCAGTCGAGCTCAAGGTCCCGTAGGCTTCTTTGGCAGGCTCCGGCCTCATGCGGCCAAGTCCATGCAGAAGATTCGCAGAAGAGCCATGGAGAGGGGAACAACTAGCTATCGACGTTTGAAGTAGGCTGCGATTGACCAAGAGGAAATTCTACATCTCATCGGCCTTATCATCTATTTCAACCACCGTCTCCGCGACCTGCTAGGCAGCACACAGCAGGAGGTTGTCACTGCAGCATCGTCGCCCTGCTCCGCGACTTAGTGTCCAGGAGCTCCAGCAATCTCAACCTCGACGTTGTCAAAGCTCTGCTGGATACCGACTTTGCTGGCAAATTTGTTGGAGTGGGGCTACCGTGGGTCAAGCACTGGCCTATTGGGATCGATGAGGCTGAGTCCCCCTTTCCCCCAATCTCCATTCGAGGATGTTTCCCAGTCCATTGTTTGTCCCGGAGCCAGAACTCAATGTAGACATGGCTCAATGTCATTCCAATCATGAAAACTACCACACGATTGATGGCAGGGATGATCTTCCCTCTACGAAGCTCTTGTGGTGTTGTTACACGTGATCTGAAAATCACCCACTGCCAGCGCTCATTGGCCCCCTTCCTTTTCCTTCACCGCCTTCTAACATTTCCGCTTCCTCCTTCGCCATTATCTAACATGCTACGTCTTCCATCACGGGGATCTTAGAAACTACCCGGGGAAATATTCTCAAGAGTGTCTCGATTAACTGCTATTCAGCGGTCCGCATTAAATTATCACCATCACTTCCGAATTTTCAGGTTTTCCACCAACAGGCACCATCGGCCACGCTTTATGAATGTATCTTTCTCCACAACCGTTGTGATCAGCATGTATTTATGTCGTTTAGTTGGCTTGATTCGTTTGTGTGGTTTGATTGGCCTTGTCTCTTTCTTCCTGATCTTTTCTGTCTTCCTCACCGTCGTGTTTCTTCTCGCTTCTCTCTTTTTCTCTCTTTCTGACTCGTTCCCAGGCTTCTCTCAGCATACGTGCCTCATCTATTAAGGTCAGTCATGTTTCATAGGAGAAGATAAAGAAGCGGACTCACCTTTGGATCCTGCACTTGAGTTGCTAATAGTTAAGACAGCTGGTTCCCCACTACCTTGCGGTATCGTTGATCTGTTCAGGACTATTGCCGAATCCTCATTTTCTACAACGCAGAACATTCTGACTTCACTTTTTTCGGCGGCTGTTGACTGCAGCATGAACTTAATTTGACCCAGATAGCCATCATGTTCCCGAGCGTGACGATCGTCATCTGCTGCAAGCACCATATTCTCTCTTTCACCGAGGCTGTCGAGTTCAGCTCCGGTGATGGTATTGCAAAGTTTGCTCGTTTTGATCCGGACTTCTCGTCTAAGGTACCGAAAGACCATTTCACACCAAATCCGTATCTCCTCCGTGGTTTCAGCCTGCTCCCGTTGTTGTACATCATGTGTGGTGGACGCATTTCCTCGACCGTTGTCTTCGTTCGACCCGCGTCGAGAAGCCATTGCGATAAAGTACAGGTTTCCCTAAATCGTGCACAGAGGCGGCAATGAGTTTACTAGTTGCCTGGACTTCAGAAGACGTATTGAGGTCTGTTACAGAGGGAGAGAGCACCAACCTGGGAGGTATTTCAATGCAGGCCACAAAGCAGTCACCCAATTGGGAACTTTACTAGGGTCAAGCCTATCAAACTCTTGCTTAGGGGCGATTCGGGTCGTACAGCAGCTACCGCAGCACAGGTAACATGGCCATTGGGTACGACAGCTCACACTTCCTTTAAGATGGATGTCTTTTGATCACGATGATAACAGCCGGTCCCGACCGTTCCTCCTCCCTAAATTTTCGAGCCTCATCATGATTTGCAGTCTTTCAGTCAAAGCAGGTCTAAAATGAGGTCCCGACAATATCTCAAGTTCTCATCCACTACTATCGGTGAGTACTCCACAAATCAAAGGCTATTATTGATACCTGCAGAATTGAAGTGTAAAGAACGACAACCCCTTTGATCAAACAACATCCATTGCCACGTCATGAACTGGTCACGAATGGCCACAATCAAAACTTTGAGTGCTTGTAGGTGCCCGTTGTTCTTCACCGGTCAAGGAAGTGCATGGGCACATTGCACACAAACAGGTCGTAGGAGATGGCCAAGCTGATAGGTTAAAGCCACTCCCAAAAGTGCCTGACGCCCTCCAGGAAGACCCTCCACGACGTGAAATGTCGTCAACCTCTCGGTCAAATCGCAGAAAAGTGAGACCGGAACGAATACAGTGCCCAAAGAAGTCGATTCCTGCTTCCCAATCCCGCTCAGAGCAGTTCCCTGGCCGTCCCTTTGAATTTCAAAACCATATGAATCGGCGCACTCCTTGGTCATGATGTTATAATCGGAGCCCGTGTCCATGGTGCTGGTGAGCGGCTGTCTACCAGAAATGGTTGGGACAACAAGCGTCAGTTGCCTGAACGCATCTAGATCGGGTTCTAGCGATCCAAGCCGCGGTCCCACGGCACAGACGGAGAGAACAGTCTCATGACCTCCGGCATGGTGGTCATGGCTCTCCGGTTGGGCATCATGATGAGCAGACAGCAAGGGGTTATCGAAATCAAGAGCATTATTTGCTATCGCAAGCCTGTCTGGGTCTCTAATATTTTGCCTTGCAACGCTTGGAAAGTCCTGAACCCTGCCAGCGCTACTACCATCCTTGCAAGATGGCCCTAAGTGCAGTTCTTTGTGCAACAATGCGGGCGGACAACTGTAGCCGTAGCCTTGTGATTGCCAAGCAAACCCCCTATTTTGCTGAAGGCATCGATGGAGGTACACAAGGCCATAAAGCAGAATTCCAACGCAATTTAATGCAATTGTCTTTAATATTCCAGCTCTTCCATCTCCCCCCGCCTCTCCCGCATTGTGAGACGTGGCATTATGCTTTGGGGAGTCATCTTTGTTGTCAATACCGCATGCTGGCCCGAAAGAGACGTGAATCAAAGGTATGTCGGAAGCTGGGCGCGTTGTGATGCAGATATTCAGACGATTAGATTCCGGGATGAACTCAATGGAAGGGTTTAGAGCGATTGTGAGGAAAACGGCTCGAAGAGTGACAATACAAAGGCTCAGAGCAAGATCGAGGCAAAGAAGGATGTCCATGGCGAGACAGTTCTGCTGGCAAAATGCGAAGCTTCGAGCGTGAACCACGATGCACAGAAAAATCGAATAGCGAAGGGATTGGGAGCTTTCGATTGCCAAATATCAAAACAGCAATCCGAGGGTGCCATGATGAAGACAAACTCAACGCGGGCCTTGCGAGCAGGGGCGCGGGAAACAGAAAGGGGCTAGTCAAAGGACCGGTAAACCACCAATAGTCGATGATGAAGATCAGTTAAAGGGGTAGGCGTACTGGAACAATTTCGGGGTCCGGGGCGTGGCTGACAACTGCAGCATTGAGGACGAAAAGAGTGAAATCCCAGACGCATGGCAATGCCTGAGGCCAACATCGTGGGAAGGACGCTAGAGCATCAACCGAAACCTCCAGAAAATTCAGTAGCATATCACAAAGAATTGCACTGTGATGGTATCCAAAAAGAGGCTGACCCGGGACCAAGATAAGAAGATCGTCTTTAATCCTTGCCTTCGCCCCCAACGCAGCAGAATTCTCTGGGAGAATATTGCATGTTCAGTTGTCTCTGGCCCGTGTTATCCTAATCGGATCATGATGAGGACGTCGATATCTTGGACTTTCGTTCAAGGCTGGAAAGAAAAGGCTACCCAGGTCTCGACACTGATACCTGGTCGACGTCAATTGATGCCTCCGAATCGCCCTGCGCGCATGTTCTCTTTCTGTTGGTTGATGGCTGGACCGCGGCATGGGCTAGCGACGCGGTAACCGGACAAACCACGCTAGTCCTTAAACGCGTCTTTAGCTCGCAACGAGGACCTTCATCACAGCAAGAGTGGTCGCTGGAGCCTACTGGCAGGCGTTGCGACTTCGAGGAGTAGCGGATCCACTAGGCCCCTAGCAACTAGGGGCTGAAACCACACCGTCTGATGACCCGCAAGTGTGAGAAAGGCCATCGATTACCACAGGTGTGATGGGGCGTGATGTTGTCGCGACACTTTGCAAATGGATTTAGATCTCTTTCGCTGCTTGCTAGGAGTTCAGAGTGTTGCGGTTGGATTTGGTGGCGACAAGTCGGAACGCGGTCCTCCAGGCCAAGGTGAGCTGCTGTTGTTATAATGAACAGCCTTTCTGGTTGTGAGAGCCCCAATTTTCTTGCCGCTGACGGAGAGAAACTTGGTGCACCGGTATCCTGGTCCGGCAAACTTGTCCTATTATTCTGTGCACCGTCACTCACCTCACCGAGCGACGACAGATTTGAAATTCGTCGCATTGCATTTGGAAACAATTGAGAAGTGTCAAGAGAATATTTCAAGAGAGATGAGACTGAGATTTTATGTGTCGTCCATCGTTAGCCACTGTGACAATGGGGCCTGCTACTATCGAGCTTCCAAAACGGGGCATCGCTTCTTCGTTCATTACACTGTGATTGGTGCCAACGAAGGCTAAATTCATCGCCTCAAATGAGCAATATTAGATGCATGGGAAGGGCGATAAGCGCGGGAAGAGAAAGACGCAAAAATAAAAAAAAAAATTGACGACCAGAAACCAGTGTGGGTGTTGCTCTTATATACCTGCCATACTCCCTCCCTAGCTATTGCATCAAGCCCTGCGCGCTAGAATTCAGGGATGGCAAGCAAGTCTTTGGCTGGGGTCTTTCACCTATCATTTGGCACTCTGGCTGTTCCTTTACTTCTACCGTGTTTCTGACTAAGGTGAGTGGCTTGCTGTGAACATGTGTTTCGGCTGAACTTTCGCTTAATGGAGTTTTATGGTGGCTGCTGGTTTGCATCAATAAATGGCTCGTCGCCCGCACTGCGTCTTGATTGTTACTGGCTCCGATTTGAATTTGACTGGTTGGATGTGCCGAGTAGAGTGAGACAGCTAAGACGCAAGCCAGCACATAGGTGCAGGTGTGTGAAGGGACATCCTGTAGCCTGACCGGTGCTCTCCTTCGCCCTCCTTCGCTTCGTCTGTCCCTCTTTGCCGGAGGGTGTCGCTCAGATCGCCGAAATACTCTGAACGTTGATCATCTCAAGCATGAAGGGCACCATGAATGGATATAATGCTCTGGCAGGTTTCATTGGGACTTATCCATCATTGGCGGTCTTCAGAAGATTCTTGATCTTGAATGCCAGGAACTTGCTTTGTATGCAGGGAGAGATCATAAATTTCGAGCATGGGCTTCGGGTCACGATCAAGAAAGACCGTGAGTCCGGAGACCCCGTAAGAAGCCTGTTTGAGTACGATATTTCGGCCCTCAGCGGACGGCATGCGACCCCTGGAGATGGTGTGCAATGGAGCCGCACCCTTGAACTGCGTCGACTACTCAAGGATTACAGTAGGTCAAATTGCTCACTTTTCCTCCATTTGCACCTGAGCTGACCTTGGCTCTCTCGAAAATCAGATGAAGCACTTCTCCAATTTGCCGCTCTTTGTCGCCTTGCTCCTGCCAACAAGTCTGACTTGGCCACCGTCCGCGAACTGCTCCAGAAGCCTGATGGCAGCAGGGAGCCTTTCCTCGTTGCCCATGAGTTTGAGACTTGGGATGAGGAGTACGAGCAGGACCTGACATCGCTGGCAGGGCAGCACACAGACAAAGATGCACTTTCGAAATTCATTGACAAGATGCTCACGTCCGTGTACACCCCACACTTGGGCCGTAAATACCATGATCCTCTTTCAGTCGTGGAAGCATGGGCTGGCCATGGGGTGCGTCGACCATTGATCCACTATCCTGACAAATATGTCGCGAATACTATCGATACTTTGACTACAATTTTATCATCAGCCTTGCCGACCCTCTCGGCCCTGGCCATATTCACGATTCACGACCCTACTTCGAGAATGATTGCCATTGTGGTTTGCACCCTTCTCTTTTCAACTGTTCTGAGCCTCACCGCAAAGCCAAGAAGGGTAGAGACGTTCTGTGCATCTGCTGCCTTTGCGGCGGTGCTAGTCGTCTTTGTAAGTGGTTCAAACAGTTCTGTTTGTTGAGTTCGAAAGTGGATGTCACAGAGGGAGGTTGGAAAATTGAGACGAGTGCGAGGACCAGTTCAGAGATGAGATAGTGGTTGACGAAAGTGATGAGTAACGACTTATGACCGTCATCTGGTACTTTTATCTGTTGTTCCCTTCTTCTTATTGCAAGAGTTCGCTCCTTCTCTTGATACTAAATCGTGATCAGACAAGTTCATTCTTTAACGTAAAAATCTCAAGACTTTTCACTCTGTACCAAACACACATTCCATCGATTTGACACGCGACGATGCTTCGAATCCAAGTTTAGCGATGCATCACGGTCGTTGCATATTTCTGAAGAACGATGCTGCAAAATGAACGGTGCCTGCATCGAAATTTGAGCCTCGTACGCTTCTATTAGAGACTGCGCAAAGGCATGAGACGAAGATTGGCGTCAACTCAGGGAATACTGGCAAACTCCAGTTTTCCGAAGATACAGCCTCATCGCTGAATCACAATGGGCTGGATTTCCGGGAGTATGCACAAGCACTCAAGACATGGACTCTCGAACAAGTCTCAAGACCTGGATAGAGACGCAGCAACTGCCGAATCTGAAGGTGTCAGAAGCCCAGAGTCACCCCCCTGTACGGCTGCGCAACTAAGCAGACTACAAGCCTACGGCCGGATGCAGCTGTACCAATAATCGGCCGGGACGAGATCAGCCCATCAACAGTCATCGCACCGATCCAGTCTCATGACAGTTTTTACCTTAGCATCTTTGCACAAATTTTTCATTCCCAAGCGACTGGTCAGTGTCTCCCATTCCATGGTTTTAGCAGCGGTCCGGGCCGCAACATTTGAGGAAGAAAGTCCATCATGGCGTGCTTTTGGCGTGCTCGGCCTCACGGTGCATACTCGAATGGTATTATCGAGAGACTTGCATCTCTGGATAATTTGTTTCTCGAAACGCTCGTGGAGAGAACTTTAGGAAGGCCATCTGAGAGATCAGATAAGGACGTGGCAGATTCAAACTTTTGATTCGTAAACATGGTCGGGCTCTGATTTCGTACAATTCATCCAGAGTTCGGACGCTTCTGCGATTCCGGAGATTCCCCCGTTCTCAATGGTGGGTTTGCGTGAGAATTTAGTGGACAGCTCCGCAGCATCCGCATATAGCGCGTCATTGCGTCGTTGCGTCGTCGCGTCGTCGGTGAGGCTTTGGCGAATGAGCTGCAGAGGGCGGGAACTTTTTGTCTTGATGGCCATTGTAGATCAACTCAAGGGAACCCCTTTGTACGATGGCAAGCAAGCAGCTCCATCATGACAGGCTACTTCAAACTGACACCAAGATTAGCATGGGCAAAGAGAGCTCTTCTCTGGTTGCTCTTTTGATCTGGCCAGTGGTCGATTAGCTTTTCGTTTTCCTACAAAAAGTGGTCAGCAGATCTGAGCAAAAATGTGAAAGCATCTCCAAGCCATCCAATGAGTCCATTAAAGGGAATCCTAGCGTGGCCAAAGTCAAAAACATGGTCGGGAAATTTGAATGGCTGCCTCACTTAGGACAACAGTTCCGTGCGGAACATTTACTTTCGGACTCTGTTGATTGACACCAAGATCAGCGCCTCGGACTTGCGAATATATGAGGACATTACCATCTTCATTTCTCACAGTGTGCGCCCATCATATTGACACCACTTATCGATCCGGCGTATAGATGGCTTGGGGAACATCAGCCCTACAAGCGCGCAGGTTGAAATAAAATTATTGGTGCAAGGCTCCAGCAACTTCACTAGTTCTCAACAGGTAATTTCCGACTTTTGGGATCCACTCTGGGCACTGAGGATGTGTTTAACATGCTACGACCTACTATGCAATTACTACATACTAGTTAGGAGGTAAGGACTTCGTAGCCTTGCACGATGTTGCGCGTGTGACCTGGGGAGAAGAGATTGGTTGGATCGCTTGGTGTGGAAAGTGGAGCGTGGGCAAGGAAATGAGCGGTGGGACGCGCCCGGGTTTAGCGCCCGATTAGTACGGAAGGAAAGGGCGGTGTACTGGTATCAGGCTGAGAAGGTACAAGGCTGTAGAGAAAAGGAGGCATATATATGTATATACCGGCGGTGGGGATTTTCGCACAAGTTTATCAAGAATCAAGGGAACTGGGTGGGTATTCTCAACACGATTCATTACCTGGAGTCATTTTTTTTATTTTGTAAAGCATTACCCTCGAGTGCAACTGGAGCATTCGATGGACAACAAGTAATCATTCATACACTTCGACACTCCTTAGCCAAAGGGAGAAGTTTCATATCTCTTCCTGTCTACCTGAAGGTGAAAGAATGGTTTCGGTTGAGTCAGGGTTTCCCTCCATGTAGTACCAATACCCCAACAAGTCTTCGCAATGATAAGAGATCCAACCAGTAACGACTGAGGCATGCGCTGTCTCCAAATCCGACCAGTCATAGCAAGTGCGACCAGTTTCCTACGAAGATTTCGGGTTCCCCTCCACAAATAGCTTTTTGGTTACTAGGCCCTGTGGTTCTGCTGTAAGTTCTGTTGGTTCGTATGTTGTTCCACCCGCTGGCTTGTGTGTTGCTCATCCTGTTGGTTTGCGCGTTGCTCGCCCTGTTGGCCCTGACTTGTCTGACTCTGGATAAGTTCCCGAAAACTGGCCCGTTCCTTCTCAACTAATGCAGCCAGTTCCCGAAGAGCTCTAGCATCTTCCTCCGCATCAATTTGTCGTTGTTCTTCTTCCTGTTCTGCCGACGTATCAGTAACACTAGGAGTAAATCTCTGCCTAAGGCCACCGACCTTTAGTCATTGGGTCGAAAACCACAGGCGCGATGGAGCTCTCATAACCGCGGATAGAAGGTTGTTTCCAGACCTTCTCATGACCGGTCATGACTGCTGCAATCTTGTCGCTCCTCAGAATGCAGAATGGTGTTGGTTCCGTTCCACTGCCGCAACTGAGAAACAGTCGGGTCCTGCCTAAGGTTTTGTGTTCACAGTTGTGGCCGTCGTCAAAAGGGAACACGACCTTGTTATTCAAGCCTAGCTTGATAAGCAATGCAGTCGTGATGGTACAGCAGCCACTTTCATCATTCACCACAACGTTCATATTCCACCACTTCTTCTTGTGGCCCCGACGTCCCAAAACCTCCACGTCTCTGGTATGCTCCGTTGAATCACTGGGTTTGCCGCTGACCGACTGCTGTGGGTCAAGATTGTTTTCCATCACGCTCTTTGCTGGGATTTAGACTTTTTGTTGACTTGAGTTTCTACGGAAAGGAAATGAAAAGGAATGATGAGACTCGAATCTGGAGAGAACACACCTTGTCTTATTTATACCGATATCTTCTCTCAGATGTCCATCGCGCAGAATCTCTCAACAGGAGCCCTCCTTCGTTGGCATCTCCTGGCAGTCCGCCCGATCATCAAGAGATACAAGGTCCATTGGAATGGCACTACAGCAGGCGTTGACGCCGCATAGGACAGGAATTGGGCACGTAAACACGTGTTCCCAGCCTGAGGCTCAAATTATGAATGAGGTGTTCGAAGCGGTCAGCACCCGTTACCCATTCAGCGTCGAGGGCTCCCACATCTTTTCAATAAAGGGGGGCCCGTTTTCCGGCCGTCCGTGATGTCCATTGAAATCAGGCAAACTTGGTGTGTGAGGCATCTCTCGAATCAACGCATATTCAATATCTATCTAATCCAAAGATTGTGTACAAGAGTGGAAACCTGCTGGACTCTACCCTTGCTGATACATCCTCGAGCAGGCAGCACTTGTTCTTGAGGCCATATTTGAGGCCTATAAGCAGAAGAGCAGCTTCACCGGTCAGCTTTTGCGTCGGCACATAGGGTGCATTGCCGGATCCAAAGGTGGTCGAGCATCTCAGAGTGGTTCGCGCAGAAGTAGGCATCTTCCTGTCGAAGTGATTCGTCCTTCAACAGGAAGACCTTGAGTCTGCAGACCTTGCTCTGGTGAAAACAGGGTAGCTTCACATCTAGCCATACAACCTTGTCTGATATTATAACCTGTCCGGAAACGGTTCGCATAGACAAGGGATGTTTTAGGCCCCGAACCTCGACATACTCTGCAATCCATTCACGAGCAACAGAGAAAGTTACTCCAGTGTCCAGCATGATTCTGAAGGGTATGTCCTCTTTTTCGCGACTTCGAAAAAAGGATGGTAACCTGATGTCCTCTTGGCTGCAGAAACCGCCCGGGTATAGGGAGGCAGACCAACTAGGCGCTTCATCCTCAGGTTGATGAGAGCAGATTGACGCAAACTCGAATTCTTCATCGACACGTGGTAGTTCTTGAGCTGTGCAGCAGGACAAGGCTTCTGAGCCTGAACAGTCTTCGACCTGAAGGAATGGATTCGATGATCCAAGGGCAAGCCCGAACAATCCATTTTCAGCGGCCCAATGGCCCTGAGGACTGTCTGCTGCTCCCTCACCAATCTCGGGTAAGTCGACTTTCGGTACGACATAGTATTGGACATGTGAGCCTTGCAATTCCCCCTTTATGCCCTGCATCACACTCCGGGCTTCACGTCTATTCAATCTAACCATTTTGGTGAACATGACTCTTTCTAGTCCTGCAGAGCCAGGTGTTATTTCTTTATGACCCAGTCCTTGATTTTGGGGCTCTTTATCTACTGCATCCGACTCTTTGAGGCTCCCTAAGCTTGGATCACCAGCAGGGAGATCCCAAAGTATTTCGAATCTTGTCCGACCTGTGGTCGGGTCACGCAAGACCGCAAAATGGGGCTCCCATAGGGGTTCACGCGTGATTGGGTTCATGTGCGAGCCATCCATGGTATGTGGCATGATAGAGGAACGTCGAGCAGAGGACCGGTACTGTCTAGGAGGGAGGAGGGAGGTTCGGGCTCGATTTTCGTGAAGAGAATGTGTGAAAAATCAAATCTGATCTTGAGATTGACGACGGGATTGAGAGGTCATCACTGGAGTCAAAGAAGCACTCTCGCGAACAATATCAGAAACGAAGAACATTGTGCGCACAAAGCAAGTAAAACTCGGTGTGAGAAGGGGTGGGCGTACGCGACCTGAGCCTCGCACAGCGAGCGCAGCCAACGCAGCCAACGCAGCCGGTGATCCATCCGCTACAGTCTCGCCATAGTAATTATTGAAGAAGAGGATGGCCAATGGACGCGTCGCTTTTGGAGGCAACAACAGCTTGTCACAGCAAGAAACGCGGGACATGATCCGGACGGTCAACTACTGCGCCCTCCACGGACATCAACAGAGTCGTTCGACGAAGAAAAGAACCCCTGTCGTTCTCGGTCTATGCCAAAACCATCACATTCGAAAGCTCCAGATATGGGATGGTAGCGGCATGCCAATTGACAGAAAATCTGAAGCGCTTGACATGCCGGCTTGCTGGATCAAATCCATGGGCCATGTTGTCATTCATTGTCCAGATATCGATCAATGGAGTAATTCTGGTGACCCGTATCCCTTCATGGGTGTTGCAAAGCTTCAGCCGAGTCCGGATAGTTTGCCATGGGCGTCATCGAAAACAAAATGTACCAGAGCCGCTTGATGCCCTAAGTTCGGTTAGAGTTTGGTCGTGTGGGCTGGAAATAATCGGCGGACTGGCAATCCGGGAACCGCTAAGTCGTTGGCGTTGGCAGTGGAGCTGCAGTTTCCGCCAGACGCTTCAGCCCCTGTAGTTTTTCGGCCACTCAAGGCACCGGGAGAAGAGCGTCGAACGCTGTCGAAGGGTCGGCCTGTACAAACTTGACATCTGCCAATGTGAAAATTCTCCGTGAAACCGCCATGTCCACTGTATGACTGGCTCACCTTAATAGTCAATGCTTTCTCACGAAGATTTCTTTGACCGAAGACAATATTCAAAACAAACAGTTTGCTCTGCCCAATCACCCATATGATGGAGTGCTTGTCCCCCTTGGATTCATTTTGTGGGTCACGTGACGCAGCTAGGGCTCTCTGGTCATGATGAGGAACTTAGATCACAAACAATCAAAATCTCTCCACGGGGAGAAGAGTCCTTACTTATCTGCCGACGAGCTATAATCGCTCATCTCATGCCGACTTCTTCCGCCGGGACTTGCTGTGACCTTTCTCGGACTCGATATTGTTCGCAGCTAACGCTCTTCACGCTTGGGCTGCCTCCACTCCTGGCTAGGAGAGGAGTGGCGTGTCATTGGCTACAGCGATGGAGTAGTTTTGTGCAATTTTGGAGACGCTGCATAGCAGGCTTATCGCTGTAGCACTACCGAGGTAAGCATAGGCCGGAGGAAAGGGACTTGCGACAATCAAACACTCAATGCGAGGGGAGATGTATGTAAGTGGCCCTCAACAAAGAGGTCGAGAAAAAGGAGGGAGGGGATGGTTACTATTTATCAGCCTCCATCTCTCGGTTTGAGCAATACCTTTGGGGCTTGTTCGTGACAAACAATGCTCATCACTGGTGGCATTAGGGCCTATCAAAAAGTCCCGGGGCCGCTTCGTGTACCAATCTCAAGCGTTACATTACGCCTCCCGCTCCTGGTGGAGTTGAACAGGGAAGGTGCATGTGCATGAACTATGTCTTTTGTGCGCCGCTGGTGGGCAATTTCATAGCTGCATATTCTTCTTCTACCATTTATTCTCTTACTGGTGCTCGGCACGTCTGGAGTATGTCTTCTCTTTCATTAGGCATCAATGGACAACTCATGCAAAGAAAATATGAGGCTGATGGCGGGATGGCGGGATGGCTGAGAGCCTATTCTCTCACTCAGATCGATTCCCCCGTCGCCGTACAGCCTTTTCGCTTTTGTTACAGTTTGATCTCGGTCTTGTTAAGTTTGCGATATGGAAGGCCGTACAGATGGCTACCAAGCGTTGAGTGCTCTCATGGGAACGTTCCCAGAGTTTTCAATCTTTCGTAAATTCTCCATACTGAACTGTCAAGACTTACTCCTCTTGCAGGCTCAGTTGATACAGAAAGAAGGACAATTCTTGTCGCTTATGGCGGAAGAGCGAGCTTCAAATGACGAGGCAGGAAACAACTTAACCATCGACTTCGAGGCCATCATGGATCCCCAGAACGCCACGGACGGGTGCGCAAAGAGGCAACGGGAGAAATTGCTAGAGATGCGTCCGCTTCTGAAAGAATACAGCACGTTACTATGACCAAACCCCCCTTTTGCGTTTGAATTCAGACTGCTAACATTTTACTTGTTCTCAAAGGTGAAGGGCTTCTGCGATTTCATCAACTCGAAACAAGCCTCCCTTCTGCTCATAAACCCGCTCTCGAACGTCTCCGTCGCTTCTTGAAAAGCGGCCCTAATCGAAGAACCTTTCTTCACGATCGGCACTACTTCACATGGGCGAAGAAAAACGAGTATGATCTGACGTCCGTGGCAGCGAAGAACACGAGCAACGATGCCTTGTCACAATGGTTTTCGTGGTTCGTGACCGATGTGTATCACAAGCACTGGGGACATGAACGACACGAACATGCTTTGGTCGTGGAGGAGTGGAGACCACGTCACACTCCTGGATTGACTTACTACCCAGAACGCACCATTGCGAATGTGGTTACAGCTGTGAGCACAATATTGGCTCCCGTTCTGCCAACGATGTCTGCTCTTGGGTTGTATTTCATCACCGACCCTCTCCTCAGACTGGGTGTGCTGGTGATTGTGAGCTTCCTCTTCAGCGGGGCACTGGCGTTGGTGGGTGTGCCTCGAAAGGTCGACTCGTTCACCGCTACGGCTACCTTCACCGCCGTGCTGATAGTTTTTGTGGGCAACAACACGGATTGCACCTGTTGAAAGGAGTTCGTGGTGGAGCTGCACCTTCTGGTGTCTCTGTAAGGGGTTGTATATCGAAGAAGCCGTTTTGGACTAGTCTGTTAGTCTTGTAACTGGGCACGTAGCAAGAATGGATGCATTGTGCTGGACTTAAATCACGAAAGCCAATTTCTTTAAACTCGTTCCTGCTTCAATCGTTTGGAGCAGGGATGTATTTCCTTCTCTTTCTTCAAGTTGGTCCATCTTCTGTCTTCGACCTCCAATTTACATCTCTTTTTTGGGTGCATGCCATATTGCAGCCTCTCCCTCGCATGTATGTGTGATCCTTCATTATTGAAGGATCGATCGATTTTTCAGATTCAGGTTTGTAGAAATAGGAGCATCAATAATGAGGAGCCGATGTAATTGATATTCTCTACGAGCTTTAGTTTACCACGACTCATGACATGAAGACAGAGAGACACATCAACGAGGTGAAAAACTGGCCATGGACTCAAAGTCAATGAATACATTTCATGGACCATTCAACAATTCCGAGACAGGAATCCAAATTATCTGCGCAGGATGGCTTTTGGGGGGGGGGGGGGGGGGGGGGGGGGGAAACCGGACTCATTCGGTATAACGTGCCTTGGAATGGGGCCGCCGCTAGTGAGGCAAATCAGCCCTCCAGGAGTGAAATCACATCAGCCGTCGTCAATATTTCTCCAAATGCAAAGCCAAATCCACGAATATGCCGGCTTCATGATGTTTCTTATCAGCACTCCCACACGCATCGCTTACTAGCCATGTCTCATAGCCACGGTTGAACGCGCTTCGGGCCGTCGTATCACAGCAGCAGTCTGTCATGACTCCGCAGACTATCACACGATTGATCCTAGCCGACTCCAGTATTGCTGAAAGGGTCGTGTTGATAAATGCATCGTACGTGTTCTTGGGAAGGAGCTTGGGAAAGACTTTGGAGCTGGCTTCAGGCAATGACTCGCCAACGGGTATGACTTGATCTGCCGCAGATTCGGGTAGGAACTTTTGCAGCTCGTCCATGATTTTCCAGTCGCCGGAGCCTGCGGCAATTGATCCAGACACACCCCACTTTCGCGCCAGTTGATTGGGAGAAGGGTTGGTGGTCAGCTCGGCTTCGCTATGACCATGCTGCGCGAAGATGATCGGCGATGAGGTCCTGATGAAGTAATCGCACAAGGTGACAATGTTCGGCAGCGCAGTCTTTGTCATCGACTGAAAGTGCATTTGCATGTCGACAACAAGTAGAGCGGTGTTATGAGGCATATTGCTATCACGCAAAATAAATCGCTGTTTCGCCCTAATATCGACTAATGGTGACAATCCCTCTACAAAAGAAGTCTTTGACGCGTCCAATGGGCGACAAATTAAGGAGACAGAAATATGTGCCTGAAGCAAAAGATCTTTGGGGTGGGAAATGGTCGCCTCACCTCTAACCATTTAACCTTTGAATCATCCCTGCTGTATGAAGTAAGCTATCCCATTGCAAAAAGTCGTGGCGCAACATTTCTCACCCCCCAAGGAAACCCGCAAATCACGAAATGAAAGTCCCCCAATCGCTCATCTATATGGTACACTTTGTAGATTGGGAAGACATAAATCCGGCGCTGTCAGTCCTATGGGCAGCCGTCCATATAAAATTTCGCCCGCGCCCGCACCCGTCACTTAAAACTGGCGCGAAGTGGGCTCCGCATCGGGAATTCCCTTTGGAGGTCTAGTGTAGCTGTTTCCACAGCCTTGCATGATATCTGCTCGCTTAAACATGTATGATATTGTCTATGCCAGGCTCCACTGGGCATAGGATGGCAAGGGTGGCAAGGGTGGCAAGGGCGTATCCATCAATCAAGCGGGAATAGGTCGGTCGCTAGGCAGTGACCCAACTCGTCCATGTTTTGTAGCAGAAATACCACTCGAGTTTTGTTGCTTCTTCCAAGAAAAGCCTGGATAGGCATCTTGCTCTCCTGAAAGTCAGGGAGGCCAATTTCAATAGGCGCACCGAAACGATGACTGAGCGTGGATATGCGAAGTCATGAAACTGAGATGTTGCCAGACTATAGGCAGAGAATTCATAGACCTAGATTCCTCCAGAGTGTTGAGCTGGGAATATGGCCAAGAATGAAAGCGGATGAGGCAAGCGATATCCTCTGAAGTCGGTTGATCTGTCATGTCTACTGCTCCCAGCGAGCGGCTGTCGTGGAGGAAGATATTCAAGCAAGGACATAACATGAGAGCAGACGGAGGAAAGGCTATGTATTCATAAACCATCGATATCTTCAACACGAGAGTCGACTTACTTCTCCATTGGGTTATCTATGTACGGATATATGTAAATGATACGCGCCAAAGCTGTAGCACGGACTATTCGCCATGTCAAACGCTTGTCAGGCTCGATGGGCTGGATGAAAAGTTCACCTTGGTATCGAGTTGTATATGGAAGTCTGGAATACATGGGGCTTGATCCTCATGACATAAGATCGGAATCTTCCTAGGTTGGGCTCTTTGCTGTTTTCTCCTGTGCTACCGTTCCCATCTCTTCCATCACATGTCCCCAGATGGCGGGGGGCCGCGGACTTGTAAAAATTTCCCCAATCCAGCTAGAGTATTGGTCCGGTTCAATGATCTTGGAGGAGACGCCCAGTGTGGTATCAACGCGCGGTTAAATTCAGCCCGAGCACAACTTTGGCCGGGTATGATCTAGAAATAGGGTGAGGAGCGCACGCGGACAGTCCCGTGCCCGGATATACCAAAAATTCCCAGTCTCCCAACAAGTCTGGATGATTTTGATATACGCATCAGACTGACTGCGCGCTAGTTCCTCCTCTTCGAACACTTTCATGTAACCCAGTGTACTCATCTAAATAGAAACCCAGTCCCTCGAGGCCCTCGACTTGAAAGCCAATATTGGGTTGGGGTGAGTATTTCCATGGAACAAGCACAAGTCTTCTCGAGGTCGATTGTACGAGTAACGCGCCAATTACTATCGACAAAGATGTTGCTCTAGTGAAAGCCGACTAGGGAAAAAACCGAAGGGTCCTTCACGAAGACGTCTATCTGTAAACTTTGGACTCGTGCGGATTTTGTACCACTTTATTTGTTTGGGGTGGGAAGGGGGTACGAATTACACGGCTTCATCTTCGAAACTGGACAAGGATTGATGGACTTTGGCGGCATGCTCGTGATCGAGAGGCGGTTTGCTTGGTGGAGAGGAAGACTGTCGGAGAGCATCCTGGAAAAATGTCCATTATCCTTCCCCGCTTATCTCGTATCGAGTTCAACGCCGTCCTGTCCATCGTCAGCGATATCCTCCGTCCCATCCAATATTTCATGTTCGTTATTATAGTCATCTGCAAAATCATCTCTTCTGTCATTTCCAATTACTCTGACCCATCCGTTGGCGATTCTTGGACTTAGTCTCAGCTTGCCCCTGGATAAACGGTTGATTTTGTCGGTGAAGTACTCTCCGATTCTGCCCAAAATGTCAACGAATGTCTCGTGTTGCGGATAATCTCTGAGAGTCGGGTGATGCTCCTGTGCTTCAACTTTGAATTGGTACTTTAGACAATCCTTAACCGTAACGAGACCTTCGAGACGGCCATGATGATCGACAAGGATGACACGGGGCCCCATCTTCTTGAAGAGTTCCATGACTGTCTCAAGAGGTAGGCGAGGATGGACGGTGATCGGAGTGGAATCAACAAATGAGCTGAAATCGACGCTCTGGAGCGCCATTGAGTCGAAGGTGACGGCCGGGCTAGGCGGTGCCGAAGTCTCTGTATCATCTTCTCGCTCCACGGTAAATATACATTTGGCATCCGCTGCCAACATCCCATGCTTTTTGGCTCGATCTATGGCGAATTGAAGTTCGGTCCGGCCGATGTAGCCAATGAGGATCTTGGAATCTTTGTTTTCCACAATGGGAAATCCGGAGTATGTCGTATCAGTGAGAAGCTTCTGGACGGCCTTTACTTCCATGCCGGTCGAAGGAAGCATGCTGATATTACCAGTCATGACCTGCGAAACGGGAACACCAAACGTGTGTTCTTCCTTGTTGTCGAGGAACGGAAATCCACTGAACCATATCATTTGGTCTGCGATGCCTCCTCTGCTGAATCTTTCTCCGACCGCTTTGGTGACGCCGACAACAATCATCGTGGGGAGAATGTAAGTCAAGGCTCCTGTAAGTTCAAACATGATGACAGTGACCGAGATGGTTAAATGCATGATTCCACTCAGGGCCGCTCCTGCTCCGAGGAAAGCATACGTGCCGGGGGTGATGCAAGGCACATCAGGTTGACAGGCAGAGAAAAATGGCGAGTCAGGAAAGATCTCGTGCAGCCATTGTACCATGATTCCCAACATGCGGCCAAAAGATGCGCCAATCGCCATCGAAGGCACAAAAATACCCGCAGGTACCTTGCAACCGTAGGAAATAATCACAAAAAATATGCGAAGTACGGTTGCCACCAATAAGGACACAATAAGTGACAGTCGGTTTTGGGATTCGCACAGTCCATCGTAGTCATAGTCGGCTTCACATTCCCGAAACAGCATTTCCATCATTTCAGTCATGTCGATTCTCAAAAACATGTTGGGGTAGCAGAGAAGGGCCGTGGCTCCGGCCAAGATGACGGCCTCGGGAATGGCGTATTTCGACAGATATTTCTTTCTGAATGCTTGAGCCTTCAGATTCCATTTGATGACGAACGCTCCATATAGTCCACCGAATATGCCGAGAATGACGTAGAAGAGGATCTCGAAGAAGTGCCAGTCTCGGTCATATTTGACCGAAAACATGACGAGCTGGCCTGTTCGGAAAGGGTTCATGACACTCAAGACGGCCGTCGCCACGAGAGCACAGAAATAGCTTCGCCAAAGTGTCTTCAAGGGAAAATGCGATGCCATTTCTTCGAGGGAGAAGAGCACGCCACCGATGGGACTTCCAAAGGCTACAGCCACTCCTGCTCCTGCTGTGGCCGTCAAAATCTCTCGTGTTTTTGACGCACTTCGTTTGTATTTGTCGAAAAATCGGGAAATAACGTTGCCGACACACACAGCGTAGTGGACACTTGGGCCTTCCTTGCCAATGGATAGTCCTGAAGCAATGGCAAGAGGTAGACAGATTGATTTGATCAAGAACGTCCAGAATCCCAGGAACCCTTTCATGATGAAGCCGGCAATGATACATTTGATCTCTGAGATACCAGAACCGGCAGCGTACGGAGCGTAAGCTTTGACCAAATATGCGGCAATGAACGACAGGAGAACAGCAAAGATAGCATATATCAGGTAGTTGGCGACAGTGGACGAGGTCCATCTCTTCCATTCATCACAACCTGTCTCGGAGCCATAACAACAGAAGCCCTCATTGAGGTACCAGGCAGTCGTGCAGTATCCCATCTTAACGTCTGACAACCATTCGGTGATGATATTCAAGGCGGCAGCATTGAGACCAATGACTATTCCGACCAAGGTGATGACAATCCAGGCTTGAGCTGCATCGTAGGACTCCCAGAGTCTACGACGCCATCCGAGAACTCCATCTCGCTCGAAGAACCTCGACTCTCTCCGCCTGGCGCGCCTTCGCAGTTGTTCTTGAGCAGCATCTTGAACCCAGTCGATGGTGGTAAAGTCTTCATAACGTTTTATCTTTGCAATCTCTTCTGTAATAGCCTGTTCTGCCGGCACAATGGTAGGGAGGATCTCGCCATGTTCAAGACCAGAGAGTGTCGACAGTCGTCTGGACAGGCGCCTGGCTGAGAGGGAAGGGCGGCGAGAACGGGCAGAAGCGGAGGAGGCAACGCGCGAGGTCATAACATCAGATCATGTACCATGGCTGAAATAGTAGATTTAGAGTGTCTGACATCCTCCGTAGGCGGTGGTGATTGTCATGTCGTCCTAAAGGCAACGGGAGTTGGCCTCCAACTATCACTTTTCCGCTTTCGGACGTGCCCAGAATGTGACATATGCTCCTTGACGCGACTTTTCTCTGAGAAATTACGTTCTCAACTTGATTCTACGAGCATAATTCAACCTCGAGAGCTCTGATGATCGAGAAACACGGTTCATTCCAAACTCTGACGCAGTAATTACCTTCTTTCGGCGTCACAACTGCACCTTGAACGCGACATTCCTTCTTGAGGGAAGTCCTGAGGGCTCAATCTGAGGGTCCGACCCCTCGTTTGATAATTAACCACGACTTCTTCGCTCCTGGGGTCGGGTTAAAGTCGTTCACGACTACTTGAGTGCGATCAAATCTGCCAATTTCAAGACTGGTCAACACCATGCCTTACAATAATGCTCCCATTGAGCCACCCGAAGAGATTACCGGCTCATCTGCTCTTCCATGTTAGTCATCACGGAACCGTCCTCCCCAGTCCATTACTGACCCATTCAGTGGCGCGGGTGAAGAAAATAATCGCCATGGACGATGATATTGCTCAATGCTCTAACACGGCTGCGTTTGCGATATCTGTCGCCACGGTAGGTCTCTTGGCTTCATTTTTCGCGACGGAGAGTGCTGAATCCTTTTAAGGAGATATTCATTCGGTATCTGACTGAACAAGCGCACAATGTTGTCAAATCAGAACGAAAGCCTCGCAGAAATATCGCGTATAAGGATGTTGGTGAGTCGACGCAAGGAGAGTTATATGGGGATTTCTGACCATTTCCCAGCCACGGCAATTTCCAGAAATGACAATCTTGAGTTTCTCTCCGACACGGTACCCAAAACCAAAACATACCGACAGTTCAAAGAAGAAAAGGCTCAAGAGGCTGCAGCTAAGGCGGCGTCATCGGCATCAGCGAACGGTGTGAACGGCGACAATGGTTCAGTTTCTATCCAGACAATGATGAAGAACCAACAGCCAAATGGCGTTGGCCGAGTCAATGGTTCACACAGAACAATGTCTGGAGGATCCATTGCTCATCGATCGGCTCACTCGCGGACTCATAGTCGTCCTGATCCAATCCGAGATATTGATATGAGTGGTTGAGATGTAGACGCACAGGGTTTGAGTTCAATGCAGAAAAACGGAGCTGGCATGGTCTGGCGTTTGGTCAGGGTATCCAATCCATGAGGCATTCGCGCAGGGAGGGCGTATCTGCGGTAGGATGGGTTATGGCAAGTTGTTCTCATGAGTTTTGAGTATCCACGACTTGAATCACGAAGTGTATCTTCATCAAGACAACCTGAATTCCCGGCAACCCCCGTTCAAGAGTATTTCTGTGACAATAGATGGAACTCCTGTAAGGTAGACAACAGTGCAGTGGTCATCAGGAGCTCCCAACCAATCACCGTCGAGACAAAGCAACTTTTCTTGGCGACGTGTCCTGGACCTTTCAATTGCACTTGCATCAATAGCATTGAGAATCTTCATCTTCAAGCTTCCACCTCCTTGACGACGGCCTCTCTCTCCTCACCAGTCCTCAAGATGCGTCCAGCACCTGCTTCCGCGGGCTCTGCCATGCGCGGCTGGACCCGACACACTCTGCCTACCTCCACAACCCCTTCTTCCCGTCTGTCCGTGGTGTCCGCCACCACGTCATCTTCGAGCTCTCAACGACGGCTAGCATCCGGTGGAGTTGCCAGCTCGAGCTTCGCAAGTCCCTTCGGTAGACCCAAGTACGATACCACCAAAATCCCGAGCTTTAAGGCATATGAATCCCCCAACTCCGAGATCACGAACCGAACTTTCCAATATTTCATGGCCGGGACGATGGGTCTGTTGGCTGCCGCTGGTGCGAAGAACACTGTTCATGGTATGCAAGAGACAAGCTACAAGATTACGTTCCCCAGCTTTATTCTGGAAAGTGATGGCTGACAAGATGCCTTTGGTGGACAGACTTCCTGGTTAACATGTCTGCCTCAGCCGATGTGTTAGCCCAAGCCAAAGTTGAAATCGATCTCGCTGCTATTCCCGAGGGCAAAAACGTCATTATCAAATGGCGAGGAAAGCCTGTTTTTATCCGACACAGAACGGAAGACGAGATTAAGGAGGCCGAAGCAGTAAAGTACGTCCTGCTACCGTCGAATTATTCTAGACCATGCCCAAGCTTCCAAACATCTCCTTCCCCATCGTTGAGGACTTGAAATACACCGTTCAGAGCTAACACGTCTCTTTCCTAGAATTGAAACTCTCCGCGACCCTCAAACCGACTCCGACCGAGTCAAGAAACCCGAGTGGCTTGTAATGTTGGGCGTGTGCACACATCTGGGTTGTGTCCCTATCGGAGAAGCAGGTGATTTTGGCGGTTGGTTCTGCCCGTGCCATGGCTCGCACTACGACATCTCCGGCCGTGTCAGGAAGGGTCCTGCTCCTCTGAACCTCGAGGTCCCCGCCTATGACTTCCCTGAAGAAGACAAGTTGGTCATTGGTTAGAGTAGGAGCAGGCGTGTTTATATCTTTCAGATCAAGTTTGGCGCGACGCAGCGCGTTGGCTGAGGGGGGAAGAAAAGGCTGGGGCAAGACAAGGCACAAGTCAAGCTTCAAACTCAGCTGAGTCTTTGTACATATTAGAGAACAAAGCTCGGGAACGGTATCATCATTCGAGTTTTCTCGTTTCAAGTCGCCAGAGGGGTGAAGAGAGGCCGAAAGAGAAGAAAGAAGAAAATAAACCCCAAACTAAAGAATTCTGCAAATTCTTCCTCAATGCTCTCGGTTCGATCCTTTGATTTCTCACAGTAGCTGACAAGAGCACTTCATCTGAAGGGTTGCATTGGTCACCTTTCCAGTACAGCAGACACTTGATGGGCATTGAAGAGATCCTCCACTTTACGAGCAATCGTTGAAGAACACTTTGTATGTTGTACAACGAGAAATTTCTGGTTTGTTATTTTGGCCCTTCTCAAGTGGCAATCGCCAGCGTTATGCAAGTCATACACTAAGAAGGCAGGGAGAGTCTTGGAATTGTTCTGATATCGTACACTTCGCAACCCCTTTCGTTGTTTGGCCTTACATATACGTCTCTCGTTCCCATCTCACCATTTCTATACCTATAAATTAAAAGCAAATCACCGGGGACGCAGAAGCACGAACAATAGTCCCATCAATGCCATGCCGCCTGCGACGCCTTCCATGGCAATGGTGGTCAACTCGCGCTGACTGACGAGGATCTTTTGCTCGCCGCTAAACAGTGCTCCCAAGGCGTCTTCATACCACGCTAATGCGGAAGAAGGGGATGTCCAGCGGTGTGAGGAGTCGGACGGTAGTATGGGTATGTCGGGAGACCCCCGGCCCATTTCTTCCGCTGCGAGTTCTTTGGCCGCCATATTTTCAGCTGCAGTTCCGATGATGGCTTGCGGGGGGATAGATGATGGTGCTCCTGGAGGAGTATCGTCAGATGTCGTCGTCCCTGAGACCGCGTCGACAATTTGTCCCACGATATTGTCTGCCACGGCCCCGACTTTCTCTCCCGTGGACATTGCTGCAGCCGCCGTGCTTTGATTCGGCTGTACCGTACTTGCAGCCATTCGATCTTCGTCTCGTTCCTTCAACGCCAGCTCGACCTTCTCCTCGAAGCCCTTCACCAGTCGTTTCCGTCGCCAGGGCTCAATTGCGATCTGGAATATGACAAACAGAAGTACGTTGATGCCCATGAGGCCCCATGTGCCCCATGTTGACATCTGACGGATCTTGTCACTCCAGATTTGTTCCTCGTGATAGCGTGCTAGAATCGCCTTGGCTAGTTTGGTCGATGCCTCTTCGTATCTGGCTTCTGCGTCTGCTACCTCCCTCTGTGCCGCGGCTTCAGCTTGCTCGTTAGCATGATCGGATCGATACAAGCTGGTAAAGCGTTCGAGGTCAGTGGGCGTCCAGGTATGTTTCCTATGGAGGAGGTCGTTGACTTCGCGCTGGGTGGTGCTCCGCGTGGCTATTGCTTCTGTGTATTTGTTCCGGGCATCCTTGACGGCCCGACGAGACTCTTGAACAATAGACTCTTGATGTTCGATCTCATTTTTCAACGCTTCAATCCCTGAATAACCGGTCAGATCATTCAATCGCCGAGACGCAGTGAAGATATGCGTTTGAAAGTTGTCCATGAAATCTGTAAATCGGTTCCGGAGATTGGAGTAGCGAGAGGAAGAGTCGGAGGGTAGAGGTTTGTCATGAGGTATTTCTGACCACGGGTTCTTGTTTTCTTCTATTCTGGATGAATGAAAAACGGAAGAGGCTTCGGGGATGGTATGGACAGTCGTCCCATCTTGAGGATCCTTGGGTTGTTTGGCTTGCGCAGCTGCCTCGGGATGAGCTTCCAGGCTCTCTTCTATACGGCTTTCGGCATCCTCTGCTTTTCGATCTATCTCCGACTTGCTCTCACTATAAAACCGAGCTTGAAAGGCTATTTGTGGCCTTTGACGAGTCCATATTTGCGGAGAGGACGGAACCAGAGAAGGAAATTGATGGGGCCGTGGAAGAGACTTGTGGAGGGGTTTTGCTGCTCGAAATGCGGACCATAGTGTTTGAGAAAGTCGCAAGGGAGCTTGCTGCATCGCGAGCAGCAGTTGGTCGTGTTGGCTTTCGCTGGGAAGACGTGTCTGCCACCACGCAGAATCCAATCCACCAACAAAGTCTCGAAGATACCAATAAGAGCTTGTTATAGTTCTTTGAAGAAGGTCTGGCGAGTCGCTGGGTACGCATCGGCAATCCAGCCATCGACGTCATTGGATGGGAGGATGCATGCTGGAGGCTTCCCAAAAAATTCTGAGAACATTGACCGGGTCGATGGGTCTCTGGGCATTGGGATGAACACAAAAAGCGCCCTCGAGGCCCCCACGATTCTGGGTCCGATATTCTCTCCTCCAAGTTCCTTCTAATAGTGACTATAGAGTTTGCTGTTCTTGATCTCGACATCGGCTGTCTTCCTTCGCATCTGCTCTCCCCAAGTTGATCCTTCTCCGTCCCTCAGTCTCCAAGATGCCTTTCCCGGAGACCCTGAACGCGAAGCCCAAAGTGATCTTCTTCACCGACTTTGACGGCACAATCACTCTGCAGGACACCAACGACTTCATCACGGACAACTATGGTATGGGAAAAGCCGAGCGACGCCAACTCTTCCATGCTGTAATCGACGGCACCGATACCTTCCGCAACACATTCCAGAAGATGCTGGATTCATGGAAGATGCCTTTCCCTCGCATCCTCGAGATCTTGCGTGAAAACATCTCCCTCGACCCTCATTTCCGCGACTTCATGGTTTGGGCCCGCGCCAACGACGTCCCCGTCATTGTACTCTCCAGCGGCATGGTCCCGGTCATAGAAACGCTGCTCAATCACCTGCTGGGCGAAGACCTAATGTCGGACATTGAGATCGTGGCCAATGAAACCCAACTGCGTGCTCCAGGCAATTCGCTCGACAAAGCGGACGGCTGGACCATCAAGTTCCGCGACAACTCAGAGTTCGGACATGACAAGAGCCTGACCATCCGACCGTACGCAGACACCATCGTCAAAATGCCTGAAAGCGAGAGACCCACGCTCCTGTACGCTGGAGACGGAGTCAGCGACTTGAGCGCTGCGCGAGAGACGGATCTCCTCTTCGCCCGCGCCGGCCAGGATCTCGTCACCTGGTGCGAAAGGGAGGGTATTCCCTTCACCACCTTCGAGACCTGGGATAGTATCTTGCAGGAAACCAAGGATATCTATGAAGGACGTAAGACGGTGAGGAAACTTGCGGAGGAAGGCCTGAAAAGAGTTCGAACCAATTCTATCGAGCAGAATGGCACTGTCCGTCCAACTGTGAAATAGACCGAATATAGACAAGATCATGGAGAATTTCGGAAAATTGCATAGAATTTCGAGGCACGTGGGAATAAACCACCATGCATCGGGGCAGAATATCAGGAATGGTATAGACCAGGGTACCATCGGCTTTTGAGATAGAGACACCACTGGATGGGTATAGACGGAAATAGAAATTCTTGCCGCCAAATAGATGGATAGATACGGAAGCAAGTCAGTAAGCAAGACATCAATGCCCCTTGCGGGCCCTTATATGCGTCCATCAGATGAATACTGGTGCTTTTGCCTTGGTTCGCTTCAAAGGATTTCTCTAATCCACAAAGGGTACGAACTTCAAACCACAATCCAGCAAAAAGGCAAAGTCAGCCTTAATGCTTCTCTTCATCCACGTACTCATCCAATGCCTTCCTCAACCCCATCTCATCCCTCGGCACCAGCCTCAGTCTATACCGTTTCGGCACGGACACAAGCTGCGTCGGATCCTCCACGCCCTTGACTGGATGTGTGTTCATTGCCCCACCCCCTTCAGCATGCACATCACGCATCTCAAACGCGCTCAGCAGCCTCAGGTAAATAGTGTACATCTCGCGATTCGCCAGCAAGCTGCCCGCGCACATTCGATATCCCAAGCCGTACGTGAACAGCGGCGCATCAGGCGTCTCGAGCCAGCGCTCGGGCCTGAAAACTTCGGGATCACTCCACACTTCTGGATCCATGTTACAGGCCCAGGCGTTGAGGAACACCACGCTCCCACTCGGGATCCTGTGGCCGTTGTAAACGATATCTTTGACCGTGGCGCGAGGCAATGAGAGGCGAAGAACCGTGTAATAACGCAGCAACTCGCGGACGAGCGCGACAATGTACGGAATCGATTGATCGTCATTCGGGTCGCACAGGATCTGGTCGGCCGGGTACACGGCGCGGATTTCGCGGAGGGCCTTGTCTTGGATTTCCGGGTGCTGTGCAAGCAGGGCCATGGACCAAGCGACGAGGGTCGTGAGCGTGTCGAGGCCACCGGAGAGCATAGTGAGCGAAATCGAGGTGAGTTCCTCGGCGTTGAGCTTCGCTTCTTTATCCTGAATCACGTTCGCTTGGATACAAGGCCGATGTGTGCCGAGCGTCATGCGCTGGTCGAGGTCGTCGTTCAGTTTCTTCAAGTACACGTCGCGCCGGTGGCGCATTTCGCGGGCCCTTGCGTTGCCGAAGTTGAATGGGTTCAGACGCAATAAAGGGATGTAGTCTTGCAGGTTCCCTGTCGTGGAGCGGAATTTCGACACTTCTTCCTCGACGTGAGTGATTTCGCCGAAGAGTTCGTCGTTCTGCGACGCCATGCGCGTACCCCAGTTTAATGTCAAAGCAAGGGAGAGTGAAAGTCGTTGGATCATGGGCATGGGGTCCACGGGTCTTCGACCCCCTTGGCCATAAATCAAAAACTCGTTTAAGAAATCCCGCGTCTCGACGTCAATGTGTGGAATATAAGTGGCCACGCTGGGCTTGTTTAACGCGCTTGCCGCGCCCTTCCTTCGGCGCTTCAGGCTCTCGCTAAAAGGTGATGTTCCTATTGTAGTTCCCGCGGTGGAGCTGACGACTTTGTGGAAGGTGTAGAACTCGGGTCTTGAAGCCAGGGCTTGAGAATTGGCGCCGAAGATTTCTCTTGCCGCTTTGGAGCCGTTGACCACAATAACGGGTACGTTGCCTAGCATGATTTGATAGACGCTTCCATACTTCTTGGACCAGAGTCGATACTGCTCCGCGGCATTGACACGAATTTGATGGATGTTGCCGATTATAGGAAGGCCAGAGGGTCCATCGAATCCGGGAATTCGAGCTCGTGCTCTCTGTAGCTCTGTTATTAGTAGATATACAAGAGCCGAGGCTGCGGCGAGGTAAGCGAGGAATGAAATCGGAGAGTCTTGGGCATAGCCCAGAAGCCGTGTAAAAGCCCTGTCGATCATGGTAACTTGAGATCCGAGTAAGTCGTGGCTAGCAACTGAATGACAGAAGAATATCACAAAAGAAGAAACGGTGGGAGATGTTCAAGGTCATGGAATATTATATGGATAAACTGATGTTGTCCCCCTGGAATGTATGCGGGGGTTTTGACTCTGTGGGGGGGGGGGGGGGGGGGGACGATTTCAGGGCACATCATTCCGCCATCCACTGCGGAGAGCGGAATCATGACCGCAGGCCCGGAAGCTCTCGCTGACAACGGGTCGATGGGATTGGGTTTCGAGAATTCATGATTGGATAAAAAGGGAAGGAAAGCCCGATATGAAAGTGACGGAGTTTATCCCGAGAATTGAGACCAGATTTTGTGAGATTTCGCTGGACACAGAAAATTTCATCGAGATGGGGATGTGGTGAGAGAGGGTCGGTATGGCTGGATCGAAATCTGCATTGCAACGGTATATCCCCATCATTCTTGCGGGAAAGATTGCGGGAATTTGGTTCCTCCGACATCGTGGTCAGTTATCCCGGGAATCACATTGTTCCAGAACAAGTTGCCCATATGGGGAGTGCAGAGATCTTTGGCCAAACCGCCGTGTCTTTCAAATTTGATTCCCAGGTCAGTCTCCTCTTCGGTACCTTCAACCTTCTTGCCAATCAAGAATTCCTCATCAATGGTGCCTGTCATGATGACCAACATATCGTCCACTGAATCGATGCGCCAGGTGAGACCACTTCCGCACTGGGAGCAAAAAGATCGTGTTGCTTCTTGACTGGATTTATATTCCTTGTAGGTTGGTGATTTGGTGATGTCGTCAACAAACTGAGATGGGTGAATCAGTAGATCATGCGAGATCAATGCCCCTGTCCACTTGCGACAAGTAGAGCATTGACATGTCGCTGCCTGATAATCGTCAAAACTGGTATTCCGCAAGAGAGATATCCTCATACATTAGCGGGCCATGATGCTTCCTCAGGAAACACAATTTTGTATCTGATGGAGCCGCAGACACATCCACCAGAAATTGATTCTGGTCGGGAAGCCATTGTGCAGGATTGGAAGAGATCCTTCTTCGCTTGTCGTCTGGTTGTGGTGGTCGTGGTAGGTGTTTGTTCTCAAGCGACAGTGTTCTCAATCTTTCCTTTTTATCTTCGATCCCTTCTATCCATCATCATGAAAAAAGAATGCTGCCTGTCAGGCAACGACCACGATTTGTCACCTTCGTTATGTGTATGCGGCTACGGTTTGACTTGTCCCGAGGAAGGGTGGACTGGCCAAGAACCAGTCCCAGGCTGCTTCGATGCCATCATCTCGTATAACGAGACACATATACTGAAAGTCAATCCAGAATGAGCGCATATTTGCTGACTTTATCGTCTTGTCTTCCCATATCGGGATGTCAGAACCAGCGATAACTTTGCCAAGATGGCTGATTCAGGCATCCAAAACTTGGGCGACTTTGATTGCTCCAAGTCAAAGACTATTAAGGCGCGGTTGGAATCTTTGACCGTTTTCTCTTTGGTAAGCAATGTAACGTGTCGCGATGATTGGTTCTCGCCGCATTGAAGCCAAGGATTCGAGATGAGGTCAAGCTTGGATGAATAGCTTCGTATTTTGTGGGTATTTTTCACGATACGTCGTTCATGTTGGATTTCATTTTTGGTTTGCGACTTCTCCTCGATCCTGGCGTAAGTTTCTTCTCTCCTCTAGAGGAAACGCCGCTCCCTTCTGTAGCTGGTCCTTCATTATTCTTCTTCCTTTCTGCTTCTTTCTTAGCCAGAGCTCGTTTGACGGCGCCTTCTTTCTCCAGTTGCTGTATTTGCTTCTCACTGAACTCCCAGAGTTTCTTCGCTATTTCTTCATTCTGTACTTCAGGCCTCAAAGGCTGGCGCTCGCTGCACTCTTTGATCAATTTACCACCAGCGCCTCGTCCGTATTCGGCATCCATCGCGGCGAGAAGGTAGCTCTGAGCGCCTTGCAGTGGAGATTTGAGGATAAGCCACCACAAGGGATATGTGATCAAATATAGGAAGAGTCCCCATATCAAGCCTCCAGTTAACCAGCGTCGGGTGCCCGGAGTACGGCAGAAACCGGGATCAACGATCAATGCTCGAGCGTTGTTCAGTTGCTTGTCGGGTCTTTTGTAAGCGTCGAGGTGATTTTGAAAAGCATAAGCAAAAGTCATGATTGCTAGCTTGCTTCGGGCATAAGAAGTACTACCAGACTTTGCAGCAGATTCGGTATCCTTCAATTCCAACTTGCCTCCAATATAGCTACTGCACGTGCTGAACAAGATCCTCACATCTCGATCCGGGGGTTGAGCCCGAATGGCCGGCGACAAAATGCTCAGCAGATGGAAATTACTCAGATAATTGATCGCCCATTCTGCTTCTAATCCATCCATTGTCTTTTGACTCGTACCGAAATAAGGTGTCATCACATTTGCGCAGAGGATAATCATGTCCAATCTTCGCGGAGGTGCATTGTCCACCCATTTTGTCGCGAACAATCGTATCGAATGTAGGGAAGAGAGGTCGACTTGTTCGGCATAAATCAGTTCGTTGTTCGTAATGGTTCGTACATCTTCAATGTAATCGATGAGGAAAGGATCAGAAGGAGCATGATGGGATAGGAGAATAATTTGGGCTCCTCTCGAGGCCAATTCTTGCACAACGGCGGCACCTATTCCTGATGTACCTCCCTGGGAGGGACCGTTAGAATTAAGTCTCACATCGACAGGGGAGACATACTGTCACCATCACCACCTTTCCATGCATGACTCGTTCGGAACGACATTTTGCTCCGCCAAAATAGAGTTTCAGTAAGGCGACCACACCAATGACGGCTGTAACTTGGGCAATGGGCCAGAGGTAGGGAATATTTGAGAGGCCTCTGTTGAAGACCTCCGCCAGTGCAGGAATGGGCATTTCGTGCTCTGTGCAAGGCGCTCTGCGCGAGGCGACAAGAAGAATTGGTGGTCTGGAATTCCGCCCCAAATAATATAAATTATTCCCCAAGTTGTTTCGGCCTATCATAGTCGGTGGGTGCCTGGAAACCTTGGACGAAAATGACGCCACCTCCGGCCCCTTCGTGCATTTATTTTCAGAGCCACATCTTTTTTGCAAAACATCGCACACAAAATGGTGGACACGGGTGAAGACTACTTTTTGCCAGTAGAAGGCCAACGAGTATTTGGTGCAGGTATCAAACATAAGCGAATCGCTTTTGTACCTGCTTCTGCCGAATCCTCCACCTCAACAACCACCGCACCCACGTCGACCAACGCTGGCTCTCACTATCTGTCGATCGTTCTCCCCAAAGAAACTGAAGAGGCGGCGAAGCGTAGCAAAATTGATTCGGAAGAGAAATCCATTGAAATCGGAGCAGAAACATGCGCGGTCTGCAAGCAGCCCATCTCGTCTACAAATGATAAAGTTGCAATCAACAGCCACGAGTCCTCCATAGCACATCAAGTCTGTCTCGAGCACTCACATCCGCCGTCACATTTGGACCGAAACCATGTGGGTGTCAAATATCTAACAACCTACGGATGGGATCCAAACAGCAGGAAAGGATTAGGCGCCAGGCAGGAAGGAATCAGAATACCCATCAAAGCCAAGGAAAAGCACGATACTGTAGGGCTTAGAGAAACCGGTGAAGACGATGACAAACATGCGACGAAGAGGAAGAAGAATGTCCCGGCGAAGAAAGAGGATAAAATTGTAAAACTCAATGCCAAACAGGTCAGAATTCAGGAAATGGAAACCAAGAAAAGAACCGAGAAATTGCGACAATCGTTTTACGGACCAGATTTGGAGAAATACCTGGGTCCAAATGGCTGACCCCAAGTATATGTACGGAATAAGCCTGTGATCCGACTTCAAGGCCCTCATGTACACATCTCCCTGAAGCTACGCTGACTTGTCGAAAAGCATATACTAATGCTTCTTGAACAAACCAAGGTGTTTCTTCTCCTTCTTCAACTTCCCGTGACTATCAGCTGCTGATGGGTTTTGATAAGGGGATGAAGACGGCTGTGAAGTTCTCATCGGAGGGGTAGCGGTACCAACTCCTGGACGAACTCCATTTTCTGGCCTTCCACCAATATTCATCTTTTGCATGGCCTCTGTCGGGGGTCTCATCGAATCAGGTGGTCTCCCATTTGGAGGAGCTTGAGGCCTCGGTTGCTGGCCTTGTGGAGGAGGTTCCGACATCCACGCAGGTAGTTTGGGTTGTGCTCTGTCAGTTGGTAGGTCGAGCTGCCTTCGACCAGCACTGAGAAGGCTCACCTGTCGCAAGAAGTTCTTGGGAGTGATCATATGAGTGGTGGCCAGAAATATTTCCTTTCCAGCCATCCGTGACACATCATAACAAGCTCGGGCCTCGGAATAAGTGGCACCGCCGGCCATGAAAACGATGATACGCTGGCGAGGCTTGTTGGACTGAGATCGGGTTTGTGCCCAAGTAGGCTTTCCCGTATTTCTCAGAGATGTCTGTGAGAGACCCATCTGACTGTTGGGATCGTTTAAATGAGGTTTGACGGGTGGGAATACGTTCGAATCCAGAGTCCCTTGGCATTGCTCTTCAAGCAAATATCTCAATGCCGGTTCGAATCTAGATAAACTAACTTCCTCAGAGTTGGTGTTTTCTCTCATTCGGGGTGTGAATAAAGGAGGAGGAATCGGTGTATTGTCTTTTAGCGGTTTTTCAATCCTTGCACCCAACGTGATCAGGTTGTATATTATTTCCCCATCCATGGGCGACAATTGACCATGACATCGCAGTTTCTCGATGTCGCCACGGAGAATACCATTCCGGTACAAAATGTACAATATCAATAATCTGACACGATCCTCATGTATCACACTGTCATCATCAAGAAGTCTGGCAAGTTGATCCGCGAGATTTTTGGGCTTTTTGTTGTCCTCATCCCATCCTGTAGCCAGAGACTGCTCGACAGATACGACATCCAGAAGTTTGTGGTCTGCAAATATTTTGGCACACTTTTCAGCCATGTCAATGTGCAAGGAGAAAGCTTCTTTGCCTTCCTGAAACTCAGGGAGACCCGCCAACATATCTTTGATCGTGTTGATGCTGGCAGGTTGTCCATCACTGTTATCAGCAAACTGAGGATTCTTTGCCTGAAATTTTTTGAATTCTTCGCTCAGTTGTACCAAAAGATCTTTCATGTGCATATGACGGTGACCGACCCAGAGATGGTCTTTCTCACCGATCTCGACATCTTTTTCTTCCTGATCTGGTTGACCTCTTCTGATGACGTTCCGATAGGTAATTTTGTCTTCATCATCCCTGATAGGTAGCAAATCCATTGCCATCGCTTGATATGTGAGTTCGTGGACAAAAGGTGACATCAAATCCATTGACCTATCGGTAATCACCAGAACCGCTCGGGGCCGATTTGTTTGATTCTGCGGAGGGAAGTCGTTTCGTTCGTCTCGGGCATAGTTGTCCAGCGCGGATTGTACGAAGCTTGCCAGATGATAGCATAGAACGTCGGCTGCGTGTCTTTGGTGTTCTCGGGGCTTGTAAAACCTGATCAACGGGTACTCTCCGAGCGAGACACAAATCGACACGATCTTCTGAGTCAAATCATCTAGGTGGCTCTTGACCAACGGGTCACAAGCCGGATGGAAGAGAACATGAAAACTCCATGGTTCCCGAAACAAAATTAGATTCGATTCCCGAGGGAAATACTCGGCGTTTAGAGCGCGAGATTCGACGATTTGGCGTGCCCGAGATTCTGATCGAAACAGTTCTTCTCCGAGAGGGCGTGGCAATTGCGACGTCCAGATAAGGTGGGCCTGACGGTATCTCTTCCGACTCAGGTCCGCCTTCAGACATTCCACGATGTGTGGTAACGGAGACAGGAGGTAGATTGCATCTGTGTCTGCCTGTGTCTGCCTGCGATCCTCAATCTGCTCAATGTTGGTGATGTTGACGTTCAGTATGTCATCTTCTTTTGTAACATTGTACACCAGCCGTCTACTCTTTTCATCCAATATTAAAACCTTCCAGTCTCGTCCACTGATTTTCCGGATCGTGTCGATGATGATACTTCGCTGTATGTCGATGATGGATGTTGCCATGGCGGCCGCGGCTAATGAAGGGAGTGACTGATGCTCACATGCTCATGAGATGTTTTGGAAATTTCGGAGTCGAGTTCGAGATTGTGCAGAGAGGTCAAGCAGTTTCTAGAGTGGTGCTTGGATGTTTGTTGTCCAAAATTGGATTGTTGGACGGAGAGAAGCAGTGGGATGCAACCTATGCTAGTCGAGTAAAGACTCGGTGTGCCACTGGCGCTGTAACAGGACCCGTGACAGTCTCGCGACACCAGCCTCGTACCGACAATTAAACCCTGGACATCGAACTGCTTATCTACCGTTGGAGCAGGCTCATTTTGAGCTCTATTTCGCATTCTGCAAGCCGGAATGTGTCTTCAATATGTAGAGGTCACGCTGAGTTCCAGGGTTCTGTCTCTGAAGGCAACGGTTGCAGTGGGCACAGGCCAGCTCCTCAGGCGCTCAGAAAGCTATTGGTTGGAGACGAGTTCTCCAAGTTTACCAACCAGCGAAATTACCTATTTTTCCAGATCGCAGTTCTGAGATAAATGCATTCATCCACCCCGTCAACATTTTCGGGTCGGCGTTTTCCTACATGAGTGTATCAACTGATTTGAATTGACCTTTCGTTCCAATTATTTCCCTCTGCTTGGCCTCCATCAGCATTCAACGGGGCATGTTCTCTTTGTGGACCCGACGAGGACAATGCCTTCTCTGTTCCTTTCGAGCCCTGGTTACTGCGCCTTCAAAGCAATATCCCCATGGACGCAATGACTATAGGACGACCCAGCCGTCGCGCCGAAAAATCTCCGAGACCTCGCGTCGAACGAAAAGCGCCCCGAATTCTAGATCGACGAGGGCGAACTCGCGGGGTGCCTCGAAATCTGCCACTCTTTCTTCTGACATTGTCCTGAATCGGGTTCGAAAGGCTCTGGACGAATTGAAAATTCGACTGGCGTCCATTCCAGCCTCCACAGATCCTACGCCGAACCAACTGGATGCCCTTGATCCCGACCAAATATATTTCAAGTCGTTTAAGGAAAGCCTGGAAGAAATTTTGAGGTTCAAGGATACTTCCAAAAGCGCCTGGGGACGAAGCATAGCATCCGAGATTGGAAGATCATTTGTGTCTCCCAATTGGCGACAAGATCTCCAAAAAGCTTTACATTTTGGCTTCATCGATCATGTTCTTCAGAAGAAGACCGAAGAAAGTCCGGGGAAAACATCACCGATCGCGGACATGCGGTTTCCGACGGAATGGTACTCTGGTGCTCGTCAGCTTCAGAGGGATATTCATCTTCATATCGGTCCAACAAATTCAGGCAAAACCTACAACGCATTGAAACGATTGGAAGAGAGTGGTAACGGGTTTTACGCCGGCCCTTTGAGATTATTGGCCCATGAAGTCTTCTCCAGATTCAAAGCCAAGGGTGTTTCATGCGATCTAGTAACTGGTGACGACGTCAGACTTGATGACAATCCCAATGTCTTGATGTCTGCATCAACGGTGGAAATGGTGGATACGTCACGCTCCGTTGAGGTTGGTGTTATCGACGAAATACAAATGATCACTTCACGAGAGCGCGGATGGGCTTGGACTCGGGCGTTTCTAGGAGCGAATGCCAGAGAACTTCATCTGTGTGGAGAGCCCAGAGTTCTTCCACTGATTCGGGAATTGACCGCGTCCACGGGTGACACCCTACATGTCCATGAATACAAGCGATTGAATCCGCTAAAAGTCATGACCAAAAGCCTGAAAGGAGATCTCAAGAGCCTGCGGAAGGGGGACTGTATTGTCACCTTCTCTGTTATGAATATCCATGCCATGAAAAAACAAATTGAGGTGGATACCGGCCGTCGATGTGCTATTGTTTATGGTAGCCTACCTCCTGAGACCCGCGCTCGACAAGCTGCCTTGTTCAATGACCCAAACAACGATTATGATTTTTTGGTTGCCAGCGATGCGATTGGGATGGGGCTAAATTTGTGTGTGACGTCCCTTCCGTGCAAATCATCCAGGCTAACAATTGGGCAGGAGCGTGAAACGAATCATCTTCCATAGCGTGTACAGATTCAACGGATCTCGAATGGAACAGCTCACCGTGTCTCAAATCAAGCAGATTGGTGGTCGAGCCGGTCGGTATCGAAGCTCACATGAAGCCATGAATAATTCCGGGAAGTCCGACGAGTCCTCATCAGCCAGTGTCGGCCTCGTCACCACCCTCAACGATGAGGACTTACCCACCATCACCAATGCGATGAATGCCGAAGATCCACCAATAAAAGTGGCGGGTCTATTACCCCCGGGCGATTACCTGGAAGATATATCAATCAGGCTACCCAAAGGAATTCCTTTCGAATACCTTTTGAAGCGTCTTTCCAAGGAGGCTGAATTGCATCATCGATTCAAAATGTGCAGCATCGACGACCAAAGTCGAGTGGCCGAAATCATTGAACCGGTCCGTGGCCTGACCACCCATCAGAGGATTTTATTCACTGCTGTTCCCATGAGCTCCACATCGGCAACAGCAAAACGAGTGGTAAGAGCTCTAGCCGAATGCTTGGAGAATCACCGACAGGTCTCGATTGTCGACATCCCAGCCATCCCACTCGAAATACTCGAGCAGCCGGTCTCGGGAGATCGAGCATATCTGGAAAGTCTAGAGGAACTCCACAAATCTTTGATAGTGTTCCTCTGGCTCAGCTACCGGTTTGTTTCTACCTTCAAGGATAGAGACATGGCCATGTACGCCAAAGAGCTAACGGAAAAGCGGATTAATACGTGCCTCTTAGAATTTTCGGCCAACCCAGAACTTCGACAACGAGTGTTATCATACAAGTATAAAATGCCGCTTCCAAGACTGCCGGCTCACGGAAACACTCCAGAAGCAACCAAGACTCATAATGACTTTTCACAACATCCAGCACTTCCGGTGGACTGGACTCGTGGTTCTTCAGATCTTGAATTTGAAGAACCCCAATCTTCAGCAAACGCCGTCACGACACATGCATAAAATACTCATGTGAGTGCGGTATAATGCCGTCTACTGTGGTCAAGTCCATTCATCCTTGCATCGTCATTGGTAGCAGATCGAGACCTGCCTCTTGGTGTCGAAGGCATAGAATCGTGCAATACAACCATTCCACTGGCGAGGATTATCCAGTTGATATTTGACCGTATGGACGAGCAAGATTTTGGTCCCGATGATCTGAAATGACATCTCCACCACTGGTTTGGGGTATGTTTACCGTTCGGTCACCACTTTATCTGCACCTCCGGCTTCGGGATTGGCAGCAGCCATCTCGCGAACGATTGGGTCTTATTGCCGCGCACCATCCAGCGATTCAGAAAATGGCCTGGCTTTCTTGTATCATATCCTTCTCTTTCGGCATCTTCGGCTTCTTCACTAACATAATCGACTGTTTCTTCGTCGGCGGAGTCATGGTCATCCAAGTTGACTGTGGCTGTCAGCGTTTTGTACTCTCATGGTGCCGAGAGAAGAGAAATAGTACCGGTGTACTCTATGATAAAGAGGATCCCATGTACCAATAAAGATAGAGGAGGGTCTTGCATGGCAATTGTACAGAAATGATGTACACACCATTCGGATCCTTATGACTGAGACATCGCTTGATCTTGCTCGAATGTTTCCCATGATGGATAGGAGTGAATGCCAAAATGACTTTTACCCTGGTAGAGTAGATATGAAGGCTCGACCTTGCCAAGATATATAAATCGGCAGCGGATCAAAACCTTGGAGTCTGATTTGGTGCATCTTTGCCACTGCCCCGAAATCCCAACCCCGGCGATCTCGAACTTCCAACTTTCAACTACATGTCTTCAACTGGCTGGACCAAGTCCGTCCACAAACTGTACACCTTTCCAGGGCCCTGACTCTGGTCATGGACGACTTTACTTCCCTCGAACTCCTGTCCCTCGTTTCCAAAGTCACCTCCGAATTACAGAACCATCTTGGTATCAACGACAAAACGCTTGCCGAATTTGTGATCGATCAACATGAAAAATGTGGAGGCCAACTATCCGAGTTCAAGGACGCCATGGTGGCCATGGGGGCAGAGTTCCCCAACAGTCTGGTCGAGAGTATCGATCGATTAATCGTGACCATGCATCCCAAATACAAGAGTCGGAAACAACCTACACCAAATGGGAATTCAGACTTGGATGAGTTGGATGCTGTCGGACGCAAGGCGCAAGTTTTCAAAGGATTAGCAGTTCCGGATCGTGAACAAAATTGGGATGACTACGAGGATGACATGGTGGGACAAAAAACTATTGACGAGAGTCGGCCGTCCGATGACGCCGATACATTTGCACTCCTGGAGGGTCTTGCCGGCAAAGCCAAAAATGGGACCAATGGAACCAGTCAACGTAGGAAGAGAAGTCGAAGTCCGGATCGTGACGATTATCCAAGAGGCAGGAAGCCTAGACAAAAGTACTGGTCTCGGAGTCCCAGCCCGCAGGAAGAGAAGAGGCCACGCCGATTTCGAGATGACGAGTATGACAGTCGACCAAATGGTTACAGAGAGAGACACGGCGACAGGCGGAACGGTCATCATACGAGCAGGCGACGCGACTATGACGATGACGATGGCTTTCGAAGACCTCCTCGGCAAGAAGTTGACGAATCTCCTGTTCTTTACAAAGTTTATGACGCCATAATTAATGGGATCAAAGATTTTGGTGCATTTGCCAGTCTTCGAGGGGTCAGAGGCAATGTCAGTGGTCTGATTCATGTCTCGGCTGTTCAAGAAGGCGCAAGAGTCAACCATCCCTCGGATCTCCTGTCTCGAGGACAACTTGTCAAAGTCAAAGTGATCAAAATGGAAGACAACAAAGTCAGCCTTTCAATGAAAGAAGTTGACCAGGTCTCTGGTCAGGATTTAGTGCCCTCCCGACGAATTGCCTCGGGCGCCAACATGGAACGGTTGAACGGCTTGTCCTCGAATGATCGCTACGGAAACCTAGGCAGCACCGTGCCCGTTATTGAAGATGACTACAATTCGAAATCGAACAAGAACAAGAAGAGAATGACGTCTCCGGAAAGATGGGAAATTAAACAACTGATTGCCTCAGGAGCAATATCTGCTCAAGATTATCCTGATATTGACGAAGAATATAATGCCACCTTGACCGGGGGGGGGCAATTTGAAGAGGAAGAAGATATCGACATCGAAGTCAGAGAGGAAGAACCGCCGTTCCTCGCTGGTCAAACGAAACAATCCCTCGAGCTATCACCCATTCGAGTTGTGAAAGCGCCGGAAGGATCCTTGAATAGAGCAGCTCAAGCAGGAACAGCATTAGCCAAGGAGAGAAGGGAATTGAAGCAACAAGAAGCTGCCGACAGAGCGGCAGAAGAGGCATCTAAGGTTGACCTGAATGCCCAATGGCAGGATCCTATGATCAACCCTGAACAGCGGAAATTTGCGGCAGACCTTCGACAGGCTCAACAGCAATCATCACGAGCAATCGAAGCTATTCCCGAATGGAAGAGAGCAACCCAGAGCAAGGACCAATCCTTCGGCAAAAGGACAACCATGACGATCAAACAACAAAGAGAGTCACTTCCGGTCTTTAAATTTCGAAAGCAATTACTCGAAGCAATTGATCAAAATCAATTGCTCATTGTGGTTGGAGACACTGGTTCGGGCAAAACAACCCAAGTCACACAATATCTTGCTGAAGCAGGTTATGCCAATCACGGAATGATCGGTTGTACACAACCTCGTCGCGTTGCCGCCATGTCGGTGGCAAAGCGGGTGTCGGAAGAAGTTGGTTGTGAACTTGGGAAGGAAGTTGGCTACACCATTCGTTTCGAGGATCGAACTTCTCCAGAAACCAAGATCAAATATATGACCGACGGCATGCTCGAGAGAGAGATTCTACTCGATCCAGATCTGAAAAGATACTCGGTCATTATGCTGGACGAAGCACACGAAAGAACCATTTCTACCGATGTCCTCTTTGGTTTGCTGAAAAAGACACTCAAGAGACGCCCCGATTTAAAGCTTATTGTCACCTCGGCCACTCTCGATGCAGACAAGTTTTCCGAATACTTCAATCAGTGCCCTATCTTTTCAATTCCAGGAAGAACATTCCCGGTCGAGATTATGTATTCAAGAGAGCCTGAAGATGACTATTTGGACGCCGCATTGACCACCGTGATGCAAATTCATCTGACTGAACCCCCTGGCGATATTTTATTGTTCCTGACCGGACAAGAGGAAATTGATACCAGTTGCGAGGTTCTATACGAAAGAATGAAAGCCCTCGGTCCGAGTGTGCCGGAGTTGATTATTCTGCCTGTCTATTCGGCCCTACCCAGTGAAATGCAGAGCAGAATTTTTGAACCAGCGCCACCCGGGAGCAGAAAAGTGGTCATTGCTACCAATATTGCCGAGACGTCCATCACGATCGATCAGATTTATTACGTGATCGATCCCGGTTTTGTCAAGCAGAATGCTTACGATCCTAAACTCGGCATGGATTCTTTGGTGGTGACGCCAATCTCTCAAGCCCAAGCCAAACAGAGAGCAGGCCGAGCAGGAAGAACGGGACCGGGAAAATGCTTTCGCTTATACACCGAAGCCGCCTACCATTCTGAGATGCTGCCTACCACCATTCCCGAAATTCAGCGTCAGAACCTCTCCCATACCATTCTCATGCTCAAAGCAATGGGTATTAATGACCTGTTGCATTTTGACTTTATGGACCCACCCCCCACTAATACCATGTTGACTGCTCTCGAAGAACTCTATGCCCTCTCAGCTCTTGATGATGAAGGTCTTCTTACTCGCCTGGGTCGAAAAATGGCCGATTTCCCCATGGAACCGGCTCTCTCCAAAGTTCTCATCGCCTCAGTCGACATGGGCTGTTCGGAAGAAATGCTCAGCATCGTCGCCATGCTCTCTGTTCAGACTGTATTCTACCGCCCAAAGGAGAAACAACAACAAGCTGACCAGAAGAAAAGCAAATTCCACGATCCTCACGGTGACCACCTGACTTTGCTCAATGTTTACAACGCCTGGAAAGCGTCCCGGTACAGCGATCCGTGGTGTTTTGAAAATTTCATCCAAAAACGACAAATTGCCCGCGCTCGTGATGTTCGACAACAACTCGTCTCCATCATGGACCGGTACCGGCACCCGATCGTCTCTTGTGGCCGCAACACTATCAAGGTCCGCCAGGCCTTGTGTTCCGGGTTTTTTAGAAATTCAGCCCGCAAGGATCCTCAGGAAGGGTATAAGACACTCATCGAAGGGACACCCGTCTACATGCATCCGAGTAGTGCGTTGTTTGGGAAGCCGGCCGAACACGTCATTTACCATACCCTCGTGCTCACGACGAAAGAGTACATGCATTGTGCGACGGTGATTGAGCCGAAGTGGCTTGTTGAAGCGGCGCCGACGTTCTTCAAAGTCGCGCCCACGGATCGTCTGAGTAAGCGCAAGAAGGCCGAGAGAATTCAACCATTGCATAACAAATACGCGGGCGAGGATGAATGGAGGCTTAGCGCGCAGAAGAGGCAGGGCAGGGGTGGTGGCGGTGGCACTTGGGGTTGAGCTTGAAAGTTGATCAAGGTTCTGGATCTAGATCTACGGGCACGGTGGCGGTGGGATGGGAACGGCTGTAGGAAAATCATCAGACGGTGTCGATGGATATGGATAGACGATACACCCAAATCAATGCTCGATGAAGATCAAAAAGCGTCTCTAGCTCCCTGTTCCTTCTCTATTCTTCATGTCGTCGTTCTTTTGTGCTTTGTGCTTCGAATAATGAGTCTTGACTTTGAAATGGACCTTGGTCTTTGTTCTTCGCCTGGATCTTTCCTCGCGTATCTGTCTGGCCTTCTGGACATACGTAACCCCTCCCCCCCTTTCTCTGCCCTCGTACTCACCGTCCTATCAAGACATGTATTCGTATACGTCGTCAATCCATGTATCGTTGATGTTTTGGATGGGTGTTTGAATGTCTATTACCAGCCCTTCGCATCCTCTCCATGATTTCTATTCCGACTGTAGTCTTTATCCTTGAAAATGTTCTTCACCCCCTTCAGCACAGGTGGGGCCAACACCACATCCTGTAAATTCCTCTGCCTGGCCAACTCTCCTTCCTCTCTCCTTTTCTTTTCAAGTACTTTCCATGGATCTGCGTCGCCAACATCCCCTTTCCCGCCACCTTTTCTTTTCCCTATCTTCTTCCTCTTCTTGCCCGGCCCCGCAGAGGTAAAGGGAGATTGAAAATGGTGATGGCTGTCAATGCCGGCTTTCAACCACAACAGCGCATCTTCCTCGCGCTGATCTGCAAGTGCTTCATCTTCTTCTTCGCGACGTGCTTGGAGCTTAGCTTCTTCGGCACGCCATTCGTGCTGGATGCGTTGGAGGCGGCGGTTGTTTTTGCTTAGTGGTGCTCTCAGCTTTTCGAGACCGGGGATGTTGTTGGTCCGGGTTTGCTGTTTGGGAATGCCGTTCAACGGTAAGCTTTGATCGACGCGCGCTGAAAAGTCTGAAAGGCGCTCGCCGGGAAGGATTTTTAATTGTGGATGTGCTGTCGGTGTAGGATGTGGGTTTCGTGCGGGTGCGCTGGACTCAGGGTCAGGGACATCGGGAGATTCTGCGTCATTGGATGTGGACTCGGATTTTGAGCCCTTTGGCTTTGCTTTCTGTTTCTTTCTCGGTCTATCTCCATTGTCGAGGCCTGAAGAGATGCGCTTGCCGGTCTTTTGAAAGGCCATTAATCGTGCGAATGCTTTGGGGGTGTCGTCTTCCATTCCCGTTCCCATTCGTTTCTTTTGCTTTTTCTCTTGTTGTTTGCGCTTCTTGTCGCGGTCAGATGTGAAGATTGATTCCTGTTTCTGATGTACGGAGAGAGTGCCTGCGCGGGAGGAGGGAGGGAGGTCAAAGCTATGGCAACGACGGTGTCAGATATATCCATCTGAAAAGAACTCATCGCTCGAAGGAATTGCAGGATAGCGAGTGACTGGAGATATCGTGATGTAAGTAAGCAGGCGGCAGAGATACGTACTTTGAGTCATCATCGTCGCGCTTCCGTTTGTGCTTGTGGGGCATCTGGTGAGGCGGGTAGCTGTTGAGAGCGTGGGAATGTACAGTTGGAAAGTTCAGAGATGGATGGAAATAGAAGAATAAAAAGTTGCGAGGCTGAGTGCGGAGTTGCAAAATTACGACGTTGAAAACCAAACCCCCCAGCCTTGTGTATGGCAGCAAGTCAGGTCTGTCACAATTCTTCCATATTTCTTTTCCCTCGATCTATCCGGTTTGTTAAAGGCTCTTTTGGCTCTGATTATCTTTCAAGGACCTTTTTAATTGGTGAGCAGATTTACTCCCCAGGTTATAGTGTAATCAATCATCTCCCCCTTTCCCACCAGGAATTTCACGAGCGTTGCAGTGTCCCCATGTCCTCATCCGATAACTTTCTCACGTCGGGATTACACTTGATACGGCTTGAATGCAGATTTTATATGATTGACCAAAAGCGCTCGGGATAAAGCCAAGGAGGATTCTCTACAAAACAAGGGGAGAAACTCACCTGCTCTTCCCGGCCCGGATCTGAAAACGATGCCGGACATCCACGCAGTTCTTCTCCGCTATTTTCTTAACTGTTGAATCCTTGAGCAAAAGTGTCCCCGTCAACCTTCTGCCCGGGTAATGAGGAGTCGCAAGTTTGGCAGGATATCGGCACCCGATAGCTCGTGTTTCTCCCGGCTGCCACGAGCCTTTAATTGCTTCCCACGTTGGTACGAAACGTCCTTGTGGTTCGCGTGATTTGCAGCCGGTATCAACAGGAATTACTGAAAAGGGGAGGCAGAGGATACCGGCTGTATGATCCCAGACAATCGACCTTGCCTTGAACGCACAGGACCAATGTGTGGGGAATCGATCAACGTCATCCAGTCCCATCTTCTTGAGAACTTGATCCGGACACAATTCGATGCTGATGTCCAGGTTTCAGGGCTGACAAGGCGGCGTCTTTACACCGACCACTTCCACCGGCGGAAATTTTAGACACGGCCTCAGATTTCTAATGGTCGTAATAATGGAATGGATTACATACCGGCAGTCCATGTGCCCAACCGGACAGACGGAATCTTAATGGTCTCTCCATCAGCCACTTTGAGTGGGAAGTGTGGGAAATATGGGGGAAGAAACATGGTCACGGTCTTTTGAAAGGATGAAAGGGAAAACACCTACCGGTGACTGCGGCCTAATGTGGCAAGGCTGAGCGCAGGGAATGTGTTGAGCGCCGAGGAGTCACCTTTTTTGGTCTTCAGCCACCTGCTATATGAACGAGAGCCACTCGAGGCTGACGCCTGGGTAGTTCTCTCTACATCGGATCCGCACATCATACCGCTCAAGACGTCCGTTTCAGAATTGGCCCAAATGCCATCGATCGCCCTGAAGAATACAAGACCAAGTTCATCAAGGCCGGTCATGTCAGAGTCGAGTAGGAGGATGAACTGGGCACTGACAGAGGGTACGGACATCCATGGATAGCTGCGGTCCACGCAATGCACACAGAACATTCGATAATAGGACCCTGAGGGTGAGCTTGTTCTCGCGGAACAAAAGTAGGTAGCGATGCAGGGCCTGAGAAGCCGACGACAAATGTTGTCTCGTAGCAGCGCTCTGGTTCATCAGCGAAATAAAGGGTCCCCATTGACGTTGTGACTTTTGACTCTTGGTCATCACGCTCCTGGGTGTGGGGACTCATCTCAATGATATCAGGCTGCCTGTATCTAAGAGATCCCTACCAAAGTCCCTAACCTGCTTTATCACAATCGATCCTTTAGTTCTCGGGATACCCTTGCCGCGATTTGGCTTCTGACTGAGCAAGAGTCATGGAAGACGGGCTGATCCGGGAATCACCACTGTATCCGTACTTTGCGTAAGGGAGAAGAGAGGGGAAATATATTTTGTCCCGGGCCAAAACAGCGCGCATGATCTTCTCTGCGTAGCGGGTTCGGTGAATTGATTTCCCTTTCCGAAGAGCTTCCTCGACCTCATCCCCCTTTCCCCTCCATCAACTGCTTCACGACTCTGTATTTTACCAAAGGACCTCGCCAGCAATGTTCTTCCTCGCTGATGCTATTGGCATAGCATCTTGAATGACGTTGACCTGCGTTTTGGTCAGCCCGACATGATGCGGGAGAACACCAGCTGCACCAGTCGGGATTCACGAATTACCTTGTCACATTTCTCTCCAAGGCCGGCCAAGTATTGACCCTTATCCCCATTGGCTGAATCTTTGCCCATAACCAGGAAGCACTCTTCCTTTTTCAACAAAATTGGATACCAGACTTCATTATCCATGACTGCAAAGGTAACAGTTCTGATGACATGACTTGAATGAAGTGGAAGTCTCCCCCCAAATTTTCTTATCTATGCTACCCGGACAAAAGGGATGCATATCCCCTGCTTCCTCCGGCGATATCACCCGTAGGTCAAATTTGCGTCAAATCTCTTGACACACGCTTAATCTCCATCCCCATTTTATCCAATGATGATTGTCGCTTCCCAAGCTCATTTCTAGACCCTTGCAGAGGGTGCTCCTCTCCCTTGCAATGACACGAGTTGACCCAAGTTCGCAACAAGCAGGGAGGTAGCTTGGTCCTCTTTCAAGACATTCAATTGATCACAACTCTTGCCCACGTTTCCGGGAAAGAATCCTAGGACGAGTCGTCTATGCTAATGCAGCTGGCCCTCGAGGCTACTTCGGGTCGTCATTCGAATCTCTACCGTCGGTCCCGAATTCAAGACCGAAGAGGGTAACAATGACTGGGTTTTTGATAACTACCCCTGAACCGCTCCCTCCACCGATGGAGACATGTCCTGGGACTTCCACGTCAATGCCCCTGAATCCGTCCATGCGTTGATGTTCCTCTTCGGTGACTGCGGCACCCCTACCTCTCTCCGCAACATCAACGGTTACAATGACCACACGTACAAATTCACAAAGAAAGATGGATCCTTCCACTACGTCAAGATCCATATCCGCGCCGACGGAGGCGTAAAGAACCTCACCAACGAAGAAGCCATCAAACTTGCCGGCGCCATCAACTACATCTTCGAAATCGCACAAGCCGCATTTTCCCCCGACATCATGGTCTCCGGCATCGAACCTAGCGCCGAACCCACACTTCAAGGTCGTATGTTTGCCTATCTCGGCGCGGCCCGCTAACTAAGGGGGGTTTTAAAACTACCCAATGCTGTCCACCAATGCCGCCTTCTCCCCTGTCTACGTTCTCACCGAGCGCGACGGCTTCATGAACTTCTCCGCCAACTACAACGCCAAACCCCAGCTACCGACATAGCGCCATCTAAGCAACTTCTTCCCCCTCTATTTTAGCAGTTTACACAAGTTTAGTTTTCCAAAGCTTTATTGTATTGATGATCACGTTGGCATTGACATAAACACTCCCATTCAAATGAGCTGGGTGATGGGAATCTAGTCCAAGATCAGGATCGGATCCTCTTTCCCGCCACTTCCTTTACCTCCTCCTGCTGCTCCTGTTCCTGGGTCTAAGTCCGCGCTCTTCTTCAACGGTCTTTTGCCCTTACCATTCTTCGCCTTTGTCATCACCTTCATGTCTCCACTGATACTCACGGACGCCGGTGCGGAAACCCGGCCTTCATCTACAGGCCCTGGCGTCGCCACCGTGACACGACGAGCTTCCGCACTCCTGGTCACGGCGTTTTCTACGGCTACTTTCTTTCCACTGGATCGCGGAGTCAGGTCGTTTTGGATCTTGCCCCTCGTGCACCTAGAAGGTATCGGTGTCGATGTTGGGGGCTGTGAGTTGGGGGATTCGGCCACAGCAGCGGAAATGGAAAGTTGTCTTCTCGATGGCTTGGTCGCCGTCGGAGACGAGGGAATCGAGGGATCAGAGCCGAGTGTAAGATCTCCTGGCTCGAAGATATGGTGTTGAGGTTCAAGCACAGTACGACATGCTGGCGATGTGGGCCTTGATGTGCTAGCTGGTGAATTTGCGCTCCTTGCAGTACTTGGAGAGAGTTGAAAATCTGCTTTGATGTTTTTCTCTAGAGCGGAGGATGACCTCTGCTTCATTGTCGGACTCGTTTGCTTCTGTTCTTCCTCACTTTCGTGCCTGGAATCGTAGCTCTGCCCGGGAAATCGGTCTCGATCAGACGTCGCCTCATCATCCGGTGTCACTGCCGTGTCGATATCCTCATCGTCACTGTTGGACACTGCTCCTGAAGTCTTCGACTCCGCTTTCCATTCCGATGTTGTTGAGGAACGGGCTCTCCTTGAGCTCAACTTGTCACTGCCACTACGACCAGCGCAGGTCGACGAGCGCGAATCTGACGGTGTGGCTTGGTTGGCATCCTGGAGAACATGACGAGTGCCGGTGGATGCACTTGGCTCTCGGGCCTGAGATCGACGACGACGACTTCTGTCATCGACTTCTAGTGGATTGTTTTCATTTTCCTTTCCTCGCCGTAATTGAGCCTTTGACGCCGAAGACTCTCGAGGTGTTGACGGTCTCCTTGATGAAGGATTAGAGGCTCTATCTGTTACACCTCTAGAACCAGGTCTCTCTTTCCTGCAACGAGCTCGTTCGGATGGTGTCGGAGGATCATCATATTTTCCAGTCCCTGATGATGGGGAAGTCTTGGACGTTAATGTACTTGATCCTTCTGCTGAGGGAGCGTTTGACCGAGTTGGAGATGGGGATATTCCTTTGTGTTTGCCATGCGCTGAGGGAAACAATTGCCGCCTGGCATTCCCGAAATCTGAGTCCAGACTTGGCGCTCCTTGCAAATCTTCTGGTGTTGCTGTGGTGGGTGTCGACTGGCTCTCCAGCGATGGAGTTTCGATGTCTGGTTGATCTGCCATTTCAACATCATGTTGAACGACAGAATCGTCTAATGACTCGTCCTGGAGTCCCTCTTCGCCTCGATGAGCATTTCTCAACTCGGCGGTTTCTGATCCATTTTCAGGTGTATCTGTCCCTGTCTCATCTTTCTCGCTGATCAGATGCAAACATTGATCATGGTCAACCCAGGTGTCACCATTCGAATCAGTCAAGAACAAACCAATATTTTCTCTGCTGACAGTCTCGATTTTAATACCAGTGTGGAAATCTAAAAACGTCCATCGAACGCACTCAGGTCGGAGTTTCTCTCCCTGATATGGCTTCACTTTGGTCATCCAATTGACCCAGTAATCAATAACATTCCTCGCTTTTTCCGGGCTGATTTTGAACCATTCATAATGCTGTTTCTTGCAGGGGGAATTGGATTTACAGGACGATTCCCTATAGCGAACTTTTCCAAGATCGACGTGAATGAGAGATTCAACTCTTTTCGCACAGGGAGTATGATGAGAGGAATATTTTAGTGTGTACTCTAACTTGCATGATCGCTTCCACGATCGCAAGCGGTCTTCGGGCGTTTCGGTCGTGTATCCAATTTTGACGAAATTCGGATCATCAGGTCGTTGCAACATATAAATGAAGCCATCGTTAATTTCCTTGGGGTATAAGGGTTTAACTATAGCCAGATGGAGATTGCTTTTTCGTTCGGGGGCATTATACGGGAGAAATTGAAATGGTTCCTTCTGACTTCCTTTGGGTCTTTTCTTTTGTGACGATGGTCTAGTGCCCTTTGGGGTGACTTCAGCAGAGCTTCTTGGAAGTTGTTCTTGAGCAGGTTCGGCGTCTTGTAAAGAATCCATTTGGTGAGGCAGTAAGTCTTCATTTTCGGAACACTCATCTGCAGATTCATGGAATTGTCCTGGGAGTCGACTGGATTTTCGTCGAAGAGAAAGAAGTGGCGCTATGGTTTTGACCTGGTATTTTTGCTTCAACTCATTTTCCCATCTTTGAGCCATCTCGATGACCTTATCTTTAAATTTTCCATGAGGCCGACAGTGACAGAGGAGCGAGTATTCATGTAGCATCGAGGGAAACACCGGATCATCGGGTGAAGTGGAAAGGATTGCACGACGATAGGTGGTTGCCAAAAGTCTCGCATCACTACCGATTAAGTGTCCGCATCTTCTCTTCTCGGGAGCCCGTCGGGCTTTTTTTTTCTCAGATATATTTATTCCCTTTGACTTTGGAGAACTAGTCGTGTCCTTTCCCCCAATCAACGCCACACAATAGAAAGGTTGGTCCAGGGTATTGATGTTGTTAAATGACCTTTCCCAGTCCCCGAGCAGGTGCTTCAAAATTTTAATGCTCAGATCCGACCGAAAAGAAAGGAGCAAGATTAATATGCAGAGATATGCGTAAGTCCCTGGGAAAGCCATTGTGGTGTCGGATGAAAGTGCAGGTGTCCAGAAGTTACGAGCAGAAGCTGCTGTATCGGCTGATAAATATCTGGTTGGGCGCCAAAAGTACAACGTGCCATGGCGTACGGCTTGAAGACATTGGGGCTGGTACAATTGACCTGTTTCAACCCTGCAGTGGTGGCTGTGATAGCAGGGATTGGCATCACCATGACCGCCAGGTCGCATAAGCCCCCTCCAACTGAAGGTTTAAAAGAGAAAGCCTAGACCGGAAAGGCAGAAGCATTTTGTCGACGTAAGTAGCTTCATTTAGTAAAAAGAATTCGGGTGAATTGGAAGATACTCATACATTCATAGTCCTTCCTGTATATATACACAAAGGCGCTCACCTTGCGCATCGTTGAATACCAAACTGGAAAACTCAAGCGTAGAGCTGATTGATTGTGAGGCATATCTTACAAGTGGAGTTGGTGGCTTGTCGTGGTCTTTGTAGCCTGTTCTGTCAAGGGGGCGGGCGACTCAATTGATGGGGCCGGAAATAAGTTCTTCGCGGAAAATCGGCTCGTTGGATACCCTTTAACGTCAACAAGAAATGGCCATCCTATCATCATATCCCTCCCCAAATCCCCGGTGGGACTTTTTGCCGGCATCCAGTTCTAAAGAGGATGAGGGCTTAAGCCACAGGGTAGCATTGGAGTCCAAAGAGTTCCTTGGTGCTTCTGGTCGGGAAGGGGTCGGTCCTCGATCCTGAAAACTTCACCTTCTGGCTTCGGATTTTAACGACCAGGATGTTGACCCGTCTCAAATGTTTTGATCCTGGTGTCTAATCTGCAGCCAAATGCGACAACTTCCAACAGTCGGCGCGGTTTCTGCAAACCTCCTAGGCGAATGGAACTTCCCACAAAGATTGATAACCTTATAACCCTATTCATCTTGGTGGAGGGTTAAAGGTCATGCCAGTTGGAGCCACATATCCTTCTTTCTTTGTGCCAGAAGGTTTCCTGGCCCGTTCTTCTCGAAATTTGACTTCCTTCTCGTCTTGAGCGACAACACAACAACAGCAACAGATACCCTTCAGGCAATCACCGGCAACATTCCCAGCCTCCGTGTTCATATTGTAAGTTTTGCGCACTCGCGTGTGCTGAATTGCAGCCAGTACACCATTGAATCCACAGAGGATTCCAAAGGCTATACATGAACCATTGACCGCGGTATACCCTAGCAGATTTGTTGGATCTTTTCTTTCCGCTCGCAAGCTTAATCGGTATTGGGTTTTCCCGTATACCATGCACGGACAAAAGAGCCCTGTTAAGCAGGTTGAAGGCTCGGCGCAAGAACAAAGACCATGTTGCCATGAGCCACCCCGTATCGTTTGCGGGCTAGGAGTAAATGTACTGACTGAAAATGAGGAGGGGTCGGTCGGAGGAGGAACAATGGCCATGTTCGTACTTTGCCGATTGGGAGGTTTGGGAGTAGCCGGAGTCAAAGGATTCAAATCGGGGACAATTGGTCCTGTTGGTTCATTTTCGGGATTCGGAGGTTGCTTTGCAGGTTCGGGAGGCTGAGGTTGAGGAGATGATTGTTCCTGAAGCAGTTGTGTTTGCGGTGCTGGAATCAGTTGTGCCGTGTGAGCGCTATAATGTCGTGAATCTGGTACATATGGTTGTTGGTGTTGATGTTGCTGTTGCGCAACGGCAGTATCTTGCCCTTGATACGGGTATCCTCCCACAGCGTACCTGTATGGTTCCATTGTTTGTCCTTGCTGATTGGGCATCTGTGTCGGTGCCGGAGCATTCGTCCCTCGTCTTGTGTTATTGGCCCAAACTCGACTCTCTTCTTCTGCCGGCGTGTCCATCCAAGAAAAGCGGTTTTCGGGAGGTTGTTGAGGTGCTTGCAGTGAAGTAGGAGGGCGAACTCGAGGATATTCGTAGGTTTTCATTTTCACAGGTTTATGGGCAGCCAGCTGCCGTCGTATGATCGTAGATTTTCAGTTCGTGAATCGTAAGCAATGACGTCAAGAGGGGCCTAACCGTTCTATATTCAAGCAATAACTGGGAATTTTTGTATACAACGCCGACGCAAACAGAAAGACGGAGACGAGGATGAAGATGAAAAGAAGATGTCGATTTACCTTGTGACCTTAGCATCGCCTCCTTCGGCATCGGTGAGAGCTCGCCTGAAGTCCAGGAGGCTATTCACGGTTCCCGCTCATCGTCACCGGTGCTTGGAGCCATCACCGTCGACGATTGGACTGTCGGAGCTCGAGCTTGACCCTCCGGCAAAATCGGGGCGCTTATGGGAAACAAAAATAGGACCCATCGAGTGCGTGCCAACACGAGTTGGCGGTAAGCCACAGACGATTCATGAAACAAGCGACCTAATGAGAGATTTGCCGCCAGCCAGAAGAAGCGTGGAAGCGCTGAGGAGAGAGAAATAACGTTTTTGGTGGTAGAAGGAAAACTTTGTTTGCGCGTCTGTTGCCCATCATGTTCGTGTGCGCGTCCCCCCCGTTTATGCGTCCCCCGTCCATCCACGGCGCTTACGTGTGACTGGAATCTTTCTCATCACTCAGCCTCTGGATGCACATCAGGAACATCACCCTTCAGCCTCACTTAGCCGTATTACTCGGTTCACCGTTCTTCCGTACCGCTGACAATCTAGATCTCGATGTATGTCTTTAAATACGAGGCATTCCATTTAAACTTGGTTAACAAAAGATGCGTATTTACAAGTCACAGTTCCCCTTGATGACCCGATTCTGAATCCTCTGGCTCATCCTGATCAGGTCGCCACAAGTCAGGACTACCAGGTTTCAAGTTCACCGTGGGTAGCTCAGCCATATGCAGTTTGGCACTGCCATGCGGGCGTAACTCTACTGGGAATGCTCTTCCTGTACAATTCCGTTGTCCTATCAGTGGCGGATTTGGTGCAAATCCATCTTCGAACCCCCAGTCAATAGCACAGGCCAAGCCTGAAATGCTGACCGGGGGTGCTTCTTCGTTCCAGATTGGATTTGGTAACCACTCGGCGTAGCGATTTGGATATTCGAAGAACTTCAGCGTTGATATGTCAATGGCCACGTTCCAGGGGTCTCGGGGGAAAATTTCCCAGTCGTTGGCTTCAGGCGGAGCGGTTGTTCCGGGATATCCGGCCGGTCGAGAGGCTTCGTATTCTCCTGCAACCGGTAGTGCATATAGTAAAGCCCCATGATATATCGACACGGTATCATTAGCCCGGGGCTCGATGCGCAGTCGGGTACCAAACCAAACCTCCACGCGGGTTCGTCCAGCTGGAATTATCATGGTATGCAACCCGGTGGCATTATCCGGGTTCAGATGATGTCCTTTTCCGGAATCAACCCACACTCCACTCTCATCCAGTACGGCCCAGGAAGGTACCCGGAACGAAAAGCGGAAAGCCGACCTGGCCTTGATCTCGTAGTTGAGATAGGTCGTAAATGGATAGTTCGTTTCACATCGAATTCGTACACTATTGCGCTTCATCAAAGTGGCGCTGACGTGGGATGGTCCAAGTAGAGCATGTGCCAGTCCGTCTTCTCCGACCTTGACAAACATTGCCGGGACAAACTTGGAATACCCTTGCATATTAACGGTGCAGCATGGGAAATTTGGTTCTGTGCCGAACGTTTGACCCCAGGGCCCGACATTCCAGAAAGGCGACCGGTCCAAGCGATGACTGATGGGTTGATTTGTCTGGGCGACGTATTGATGAGCCCACCAGTGAGGCATCAACATGACCGGCAGAGCATTGTAAGCGGCCAATTCGGACTTGTCGGCAAAGTCACGATCTCCCACAGCCTGGTAGAGATAGTTCAAAGAGAACATGGACTCCACCACACTGCAAAGTTCGGTGCCTCGGACGGGACTGAGACCGGCTTCACGTTCATCGCCGATAACAGCCCCGGATGGGGTTCCATGGTACTGGAAAGTCCAGTTCACCCCGTTTCTGGTGGTATTAAGCAAAGAATCGTCATGAACCAGCCTTCGCATCACTGCGCCCCATTTGAGTCCCTGGCCCGCATTGACACCGTGGATATAAGGGAACAAGCTGCGAGTCAGTTCGATCGGGAAGAGATCGAGGTCGTCTTTCAGGAAATGGTCTTCATGAAACCAATATGACCAATCGTACGCCATTTCGTACATGTGCACCATGCAGTGATGAATTTTCTTTTCATTTCCCATGGGATATTTCTCGTAGAGCCATTGCAGGGCGAGGACCATGTCCGCAGCACGGGACCGGCCCCACTGCTCATCGAATTGATCACCGGGTTTCCAGACATAACCTTGGTGGTGGTCCGCGAGCATATCGTGCATTAGACTCACAAAGCGGTGCATCGCAGGTAGGATCATAGTCTCTCCGAGTTCCGGTTCGGCTTCCACCAGCTGAATGAATCCTAGAAAGAGAGGATACCGGGCCCAAAAGTTTCGACGAGAAAGATCTTCTTCTGGTCCCAGCCAGCCATCTGACTGTTGGTGGCTGATGACCCAATCCGTGACACGAAGAATATGATGCTTGAGTCGTGCGTTGTCGGTAATCCACGCCAATGGAACGAGGGCGTTGTAGGAGTACGGCCACGCTTCGTTCAGCCCTGAAAAGACCTCAGCATCTGATAACTGGGTAGAAAAAGTTGGGGGAGGGGGTCCGCACTCACAGGAATACTCTTGATCTCCTCCCAGCCAAGGAGCATCCTTAACTAGGCGATAAAATTCATGCAAATGGCCCGGTAGACCACTCGCCATCAATTCTGTCTGTTGACGAAGCCATCCCAGCGGCCGCACCGCACCCAAGGGAAGAGGCTCGAATTTCAACGGTAGCACTGCCGAATCAGCAGATCATTTCCAGGGGATTCAGGGATGGAAATTTCTTACAGGTCGAATTATAGGAGTCAGGCTCTCTAATAGGCTGCTGAGGATCATCTTTAGGGGTCCGGATATTCCATGTCGACCTTGCGTAATTCACGTCTTGGTCGTGCAGCCATGATTTATGACCATATGCTGGGAAGTGGTGAGGATGGCGTCAATGATGGTGAATTAGGAAAACCGTACCTGCGTCTTCCCCGCTCTGAGCGGGATCTAAGAAGGGATCTAAGGGCTGCTGGGCGCTCAGAACATGTGCTTCAGCCTGGATACGAAGTGAACCCTGCAGGAACAACAGGGAAACAAAAAGGAAGAAAAACACAAGTCTATACAACGAAGGCCATTTGTGCAACATGATTTAGGGCGGTCGAGTAGGAGAGAAGTCTGCGCCTGCACAGACGGTAAGAGAGTCTAAAAGGAGGAAGGAAAAGGGATCGACAGACAAATTTACGGTTTCTGGCGGCCTTAGAATCGCGAATTGGAGACACTTGATTGCATCATTTTCGTGGTCACGCGCCTCGCAACTGCAAAAGTTTTTACCCCAGACTTGGCATGTGTACACATGTAAATGTACTTGTGCCTAACACCACGACCAATAATACATGGGAAATTGGGTTTGGGTACTTCAAGGCATGTAACTGGGGACTAACCCACTACAACAAGGTGGTAACTTGACCCAGGCCCATTCATCGTGATGTGATCGAGCTCTTGCATGAGTATTTGGACCATTTACTGCCTAGAAATGCTGTCTCATACCTTTGAGGCAATTTATCAGCAACTTGAATCAAACACTCGTGGTCAATCAACGGCTCTTCTCCTACAGACCAGACATGCGTCCTCCATTCCACTCCATCTGACACCATCACTATATCTCCATAGCACACATGCGCTGCACCTCCCTTCTCCTTTCTCCGCCCTTCTCTCCGCCTCTTTCTCGTCACCCAGTAGGAGAACTGCACCGCCACGCCGACAAGTTGGGAGAATTCTCATAGGCATCGATCATCGTCGTGAACCCAGCGTACAAGCCGAGGATACACGTGACACATGAGCCGAGATAGTAAATGAGATCGAAGAGATTCCACAAGAGCTCTTTCTTGAAACCGCGGATCCAGCGCTTAATGCCGCTGTCCACGCGATTAATTCGGCCTGTAGCCGGATCGAAGGTCTCCTGAGGGAGGATGGCATCGCGCTGGGTCTTGAAGCCAAGCATCAGGAAGGGAGGGAATGTGTAAGTGAATTGTAGAATGCAACCGGCGCCGACGATAACGATCCATGTGTTGATTTGGGGCACGGAGGAGGCGACAATCCATGCGGTTAGCCAGTAAACGGGCACAAACACCACCCAGATCCATTTGCCCGTTTTGGTCTCCAGAGCCGGGAAGTTGAGAAGGTCCCGGCCAAGATTGTTGTAGAGCACTTTAATCCCGATGTTGCCGTAGAGCACCGCGGCAATGATACCAGTGATCAGACCGATGATATTGCATGCTGTCTGCCAGCCGTATGGTGAGACGCCTTGGTATGAGACGTTGTAGACATATTGCCCTTGCCTGTTCGAGGAATTAGAATATTAATCCCACGTTGGGGGGAGGGACTGGGGATTCGACTCACATGCAGTACGAGTAGATGCCGTAGACCATGTAGCAGGCATAGATGAGGATATCGGCACACAGCAGACCTTTCCAGAAATCCATGGGTCGACGCATCTCAGCCATCAGCTCAACGAACAAGGTGGCTCCACCGAAAGAGAAAACGGCGTTCATCAAACCATTGACATTGTCGACGATGTCCAGGCCCGGGGGAGCGGAGCCCGAGACTTGAATAGGGTCAGGATGGTTAACGTCAAAGTCAGGGTGCGACGCTGCATAGAGTTCATAATTGGGGTCCGAGTGGGCCATGACACCCATGCTGAAGTTGATATGTTAGCTGATGAACCTTACGTTTTCGCCGAAGGAGATGGGAAAAGAGAGCAGGTCACTCACGTAGCGAAGATGATGAACAAGTTGAGGAACACGGCGCAAGAAGCTAACCAGCCGAATCGCTGAAGAGTTCGAATTTGTCCGACCAAGCATCCGGCAATGGCGCAGACCACAACGCAGACAATGAAGCACAAATTACCCTTGGACAGCTGGCTGATGGACTGGCCACTGCTGAGGACAATCAAGGCGACATTCAAGAAGAACTGGAAGGACTGCAAAAAATTGCATGTGTGTCGGAACCAGGGTCCATAAACACGGAGGGCAATGTCACCGTAGCCTTTCATCGGATGGCGGTCGCTGTCGAGTTGGATGAACAGACGCCAAAGTTGATATCCGCTGTAGCCGGCCAGAGCTCCGAAGACTGTGAAGAGCGCAACACCGGGTCCGAGACCCATTTGACTGAAAGAGTAACCTGTGCTGAAAGGGCCGAGAATATCGGTCGTGATCAGATAGAAGACAGCACCCCTGAATTCGTTAGTGGGACATGAAAGTCCACGCAGCCGCAGAGGCTGGTATTCATACCAAGTAGCTGTTCTCGCAGCCCGTGATGCCTGGATCCACTCGTCATCAGAGATAGGCATAGGAGGATACGCTCTCTTTTCGTATGCCGTCTTTTCATCGGCTGGATCAGAGGGAGTCTTTTCCATCTGTCCTTCTCCTTGGGCGCTGATAGATAGTCGTGGCTGTGGAACAACACGGTGCTCCACCTGTTGGCGAAGGATCTTCTCATTGATGAAAGTCATAACTGGACCGGGACCCGCAATGTAATCACTTCCTGGTCCATAAAGACGGTCTTCTTCTGCTCGAGACATCTTTGCATAGTGCAGATATTCCTCTAGCGGGATGCTGGAATCATGGAGCTTCTGCAGCACCCTAGTTGGGTAAGTGGTCTGGTCTCGGCCGTCATTGCTGAGACGAGGATCATCCACAGCCCCAATGCCAGATATTGATCCTAGACCGCTGGCCATCCAGTTCACCGTCGAAAATAAAACGATTGAGAAGGTCTTGTTGGCACGGCACGTGGGTTCAATCAGGCCAGGTGGAAAGACGAAGAACAATCCTGGACTTTATACACGCTCGATAGGGCGCTTGGTGACAAGCAGGAAAAGCTTGTCACCCTCGATTAAAAGGTTACACTCCATACGCCTACCTAAAATAGCCCAATCAGGAGAAATGTTGGGTCGTCATCACCAGTCTGATACACTGTCCGTGGCCAGGATCCCACAACTGATAGGACGTGACTTTGTAATTGGCTTATTTCCCACAATGAGGAGGGTAAACGTGCCAGTGTGATAGTGCTGAGGGAGGCAGGGAACGGAGTCTCTGCGACACAAAACCGCGATGGCAATGGGATGTTCGATTTGATAGGACTCAGGAGGAAGACCGGCTCAAAAGACGGATCGCGTTTTGATAAGATCAAATGGGAGCTGGGAATGATCAGTGAAACCATCTTGGATGCCGAAGGACAATTGAAATCATGCGACAGAGACCCCTTAGAACGGTGATACCGTAACGCAATCAGGAAGGTACAATAAATTGATAATGGGGCCCCACGGACGATTCTCTTGGAGTGGCAAGGATTGTCCTAGAAGTTAAGTCGAACCACCCCAGTCAGTTTTTGTCAACTCGACTGATAAGTTGTCCCGTCGTATAACAACCCTTGTATGGACGGTCGTGGTGGTCTTTGGTCTCTTAGCTTGCGAGGCTGCGAGTGAGTGGTGGGTCGTCTGCTGCCTTAGTTGATAATGTTTTGCAGGGATTGTTCGGTCTTCCGTCAAATGGTTCCCCAATCTCCAAACGTCATTCGGCTCCCTTGGCGCTTTCAGTGTGTGCCCGAATGCAACTTTGTAGGCTTCAAGAATTGCGGAAAACAGGTGCTAAGCTTCGCCTCAAAGCTTGTCTGGAGGGCATCCTTGAACCAGTCAATGCGGCATGATGAGAAAAATGTCATGGATTCGCTGCAATCGCAGCATACCGGCTCTTCTGGGGAACAAACCGGCCCCCAGCATCTTCTGCTGTTGTAGGAAAGCGAAGAACGTTCAGACGCGGTTGTGCTCTGACCGGAGTCCCTCATGCCGCGTTACGTGGTGTCGGGACTAAACTGCCCGTTGCAAGCGAGCCATCCGGTGCATGACTAGCCGTTCTGTGGCTTGGTTGTCCTTTTCGTCCGATGTTCCCGGTGGATACACAAGGCGAGTGATCAGCGCATTTCACCGGATTATTCGGTGCCTCCCAAGATGCATGAGTGCTTGAGGAGATCCCCGGATAGGCTTCTGGAATATCAAAAAGGAAGAGGAGTTGTATGCGATGCAATTTAAGGAAGGTTGCACTGGGCGATGGATTTGGGTTGGTTATTAGATAAGAGGCCCTGCATGAAAAGACGACGTTCAGTAGCTAGACAAGCAAGTTCACCAATTGTGCGTGAGACATCTTTCTAGAAGCGGAAATTTTGAGTAATATCGGTACGAACCGCACCAACTTCACGGAACATGTGCTAGAGGGAGATCGGTATCCATACCGCTCTTTAGAGTAGATTGTTGGCAAATGTCCTGCCGCGGCACAATGTGGTTTCGTTTCGAAGCTGGATGGTACTTGTACATGGAGAAGAAGCATCCGGCTGTGAACAGGGATGAGGACCCTGTACCCGATATACATGTGTGCCAGGTCATTGTATAGTTTTGTGATATCTGCGATTAGGAGCTCACGTGGCGTTCAAGCAGACGGCACCGCTTTAAAACCACCTGCTGGCGACTCGATAAAGACGGAGGGCACCCCTATGACGAGGGCTTCAGGGACTCGCCTTGGTGAGAACTACCTACATCAAGACAGTAAAATCACCAACCTCGCCGTCGAGGATGGGATGCTCCCTCTGGACCGCACATTATATTCTGTGCGTCATCTGGAGGACTGTTTCAACTCCCTAGGGCCGACCACCCATCGAATTGCTCTCATTCGCACACGAAACTATCTTTGACGTTCACATCACCTCCCTTGTACACTAGTTTCTTTGGATAGCGGCACAAGTCTCGCTGGACCTCGACGTTGTGCATCGTGGTGGCTGCGGGCAATACATCTGGTGCCTTGTCGCGCTCAACCCAGGAGATGAGTGCCTCAAACGGATCTGTGGGCATCGGTCCGACGCCACCAAAACAGTGGCCAACCCCGGGAGCCAGGAAAAGCCTGTAGAATTCGTCGACAGCTTTGGGCCCACCGAACTTCTCCTCAACCTTCTCACGAAAGCGAAACATACCAGGAGGTGGTATGTACTCATCCGCAAGCCCAAACCAGGTGAGCAGCTTTCCCCCTCTGTGTCTGAACTCGGTAAGATCGTATTGCTCGTCGCCCCAAAGGGGATCAAGCCTAGACACTGATTCGTCAAAGGCCTTGAAGTATTCCGGGTAAGTCATCTTAGTCATGTCGTAGCTAGCGTTGCGCATTGCCAGATATTTGACCCAGTTCTCTCCTGCCACAAACGGCTGGGGTATTCTCGCGCCGTCTTCAGTGAGAATGGTATGCGCTGTCGCAAAAAATGAGGCGCCTGGGGCTAAACCCCACCAAAGCTGCTTCCCGTCGTCGGTGCGCGGCCCTTGCAGGATCTTGGAAACGATGTCTGCGTGGACAGTTGTGATAGTAAGATTTGTCGTGTGACGACAGGCCACTCTTTTCCCAACCAAAGTCAGGGGGTCGAACTCCATACAACCCTCCTCACACAGTATCTCGGTTCCAACTAGAGACACTGGGTCGAAAGGGCAGGTTTCGAGAATCTCGTAATCGGAGATGAGGCCGTCGGCAACGCCGTCAAGGGGGTCGCATTCGGCAATGATGGCTTTGTGGTATGCCTCAAAAACGCAAAACGGAGGGACCTCGTCCGAGTTTCTCATAACGACTGGAGCCCAGACGTCGGCTGGTGCAAAATGAGCGATGCTGAGTGCCGGTGCGATTGCCAGGATCCCGTCAAAATCGTACGGGTACTTGGCGGCTGCCGCGTAGCCTTGTCGACCTCCCTGCGAGCAGCCGTGCCAGTATGAATAGGATGGTTTCACACCATAGAATTGCTTGATGATATCTTTGGAGACTATAGCCATATCATGGATAGAACGCCACGCCAGATTCAGCATCAGATCCTCATTAGCCGAGCCATCTTGTTTCAGAGCCCACTCCCCGAGCTGGGGATTGACTGTGTGATTTAATGTGAGTCCTCCCTCAGTTGAAGATGCTGCCAAACCGGCTGCTACCGGACCGACCAGCATAGGTTCACCAATTCCAGCTGCTAGACCTCCTCCTCCCGTAGCTTGGTATCGGCCATTCCACCCAGTCAGCGGCAGCCAAACAGTCACATAGACCGTGTCGTTTGCGATCGGGTGTGTCAGCGCCACGGTCACATTGCAGAAGCTTAGGTCTGTGATTTCCGTGGGACTGAACAGAGGTACTGCTGGATAATTAAAAGAATGTACCTCTGCTGCACTCATGTTGACCACCGCAGCCCCAGGTACAATTGGAGGTATCAAGCTTGCGCATTGCGTGCCAAACATCTGGCCGCCGACCACCAGTTGAGAGGAATCAAGCTCCATGATGTTATAATCTGCGCTGATGGGAGAAGCACTGATGCGATGTCTGACGGCCGTCGTTGCGAGATATTTCTAGTGGATTTGTAAATGAACTCAGAACTCGTATCCGTACATACCCCGTCGGGTCCAACCACGCTAACCTGGTTGAGCATATTTTCACCTTCCAAATTGGGCTACATTTCAAGATCCTGCAGGTCTCTGGTTTTTTCCCGCGAAGTGCCATCCCTGCCCCCATAGTGGCTTCACCAGCTTTACGACAAAGAAAAAGACTAACGAAGGTAAAGACGCCTGATGGTGTTCTCATTCGCATAGGTCGACTTTTCTGATAACAATTGACGGATTGAAAGAGGCTCACGGCAGGTTCACTCCCTACCCTCCTCTCAATCTCTTCGAACATTGGAATTGTGTGCGCATGCCACCGCAATGGGAGACATTGATAGCACGAAATCCAGCCCCCAGAACATTGTGAGCCCTATTTGGCGCTCAGGCATATTTTGTACGTCTAGACACGGGAACACTGCATTATTACTGCACATGAAATTGTCTTGCAGGAAAGGCTAATGGCCGTGATTTATGTAAAGAAAGCAGGGTTGTATTCTGTACGGGCTGGGTCAGGAAACATTGTTAGCGCTCAAGCAAAAGCACTCGTACTCCCGCGTGCTGACGAGAGCTGGGTCAGATCGACTATGTTATGTGAGTTTGATGAATAACTTCTGCCCTCCCTTTTTGGATAAGGAAATTGACGCCCAGAAAATTGCAGATGCGGTGCCGCAGGAAACTCTCTTCCCTTTATAGCGCTAACCTCCTGCTCACTCATCATCTTGTACATGGCAATGCAAGAGAACTTAATTGCAGTCTCCCCGATGCAGGCACCACGTTCGGAAACGGTGGGCCTATCATCTTCATCAGTGCTACGATCGGGTATACCGGGGGTTGCCATCTCAAATTCATGCCGTCGCTGCAAAAGCTGGGGTCGATGCGTTGACCGTCTAATTCGCGATAGAGCTAGGTCCTCGAGGAGTCACGAGTAATGTGATAGCGCCGGGGATGATTTCTGGAACAGAAGGAACAGACTGGTTGATCAAGGATTCAAGCAAACAACAACTCGCAAAGAGTGTTTCTAATGCAACAGTCTATCTGCTGTCGGACGCAAGCTCCTGTGTCAACGGCGAGATACTCGTTGGTAAGCACACTGACGGAGTCAGACTCCTATACGAAGAAGCAAGCTAACTTGACTTCCAATGTGGGCAGTTGATGGTGGCGCCTGGCATGGATTTTACCTATCCAGACTTTTTATTCTCGAATTATATAGTGGAAGGGTTAAAGAGTCCTCCTCTACAGCTTGAATATTTCTTCACACTCCTACATATATTTTGCTGCTACACGGCGCCACTTGAAGGACTTGGAAGAACCCTCAAACTTGCCCAACTCAGAACTTATTTCCTGCGAAGACCTAGGAATCTATGCCACACCGAAAATCCCATAAGCGAGATCGACTTGTACCAACATACAACCTGCCCGACAGTGATACGGAGAGTCATTTCAAACCAAGCTATGACCATCTACTCAGACAAAGTATCTGAACCATGCAATGCTCTGCTAGCTCAATCCGCATCTTATCCCCGTATTGGGCCCCATATTGTAAGGATTCCACCTCCAATGGCTCCGCAAGTGGAAACGCCTCACCTGCCCCCTGAAGTAGCGGCACATTTGCTTGTTCGGCCAGATTAATCTTTGTTTCATATTGTATTCAATCTGCAAATGGTCGCTGGCACGTGCTGAAGAGGGAGTAGAGAGCAGGGGATCTCGTTAACCTTGATAGCCGTTCTAGTTCCACACTTCTACGACAATCCAGGGGTCCCATAAGGGTCTAACTATATTCTCTCCCCCTCACCTGCCATATATGGCTATCGTTTGATAAGACACCATGCGCAGCAGTGCAACTCCAAGACCTACTGATTCTTCTACCTTGTCTTGCCATGTTTTCTTGGGTGTTGGTGAAGTCATCAGAAAGGAAGTCTGATATCGGATGCTTGCGTGAAGTGATAACCCCGACACGCGCTACTCTCATGTGCATAGTTTTTCTCACTTCTTTTCATACCACCTAGATAAACGGACAGCTTCAACCCCTTGGCGGTAATTTGAGCCCGCACGGGAGCACAGGGAGCGGCGAGCATCAAGGCGAACTATGAAGCACATTCGTTGTTCGGGCACGGCCTACGAAGTCAAGTGGATACGCCTCGATAGGGGGAGAAGCCTGCTGATGCCCCACAGATTGGCCTGAAACATGGCAGGACCGCTAAAGAAGAGGTCAGACGCAGTGTCGGATTTTACGAGAGTCTCTTCCAACAGAATGTTGGATACTCATGGCCTGAAGTGCGCGACGTGGCAACAAAATTCCTCCCGTTTCTACAAAAGTCATTCCCAGACTACGTCAACGAGATGAAGGGTGTCGCTGAGGGCGCAGGCGTTATGTTTGACACCATTTTGGCAATGAATGCCCGAACCGAAATTGCGTACGGCATCGTCAATGATGGTTGCACGGCTCTGGCTGTCAGGACGCAAGAGCATACATTCTTAGGCCAGAACTGGGACTGGAAGTCTGGGCAGAGCCCCAATATGCTCACCCTTCACATCGAGCAGCCCGGCAAGCCGACCATACACATGATAACAGAAGCCGGCATCATAGGCAAGATTGGCCTCAACTCTTATGGAGTAGGAGTGACCTTGAATGCCGTAGGCGCCAAAGGAATTCATTTCGGCAAAATCCCCTGCCACCTTGCTCTCCGTACCGTGCTTAACTGCACCTCTAGAGAGGCTGCGGAAAAGACGCTGCGGAAATTTGGAGTGGCGTCAGCATGCCATATTACCATTGCCGATGCCAATACTGGAGCTATCGGAATCGAATGTACAGCTTTTGATATGGTCGAGATCCCTATGGATGCAAACGGGGTTTGCGCTCATTCCAACCATATGATTAGATCCCATGAAGTGGAAGGGATCTCACTGGTAGTGGATTCGCAGTTTCGCTTACAGCGCATTCAAGAACTGATTAGAAACGTCGGCGTTCTTACATTGGAAAGCTTCGCTTGCATATTCATGGATGAGGAGAACTACCCCGGCGCCATAAATCGAGCTTTCAGTGTGAATGACCCTACCGGGTCCGAGACGCTGTTTTCGGTGGCGATGGACCTCAATCAGGGATTTGGACAAGTGAAGACTGGTCGTCCAACGTCAGATGGAGAAGTATTTGAGTTGAAGCCCTGATCTTAAGGCAAGGTTCTCACAATTACTGAAAATGATAATAGTGGTAACGACCCTGCACCTGGCGATATGAACGTAGAGAGGCCGGCTTCACGGACAAGATAACTATATTGGCCGCACCGGGACATTGCGCGGAATCCTAAAAGTAAGATGGACGTAAAGTGTCTTATAAAGACTGGAATCGTATCGATTGCAGAGGCACTGTCGCATTCAGACTATTTGACAGGCTCTCATTCTCACGGTCGCCTCGGACCCCGGGTCGAGTGGTCGCTAGTTCTCTGTCTCGACTCATAGAATGCATCCATAAACAGACTAGATTGGTTACAGCGCTTCACTCTTTCAAAGACAATCTTCTGGGGAAGGCTGACCAGAACACTCCCTGTTCCGAGACATGTGGCGCACTGCGACCTAATCTCTCCTGCCTGTTGAGTGCACGTAGATGTGAAGGACGAAGTCGTCGCCACGACATTGACAGGCAAGATAGGGTACACGCATCATGGAACTATCGGAATGACTATGATGCTCAAATCAAGTACAGATGGACCTGGGGTTGATAACAGTGGAGTTTACTCCGTTTGATGGTCTGGGTCTTCAACATGACTACACTAAAACTGGATGCTCTCCTTCCACTTACGGCTATATCAAAAGTGGACGACCAATTGATAGGCGCTCGCGATCACGAATACTTTCATTCGTGCTCAACTAAACCGCATCAGTGTCTTCCAAATCAAGGGTGGCTCCCGTATACCTCGAAGCACTTACCATCATGCAAAGTGCGGTATAAAAATGCGGCATGCTCCTTGACAAAGCTCATACTCGTCAACTGCAGTATTGCTTCTTTTCAACCCACCAGCCCGTGCAACTAGGGTATTGCCAACATGAGTCAACAACACGATCTTCCCACCGAGTCCATCCCTGGGACAGTTCACCTTGTGGACTTGACCCACAGCATGCATACACTCCATGCGGGGTCTGGGGATGTTGTCCTCGTGCCCACACCGTCCAAGGATCCAGATGACCCACTGAATTGGTCCCCTCGTCGAAAGCTGATGAGTGTGATCACTGTGTGTGTGTGCGTTGAGCCCCGGACCGGGTGGATCTTCCCCATCTCTGACACTCTTTCTAGGTACATTTTATTTGTTGGATTGGCCAACTCTGTCGTGTACTCTGTGCTGGTGCCGCTTTCTGAAGCTTCTGGCGTCTCCTTGCATACGCTCAACGAAGGTTCTGGATATTTGTTCTTGTTGACTGGTTGGGGTCTATTGTTTTGGCAGCCTTTCGCGATGCGCTACGGAAAGCGATTGACATATCTGCTCTCAATGGTGGCAACAATCGTAAATGCTGCCGTCAACCCTTCTTACCTTTCGGATATTGACTAGTAACTTTCTGTACAGGGTACGACGTTATGGGGGTGAGTTTCTCTCAGAGCAACAACGATTTGTGTTATTGCTTTAGATCTTGACTTGTGCTAGGCCATATGCCCGCAGCAACGGAAGTTGGATCGCTAAAAACATCATTGCGGGATTTGTCGCAGCCCCAATTGAGGCGCTTCCAGAGATATCCATCTCAGATATTGTAAGTGTCTCCCAATCTGTCCAATACATGTCTGTTGAAGTCGGGGTTATTGACCGATTGATAAGTTTTTCCAGCATCAGCGAGGCACCTATATGGGACTTTACGGATTTGCCCTTGCCGGCAGCAATTACATCGCTCCGGTGATTTGTGGTTTTATTGCAGACTACCACGGGTGGAAGTGGGTGTTCTATTACCCGTCAATGTTCCTCGGCCTAGCTACTGTCTTTTGTTTCTTCTTCATGGAAGAAACAAATTATCACAGGTCGACCGTCGGTCTTGTCGAGGATAACGTTACCGATTTGATGACTTCTCCGGGATGCCAGGAAAAGCAAGCTGCAAAGAACCCTGGAGGATTCGAAGTCACCAGCGTCAGAGCAGGCGTGCTGGAATACTCCACCAACAAGTCTTTTGTGCAAAAATTGTCTCTCTGGCAGCCCTCACCGGGCGAAGACGTCTTCGTGAGGGCCTTTAACTCGCTGAAATATCTGACCTGGCCGGTCATCTTCTTTGCAGGGTTTAACTACGGCATCTATGTGGTAAGTCGTTCCGAAGGTATCTTCCATTCTCGCCGCAATTGTCTGACTGGCTTCATGCATTATAGATTTGGTTCTCGGTCCTCAATGCCACCGCCAGTCTTATCCTTTCCAGTCCGCCGTACAACTTCAAGGCGACCATGGTGGGTCTCAGTTATATTGCAACTTGCATAGGCAATGGGATCGGGGCCTTCTTCAGTGGCCGATTGAGCGACTGGTTGTCTATTCGCCTGGCTCGTCGTAACGAGGGTATGGTCGAGGCAGAGTACCGACTCTGGCCATTTGCTGCCTGTGTCGTGATGGTCCCTGCATCGCTCATCCTCTGGGGTGTTGGTGCCGCGCACGGGGTTCACTGGTTTGGGTTGGTTTTCGCCATGGGAATGCTTTCGTGTGCAAACGGCGTTGGAATCACCCTCAACTGCAGCTATTTGATCGACACTTACCATGATCTCAGTGGAGAGGCAATGACCACGGTGATCATCGTCCGGAATACCATGGGCTTCGCCATCGGCTACGGCATCACGCCGTGGATCATGAACATGGGCGTCCAGAATTGCTTTATCTCGGCGGCTTTTGTTGGCATGGCGGCTTCCTCCTGCTTCTTGATCATGATTGTCTGGGGCAAAAAGTTTCGCGAGCGAAGTCGCGTCAGCTACTGGAACTTGGTGTCTAAACAAATGTCAAAGGGTAGAGCCACCTGAGAGACAACCAACGCTGGAGACACACGGGTTGTCGCCGGGGCAAGCGCTGGGGGTCGTTGGCAAGAGGCGCGGTCAGTCTTCCTCCTGGACTCGAAAGGCGAGGATTGTTTGGACTGATGATAGTCGAGAAGATGAAATGTGAGAAAATACTTGTTGGTGCTAGATAGCAAGCCCAAGCAAGAATCTGCGGGATCTTGTGTACTTATCAGCGCACTTGGAGTGAGTGGACGCTCGCCACTAGTTACTACTGATGGTTAGGCGAGGGCTACTGCCGCCGGGACGTAGGCGCAGGGAAAACTCATGTCTAGGTGGTCTGCTGCTAAACTGGAGCGCTTGGCTGCCTGTTATCAATGAGGTCCCAACAGTCTTTGACCTGAAAGGGGTCTTGACCGCTTTAAGGAGGGGGCAGCTTTTTCGGCGCGGTTTAGCTAAAGGCCCTTGATATAATCTTCATCTCGATCTTGTCGATTTGATTTCTTTCACTTCTTGTAATATCGGCCGCACCACTTGCCACCTCGGCCTAACGTCAATCTGAAGTGCCTCTTCTTCGCTTCCTTACGGGTGACCACTGTCATGTCATCGTCGTCCTGCTCGGCGGCTGGCACTCTGACTGGCTTCTCGTTTATCTTCGATTCCAGACCCGGCGTCGGGCATGGCAAGGCCCCGAAAAGGACCAACTCTTTGGGATGGGCAGCCACAGATTGTCACACCTGCCAGTCCAATCGACGCCAATGCGACCGTAGACGACCACGATGCGACACATGCACCCATTCTGGCGTTATTTGTGGTGGGTTCTCACAGCGACTTGACTGGCAACCGGGTATCGCAAGTCGGGGCAAATGGTCTGGGAAGACGTTCCCATCTCGTGCCGATGGAAGCTCGAACAGAGACAGAGCCAAGCTGCGTTGCGTGAAGAGTTTTACTTTCGTACAGGGCAGTCGCCGGAAGCGCAGGATGACTATCGGCGCTGACAGTAATGGCAAAGATTCATTGAAGAGTCCCCAATCGACTCTCGTCAACCAAGCTCACTGTCTTACAGCCCACGAAGAGGAATCCGCCGATGTCGTTGTGGCACCTCACGTTGGACGCCTGATGAACAACCCTTTTCAACTTTCGTCCCGTGTTTTGGAGATGTTGGATTTCTACCGGTGGAAATTTGCCATTGTCACGTTGACCTATCATGTCCAGATAAATCCATGGCAAATGTGTCTTCCCATGGCCTTCGACAATCCCTGCTTGATGGACACGATCATGGCGCTGGGACTGAGATACCGTGCGCGCATCTCCAAAGAGGCCGAAGACTTGCAAGTCCTTGAACTGAAAGAGCGGGCATTGAGTTCTTTTCGTGCCAACCTAGAGACCGCCGGCCCAACGGTTCTCATCGGTACCATTTTGGCGCTTGTGGGATTAGATGTAAGTTCGACAGATTCCCACCCGTCCAACAGTGTGACACGCAGATATTCATGGCCAGTAGTACGCGGAAAGCGGATACTCGGATTGGTCCGTCCACTTCCAAGGGGCTCACAGCGTCATTCGAGCCGCCGGAGGAATTGGGATTGCCGAGCAAGACTCAGCCCTTCAGACCCAGATAGCCATGCTGGTATGGTATGATGTGACGAGCTCTCTCATCTCTCGCAGAGGGCCAATATTTCCACGACAATACGTCGAAGCGCTCACGGCTTGGCGGATGCACTCAAATTGGACCTTACTCGCTTTGAATGGGTTTCCAGATGAGCTGTTTGGCGCAATATACGATCTCGCCTCAAAAGCGTCGCGTGGCTGCGACGCAGAAGAGGTTTCTGAGCTCGAAAGACATCTATCGACCGTCCAATTTGACGCACCGAACGGGGAGATTCTTTTCCTACTTAATTGCTGGCGGCTAGCATTGCTTCTTTACTGTGAAAGAGCTATAATGACACAAATCCCCTGCCCTGACCAGGTTCTAGATGGGGTCGGACTCGACGACAGAGGTACGGTGCCTTCTTTCCAGCACGCTTCCCGTGGGTCGCCGCGGTCGACCGATTTGTGCTCTATTTCACCAGCTCGTGAAGAGCGCCGCAAGTTCCTCGCGGAGGAGATCATCTGGCTTGTGAGAGAGCTTCCGCCTGATTCCGCTGTTCAAAAACAGTGTCTCATCCCAGTGACTTTGGCAGCCTGTGAGATTGGCCCCGACATTGAGCAACTCCCCTTTCGCATCATGGCCGAGGAATACTGTCGTCGGTGGAGCGATCTCTCTGGTCTTCGAGCCTTTGACGCGGCGCTCGGTATAATGGAAATGGTATGGCAGCTCGTCGACAAAGGGCTTGCTATTCAGAATGTCTGGTGGGGAGAACTTCTCCACTCGGCGACTCGATCGCCAGCAGCCACAGAGTTGACACATGGCGCTGTATCCGAAGAAAGGATTCACAACCTCTCAAGAGAGTGCCTCCTGGGCTGAATTTATCCGAAAAATCACACATCTGGTTCTAAGATGGCTTAATCTATCAGCTGCTTGCCCCCCTGGGAACCTGCCGAGAACCGAGATACTATCTCCCAGCCATCCATGTGAAGATGCTCCCACCAGATCTCCACTATTCCCTTGAAGCCCACGAAATCTTGTCAAACGGTTGGCCGAAATTGAGCCTGCACGTACGACAGAGGTGTTAAAGCTTCCATGACGATTCCTTACGACCATCTCGAAGCAAGTCAATCACGTCTCGAGCCCCTCGCTCTCCTGAACGCACTGCACCTTCCATGTATCCTTTCCACTCAATGGCAGTTTCCGTTCCAATAAAGTGCAAGTTTCCAAACGGCCGACGGAGCTCGTTACCGAGTCGGGGCCAGATCCCTCCAGGGGCAGGCATCGGACACGGTGCCCCTTCGCTCCAAAGCTCTCGATACCAGAGCTTCTCTATGGTCTGGATAGTTTCATAGACCTTAGTGCGATGTTCTTCGCCCACCATGTCAGCCAGTTGGTCCTTGACAGCTTGAGTCCGCTGCGCTGCCGACAACCGCATCCAGCGAGTCGCATACTCGCCAAATATCAGGGTCGATAGCGCGAACATTCCGTCCTCGTCCGACGACACATCGCGGGAAAACGCCACCGGGCCTTGCAGGTCGATGAAGGATCCATTGAGGCCCAGTTCTCGCCACCATGGCTTGGAGTATAGGAGGATACATTTGCAGTACGGACCGAGGTGGACCGCACTGACATACTCCTGCTTCTCAGCTGGTAACGAGGGACTGAAGTCGATGTGTCGGTAGAGTGGTGTCGGTACTGATATAAGGGCCTTACGACAGTGGAACAAAGCCCCTGGCGCCGTCTCAACCAGTACACCATCGCGGGTTTGGATAATGCGGCGGACAGGACTGTTCAAATGGACAGTGCCGGGCCTGAGATTGGCGGCTAACCTGGTCGAGATGGTCCCGTTCCCTGTCAAACTCTTCTTGTCAGTCATGATTTACTCTGGCTCACATGATCCGACTGAAAAAAGAACGTACCTCGCTTGTTTGTCAAATATTGTGCACCTTTTGGACCATCACTCAGTAAGCTCTCCACTCCTCCTCCACTTTTGATGTAGTCTAACCAATACACCAAGCCGATGTTTTCTGGCTCGGTCCCGGTCAAGGCTCGAATCCAGACTCTCCAAAGGTCAAAAGATTGGCCATGTGCACCTTTGCGGCGGAAGTACTCGGCCACGGAAATGTCCTCGATGTGTGAGTTCGCTGTTGAGTCATGAAGATCGATCGATTTCGAGTCCTTGTCCATGTCTTCTGCTATCCTGTCAAATATTTCTTGCTGTTCTTGGTCACAGAATGGCGAGCCTGGCCAAGCTATTCGATTGCACGTTGTTTTGCCGTCTCTGAAAACTTCATCCCCGCTCATGCGTTGCACGATCGGCTCCATGCCAAATTGCTTGAAGAGCGCCCACATTTTGGGCTGGGTTTGGTCGTTGATCCACGCCGCACCGACATCTAAGACGCCTGTGCCGTTATTGACCTGGACGGTCTGAGTCTTGCCACCGACTCGATCCTTCGCTTCGAGGACGACACAAGAAAGACCGGCTTTTTGGATATCGGTGGCAGCTTGTAGACCACTCAGGCCTGCCCCTACCACTACCACGTCCGTTTCCGTCACCTTCGGCGGCTTTTGTGGGTTCAGACGCAGAGCAGAGTTTGGTCCTACTGCAGCAACACATTGTATCTCAATTTTCAGCTGCGGCAATGCCAGAGCAGGCACAGGCACGACCGTCCCCGGAGGGCAATAAACGCCCTTCTCGTCAGCAAGGAATATCTTATGCAACTCGAAGATTCGGTGGACAGCCGCATCATAATTGACTATGTATGTAGTCATGTGGACGATGTTTCGAATTGTAGCTCCAGCATCACGCAGGCAGGCTTTGACATTTTCAAAGGCCTGCACGGCCTGCACAGAGAAATCGTCCGAAACTGTGCCATCTCTGGTCTGCCCTACTTGGCCCGCCAAATAGACCAGTTGTGAGCCCTCCGCAACTGTCGCGACATGGGCGTATGCAAAGGGCGTAGGGTCTACCAGGGACGATGGGTTTGAAATACGGACGGGATCCGGCATCTTTTCGGTCAAGGTACAAGCTAACCGGACGGGGGGAGAGGATAAAATCGAGGGAAGGAATTCCGCAAAAGATTGTTTGGTGGTGCAGAGCTCCTCTATATGTTTATGGTAACTGAATATCTCTGTTCGACCCAATTATGTCGCAAAGGCACAGCAGGCGGCGCCGTGGTCGGCTTCTTTCTTGCAAGGGCCTGGCTAAGTCTACCACGGTTCGAAGAGGTAGGGCAGTGACTGGGACCGTAGCATCTGCAGCAGAATCGTCATTCTTCTGGGGTGTGATGGGAGCTACTGTACCTGCTGGCTGGCCCCAAGTTTTGGCATGGCCGGGTTGGTACACTGACTTTCTGGGCCGAATCAGGCAGGAGAAATGTACTTTTAAGGACAATTGCCAGGCTGCAGTATGATATCGTCCCCAAGATCAGGGTGTGGACTACCAATTGGGACGCCCTCTCCTTCCCGTTTCGGTTAAAATAAGAATCCACTTCAGGGATATCAAAGCGGTCTTGCATAAGTAGCACATTGTACAGAGACATCGCAGGCCCGTGCCAAAACTACGTTACATGGTGGAATGACTTGAATCCCATGGCCTGAAGGGACTAGGAATCTATTCGAGTGTGGGAGACACTGAATGGGGCACCGAGTTTGGAAGGAGAGTTGGATGGATTAGTTTGTGGAAAGCCGTTCATTACAAGTGCCCAATGTGGCAATAAAGCAATATACCAAATCATGGGGCTCGCTCAAACAGTATGAGGATGTCGAAGCCCCTAATAGCACTAGTCAATTATCTTTGCAAGCTCTCCCATAGGTCAGACACGCGATATTGGCAGGATCCGAGGCGGGAAAACGTATACGAGCAAGGACAGCCTCGTCGCTCACCTAGTTAGCCTCCCACTTGCCGAGTAGTCGCGCCGGTCTCAAAAGGCAGAGCCGTTTATCATTGGTCGGTCCACATCATCGATCGTGCAATGCGAAGATATCTCCAAGGGCGGTAAGCTCACTCCGCCGTTGCGTGCGCGGGTGGTACCCCGGCTTTACAAGCCTTCTCACCAGGTAGAAGAATCCTTGACGCATTCTCATTCGCATATAAATCGAGCACCCGATCGTGAAAAAGGCCTATGACAAGGTCAGTCTCTCCCTTCACTTCAAGAATTCAAATTTTCCGGCCAAATCGTCCTCGTCCTCACGAACTCATGGCCTCACTGGTCGAAGCAGCATCCGTGCCAGAGCCTGTCAACGGGCACGGAGAGAACACCGCCTCTGAGACCGGTAGTGACAAGGTCAGGGCGAACGAGCTGAAAGAGCTCCGAATAGCAGAGACATTGGGAGCTGAAGATGTGTACATCGATGCGGAAACGGACACCCTGTGGTACCACTGGGTTGGAAGCATGTGGGTGAAGCCGTTTCGCTTCGATAATCGAAGTGGCACATATGTGATTGCTCTCAAGACCGGTCCGAGGGCTGAGTTAGGCAAGCATCGCCACCGGGGCGAGGTCAAGGCATACACTGTCAAGGGAAGTTGGGGGTATTACGAGTAAGTCGGCATAGTCTCTGGCGATATGCGTCTTGGAGGGCTTGGGGACTCGCCAAAGTGAAATTGGACCTGATCTCTTTCTTACCTCTTCGACAGGTATGGCTGGAAAGCTCAACCAGGTGACTACATCACCGAGACTCCGGGAACCATCCACACGCTCTGGATGAGTGAGGAGTCCGAGATCCTCTTTACTGTGATGGGTTCGATCGAATTCTTCAATGATGATAATACTTTGCGAGAAATCATGGATGGGTTCAGTTTCTGGAGAATGTATATTGAACATTGCGAGAAGCACGGCCTGGAACCGAATGAGAAATTGTGGTATTGAGAAATCTGGTACGTATAGGCCGTAAAAGAAGCGCTATGGGACTGATAGTCTGAGCTTGGAAGCATACCGTCTTGTTATGCTCTCATAAATACTGATGGGATAGTGCTGTTAGGGTCAGATCATTGTCAAAGGACTACAATCTTAACTCCAATCTTTTCTGTTCGACTGCGGTTATGTAAGTGATTGTGTAGCATCACCAGCGTATTTGTCATTGTAGAACGTCAATGGTTTCGCACCCGGACCAGTCGGGGTGAGTCGTGAGCAGATTTGACTTCCTTGGCGACGGATACCGAATGCCAAAGCCGACCTTCATCATCCGCCCTGCAAGTGTTTGCATCTTGCATACGAGCGGGAACAGACTACCACAAAGCCTTGTGGTGGGAACTGATCATATTATGTCGATCGTTAGCTGACAAGAATGTCCCCATGGCCGAGAGTCTTTGGACGTGCACCCACCCGACCTTCGAAGACACCCGTGGCATCTTTAATTCAAGTTGGACTCGGCTGTGTCGCGATATACTCAGCAACCGTGTTGATCGCACATAATGTGGTTTGGTGTGGTGTGCGTCCTATCCTGCGCCTAGCAAATCAGCTCAATACAGGCTAATGTTTGATGAAAAGCCCAACTCAGGTCCTTCTATGTTCCCGACCATCTCTGGCGGACTCACCTACTCCATTTATTCCCGATTGCACAGACGAGGCAACAACGTGAAGGTTGGCGATGTCGTCCTTTTCGAAAACCCGGTGTTTCTTCGTGGCAGAGCCTGCAAACGAATTATCGGCATGCCGGGCGACTACGTTGTTCACGATCCTTCCCTCAGTCCAACCGTTGGCGGCGCCCCGGTGCCCGGGATTACCGATGTCGATGCTGTTCGAGAAGAGCCGGCGATGGTACAGGTTCCAGAGGGGCATGTGTGGGTTGCTGGAGACAATCTCTCTCACAGTCGAGACTCACGATTTTATGGTCCTGTGCCCATGGCTTTAATCGCTGCTAAAGTTCTGTACAATGGAGATGGCTGGTTCAATTGGACCTCTTTGCGGTCTCCACAACTCCAACCCGTTTCTACAACCTGATACGAGCTCTAAAGCGATCAAGGAGGGGGATCTGACGAGCAGATGAGCGTGAAGAGGGAGCAAAATGAGACCAAACCAAACATGTATCCATGGACGTCCATGCCGAAGTAGACTCGAAAATGCCACAGTTCATATTATACAAAGCTATCATGCCCAATCTATCTAAAACTGGGCGGATTGCGTCTTTTGTACGGTAGAGGTTCAACCTTCTTCCGCTTCAATTCGAGGTCGGCGCCCTCGATCCCAGCTCTTTCCATGACAGCGGCCATGCTATCATCCCATTTGGTTCGGAACAATGACGCAGTAATGGGACTCAACATATGCCGACTCATGAAACTGCGGACTGTGAATCCCTCTCGTTGAACTTTCTTCATGGCGACCTCGAGATCAATGGGAATATTGTTTCTCTGTTGCAGAACGATGATGGCCAGTCGATGGTACGGGCTTCCTTTCTGTGCGTGGGGTGGCAGCCATGGTAGAAGGACTTGGGAATCTGGAGATAGCTTTGCAAGATCGACAAACGGTTGGGTTGCGGAAATGGTAATGTTTGATGCTAGAAAGTGGCACCTGGTGTCAAAGCTGTCCGTTTCAACGTTTGGTACATCTGGGTCAACAATGGCCACCGTGACCATTTTCTCGCCTTGATCGAATGATTGTAGAGTCAGCTGGCAAGGATTTTCGCTGATGCGCGAATCCACGAATTCGCCAGGAGGGATGGCCGTTTTGCCAAAGGAAATTTTGACATCGACAATGGGATCAACGTTGGGAATCACGTCAGGAACCACCTTCATTTGTGTCACACGTTGAACGAGAATCTTCCGAGGATACTCTCGCCATTTTCGGTCGGCCAGATATCTGTAAATCGGTTTATTCATATCCCCTATCCATTGTCAGTCGTAGGAGCAACGACGTCAACGATGCAACACACCTCTACCATTCTCGAACCTTCTCTTGACGTCCGGATCATTAATGTCGGCTAAGATCTTGAGTCGCTCGAGCTCTGCTTGCATACTGGCCAATCTCTTCTGCTTGTACATCTCACCCCCCGGGAAAGTGCTGGCGTCAACATCTTTTAGCCGGGCAATGCGAGCTCTTTCGGTGTCAATTTTCTTCAATTTCTCCGCTCTGTCTGCAATGAGAATCTTGCGGGCTTCTTGGAAGCACTGATAGGGCAATTGGTCGAAAGGGATGCCAGCGGATTGTGCAAGGGCCGCTCGTCGTCTTCGTGAGCCAATTGGAGGTCTTCCAGCGCGCATCAGCTTTCGCTCAAGTCTGGGAACGTAGACCGTGGCTGGGTCGGGATTTCGATAGAAAGAAGGTTTCTGAACTTGTGCCTCCTCACGTGCTGAAACAGTCGTCGTGAAGGACCGAGTAGCAGTCCTGGACAGTGGCTTTTCGATAGCCAGAGACCTCAAGGAGTGTAGTAGGAGCGCACTGGGCGCCTGAGAGGGAGCCATGGAGTGATGGCTGTGGACCAAGTTTCCCTGTCCTTTCGATTTGACCAGAAAAGTTTTTGGAAGAACGCCAAAGCTCCCAATTCGGCGACTTGAAGCTCGGCAGACAACACCTGGCCAAGAGGCCAATCAAAGGCCATGAAAACTCGTGAGAGTCTGACCAATGGACTCTCTCAAGTCAACGCGGGGAAGGCTAGCCGTCAGAGAGAAAATCTTACCGTCAGACCAGGGCGATTGGCTTTCGATGGCGATTGGCTGGCCTGATGCTTTGTCCTTACTATTTAGTACATACCCTTCTGACTATTCCGTGCATTCGCGCTAAACTATTTTTGGCCGTATATTTTGGCCGTATATCACTATTCCGTACACTTCCCTGTCCCCAGAGCCTCGTAAATCCTTATTCCGTACACTCAACAACGTCATTGACGAGGCTGTTGCTATGGATACGCCTCAGCAAGGTAGGTTTGGCGAGATCGGAATGTCTTTCAATCATGTCGACGACGCGTCTTTTGTTCAACGTACATTCCTCCTGCTATCCGGTACCTGAAGGCACGCCCAAATCCCCCCCAAATTCCCCCGGATTAAGTACTCTTTAGTGCTTGTCCTATCCGTGGGACTCAGTTTGATGCCATGGCTCAATCCACAGATTTTTGTCCAGTCACGCCCGAGGCTAGCAGCAATGCGTCTTGAGGCCGGTAATGCAAGCACATACAGCTCCGCAGCGAGCTCCCTGCCGCACAGGGCGACAGCGACGCCCAAAGAGACACTTTGGCGAGGTCGATTAGGCAGTACTACGTAGAATGGACCCTGTGCGCTCAGTTTTATGCCTTCCTGGGACCCCTCTGTCTGTAAATCGCACTGCAAAGAAGGCCCTTTGCAACCCATGTCGAGTGTACGGACTAGTAAGAGTCGTGTACTAATTAGTAAATCCCTGTTTTGGAGCCTATCACTCAGCAATTTTGTCATCACAACACGGCCCCAACTGCGAGTCTGTTATTCGTTTTCGTCATCGTGGCGGTCCTTTTTGGGAAATGGCTGGTCACTTTCAGTCCCTCGATGACAGACCCATACTCCGTGGGTACTCCGAGCTCCGGACTCAAAAACAGGCTGAACAAGGGATAAGGCTCTCTTGCACCGCCGGAGAGGGCTTCTACAGAACAAAGTTTTCGCAGCTCCGGCACTCCGAGAGTGACCACGACTCCGAACTGCGTCTGTTCGCACGATATACTGTATGATAAATTGGGTTGGAACAATAATTTCGACCTTTGACGATGTCCCTAACGGCCTACGAAAACGTCCGGTGATAGAGTATCCCCAACGGGATCGGAATTCGATCGATAGATGAAACGATTTTTCAACGAATACGAGCCTTTCCTTCAAAATCTCTTAGATCTTCGACCAGCGGCGATACAATATTTTGAAAGACGAGAAGTTGAAATTCTTCGTCATCCGCTGTTGAGTTTCTGATCTCCGACCAGAAAAGGCATTTGTTCACCACATCACCATAGCGGAAGCCACTCTCAGAGTAGACCTGGTCGAGTACTCGAGAGGCGGTCTTGAAGTTGGCAATTGCTTCTACGGTGTCTTCGTCTTCTGGCATCCGTAAGGCTGAGATGGACTGGCACAAAGATAGCTCAACTAGGACCAGTCCCAGCGGGAACAGTACTTCGCTCCGGATGAGCGCGTTGGCCATCGTCCTGGTGGCCGGCTCTGCTGTCGTCGGTTTGCTTACCTCATGCCCAGAGAGATAGGGATGATCAACGAAGGATTTGCTACTCCCATTGGGCTTTGGAAACAGAATGTCTCGGCTTCGCCAACAACTCTTCAGCCAGCTTCCATGGAATTGAAGGACGCTGGACGCGAGGGTTGCTGCTAGAAACAACCGGTCGCGTCTGGTAAATAAGAAGGCTAGGCGAGCGGCATGCGATCCAACGGGATGCAATGAGGAGCTCAGCAGGTCCTCTAGTGACAGTGTTTCGACGCTATTCTCGTGCTTCTCCATCAAATAGAAGCTGTACCGGCAACTGCTATCGCTTTCATCCGAGATTGAGCCGAGATAACTCCTCAGCTTGCCTGTGGCACTAAGTAGTAGCGAGCAAAAATCGGATATGGGAAGTTCTGGTGGGACATCGTGGACCTCGGGCCAAGGAAGACTCTGCAGCGTTGTCGTTACGTTCGTAGTCGCAAACTGAACCTTTCTGTCATCCGCTGACCGTTGACAGACGGCACGATGAGAACTCGAAACTCCCTTCTGTGTTGCAGAGGGTGCGTCGAGCAGAACTGGTACAGTTTCGACTTCTTCCCAGTGCCACGGTGTCATCGCCTTTGAGTCAGCTATTGTCGTGGAGAACGCTATCCGAAGCCTAGGTATACTCAGACTCAAGTCGTGATCATCGTTGGTGTCGAGGGCGTGCGGCTCCATTCGAAGGTGTACACAGTGTGAATTTTTGCATGGGCATTTCCAATATTTACCGCGGACCACCGCATTGTACAGATTACCGGCGTGCTTTCTAACTGCTCTGTACTTCAAAAGTGGCTTTTTGGATATCCGATGCTTGCGCCGGCTCTCCTGACGATAGTCCGACTGCTCTAGGAGAGTTTTGAGTGAGGCATTGGCGCTGTCGATCTTGTTGAGCAAATCCGCATAGACAGACTTGGAGAAGATGTCTCTGAACTTCTTGATCTCTCGATCGACAGCACTGGCGTCATCCCAGGATATCTGATGATTGAAAGACCGGAAGTCAGCATGCTAAGTCAACGAGATAACAATCACCAAGGGAATGGTCAGGACCTTTCAAGACGTGAACCACACATGGCCGAACACCCGCTGATCTAAGCAACAACCTACCTTTAATGGATCCGCAGATTCAAGCCCCAGTTTCTTTGACAGAGTCTCCAGCAAGGTTGAAAGCTCGGTCATGGTTCTGGTGAAGGCGCCGTAGTTTCGGTCGAGCTTCCGAACCAGCTTCTTCTGGAAGCACGAATCTTTCCAAAGTGGCCCTCGTGGGTTGCTGATGAGTTCTGATATCTCATCTTCGTAGTCGACGAGGCCTTCGAGAGACTGTTCCAAAGTATTTAGCAAGATGGCATGTTGAGTTCCCAGTCTTGTCGAGTACTCTTCGAACTGGCGGCGGTATCGCCTCGTCCGAAAGCCCTTCAAAGCTTCGATACCTTGCACGTATGCATCGAGCTGGTTTACAACCAAGGGAAGGACCGCAAGGACAATGCCCGCTGTCTCAACTCCTGTCACCATCGTGACTACCGCTGTGCCAGGTGGACGAGGAGGCACCTTCGACAACCAGCTCAGCAGGAGCAGCAAAGAGTCCCGAGGCGGGCTGGCGCTAGTGCGGCTGAAGGCCATCCCGCTCTATCAACACCAGGCCAAATCGAGTGAAAAAAACCTGATGAGGACTTCATCGCTTCTATTCAGCTTGATCAGATTTCAACGACCATTATCGCCGCGGACGACACTAAAATATGATTGCTTTCTACCTCCCATTGAAACCGGTCAAATGAGGAGGCGCGACGGGATCCTTCAAGTCGCTACAGCCCTTGACACTTAACTGAGAATTTCACCACTTACCTAGTTCAAGACGACGCGGGCGTTCCTCTTGTGGGATGTTCATATTTGGCCAGGTTATCTAGACTGATCACCAAGAGTTGGGCTCAATTACCTTCACTATGACATCGTCCATCTCATCCGTGCTTGTTGATTGTCTCAAATGTTTCAACGGCCTGATGACTCGCCCCAAGTTGGCTACATATGCGGATGAGGTCCACACAGATTCATGGGTTGATGAACTCGGAAGGTTGCGAATCTGGGCCGCGAACATCGGCGCTCATCAAACAGGACATTCGTCGCTGGATTATCGGCTGAGAGATGCATCCCATATTAGGGCCCAAACGATCAAGCTCCTTGAGCGGCTTCGGCGAACACTCGAAGATGCTAATGAGTTCCTCACCGAAGGCGAGGAAGAACATGAGAACATGTTAGTCGATGATGAAGAGGAGACAGAGCTTCAACAGATATACCGTGGTCTGGTCAATACCATTGATTGTCTGTTCCAATTGAGCATGACCATCCGCAGGCCCGCCAGTCACGACAGGCTCCTGGGAATCAAGAAGCTAGATGCAGTCATCTTTGAACCTTTTGATCGCAACCATGTAGTCAACAAGCATCCCAACGCCGACAGTATCATTGTTGATCGGCTAGGGGCCGCCATATCACGAAGGAGGGCCGCACTCAAATATCGAGAAAGGCATCATGCCAAGCTCGGAAAAGGCATCGAGCGTACAGTTGATGATAGAAATGACCGAAGTGCTTGGGACGACGGGGACGAGCATCACCTGTCAGAAACTATTGCGACCGATTTCCAAGAATCTCATATTGACTTTGAGGAGACCGCGTCAAACTCAGGGGCTTCTCAGACCTCCTATGCTCCTAGTCTTTGGGAGAGCAGCGACAAGATTACTGTTCCACACCCACCGAGGGATTCAGCCGGTGGGCAGCCCTTCAAGTGCCCATACTGTTTCTTCATCATCACAGTCTCGAATAGGCGATCGTGGACCCGGCATGTCTTCAAGGATTTGATGCCCTATGTTTGTGTCTTCCATGATTGCTCAGCTCCGAACAGACTTTACGACAGTCGACGCGAATGGTTTCAACACTTACGGACAAAACATATTCCATCTGTCAACCCAGGTAAACCCGAAGGCTGCCCACTACGCTGTGGAGCTGATGTACCAGTTGTCTTGCTTGAAAGACACCTAGGTCGTCATTTAGAAGAACTAGCCCTGTTTGCCCTCCCGAGAACTGACAATGAAGGTGAAGAAAATTCCAACCAGCCACAAGCATCTCTCGTCCCAATGGAAGAATTGGATGAAGAGGATAGTGCCTCTTCCGACGAAGGGATATTCGCTCTGAATTCATGGTCTAGAGGCGTCTTTCTCGATCCGGAACACTCAGAGGAGATTTCCATAGAGCCAAACTCATCTCCTCCCTCAACGTCTTCGACAATAGGGCAATCATTAAATGAGAATAAGCGCGACAATCACGACCAACAGTCGAAAGAGGAGGTTGACGCCGATGACATTCCTGAGACCGTCGACTTGAGTGGGAACGATCATGGGTTCGAACTCTCTATTCCCACGAGACCTCGCCCAACCTCTCGACCGCCATCGGCACCAAGTCTACCTCTCTCAGTGGCCCCTCCCCCTCCTCGAGCTCGGTCGGAGGAACGAATCCAGGTCAGCAGGACGCAAACCCGGAATGGCCGCACCGAAAACGAAGACATTATCATCGATCGCAATGAAGGGCCAAGTGGCCATGTAGCTCCTCTTCCACCTCCTCCTCGTGATGCATCCTATGACCCTCCAGCACCTCGTCGCGATCCCTATCGCGGCTACGACCGGGACGTGCAGGAAGAGACCGAATACTACGATAACCGCACTCTCGAACAATCCTACATCGGGGAAGGCTACCACGGAGCGACTCGAGATTGGGCAATAGTTGACGTTCCTTCGGGCACAAACCGCGTCCGAATGGACGGAGCCGGAGGCGTGAGTCAAGAAATAAGCTGGCAGAGGTATAATGGCGTACGGAGGAGCAAATTTATACCTGATAGAGTCAGTGATGAAGGTTGTGGAAGTGAAGTCGCCAGTCCTCTTCCAGCTCCTGCCCCCTTACCTGCGCCTCTGTCGCCCCCTGCTCCCCTTCCCGCTTCGAATGGAGAGATTGGACGGCGGTATGGCAAAGAGCGTGATCCGAAAGAAGGCCTATGGACTGAGATCACAAAGGATTTGGTTGTGAAGGAAGCGATTCAAGAAATTGGCTACGAATATGAGGAGACTGATGACTTCTACTATATTATTGGCTATCTACGATACGTAAGCGGCAACCTCCCCTGCAAGTCGGGAGAAGCTACTAACGACCGAATAGGAAGATGTTGCTCGCCTCGTCGGGCTTTCCGAAGATATCCGCAAAGAGCGGCGCAAGCAAATCAAAGAGCTTGGGTGGGAGAACCGAGTTTTGCCCTCCCCTGTCGTGGATAAACCACAGCCACTTACCATTGAACCTCCACCCCTTCGCCCTCGCCAAGATTGGGACCGACAGGAGGAGAGGTATGTCGAGCGCGAGGTGGTTTATAGAGGAGGTCGGCCCCCACCACCGCCCGGGTGGAGACGTTAATGAACGGCAACACTCCTGGACCAGACTCCGTGGAGGAATCATCTTTTCAAACGAAACGAATTCCCTTGTGTTGAGCACAACGAGTCGGACCGCGATGTGCACCAAGATTTTATGTCCATTAACCAACGAACCACGAAATACACGAAAATGGATCGACTTCACAGTGTGACGGGCGTTTTGCATCTTCTCGATTATGTGAATGCATTTCAGCAAGCGTGGTGTCGTTGTGATACTGTTTGAATGGATATCTCATCTTCAGGAACGACTCGAAATGACTGTGTTTCGGACCTTATCTTTTGGCTGGTTGTGGGAGAATTGGACATGTTGCTTCCGTCGCTGATGAAACATGGTAGGAAACAGGACTTTGTGGGATGGGGAGGTGGAAGAGGGGGCTAAAGGAATTGGGAGCACATATGTGAAAATTGGCCTCATTGAATGGGATAGATGAACCCTAAGATATGAATACAGCGTCTCTGAGTTCGTTCCTGTTTCTTTCCACGCAGAATCACGCGGACCAACTTCGACGTGCAAAGCACACAACTTGAAAAAGCCGCTCGTGACATGGTAATCTGAGGAAGAATGTTGGTCGAGCGGTGGTTTATGGAGACTTCAGTGACCGGCTTCCCTCCTGATTGCCGTCACAGTATGTATGTGACGTTGAGGGCTGCCTCAAGGTGTTCTCTCGGGAGGAGCACCTAAGGAGGCACGAGCTCTCCCACAATGCTGACTTGTTACTTCGCTGTCCTGGGCCACCTCCGCCTGTGAGACCTTCATTGATGCCCACAGAAATGACAATCTCGCCTCCCGAATCCTCCCACAACTCTAGTGATGACGAGGAGTCAGAGAACTTGAAGGCGTTACACGCAGCCATCAGTTCCAAAGAACAATGGGAAAGCCAGCTCACCTAATCGGGGTATGATGGCCGTCCGGCCGAACAGAACCAAACTTGCCTCAATGTTCAAGTCGACGACCAGACTCAATTTCAATCCTCTGAGCTATCTCAACCCCCATTATCACAAGAAGCGCACGAGATGTCCTATTCTCAATCATTCACCGATTCGAGGATTGTCTTTGAGCCTCCTGAGGTTCAAACGCTTCCAGTTCAAATTAGACAGGATATCGATGATGGTGATAGTGACGGTCACCTCCTCGAGCGTCTTCCCATGATCCGAAAGAAATCTGGCGAACTGGTTCGTCCAGCGCAATCAGGATGGCCTTAACCGTTTTAACTTCAGTATCAGGCTTACGGACCAAGTTAACCTTGAGAATAAAACTCTATTCTTCTGCGTTCAATATAATACCAACAGCTGGGAGTTTCGGGACAATAAAAACACATTCAATTACCAAGTAGACTTCAGGAAGAAGGCGAAGCCTCAACATGGTAAGAGTGGAATGCCCGAGCCCGGTTCAGGCCGATGAGTGCCTTACCTCGCAGCCGGCCATCTCTACCTACCTTTTTGGGCGAACCAAAGTCAATACCAATTTCATTCGACGGCTTCCCGATCGGCTTTGACAGCCCCGGAAACTACGGCCATGTTGGGCCGAGAGAAGATTGATTGATTGAATCCATCTGAGCGAGGCGCAAGCTACAAAAAGGCCACGAAGGCTGCGGTGCACGTGACTAGGCTAGTCCCAATGTGGACTGCCAACAGGCCAGTCCGGGGGATCCCTCATGGGTGAGCCCAAGCTCAAGCTGAGGAGCCCAAGATCAAAGGCAGAGCTCATCCCAGATGCTCCTCACGGCGCAAACAGGGCGGAGGGTAAGCCTTCGGAATAGATTCGACTTCAACTCGTCGTTGACTGCCACCAAAAACAATGCCTTTGCTGTTTTGTGTGAACGGAGTGGCTTCTGTAGAGGTCCGCCTTGCAAAATCATGCACGATTATTGCAGCTCGTAGCGCCTGCCAGCTCCCGTGGGATTGCCGTTTGTAGAGCCCTCAATCCCCTTTGGGATGATTTGGGCTCATGTACAATAGCAAATTCGAATAAGAGTGGAAAATGGGTTGGTAATTACCTGAATGCATCCACCTATTTCAGTGGTGGCCATTCTTGATTGATGGCTTCCTAGCCTCCACAAAGCGGCTAGCTTCTTTGGGTTGGACAAGTTGGAAAATGGTGTTGCCGCTGTTAGTGTTTTCTGCCACCGCTTTTGGGAGGCAATGTCACTGTTGATTGGGCCCAAATATTATTGAGTGTGTGTAAAGGTGAAGCCGCAATTGAAAACGTCTGTACCCGACACCCTGAGTGATACCCATTTGTACTGGCCCGGGAATCCCTCTTTTGTGCCGTTAATATGCCTTAATGCTGCTGACTAAGGTTCCCATTCCCATATTCTGAAAAGGATCTCTCCTCTCACTCTACCAGCCGACGTTGTTGTGCCTTCAACAGTATCTTTGTCAAATTTTCAACAATGTTGGAAACCGATACAGGACCTGCTGCCAAAGAAATCAAGGCGGAGGTAGATAAGGCTGGCGTGGGACCACAATCAAGATGATTCCAACCCAGAAGAATCGCCTGAGCCAGTGCCCGGAATCGCCCAGAGGCTGCGCGGCAAGCTCAATCTTGATCTCAGCACGTTCTTGATGATGCTCAAGTAAGCATATGCGATTGCCCTATGATTCAAACTAAATCGAGATAGGGGAGGAATCCCCCCAGCTATTGCACTTGCGGCGTAAGTTGTACCCACGTCTCTTTGGCAGGTGCTCATGATATCAGGTATCAGAGTGACTCTTGGGCAAGACAATATTCGACCTTGGGATATCTGATCGCCATCATATCGTTTTTGTCCTTGCCAATTCTTCCACGAGCAAAGTTCTTCCAGTCTCTATTTGTCGATCTCATCTCGATATGCTTGGCCGCGGCCATGTCACTTTTGTCCATTCGGTGCGCTGTTTCTGCTCGTCAATCGACGACCTCAGCCTCTAGCTCCACCACGACCGGCTCATCTGGAAGCACCCCATCCCTGCAATACAACGCAGCGGCCAGCGTCTCGGCATGTACCTGGTTGTTCTTTAATTTGTATTTGGCGAATACCGTTCGAGCGGCGCGGCCCAAATTATTCATCGCCTCGATCCAGTACATCATCTTTATCATTGTCGCTTCAACCTATGCGCCAACCTTTCCCAACATGACGGCAGGGATGAATTTTGTCAGCAGAATGCTCAAAGTGTTTCTTACTGGATATGCCTTGGCGACGGGCGTTACCCTTTTCATCATTCCAGTCTCTTCTCGGATGACCTCGTACACACAGATGGCCGGCATTATGAATCTATTGAAGACATCTCTTTCAATACACACCGCTTATCTGCACGATATTACGACTTCTCAAACTGGAAGTGCGGGCTTGTTAGACGGAAATGGCAAACCCATACCGCTGGAGAAAAATCCCCAAGCGATGCAAAAGGCCGAGGAAGCGGCCACGAAGTTGAAGGTGACAATTCAACAAGCGTCTCAATTGTTTGGTCAGCTGAAAATTGAAATTTCTTTTGCTCAGAAAGAGATTGGTTGGGGAAAGCTGCAAGCAGAAGATTTCTCCCAAATTTGGACCCATTTGCAGCGCATAGTCCTTCCCGTGGCTGGACTCTCCACCTTGATCGATATTCTGCAATCAGTTCGACACCATAAGGCTAAGGGAGAAAACCTAGTCGGTGACGCGGAAATTATTGACTCCGTCAGAAAACTCGAAGCAGATGAATGGCACGAAGTTGTTGCCAGGTCTCGCATCCCTTTTCACAGGGTTAATCAAGCTTGATCGATGGTTTGAGTCACATTGCCTACGTGCTGGAGCTGATCCCTAAACCCGAGACTCTCGACCAGGACGTTGAGAAAAACGGAGGTGATTCACCAGCCCCCGGTGACCCCCAATTCACGGGGCATTTAAGAGAGCAGATCAGAATATTTCAGGAACATCGCGAGGAGACGATGCGAAAGTGGTGCGAAAGGAAAGGCATCGAAGTTCCGACGAAATTCTGGGAAGATCCGTCTGCTCAGTACCGATTCGGCGATTCGGCTTCTATGGACGATACGGTTCGACAAAAGCAAAATCACTAACAATTGTACCTGATCCTGTACCTCGAGTACTTGCTACGCTCCATCTGCCAATCAACCTTGAACATGGCGGCCTTTGCCGATTCCAAGGTTCAGGACGGAACAATGAGCAGAAACAGACTGATCTTCCCGGGTTGGAGGCGAATCAGAAAATTGATTGAGAATGCCTTTATGCGAGCAGATTCCGACCAAAGTTTTCCCGATGGTGAGGCTACAGGAATTATTGTCTGGTTAGGAGACTCGCTCTCTCCCAAAAAGGATCCGGAACATTTACCACCGTCAAATTGGTATGAACGCGCCACCGACCATTTCCGGTTGATCCCGCAATATCTGGGCTCTGATGCATCCGCCTTTGGGTTTCGAGCAGTAGTGGCCATCAGTATGGGCGCCCATGCTGGAGCCGGTGTTCAGGGATTTTTGGCCCGAGTCTTCGGCACGGCTGTGGCAACTGTTGCTTCTATTACCATTTGGTATATGGCGGATCAAAAGCCAGCCGCCGTCATACCCCTTGCGGGCATTCTCTTCGTCTGTGCATTGTATGTGGTGCTTAAGAATCCCAAGCATCTCATCACCGCGGTTATATCGATAGTGACGACTATTCTGATCTTGGGATATGAGCTTCAAGACAACAAGGTCGGCACTCGCACCCTCGAAACAAATGGACAACAATACTACTCCATCTACCTCCTAGCGCCATACCGACTCGTTTCAGTCCTGGCCGGCATCGCCGTGGCCTTCATCTGGACTTACTTCCCCTACCCTGTCACCACGCACGCGACACTCCGCAAAGACCTAGGCGCCACCCTCTACCTCATGGCCAACTACTATTCCATCACGCATTCGACCGTGGAAACCAAGCTCCGACACGGCCTCTCCGCCAAGCTCCACGACAAATCCTGCCCCGTGCGGAAACTGGACAAAGCCCGCCTCAAGGTCTTCGACAAGATCACCGTTATGATGAACCGGCTCCGCGAACACTCGGACTTCACCAAATATGAGCCCACTTTCGGCGGTAAATTCCCCAAACAGACCTACGATGAACTCGTCGTGCACATGCAAAACCTCTTCAACTACATGGCACTCACTAGCTAGTCGTCCCAGCCATTCACCGCGAGCCCAGACAGCGAGGAAAGCCCGTGGATTCGCGACTTCCGACAGGTGACAGCCCAATCACGCGTCACCGACGACGAGCTGACCTCGACGCTGTGCCTGGTTTCCGCGAGTATCACCAACTCTCAGCCCTTGCCACCGTATGTCCGGGTTCCACTCCCCATCGACATCGCAGCCCAACTCGCGGCGGTCGACCCGGGCATCCTCTCCATCAAGCACGTCCAGGAGCCTTGCTACGCGGCCTTCGCGGTCCTCGAAATCGCCAGTATCCTCGTCATGCTAGAGATGACGCAGGTGCTTGCTAAGGTGAAGGAGTTGGTCGGCGAAGTCGACTTCTCCATCCCACAACAAGCTCGTTTGACAAGTTGAATCAAGCTGACCGTAAAGGGAAGGCTGATTGAAAGAAAGTCTAGTAGAGACTTTTTCTGACTTTGAGTGTTTGTTTGTACCAGATGAATGGAGTTTTTGTGTGGGTAAGACTGATGTCCACATAAACATTGGACAATCATCCATTAATCATACCGATACAGAGAGCAAGGATAGCAAGCAGAAAATTCAATTTTGGAAAAAAGGTAAATTCTGCATTTTCATTTGGACCAGCTGTCGGTTCCAAATTTTAAACCTCGAGCCCTGCATTGCTTTTCTTTTCAGCCAAAAGTGTGAATCTTTTGTACATTTCGCGTATTGCGCTGCATACAACACCATATCATACCAACACTGGTCCCGTGGAGGGGGAAACAAAAAGCCTTGAACCTAGTTCCTAGTCCATGGGTATCTCAAGAATAGAAAGAAACATAAAGTCAAAACGCACTATACTGACAAAATCACAGGATTAGACCCGGCAACCTAGCCAAACACTCTCGCTGCTACTGTGACATAGACCGAACCGAAAGAGGTGAAAGCCCATTGTCACTATATGCTCTTGAACCCAGATAGATGCGAAATGAAGCTGATCCAAGTAGCACATCGTGAGATGTCGAAAAACATGTTGCACAAAGTTCAAATGGACTGGTGATCCATATCCCGTGTTCGAAGTTGATACCAAGATGTGGATAAAACTCCGCCAATGTAATGTCGCCGTCCTGGGCTTCGCAAATCTTTTGTTCATCCATACCGTGCCCGGCTCAGCTCTGTCAACATTCATGTGATTATTTGAACATACTGTCAAAATCAACGTCCATATTTTCCATATTCATCATGCTACCATCGTCCAGATTGAGTGTTTCGTCGAAATTCATGTCGTTGGCGTTGAGGAAATCATCGAATTCATTCGGTCCCAGAGCTGGCAAACTGAAATCGTCGGTCGGCCGCTGAGCGTTGTTGTTTTCGGTGGTTCCTCCTGCAGCGGCGCCAGCTCCATCACCGGCTGTCCCATTATTTGTAGTGCCACCCAGGTTGAAGCTCTCGTCCCCGGCTTGACTCGCATATGGCTCCAGACCGGGAAGTAATGAGTTCAAAGAGGAATCTTGAGCATTCAGGTTGGTGGTGCCATCGGCGTCAAAGCCTTCGCCTAGATTGAGGTCAAAGTGCATATCATTGCCTCCACCATCCATCACATCACCCGATGGTTCGCCAAACATTGATACAAAATTGAAATCTTCATTTCCGGTCGCTGGCGTATCTTGCGGAGTGGCTTTGGGCCAGTCATCTCGGGAATTTTGCATCGACGTGCTTTCTGGAACTTTCCCGTCCTCAGGTGGCTTGTCTCGTGGCTTAGAGGCCGGAGCTGGAGGTTGAGATGGCTTGTGGTCGATTGTCACAGATACGTTCGGTTTGTCTGATGGATTTGGAGCGGCCGGCTTCTCTGCAGGTGTCGGGGCTGCGTTCGCTGCAGCATTAGGAGCGGTGACAGACTGTTGTTGCGAAGAGGTATTTGAGTTGGGTGGTAACTGGGATGGGTCTTCGGACTCCACTGTTTTGACGCGTTTCGACGCATTTTCTCTCTCGCTTTCTTTCGCTTTTTCCTGCGCATCTTTGATTTCTTCACGTTTTCTTTTCGCACTTGCTGCATTGTCCTCCCTTGCCTTGGCCTCTCGGCGCGCTTTGTTCAAGGCGAGTTGATGTTCAAGATACCATTTGGCATCGAGAATCTGAAATTCACAGTCATCGAGCGCATCTTGGAACTTCTTCGCGGTTTCGACAAGAATAGCTTTTGTAGATTGCGCATAGTTCAAGGGATCTTTCATGGCATAGGCGATGCGGGTGACGGAGCCATTAAACATTCCCTCCACCGTTTTCACCGGATCGTGGGGAGGTTTGGTCGTGGCCATGATAAGAATGGCATTCGCAAGGAGGTTAAGGATGAGGTCGGACTGAGCGAGCAAAGCGGAATCGTTAATAACAGAGTCATCCAGGAAGAAAGGAGTCAGGTCATAGTTCGAGGCGCAAGAAGGAGACAACAATGGTGATTTGACTGACAATGGCGCTGTCAAGTTTTCAATGGGAGAGGTTGTTGTATGGAGTAGTTGTGGGTCGAGAAAGGTAGGGGGGCAGGCTGCAAGACTTTCTTCAGGCGTAGGATATGATGGCCTCAGGACGCAGGCTTTGCTTGGGAGGAGGGAGCTAACGGCTTTCAGGCATCCTTTGATGCTTGAGGCTAGGCGCCTAGGCAGCCCCGAACCCACAACTCGCACCGATATCCGTCGACTGCGACCTTTGTCGGCGGTTGACCTTGGATCGCGTATATGTATAAAGTATGATACATGTGCTGGCGCCTGAGTGAAGAGCACTTTGTTTCCTCAGCCACGCTTCTCCAAACTGCCAATTAAATAATTTCCCTGAGCTGGGGGGGCTTGCTCCTCCTCCCACTACCAAGTCTTAAGTCACTCTACTATTCTCCTCTCTACTTTTCCACACCTCACCACCTTTTTACTCACCATCTCTGCGCATCTTTGTTCCGTTCGCATTCGTCGTTCTTCTTTTTTCTCCATCTCCGTCGTGTCGCTTGGAATTCGTGCATTGCAAGTTGGGCGTTGGGAAAAGAATTCGAGCGATTTCTTATCTCTCCTTTTCCTTTCGTCTCTCAGTTCATCACTATAGTGTGCTGCTCTGCTCTGCTCTGCGCTGGTTTGCTCTCCTCTGCTCTCTCTCTCACATCAAATCTCAGCTACGTTTGTCACGACAACGACAATCGCCGACTGCGCTGTCTCGTTCAAAGCACTCCCTCTCGGCGCGACCTTTTTTTCGACCCGCCCTATTACTACCTCGCGCTCCTCCTTCTCCTTCCGAGTCTTGCGTTGTCATCATCATCTTTCTCCTTCGTCGACATTTGGCGCTCCTCTGCTGGGTTGGCTTGTCATCTTGATAGCGAATTGTCTCGACTTTTCAAGCGAAATTTCCTTCTTTACGACCCACTCTCATCACCTGTCCTCCCCGCAATATCATATAAAAGTCCAAATACCTACCTGAGCTGTTACCCACCATCTCATACCTTGCCAATCCGAGTGCTCTCTGCGCGCTTTTGTCTCTTGTCCTCTGAGTTGTCCAAAAAGTTGTTTTGATCAATATGACGGAAAACATCCCTCCTTCTACTTTGCCGCCGCCACCTTCCACGGCTGGCGCCCCCGGTTACGATGGCCCACCAGGGAGCAATGGCCACACTAGCACAAGCATGGGACCTCCGGCATTACCTCCAGTGGTGATTCCACAGAACAACAACCCCGTTCCCAGTCCTGTCACTCCTGGAACGGCTTTGTCGCCTTCCTCGGGAGGAGTCGTCCGAAGAGCTGCGCCGGAGCCGAATAAGAGAGCACTTTATGTGGGTGGTCTCGATCCTCGAGTGACCGAAGATGTCCTTAAACAGATCTTTGAGACTACTGGACATGTGGTCAGTGTCAAGATAATTCCCGATAAGAATGTGAGTGGCAAGATTTTTTTCCCCCGTGTGGGTTGCTGGTGCTAACAGAGGTATTAGTTCAACTCTAAAGGCTTCAATTATGGGTTTGTAGAGTACGATGATCCGGGTGCCGCTGAACGGGCCATGACAACTTTAAACGGCCGTCGAGTCCATCAAGCCGAGATTCGTGTCAACTGGGCATATCAATCCAACACTGCGAACAAAGAGGACACTTCAAATCATTTTCATATTTTCGTTGGAGATTTGAGTAACGAAGTCAATGACGAGGTTCTGCTGCAAGCTTTTTCAGCTTTTGGTTCTGTTTCCGAGGCACGAGTGATGTGGGACATGAAGACCGGTAGATCTCGTGGATATGGATTTGTGGCATTCCGTGAAAGACCTGATGCGGAAAAGGCCCTCTCTTCGATGGACGGGGAATGGTTGGGCAGTCGAGCGATTCGTTGCAACTGGGCAAATCAAAAGGGCCAACCGTCCATCTCTCAACAACAGGCCATGGCAGCAATGGGCATGACTCCTACCACGCCATTCGGACATCATCATTTTCCCACTCAAGGCGTCCAGTCCTATGAAATGGTTGTGAACCAAACTCCTACCTGGCAAACCACATGCTACGTCGGTAATCTCACGCCATACACGACGCAGGCTGATCTGGTCCCTCTCTTCCAAAACTTTGGATATGTCGTTGAGACTCGCTTCCAATCGGATCGGGGTTTCGCGTTCATTAAGATGGACACACACGAGAACGCCGCAATGGCAATTTGTCAACTATCTGGTTACAATGTCAATGGAAGGCCATTGAAATGCTCCGTAAGTGTTGGCATTCATGCATGAAGGGGGAATTCTAAACGAGAAGCAGTGGGGCAAAGATCGTCCACCGACTGGTCAATTCGATACCTACTCGCCACAAACCTCGATTGGTTCGGCCACGACGCCTGGTGGTTACAATCCAGCCTCGCCATATTTCCCACAATACGGCGGCCCAGCACCCATGACGCCGCAGGGTATGTCTTGCCACATCACGATCCAGATCATATAGTTAATCATTGTTTAGGTCCGAGTCCTGGTGGACGAGGTGCCTGGGATCCAAACCATCTCCCCAGTCCTTACACCCAGTCCCCTCAGTCGGCATTCGGTCAGGTTCCACCATCAGCCGGAGGATATGGACGTGGACAGAATGCACCAGGCGGAATTTATCAACAGCCACCGCCGCCGTCATTTGGTAACAACTATCCTGGATACCAGGCATAATTTGTATCAGCATGGGGAGCATTATTTGTTGGAGTGCGAAAGAACAGACTGATTATGCCATGAGCGTTACTATCCAAGCTACGGGGTAATTATGGAATCGGGGAGAGCAGTAGTAGATGGTGGATATTGAGCACATGGATGTTGGAAAAAGTCCCTGACATTGTAGGTGTCGTAAATCAGCAATCTGATCAACGGAATATCCAGGTAAAAAGTGATGAACTTATTCGACGCAGCCATGCTTTGTGCTGGCATGGGGAAATACGAATTGACGATCTGGGGGCACTGGGCATAGCCTTGCATGAGGCACGGTGATGAATTTTCTCCACTTGTGGCCAGGCAGCACGCAGGGCCACCAGGATCAGGGGGTCCCACTTTGAGCTGGACGCGGCGGGCGCGACTTCGCCCATCACATAATTTTCCTCACGCGTCCGTCCAAACCAGCAATTTTCCACTTTCGCTCGGGTCACCATCGCGATGAGAAGTTTGTACGAACAAACACCAGCATCCTCGGCTTCCAGGAATCTGATCCTCCCTTTTGACCATCGTGTTTACCTTTCATGCACCCCCATTCTCCCCATCTCCCCTTGCGCTCTTCAATCGGCGCTCTGAGATCTCCCAAATCCTTTGTCAATGCCGTCATGTATCATGGAGCCAACGATCAACGCGCCTCAACAGGACCAAACGAGAAAACCCAATCTTCTCGGCGGTTAAATTCCGGCGCCGCCAACATCTCTCGCGATACGACCCCGAATAGTCTGAAAAGAACATTCGATCGAAGCATGAGCACTTCGAACAACCTGGGCTCGTTGCATCAGCAAACATCGTTTGATGAAAACAGTCCTCCTGCTCTTGTGGATCTAACCACCAATTCTCCCGAGCAAGCCTCCTCCGATATTAAATACCCTTTCCTCGACGGTCCAGGCTCCATTCCATATCCTTCCCTGCCGCCGCTGCCACGGGGATCCCCACCGTCGTCGGCTCCTGCGCCATGGTCTTCATCACCCGAATGGCATCATGAAAAGCCGAACACAAGAATACCACCACCAGAAATACCATCTCCGGGACCTGTCCGACCAAACAAGAAACGGGTCTTTCCGGGTTCGTTCTCGTCTTCAACGGCACAGAACACGAGTTTGGGCGTCAACGATTCAGGACGCTCAGGTATATTTGACAAATTTGCTGCCCCCAAGCAGTATGAATCCGTCAAGAGTCGAGATCGGGCGTCTTCGGTGATGTCGGAAATGCTACAAAAGTCATCGTCGATACGTCAACGACCGAATACCCCCATGTCACGCTCGGCGTCTAATCGGTCCATTCCACCGCCTGCGACACCGGTTGGAGCTCAGGATTCCACCACGGAGAGAGTGCCGGAGCCTTTTCTCAGCGATGAACAAAAAGCCGTGATGAAAGCGGTCATGGAAGAAGGAAAAAGTGTCTTCTTCACGGGCTCGGCCGGAACAGGAAAATCGGTCCTGATGAGGTCTATCATCGCTCAACTGCGACATCGATACCGACACGAGCTTGATCGCATCGCCATTACGGCATCGACCGGTTTAGCATCGTGCATCTTGGAGGGCCAAACACTTCATAGCTGGTCAGGTATTGGACTTGGAAAAGAGCCTGCTCCCGAACTCGTCAAAAAGATCAAGCGAAACCAGAAATCTCGACAAAGATGGCTTCGTACGAAAGTCCTGATCATTGATGAGATTTCGATGGTGGATGGCCAACTCTTTGATAAACTTGAGCAAATCGCCCGAACGATTCGGAACAACGGTCGTCCCTTTGGTGGTATTCAGCTGGTGGTCACTGGAGACTTCTTCCAACTGCCCCCCGTGCCGGAGAAGAATGCGACGGCCAAATTTGTTTTTGATGCAATGACCTGGGACACTTGTATTCAACACACCATCCTCTTAACCCACGTGTTTCGACAAAAGGATGAACAGTTTGCCCGGATGCTCAACGAAATGCGATTGGGAAAGATGAGTGCGGCGACCATCCGAGAGTTCAAAGCTCTATCCAGACCTCTCGATTTCCGTGATGAAATTGAGGCCACTGAATTGTACGTGTGGTATCGTTTCCCCTCCGCATTCACTGATTATATACAGATATCCTCGTCGCGAGGAAGTTGAAAATGCGAACCAGAATCGAATGCGCAAATTGTCGGGCCAAATCATGACCTTTAATGCTATTGATTCGGGGAATGCAGATCCCCATACACGAAAGAATCTTCTCAACAATTTTATCGCCCCTGAAATTCTCGAGCTCAAGAAAGGCGCCCAGGTGATGTTGATCAAAAATATAGACGGCCAACTAGTCAATGGCTCTTTGGGAATTGTTCAATCTTTCATGGATGAAGGCACGTTCTTTGCCTATAAAGAAGATGAGCCTGCATTCCTTCTGGCCCTAGGACCCGATAATGGCGAGAATGAAGAAGACAAAGCGGCTGTTCGTCAAAAGATCCAAGCTGCCCGTTTGAAAAATTCAGGCACCACGGCAGCATCTACGAGACTCTGGCCCATGGTTCGATTTAATCTTCCAGATGGCACATCTCGTAGTATGCTTTGCTCACCAGATGAATGGAAAACCGAATCTCAACAGGGCGAAGTGCTGGCCAAACGAGTCCAAGTCCCACTCATCCTAGCATGGGCACTGTCGATTCACAAAGCTCAGGGTCAGACTCTGAGCCGAGTGAAGGTGGATCTGGGGAAGGTTTTCGAAAAGGGGCAAGCGTATGTGGCATTGAGTCGGGCACGAACCAAAGAAGGACTGCAAGTGCTTCGATTTGACGAACGAAAAGTCATGGTTCACCAGAAAGTCCTCCACTTTTACTCCAAATTGTCAGGCCATGCGACACTGGAACAGCAGCCGGCCGCCTCCAAATTGAAAGCTGAAGACGAAGAGGAAGAAGAGTTCAGTCACGACATCTCCTACGAAGAGATACTAGAAGCAGAGTCGCAGCTCATGAAGGCGAGTAGTACCGCATAGTTGTGACCGAAGTGGTCCGGAACCAGCAGACGATGCTTAGTAAAGATGTCCGTGAATGATACAATCTAGTCAGTAGAAAATAAGGAGATGGAGTTCTGACGGGTGAAACAAATGCATATTTTTTGTATGTGGAGGTTTTGTGTGAGAGGTGGACGGAAATTGGAAACATCCGTCGGCCCTGAAATATGAAATAGGAATTGTGGACAAAGGTCGTTATTTTGGTTGTGCTCCTTCTACATCACCTTTTGGCTCAGTTCTCAATCATCATGACTCTATAGAAGGATAACTCTTATCCTTTCTCGTCATGGCATCTGAGTTCATCGGCTACACCATATTGGTCACTCTGCAGAACCCGCGCAATGCTCAGATCCAGGGTGTGGTGGCCAACGTCGTAAACCAGAAACTGTTCCTCGAGAATGGTATGTTTGTTTTTCTTTTGTTGGAAACTTGACACTGATCAAGTCCAGTATTACTCTTGTGGAATGGCCAGCGACTCTCTTCTTACGCCGTTGATTCCTCCGCCATCGCTGATCTCGAAGTCTCGCCCACTCAAGCATCTGCTGTCGAAGAGGAGGAATTACCTACACCCGTGGCGGTCGCACAGCCTGATCCTGGCCCTTATCCTACGATTCCTCCATCACAACAGAACACAGCGGCGTTTGTTGACCCCGCTATCATCAGTTACACCAAACCTTCTGCCAAAGATGCCCCTCCTCCGATCCACCAGGTTCAACCCGTGTCTCCTATTATGATAGCCGACGGCGCCGTAAGCAGTCCTTCAACGCGATGGCCGAGAAATGGAACTCTGGGAAGCAGTTCTGTTTCTAGCATTGCCACGGCCGTTCCGAAGAAGTCGGAAATGCCCAGCACCTCGGCCAGTGCGACTCTGACCGAACCATTTGACGCATTACGTCTGGGAAACCATGTGGCGGAGGAAAAGAACAATGAGCCTCGGACTCGGGATACGCCGTCACAGACCGGACCTGGAATCATTGACATGAAAGATGTCAACCATGGGCCGTTGAAAACTCAAAAGAAGTCGGGAAAGGGGAAAGGATGGCGTCAGACACCATTGATCGAAGAGGTTCCACGACCAAACAAGAAAAGGGGCCAGAGAGGCCGAAAAGCTGCTGACGATGTGAATGGATGGGCGACCGAAGATGCCACAGACATTCAAGACATGGGGGATTTTGACTTTGAAACCAATTTGTCCAAATTCGACAAGCGACGCATCTTTGATGATATTCGGCAAGCAGACACCACCGCTGATTCCGATCGACTGGTCAGTTTGAATCGAAAAGCACGGCCAGGGACTAACGGTGGACGCAATCTTCATTTTACCGAGAATGTTCTTGATCCGGTCGATGGAAAGGACAAGGACAGGTGGAAAAGTGAAGCGGGCGAGACCGAGGATGAATTGAGGGGGGGACATTATAGCAGTGGAAGAGGATCGCGACGAGCCGGTTCTCGACGACCTCTGGCATCGCGAAAAGGAAGTATCATTCCCGGGCATATCGATCGAACAGAATCGCCGCGACCGCTAACCCGAATGCAAACGGCATCACCACTTAATGAATCCGTGTCGGGAAATCGAGCCTCTTTCAAACTTCAAAACAATAAACCTTGTCATTGTTTATCACCACTACAAATGTTGGAGATTGAACAACTGTGCATTTCTGAACTGGGACTGACGGAAGATATGCTTTCGGAAAATGCTGGCCGAAGTATCGCGATGGCGGTTCTCAAAATTCCTGAAGTCAGAAATGTACTTTTCCTGGTTGGCAATCACAAATCCGGTGCTCGAGCCGTTGCCGCAGCCCGGCATTTACGCAACCGACGGTTAAGGGTTACCATTGTTATTCTGGGAGGGGAACGGGAAGAGCTCCTTCTTGAGGTGATGCGCAAGCAACTGGGAATCTACAAAAAGGGACACGGTTATGTGGACCGATGGGACGAATATCAGTCGAAATCATCAGGAGGAGGAGGACCTTCTCCCGATGTGGTGGTGGACGCATTGCTCGGCATGCATGTGACATTCGAAGAATTACGAACTGACGACCAAGCCACCGTGTTGGAGATGATTCGATGGGCCAATCGAAATTCTCTGGTCTTGTCCATTGATATCCCCAGTGGGTTGTCCGCCACTTCAGGGTTGTTGACAGAGGTGGATGGTCAGGCTTTGGTCATGGCCAGCAAACATGTCATCAGCTTGGGGGCGCCGAAAAGGGGATTGCTCCATGCCATGGCGATGGATGCAATGGAAACTCCCTGGCAAGTGTGGGTTGCAGACATTGGGATTTCAGCAGCGGCGTGGCAAAAACATGGATCCAGACGAAAACACGGGGTTGATTTTGGGAGTGATTGGGTGGTGCCGGTCAAGTTTGCGTTGGGACCACAAGGCTGAGTGTTTGCTTTTTAGTATTTCTGCTGCGTTCAAGCGAATGACGGGAAACAAAAGATGAATATTTGATGATTTGACCGGAACATCAAAACAGCACGAACATGAGGTTCAAGCTTGGTCTCTTGGGGGATTTTATACTTTTACTTGATCGGGGGAAATGCATATCTGTGGTTGTATGACTTGGCCCATGAATAAAAATAAACAAGACTTTTAGCGATGTCTTTAAACCTCTCCAGTCTCTAGTATCTTGGTACGCAAAGAGCCCCAATGCAGTTATGGTCAACGGGGGCCAAGTTCGAAACTGCTCGTGCATCTAACTTGTCCACTTCCATCTCTCGAATGGCCCCGGTTCAACCGTGGTCAGAAAAACATAAGCACTGCATGCCGACATCCCACCCTGCATGCTTGAACTATTCCCATCCTCATGCGCCCCGCCCCTCTCCCCCGACTCTGCAGATGCAGTAAGGACACGAAGTTTCAAGTTGGGGAATTATCGAGCGAGCTAATTTTACCCTCAGCTCCTTCGACGCCTTTATTTACCCTCACATTTTTCCCACGCCGGCTTTTCCTTTCAAATAAAGTGTCTTGGGTGGAATTTCACCGAAAGAGGCACGAAGCACAGGATACTTGTAAAACACTCGTGTTGTCTCACCCAATTCAGTGCATTACCCGTGCCCGCTTCGACGGTCATCCGGGTGGCGGTGCTGTGCTTTGCGGGCCGCTCTCTCGTTCGGCCGGCGGAACATCTATCGAAACTCAAAATCTCGCTTCTTGAATTGGGATTTGGGGGATCTCGCGAGACCGGACGAATCTACGAACTCTTCTTTCTTTGCTGAAAGGAAGATACTGGTATCTGAAGATTTGGTCTTCAGTGAATTACATCTCGAGATTCCTGGCGAGGAACTTGTTGAAGAGACACGGCATAAGACGTCTGTATGTCCTGGAAGAAAAGACACGGGATCTTCGTCTGGCTTTCCTTCTGATTGCGGCCACCACTGGCACTCGGTGGTGAAGGCTGAACTCTCGACGGCAGGATCGGGTCAACACCGCTCCTTGATTCATTTCTCTTTTCTCGTCAAACACGCTCCTCCTCGAGACTCTTCCTTCTTCCTCCACCCCATCTCCCCCTCCCGGCCCCTTTTCTCGACAGCCAGTCAATAGTCACAATGTCTCTTCTGCAAACAACATTCAAATCCGGATGGATCACCGACCTGGTTCTCCCCCCGGTCCCTGAGGGCAAAACTCCCAGCGACGTCCTCTACACCGGTTACCGTATCGCGCTGGAAATGTGCTCTGATGCCAACCTGATGGCCCGCCTCAACCCCCTCGTCCAGTCCGTCAATACCATCGGCCCATCCCACGCCAAGGCCGTCGATTATCAGAGCCTTGCCGCGGATTTCGGTGTGGACTTGTCTGCGCAATACGCGACCGGGAGATTCACACAGTACGAAATCATGGATAAATTGCCCTTGCTCTTCGGGTATAGTACGGAACTGAGATATTATTCTGCGATACGTCCGACCAAGGATGGAATGGAAGCGCTCACAAATCCGGGGAGTGGAGTGACTATTTATGGACGGTTCACCGTGCAAATTGCCCAGGCGACGGGACCAGAAGGAGGCGCCGGAATGGGTGGCAGCTATGCTACTAACATTACCGGCGCCGAGGGAAGCGGTGCGAATGTGGATGTTGAAAATAACATTGGGGGTGCGACGGGAACAGAGCGTGGTGTAGGAGTGATCCATTTCCTGGAAACCAACGAATTGAAATGCAATGTGTTTCTGAGCTGGTATATTAAGGCGAGTACAGATAAGAGTCATCGGACCGCACATGCGAATTTCAAGGAGAGGTGGATTGCCCGGATGAAGGAATTGGGGTATCCGCCCGCTTGAACAAAACGCCACGAAAGAAAAAGGAGAAGAAAAGCAAAGGGAAAAGAAAGGGGTTGGATTGGAGGGGACCCCGGGGGAGAGTGGTGCGAGAAGGAAAAAGAAAAAGAAAAGGGAGCGAGTGAACGAAGGAATAAAGGGTAAGGAGAGAAAATGCTCGAATGAGTGAGGAAGTGGACGAGGAAGAATATGACCAAATGAGAAGGAAGCGAGATCCTGGACGAAATCGAGACCGAGATCGAGTGAATAGAAAGCAGAAGGGCAGGCCCTTGATGGTTGTGATGCTTGATTTATGAGCCATGCTTCTGGATTTCTTTTTGGGACCGGGCTCTCACATTTATGGTTGTCCTCGGATCGCGTGTTTGGGGAGAGGATGAACTTTTTCCAGAATAAAGAATTAGATTTATGAGGGCGCTTGAACGGCACGGAAACAGTGAGCAGGATGAACGGTCTCATGGAGATAATGGAGATGAAATGGCTGCCCAAGAATGAACTGGTTGGCGGGGATCGCAATGGAATGGCACAATGGGGGACAATATTGGATTTAATGCCGCCTTCAAGTACATCAACCGTTTGGACGTGGACGGGCTCGAATGAAGGCGTGGAGTTTTTGGTGTCTATGCTAGGCAGGGCGTGATATCTTCATTTTTGGTACAAAGCTGGGAATCAACACGACAAATCATGGCCAGATTGTGCCTGAGACCACCACAACCTCTACCATCCATCGAAATTCCCAAACCCACCACCACCTTTTGCTTTCTTCCGTACCGGCTCCTCCGGCCCATCGAGAAACTCGACAATCTCATCGTCATCCCCTTCGTCTGTCGCGGTTTTGGTCTTGGCCATATTCGCTTTCAAATACCTGCCAACCTCACTACCCGTCTCTGCGTCGACTGTACCATCATTCCGAATCCTCTTCCCCGTCCAGGTCGTCCGATTATCTGAAAAATTCCTCTCTTTCTCCTCCTTCACCTGCTCTGCCTCATTTTTCTTCTTCCAAAATTCCTCGAATGGATCGATAAAGACGACAGCCTCGATGATCTTGATCTCGGTTGTCGGTCGATCATGGCTGTCCACGGGTATGTCTTCCAGCTTTTTCAGTACCGCCACACTCTCATCATCGTCCTCGACTATTTGGCCAAAGATGGTGTGTTTGCGGTCCAAGTGCGATACGGCCCGGTATGTGATGAAGAACTGGCTACTATTTGTATTTTTGCCTTTGTTCGCCATGGAGACAATGCCTCGCTTGTCGTGTTTGAGGGGTCCTTCGATTTCGTCCTCGAAGTTTTGACCCCAGATGCTGGTTCCGCCACGTCCGGTGCCGGTTGGGTCACCGGTCTGTATCATGAAATTGCGAATGTTTCGGTGGAAGGTGATTCCGCGGTAGTAGCCTTTTTGCGCGAGTCGGACGAAGTTCCATACTGCTTTGGGAGCGTATTCGGGGCAGAGCTCGAGATTTAAGTCGCCGACCGTCGTTGAGAGGCGGACGTAGCCTTTTTCCTTGACTCGGCCGCGTCTCAGGAGGTATTCTTCATCAGACATTAATGCAAGCGCTGCTGAGGTGTGGGGCGTTAGTCCGGTCGAGGTCAGAGATGCCGCGGCTAGACCTGTTGTGTGTCGAGTTGCATTGTATGGCGTGGGTTTCGAGCTGGTTGTGGTGGCTGACGCTTTGCCGACCGGATTGGATGTTTGGGATTTCTCCTTTTTGGTAATGGATTGAGCGTTCGCTCTGTCAGCTCGCGCTTTTGCCACGATTTCTTTTGCCTTGATGATCTTTAAGTCGGCAGCGCTGCCCAACGAAGCAGAATTTATAGACGCTTCTTCTTTGGGGATACCCGAATCTTCGCCGTCTTTGAGGTACTTGAACGAGCCAAGGTTACGCGATGCCAGGTCCTGCGGGTCCTGCAGGGTGATTAGGTCTTTTCTCGAGAATTCCTCGTCCGACACTAGATCTCGCCACATCTTGGCTTTGATATTCAATCGCTCAACAGTATCATAGGCAAAAACATTGGCCGATCCACCATGTCTGATTGCGACGATGTGGGTGTTGTCCGTAAAGGCCTTGAACGTGACGGGATCAACATATTCTCCGCTGTCATTCTTTGCGAAATTCAACTTGATCAAGTCCTGCTGTTTTAACGGTTTTCCATTCGTCGGGTTCGTATCGTGCTTCAGAAGCCATCGTATGATGTTTTCATGGTCGAAAATGGTTCCTTCGGCAGAACAGACGGGGGTATGGAATGGTTGTAGACTCAGGGCGCAGAAGCTGAATGGTAATCTCTTGAACGCCGCATGGCCACTTGTGTCAGCGTGTACGCCTGCGCCTGCTGAGGCTGAGTAGGCATCGGAGGAAGCCCATTCGGAATGAGTGATCTGTGATTGTTAGTTTCAAATGTAGACGGGTGTGAAGATGGTCGTACGTAGAGTTTATCAGTTCCTAGACGTGCTCGTCAGCGTGCTGAAGCGAGCGATAGGAAGCGATCTAACCTTTGCCCATATTCTCCCGCTGAAATGTTGTTCGGATTGGGTGCAAGGAAGTCGACATGCCTGGGATTTTGCGCCGAGAGTTGAGGATTCAGTTCGGCTGACTTTCCTCTTATAGAATCCTTAGCCTTGGGGATTCATACTTGAAGCCCTGCCCTCTGTGGGAACGCAGGGCGCTGGTTACTGGCCAATGGATTCGCACCTCCACGCAGTGTCCGGTGTGAGTACCTGTTTTGATGGGGAAACCAAGACGACGGCGGAAGAGGACGTGTCGGCAGCTCAGGGGTTGCGTGTCCTGCACCAACAACACGACGACAAGCACGACAGCACAATGAAGTCGAGAGAGCTCAAATGAGGGTGTTCGGCAGGGTTGCCCCAACATAGCGGTAGCCTACGGCTCGCTTATCCACCGATATTATGAAGGTTAACACTCGAGGAATCGCCCCCGAAGATAGTCGCCATGGAATAAGCGCCGAAGGCATTCGGGTCACTTCATTCTACTACAGTTCAAAGCTGGAGATTAGAAGCGGTTGGGAAATGTCACTGAGATACAATGTCAAGAGTTACACAGGACTGGTATGAAGATGTCGTCAAGGAAACTGTTTAGGGCAGCGCTAGTCCCAATAGGGGGATTCTGCAGGAGAATAGGATAGCCATAACGGAGAGTACCACTCCTGAACAGCTTCATTTAGAAACAGTCCACTTTAGGCACCGGGGTTTTAATCTATGCCATCTATATTCGGGTCTATCACATATGGGGTGTGTGTGAGTGTGAGAATCCTCATTCAGGAATCCCAAGATATTTGAAATACTCCGCCGGTCCAATGGATGTCCACACATCTTTTGTGGCTTTACTGGACACCCATACAAGCCCAAGGACTGCGGCAGCATTGGCGCCTGCTCCTTTCTCAAGTCCACTGTGTCGTCTTGGGATCAGACACATCCATTCTTTCACCAAGATTACATTGTATGCTGTACCTCCATCAGCCTCACGGTGACTGCGTTGGACCTCTTTCAGAAGCTTGCTGTAGGCTTGAACCAGGATATCTTCGTCGGTGTTCGGTGGAAGTCGAAGTACAAAGTGTCTGTGTGGGACTTTCGGTATGCCGCTGGTGACATTGATCTCCGATTCAGCCTTGTTCGGAAACAGTTCAAACCCCAGTTCCTGTTCGTCTGGGTAGAGCCAAAGCTGCATGTGTTTATGCCCTTGACTAGATCCGGATTCGAAGCCACAATTGTAGACCATCATATATCTCTGTTTGTAGCCCTGCAACACTGCCCACGCGGCCGCCAGGTTACTTCTGTCGAGGCCATCGGTTTGGGGAGCAAAATACCGCGTGATAAGCAGCAGGCTGGGTCGATAGACAGAATACTTATTCAAGATCAGTAGATGAGATGATCCGACGGATGAAATGACAAAATTTGGATCTGGGTTGAGAAATGGATTACTGCCTTGTCCTGTTTTTCGCTCTGGGGCGTCAGACGGTGTGATAGGCTTGCGTCGGAGGTGAGGAACCAGGCGGAACTCGAACTATGAAATACAAGGCTCTCTGTCAGTTTATTGCTCGGTATTCCTGATTGGTGGCATTTAGTCTGAGCTGGTTCGCATCCCAGCAAGCCACCCTACCTTGAACCCTTGGTCTTCTGCAGTCTCGGCCGTGGAAGGCTCGTAAATGAGCTCTCCCCTGGACACCAAATCATCGAATCGGGACAGTGACAGGGAGTCAAGGTCGGAAGCTAGCGTGGAAAGGTTCGTTGATATCAGGGATTGGCCATCCAGCTTGTGAGTTGGCTCTCCCATTCTGTTGAGAGGTCCTTGTTTTAGGCGGCGCGAAGCAAGCTGGCTCTGTTCGCAAGATCCTCCTCGGTTTCTTGTTTAGTGCATTGTGCGGAAGGCTTTCGATGAGATTTGGTGAAACAATTCATGCAGACTGCAAGGCAGCCAGGCAACTGAACAGCCCGGGGCCAACTTGGTTATTTCTTTTTTTTTTTTTTTTTTTCGTTTTTCCCCCTCCGAAACTGCTCCTCAAGCAGATGGGGCATCAGCCATTTGTCAATTTATCTCCTGTGCTCATAGCTTTCCTCATCGGTTCATGTCTAGAAAGAAGATGAATAAAGCTCGGTAGCGCTGGAACTGCTTCTGTGTCCATCTGAGGCCAAGTGGCGGAGCCCACGGTAAGATTCCGAGATCTGGCTTGCCAGTGAATTCACCCACCAAGACCACTTATCACTCCTGGGTGGTCAAGTGGTTAAATTATTAAGGAGCATGCCGACTGAATCAAAAGGTCTATAAAATTGACATTACAATATACTCAGGCCACTAATGGCTACCAAACGATCAAACCGAAATCAAACAGTGCCGCTCTTCCCAGCCGCCCCCGAACCTTTTGTCGAGCGGAAAGCTACATTCTACCAATCAATATCGGAGGGCAAATTCGATCAGGCGACATATCCAGCCAAGGTACCATCAATTTGCTCCATCTCTGACCGCGCCAGCTCTTTGTCAAGGTCTCTTTTTGAATGACGAAAATTTTGCCAAAGAATCGGAGTGTCTCCTCTTTGAACTTCCACGCAATGGTGAAGCAAAATGGCGTACCTTGCATGACCTGGAATTCTCGAATTATCTGAGATACACTCGGGCATATTCGGATAGCAAAGAAGTCCAACTTCGGATAATTTTCTGTAGCTTCAAGACGACAAACAAACAACTTATGGCTGTAAGCTGATGATGGAGAAAAATATCGTTCTCGACATGCTGAAGACTTTCAATGTCAATCCACATTTTTGCCAGTTCATGTTGGCCAAACCAGATTATTGGGCTCCATTGGATATTCACCAGACTGATACGGAGGGAAAATTGGTCCGGCATGAAATTTGTGCGTCAATATCCTCGTTGGCGAATCCATAGCAGACAGCAGCCGTGTTCGGTGTACCTGTGTCGGGATATCAGCCTCTCCTGTACCACTTACATTGTCATCAGCGGCAAACATGAACCATTTGTTGAGAGGGCCAAGAGAAGACTTCGAGATTGGTTCCTGGATTATGACGGCAATGCTTCTTTTCAAGGCCCGCTGCGTGATCCCTATTTCGTCAACCGCATCCTCTGTCATGAGTCGTTGCGAGAAGCCGAATCAGTGATCCGAGACCTTAGACTCAGACTGTATGACCAGTTGGATGTCGTGGACACTAATGCTGACCAGCCATTCGACCGAGCGAGTCTCCGCAACGTCACAAACAAATTGCATAAGGTATCCCAAGATTGCGAGTCTCTTTATGCTAGCGCTGAAATGCTTCATATGGTTAGCGAAAACATGTTGACCGCCCGTCAGAGAATTCTGGAAATATCGCCCCGAATCATGACGGACAGCAATGTGGGAGATTCGTTGAATTATCTGAAGGAAGCAATGAAAGACGACAGTGCTGTCATGAAGGTGATCGCGATTCTCACCGTGATATTCCTCCCACCCACATTTATTGCCGGATTCTTTGGCATGGCATTCTTCGAAATGAACCCCGCTGGGAATTTTGAGGCATCGAAGAAAATATGGATATTTTTCGCCACGGCTGGACCTTTGACGGTATTTACATTGTCTGTCTGGTGGTTTTGGTGGAGGTGGACTGATGTCGTAGAGATGACGAAGGCGGCACAGGGGAAATCAACCATTACGCTTTGAAGAGAATCATTTCAGATGCCGAGAGAGGATCGACGACCGGCTTGAAGACACAGAGCTCATCCTGAAAGAAGGATGAAATCTGTGGCACAAGAAAGCAGAGCTATATACGCTTACATAATACAAAGCTTGATGGTCATTGGCCAATGGGAGCTCCACGATTTCTACAGCAAAAAAGTTCCCTGCGCTCCCAAGTCATCGATGATAATTGATTTTGTCCAACCATCTCATACCCGTACCATCTGCGTCCTACTTGTCGCAGTGTTCGGGGTTTTCATTCTACTTCATTAACTGTCTTCTTACGGCGTCGCTATGGCTTTCTCTCGCTCGGTTACCTCCCTCCTCCGAACTTCACGGCACATTGTCACTCCTGCTCGAGGTGTTAATCCTGTCAACAAGGTCTTTGGTCATGACAGATTCGGCGCCAGAACCTATGCTGCCGTATTCGAGCGAAACAAGCCGCACGTAAATGTCGGTGAGTACGGGTTGTCCCATTGTATTCACATCATTCTCATTTTTTTCCCCCCCCAGGTACAATCGGCCACGTCGATCACGGCAAGGTAAATTCAGTCCGTTCACCATGGGAATCCTGGGCTTACCCTTCTAGACTACCCTCACCGCCGCTATTACAAAACGACAAGCAGAGAAAGGCCTTGCATCCTTCCTAGAATATGGAGCCATCGACAAAGCTCCGGAAGAGCGGAAACGTGGGATCACCATCTCAGCGGCACATATCGAATACCAGACCGATGCACGCCACTATGCTCATGTCGATTGTCCGGGTCACGCTGATTACATCAAGAACATGATTACGGGAGCGGCCCTCATGGACGGTGCTGTCGTGGTCGTTGCTGCAAGTGATGGACAAATGTAAATATATCCTTATTGAGGGTTGCGCACATGACCGGACTGACTCCATTCAGGCCCCAAACCCGAGAACATTTGCTTCTGGCACGTCAAGTCGGTATCCAACGAATCGTCGTCTTTGTCAACAAGGTCGATACCGTTGAAGACCCTGAAATGTTGGAACTCGTGGAAATGGAGATGCGAGAACTTCTAAGCCATTACGGTTTCGAGGGAGAGCAAACGCCTATCATCTTTGGTTCCGCTCTATGCGCACTTGAAGGCACGAAACCCGAAATTGGCGTGGACAAGATTGACGGCCTTCTTAATGCTATCGACACCTGGATCCCGACTCCGGAACGAGACACGGAAAAGCCGTTCTTGATGTCAATTGAGGAAGTCTTCTCCATTGCCGGTCGAGGCACTGTCGCTTCCGGTCGTGTAAAGCGAGGTATTTTGAAGAAAGATTCCGATGTCGAGATCGTTGGTCTCAATGAGCAGCCGATCAAGACCAGAGTTACAGATATCGAAACCTTCAAGAAGTCTTGTGACGAGTCTAGAGCTGGTGATAGCTCTGGCCTTCTCTTGCGTGGGGTCAAGCGTGAAGATATCAAACGGGGAATGGTTGTCGCGGTACCGGGAACGGCCAAGGCTCATCAAGAGGCTCTGGTGTCAATGTATGTTTTGACCGAAGAAGAAGGGGGAAGAAAGGCCGGATTCACCGTCAACTACAAACCCCAATTTTATCTTCGAACAGCCGATGAATCAGCCTCTTTGGCGTGGCCTGAAGGAACCGAAGATACCAGCAGAATGATCCTACCCGGTGATAACGTTGAATTGGTCGTCAAAACTCAGCACCTACTTTGCATGGAACCCGGCGAACGATTCAACATCCGAGAAGGTGGAAGGACCGTGGCAACCGGTCTAATCACGAGAGTCCTGAAATAATTCGAGGTGACGAATTCCAATAGCAACATATCAAAAAGTGGGCGTTTGACGATGGTCCCGAGACTGAAAGGCTTTGTATCTATATGTATGTTTTACCCATTCAGATTTCGAGACCTGTACAATTTTGTCAGAGATTCGAATTTACCGGAGGGACATGACTGCAGCCATGGGACGGACGCCTGGGGTTGAGCTGGCATTGAACCTTGCATATACCTCTCTACTACTTTCAATTCGACCATGTTTACAAGGTCCGTACAACGGATTGCTTTTCGGCCTTTTTATGATGGTACATGTAATGTAAACCGAATGTGATTAGCACATTCCCCAGCCTAGCAGATCAAGGGATGTAAAATCTTGCCGCTGCGGAAAGCGGATTCCTTGCGATTAGTATCTGCTTGGTTCCATGCGGGCGATGTGAGTGAGCAGGAGGGAGCGACAATCACGACCCTAGCGTTCTTCGATATCATTTTCTATTCACCGCTTGCTACGATCTAGCTTTCTCTCGGCCCTCGGTCTGAAATTGCTCCCCGGCATAGACCGCCTTCTTCCCTTCTCTCTCCCTCTCTTGGATCTCATCTTCAATATCCATCAGGCGATTATACTTGGCCACCCTCTCGCCTCGGCAGGGACTTCCACTCTTAAGATGGCCAGTGCCCAGCGCAACCGTCAGATCAGCGATAAAATCATCCGTGGTCTCACCGCTGCGATGACTGACAAAGACGTGCCAGCCGAGTTCGTACGCACGTTTGGCTGCCGCGATAGCCTCGCTGATCGTGCCGATTTGGTTGATCTTTAATAGCAAGGCGTTGCATGCGCGCTTGTCGTGGGCTAGGTTGATGCGTTTGACGTTGGTGGCCAATAAATCGTCGCCGACAAGCTCAACTTGGTCTCCGCAGTCTTTATTGAACGCCGTCCAGGATGGCCAGTCGTCCTGGGCAAATGGATCTTCGAGCAGGACGATGGGGTATTTCCTCAACAAGGTGCGGTAAAGGCCGGCCATGTCGTCGCGAGCTAAGAGCGAATCCCTTTCCCATTTCATCCCGAGATTGTAGCGGTCCTTGTCGGAGATGAAGAATTCGCTGCTCGCGGGATCGATGCCGATTTTAATTTTGTCCGTATAGCCTGCGCTGGAGATGGCAGAGACGAGCAGGTCCAGAGCTTCGTGCGGCTCCGAGATGGGGGGCGCAAATCCTCCTTCGTCACCGATGCCGACGGCGGAGGGGCCGAAGTGTTGAACTATCGTGGTCTTGAGGTGTGAGTAGACTTCGGCGCCCATTTGGACGGCGTGGGCCGTGGACGAGGCGCCGACGGGGGCGATCATGAATTCTTGAAATGCCATACGATTTCCAGAGTGGACGCCGCCGTTGAGCACGTTGAAGAATGGCACTGGGAGAATGAAGGTGGAAGTGTCAAGGTCGGCTTCGATGGCGAGGAATTCGTAGAGTGGTATTCCCTAATACAGGAGACATATGAGGAGTTACGGTTTTCCAGCAAGACTCAACACCGAACTGAGAGTGCTCACGGTCGTTTCAAATCTTACCTTTGCCGCTGCCCCTGCTCTGGCACATGCCATACTGATCCCTAAGATCGCATTTGCTCCTAGGTTGCCTTTGTCGTCTGACCCGTCTAGTCTGCACATGAACTCATCGATCTTCTTTAAATCGGTCGCCGGGTTGAAATTCTCTTTCATCAAAGCCGGACCGAGGACCTGCTCGACATTGTGCACGGCTTTGGCGACACCGTTGCCCTGGAAGAACGTTTTGTCTCCATCTCGTAGCTCGACGGCCTCGTAATCACCTTTGGATGCTCCGGATGGAACTAAAGCTGAAAATGTGCCGCTCGGGGTCGTGATATGGACTTGAACAGTTGGTTTGCCGCGAGAGTCCAGACGTTGGGCTGCGCGCACAGAACTGATATATTTGGACATGATGGAATGCGATTGAGACGGTAGAGGAAATGGTATGGTTTGCGTCATCAGAATCATCCACTGGCAGCCCAAGGTCTGAAAACTGGCCTGGTGACGGCCACAATATACTCTTCAACGAAACGTCCTTGAATCCATGTTGCACAAGACGATATTCACCCTTCTCATGACCATGTCATGATTTTGACGTCATGCCATGTTCTTCTGATGAAATTGTCCTGCTGAGGATGCAAAATAAATCACGCCACTGGTATTTCTCAAAGATTCCTTTTTTTTTTGCCTTCAGGATAGGATAGCACGGCTATCACGGATACGGTTCCGGGTGGGAATATTTGATCGACAGGAACTCACCGGCCCGCGGAGGGGAATGGAAAGTTACATTCAACGCTGGGATAATCAATCCATACCTTGAATCGAGAAAGAGACTCGATAAAATATTGCCGAAGCCATGTGTTTCGGATTCTGGCCATTGAAGAAATCCGTGAAGGGATCGGCATCCCCACAGATCTCGCCAAAAAGGAAACCCTCATTCCATGATCCAAATGAAGGCCTGAGTGAGCTCGCGGTTCCACCGCCGATCCAGAATCGAAGTGACTCGGGGATATATCGCCGTTATACGCTGGAAGAGAGTCTCAGTCGAGTATCAAGAGGCGAAGACCCCACACCTGAGGAAGAGGAGGAGCAGGATATTTTAGTGCGCCATCACACTTTGGAGGAAAATATCGATTTGGCACGGAGACTTTCTCGAGAGTTGAAACGACAAGCTGACGATCTAAGACGGCACTCGTCTGAATTGTCCCGAAAGAGTTGAGAGGAGGAGTGACGCCGTGTGAGAGGACTGGTTGAATGATACATGTACGAACAGGGAGAACCCATCACCGCATTACCGAAACTGAAGGGCATACATCATGATGGACAATCAAATTGTGACGATTCTAGGTCTTCTCGCAAGAGCTGGTCGATGCTGGGCGTGAAGATGGAAGCCCTAGGGGAGAAGAAGGTATGAAAATACTCGATTAGGCCGATCAAAGTCCGAAGATGAGACGTTCAAGCAGATCCTAGCCTCGACACCATCAAAAAGGTAATTAACGAGACTTATCAAGCTTGGCGGCAGTTCTTTCGAGACTTTGGCCAAGGTGTGGAGAAGCCACCATTTCAAGGCCCGATCCTGGTGTGTCTTTCTTCGCACATGGTCGCGAATTTGACATCGGTTCTTATGTCGAAAGTAGGGCCAGTCTGATGAGCCTGCACAATGTACGCTGTTCCACAGCCTCAACCTGGCCTCCTTCGGCCAGTGAGGCCACTCTCGGTGCTGGTGGTACGAGATCGTCTGCGTGACGCTGCAGATTGGGCAAATTTGAATCTGCTTCGCGACTTACGGTAAGTTAGTCCAAGCCAAATGCAGGGTCTCAGTGGAAATTTCATTCAACAGCGAGAAAATCACTCAGATGTCTTACACCTTTTGCTTTTCGAGTTCGAGTTCGTCGCATGCAAAACGACCATGACTCTCTAATAATTGTCGTAGCCAGGACACGTGACCCTGGCTTGTGCTGTACACGATGATACCCATGTCCGATGAAGATGACGGGACTCGTCTTTGTCTTCGCATCGAAGCCGGCAGCGGCAGAGAGCACAAGGGCCAAATTCAAATTCAAATTCAGAGCAACAGCAACAGCCCAGTCCGGTATATATGCCTCCACTTCTTCGAGAACACTCGCAATCCATTACGACTTCAAGGTCGTCACAATCTTTCCACAAGGACGAAGAGACACAATCGATAATTTCTGTTTTGCAAATCTATTTCTTTTCGCCGTCATGGCTGAGTGCGTTCTGGGTCATATCAGCTGTCATGGGTGGTGGATACTTGGAACAAGATATGCAAACCGGTCGTGCGCGTGAGACCGACGAGGGCTTCAAAGGCAATGCCGACTTCTACGGGCTTGGTGTTCGACTAGGCATACATCTCCAATGGGCGGCAGCAACTTTCGTAGCAGCGTTCATGTCATTTGCCAGAAAACCTTGTTGCAGGTTCATACGCCGCCACTCAAACCGGCATGTTTTCAGCAATGTGCCTCTTGATCTGACCCAGACCATGCACTTTCCATCCTGCTTTTCGCTTGCGTCTATGGGTTCATCGTGTGGAAGACTCCACGGAAACACCCGGTGGCGCCTCTGTATTTTGACTTGGTCCATGGAGCCCCTGACGATGTTCACAAAATGCGTCGGGTGCGGGCGTTTTGGATCCTAACATGTGCTGGTGACCTGCTGCGAATATATCGTGACAACGAAAAGTGAGAGTATATGTTTGTTGCGCTCATCGCCTGGAGTTACACTTCATCCATGATCATGGTTATTGGACGGATAGTGCTTGGGTTGAACAGTATGATGGGGGGAGTCTTTTATGCGATTGAGATCAGGAGTATAGTCACTGGATTCCCTAATTCGATATTGAAAGGAGGTTCTGAGGACGACTCGGCGTTTGAGCTACGATATCACGTAGCCAAGCAGTTCGGACCTTTGGCCACCAAATACTCAGCTAAACTTGCTTCTCACTCGATCTAGTAGAGTTTCTGGGACTGACGAGTACGATGCAGGCACTGGTTGCTCCGTTATCTCGTGGTAATGGTTGGGTCGATCGCCTCCGTCAGATATACAATGAGGGTGAACGACATTTCGAACGTACACAGAATAGACTCGACAGGTCTGGTATAGCTCTGGTGAATGCAATTCCCGATGCTGAACCTGCATATGCTTATGGGAGACTGCTCTGGTAATGGCGACCGTTAACCCATATCCTACGACAGGTTTCCCATCATCATCAGGCAGATGGTTGTAGCTTATCATTTGCAAGTCCAGGACATGAATTTCCGCCAGTCCCATCATTCATCCGCGTTGCGCCTCTGTCAAAAGTTCCTGAGACGCTTGATCTCGTCGATTGTGCTCGTCATTGAGAATTTCTGGTGCGAGCCGCTCCAGGTGTGATATCGGACGAGACTCGATCTGCTACATCGGAGCGCTCCTTGGCCGTCTCGATTGAGCTCCTATAGGCGTGATCTTGAGACCCAGGAAAAGGTACGCAAGGGGCAGATTCGATGGAGACTAGACAATGAAAGTAGGTGGTCTGTGTGCATAGCTCTTTGGCATGGTGTAGACCACACGGTTGGTTTCTTTCTTCTTGCTTCTTACAGCTTGCCGGTGAACAAGAAAAGCCACATCAACGGACACTTTGACTTAGCAGCGCTCGAGTACTTCAACGCAACAGTAGCGGTCAAGACCACGAATAATGGGAGTACTTGGCCACGGTTGCCTGGCAGGGTCGTTTTCTGCTGGCTATCGGTATTCGCTCCGATACGGCTTTGAATATGTAGTTCTCCTTGAAATAATTGGATGGCGGTTTATATCCCACGTCTCCACAATCGTTCATCCAAAACCCCGTTCATTGACTCGAGATAACCTTGTCTATCAATCTACAAGGTTACTTAAATCACGATGGAAGGGCAATGTCAATGCGGCTCTGTCCGCTTCACCACTCCCACCCCAAAACCCTTGAAAATGTACTTCTGCCACTGTCTCGAATGCCGTCGTCAAAGTGCCTCCGCGTTTGGTATTTCGGCCATTTTTCCGGCCTTCGAGATCCCCTCGACCGTCACGGACATCGGGGTCTACACGCACAGCAATACGACTTCGGGCCGCGAGAAGAAATGCTACTTTTGCAAGAAATGTGGGACGCGCGTCATGCATGGAGGCAAGGACTATGTCGCGGTGAAGGGCGGGTGTTTGGATGCGCTGGATAAGGATCTGTTGGACTCTGCCACGCATATTTGGACGAAGAGGGCGATTGTCCCGATTCCAGACGGCGTGGAGTCGTATCCGGAGGAGCCCCCTTGACAAAAAAGAGAAAGCAAGGCAAAGGGAAGGGAAGGGTCAGATATGGGGATGTTTCCTGATTTTGATTTTGCTTCTTCTTTTGCTCTAATGGTCGAGTACCCGGAACGTCGGTCTTGCGTCCAACTCTGTCCCCACCGCCAGGAATTGGATCTTTGAAGCATGCTATGTGTATGCATTTCATACAGTCGTGTCTTTATACAACGGTGGATGATAGCGGCTCCTTGCTGTGACCTCCAAAGAGTATTCCTAGCTCTTTTTCAATTCGACCAGTGGTATTGTTTTAATTTGTTCTTTTCTCCAGCGTAGTTAACTCGTCGACGCCAACATGCTGGCAGTTTCGGTTTGACCTTCAGCAGCTTCTCGCTCGGCCCTCCGTCTTCGCTTCTCTATTATGATCTCTTTCCGTTGCTGCAACATTTTCACTTGCCGATCCTCCACGCCTTTCAACCAGTATCCGAATGATCCTCCAATGCCTGCGAAGAGCGGATACACCCATAACGCGCCGCGTTGGAAGAACGGTCTCATTTCGATTCCCAATTGTACGAATCGTGTAGCAATGCCTATGGAGATGTTAGAGCCCCACTCAATCGACACCTCTCATGCATTGGGAGAAATGTTGATAAACGTCCTTACCGAACCCGGCCCAGAAGAGGATCTTGTGAACCATCTTGATTGTTGGACTGGCGCCCTCGGCGCACCGTGGACTTTGGTGGACGATTCTAGTAAACGTAGAGCTGCCGCGAGTACTGGAGAAGGAATATTACGCCGAATAGGTGAGTGGGAATTGTTGTTCGCGACGTGAAGGGTTGGAGATTGGGCCTCGAGCTCTGCATGGATCAATCTCCCTCTGCCTCGCCGTGCCAAGGCCGGAAGGTTTCAGCGGTGGATCATTCAGGTCGAAAGACTAAATGCATATGTTGGGTGATGCTCCGCAGTAATTTATGCCGGGAACTCTTTTCGGGGGGGCCAGCCTTGCGATTTTTCCTGTCATCTTTCATCGGGTAAGATATTCAAATACTTTGTAAGTCACCAATGGCTCTTAGATTTGCGCCAAGTGATATGGCAGTATTGCGCCGGTTGGCTGGGGACTGTAGAAGCAATACTGAAATGCATCTGTCGGTGGGAAGCCTTGGCTCTACACACTTCTCTGATTCTCTGCTCAATCGAGCTGCCCGAATCACGAGATTGAGCCTGTCACAAATCATGCCAAATTGTCAAAGTGATTTATCTGAGCTCCAAACCTTACTCCGTCAAGGCCACCGCCTCGGCACGAAGCAAAGAGAACATGGGACAGAGTCAAATTTGATGCCTCCGGAGTTGAAAGACGTTCGAAACCGGCTGCACCTCCATCCTCGTACTGTAATGCCATAATAAGGCGCCCGCTGAGACGAATAGGTTTCAGTTTGGGGTCCTCAGAGTCCCTGGATGGCGAAACCGCCACAACTGGGGGGACGGTTATCTCTGCCGTATACCATGTGAAAAGGGGGTTCACTTCCTTTGGTATTTCCAAAAATTTTCCTCAGCCTTGTTATGATCACGAACTTGAACATTTTTGGCACGCTATCATGGAGACTAGCTGTTGGGCAATAGAACAGCCATCCGTGGATTTCTTCTTCACTTCCTGAATTGAACAACGTACATTATACGGGGCATGCAGCACTATGACTGCGATCTTGTTACCATCAAATTGGACATCTCCTTATTCCAGTGGTTTGGCCCTTGATCTCATCTTCCATTGAAGCCCTCAAAGAGGACCATTCTCTTACAGGGCCGCGGGGGGATATGCAAATACTACCTCGCCAATGAGAGTCTTGGCTATTGTTGTGAGAAACACTTACTACAGAGGTGCAAGGAATGTGGCCTTGTGTTTGACCACGGCCAACATGACGGCAGTAAACGTGAGCTGCAAGATTGTAAACATTTCAACATCCCTAAAGCATGTAGCAAAGAGCCCCGGTTTGCCCAGAGCCGGGCCGTGCGTGTTCGTGTCCCGACCAGTGCTACCCATTCTTAGTGATCACTATCCTCATTCAACCGGGTGATAAATGAACGGATCTTGGGGGCGCTCCTTTGGGAGACCCGGCACATACAATCTACGAAGTGCCAGGAGATGAGCTCTCTCGCTCGTGAGGGTTCAACAGTGTGCAAGCATCAAACGTTAGTTCCCTGTTGCTTAAGACTTGGGTTAGTCTGCATGATTTAAAGATCTGGCCACTGATCGGCGAGCCTAATCTCTTACGTGTGCGATTCAGAGCTGTTGATGAGAAAATATCAGCCAACAGATTGGCAGGACTATTACGTGGTGCGACCGGCGAGACGCTAGCGTGCAATACACTGCTGCTATGTATAGTATGTTAAAGCAACGGCCAGCACGCAACATTCGTCTCTGAACATGATAATCTCTTCGCTGCGGGAACCCAAGACTGGGATCGTGGATGCCGATCTTAGTTGGTTTGCTCGTAGGGGGGAAAGCTTCCACCACTGCGCCGGTGCAGCAAACTGCATCACAGGATATTGGCTCAGCTCGACAAAGTCAGCCTTTCGACTTAACGTCCCTAAACGTGGGAGCAGGGCTCCCATTTCGACAAGGGGTCAAACAGGCCTTGGCGTCGCCACTTATCACACTTCAGCTCCCCCATCCCCTCCCCTAGTATTGTGACTTTACACCGTCAGCTCTCTCGGGTATGGCGTTCCGCAAGGCTCTCTCAAGGGGCACCTTCTTCATGTCGCTCCTCAGGACATAAAGCCTTTCGTCACTTATCGTTCCTCAAAGACACGCGTTCTAGGTAGGAACGTAGTTCGCATTCGTGCAACTATCTCCCATGAGTTGGACTTGAGCATTTCGCTCTGGGGCGTATAGCAGAGTACTAAACGGCATCGACGAGGTCAATCTTTGTTCCCTATTGTTGGCATCCGTCCACATCATTGTGGACTAAGCATTGGCAGTACAGGTCGGTACGTTCTGTAAAATTGCCGCAGTCCAAAAAAAAGTCAAAGCTAAGTGAGCGACGTTAAGAATTTCCAACTTCGGAGTTGAACTATTCACCGACCATCGCAAGACCTCGCCACCATCAGCATGATGAGGTCGTGACGATGTGTTTTCGACGGCTCGTCTTTGACCAGAACTCAGGGAACCTTGGGCCGATTCCGCTGGCCCAAACGGATGAGACGGACATCTTTTGTTCCTTGAGGGAACGCGCTTCTGTTGTTCTCTTGTCGGTCAGCCATAATTCCCAGGTTGAAGCTGATGCGCTTCGCGGCGTTGGGAGGTTATGCATCTTCCACATCTCAAGAGGCGGACGTTGACCCTGGCGCCGGTCGCTCCATTGAGTGATACCGATATCGAGGGCCGGAGCCCGGAGTCACATTATGGTCGGATTCTCGAGAACCTGCTGACCAGGGTCTTTCATAAAAGAAGATAAACCGGCCACCGGAAGCCTGGAAATGGACCCCAGGATCTGGAAGGTGCAGTTCGGCTATAGGGTCTTCCCTATGGTTCTAAAAGGGAAAGGGCATGCAATCGACTCCGCTAGGATGGGCAAGCCAAGGCCACGTTGGCCACTTCTTCAAGGCGGAGGAGGAAGATTCAAGATCGCGCGCTTTATGTAGCAAAATTGGTCGAGTTCAAATGCACATAGGAGCAGCCTCACAGGTTGGAGGTCAACGGCCAGCAGCTTCTTGGATAGACCGTGAGCAGGAGCCGCGAAAATATGACTTTTGCTGTTGACATTGAAAGGAGCCCTGACCACTCAATGTCCAACAGATTGACGGGACCAGATGACATGGATTGGCATGCCTCTCGGAGTTATTGGAGGTAAGCGCTGATTCTTACACTTCAACTGTGATCATGCTAAGAGTCAGGTATTACCATTGATGTTGAGTCTCCTCAGAAGCATTTTCATCGGGCGCAGACTATGGTTATCGGTTCCTTCAGAGGCGCGGAAGTTATTCCATTTCCACCTAGATCCCCATTGGCAGAACAGTGACATGTTCAATGGGGGAGGCCATTCTCCAAGCGAGAAAGATCAAAGAGGTGCTGAAAGTCAACATTTGCGTTCTTGACTTCAGTAACTCTTCTCGGGATCTTGATGCTTCCTGGATATCACTGCTTCGATTGGTATTTCCCGTACATTTTGATTGGCAAAGGCGGAGGAGATGCATTGTCAATTCCACAATGACGGCCGACATTAGTCTTTTGATAGTGGACTGGCACACCTTTGTCTACCTCGCTCCTGCAGCAGGGGTTTCCCCCGGACGAATTGGAGAAAACGTTTGACAGCGCCCGATTGTGAGAGAATTTCGATACGTTCAAAGAATTGGTCTCGCATCGCATGGGGACCGAGATCGAAGTCGTCAGAATAGAGAAGATTGGCGTTTTCAACGGCAGAATTCAGGAGAGCTTTGGCATGGGAACTGGTCATGGTGCTGCTGGATGATAAGCTATTTCTATTGATAGATGCTTCCTAGAGTGACTCTGGACTCGGATTGCTGGCTCCAAGTCATACCTCAGTCTCGCAGAGAGATATCAACCACGCAGAATCTGACAGAGGCGGCATTAGTTTGGACATTCTACCTTGCAGACGTCTTTGAGGTCGGTGGCGGAACCGCTCCTAGTGCTGCAAGCACTCCACCTAGCTCGGCACGATATTAGAGAAAAGTCAAGGCAAGTAGGGAACTTAACTCAACATCTCCAAAAGTTTACTCCGTACAAGGATCACTGAGTCGAGCAGATCTTAAATATAGTCGAAAGGCTAATGGAGTTAGAATATGGTTCCTTAAGGGCTAACAATCTGCGAAAGATCCTGCCCAGTATCTGGACAGGTCTGAAGAATCATCCTGTGTTCAAAGCGCTTGACGCTGTGCGCAATCCGAACAAGGCATTCTGAACCTCGCAGCAAATCAATCTTGATAACGACTCACTGCCATCAGCCACGTTCGCTCGTATTTTCTTGCAGCGTCGGTTGTTCAACTATGGTGGTAAACTCCCTGCAGGACTGGGCTGGACATGGACGGTCTGGAGGTTCTGCTGATATTAAAAGGACGTATGATTTTATTGATGGATACCTAAACACACGAGAGACCAAGATTGCCTTTCGGTGATCCACTCAAACGTAAGGTCTTTCCGCTATGGGTTGCTTAGGCACACTGTAAGTCAAGTTGAGCCATTCAGGTGCATATTTAGAGGATTGGGATGAGAAAATGCTGCCAACATTACTGACACATGTGGGTAGAAGGAGGAATGAATTTAGATAAAAAGGAACGGCTTCTGAGATTCTAGCTAAGAGAAAGGGATGGCACGTGACCCGTCTCCCCAAGTCGAATGCCAAGGCCCGATTATCGCCCTCGAGTCTTGCAGGTTCTCTTTCCCAAACCAACGCGAAGTACTAACTGCGACCTTGTCGCTAATCATCTTCCCATTATTGGTGATGAATCAACCGCCGTAGTCATGGCTGACACGGTAATGGCTGATGCGCCAGCAACTAATTCCGGAGTACCTTTTTCATTACGCACACGCTTCAAGATCTCTGATCTTCCCCTTGTCAAAGACAAACGATTAGCTATTGATGCGCTTCTCCTCAAGTTTAAGAAGCAAGGCGGCTATGATAGTTTACGGAAACAAGTTTGGGCATCATACAACACCTCCGACGCGAAAACTGCGCTCACAGATCAAATTCATGCCATCGCCGAAGCCGAGATCGAGAAAGACCCCAATCTACTAACCCGGGAACGGGGCAAAGCAGCAACATTGATCCAGGGTGCGGTCGACAGAAGTGGTATCTATCAAGATGTGGAATCACGAATTGATACAGAAATTGCAAAACATCTGGGCACAGTACTCGATGCAGTGCGTGAAATTCGCAGACAAGAGGTGGGAGACGAAGTGGCCGCCGAGGAGGAGCAGCGGGGGAGTAAGACCGATGAACAATACAAAGCAGAGACAGAGAATCGAGCTGCTGAGAGAGAGCGGAACAGAGCCCGCATGGAGCAGCTGCTTCGTGAGACGGCGGAACTGAAGGCGAAGATCAAGCAAGAAGAGGAGAGGAAGCGCAAGAAGGAGGAGGCTAAACGTGAAGAGGAGGAGAGAAAGAAACGTGAGGCTGAGGAGGAAGAGAGAAAAGCTGCCCGAGCCAAAAGACGTGAGGAGGAAGAGAAGCGGGAAGCTGAGAGAATCAAAGCAAGGGAAGAAAGACACAGAAAGCGCGAAGAGGAGCGACAGGAGAGATATGCTCGGTACGAAAAGGAGCGAGAAAGAGAGAGGGATCACGATCGGGAACGTGATCGTGATCGTGGTCGCGACCGGGAGAGGGAGAGAGACCGAGATCGCGATCGTGAACGACGGAGAAGCGTTGATCGAAGAGATTCCCGGGAAGAACCTACACACGCCCGAGATGCCCAGACTGACGAAAAGGACCTCGAAGCCACGGCGCTGGAACTTCTCTTGAGTGAAGGCAAACAAATGGCTGAGAAATCCAAACAGAGACCGGAGTATGATTTTGAAAAGTCCGAAGTACATGACAGCTCTCGAAGATATGCTGGATCAGATCGATACTCCAGAAAACGAGAAAGATCGCGCGACAGCTACAGACGTGACCACGATCGCCGTAGCCGGTCTCGTGACAGACGAGGATCCATTCAGGAAAGGGAGAAGACTGATACTCCTCGCCGTCGATCTCCAAGTAGAGACCGCGAAGAAGGCGAAGCTCGAAGTCAACGAGACTCTCCATCCCCTGTTCGAGAAAAACACACAACCCGAGAAAGAAGACCTCGCTCTGCTTCACCGTTGAATATCGACCGCTATGTTCCTGGAGGTGGAATTCATCGGACTGAAGAGGAGCGTGAACGTGACAGGGAGAGACGCAGAGCCAGGGAATTGGAAAGAGAACGAGACCGAGATCGTGATCGAGATTCAAGAAGAAAATACGACAGTCATCGAAGCGATAAAGATCGTGACCGGGATCGCGACCGGGACAGAGATCATGATCGGGACTATGATCGACGAGATCGTGATCGTGATAGAGATAGGGATCGAGACAGGGACAGAGACCGGGATCGGGATCGCGACCGAGACCGATATCGAGAACGTGGACGTGAACGCGACCGGAGCCGAGAACGAGATAGAGATCGTTCAAAAGACCGAGACCGAGACCGAGACCGATATCGAGAACGTGAACGCGAACGCGATCGAAGTCGAGAACGAGAGAGAGATCGTTCAAGAGATCGAGACCGGGACCGGGACCGAGATAGATATCGAGAACGTGAACGCGATCGAAGCCGAGAACGAGATAGAGATCATTCAAGAGACCGAGACCGAGACAGAAGAGACCGAAGTCCACGACGTCGAGAAGAACGCAGAGATGACCGCCGTGATGATCGTCGTGATGATCGACGGGATGGCAGACGGGATGATCGGAGAGACAGTCGACGTGATCGAGACAGAAGCGATGCTCGTCGAGACCGAGATCATGTTCCGATTGATCGATATGTTCCAGGAAGATGACTTGATTGAAATCAACATTTCTCAGCTTGCTGTCAATGCTCGTACAGTCATTGGTCGATTCATCAATCCAGTTGAAGGTATGAGCGGCAGCTGATTCTGTCGACTTTGAAGGTTGAAACCAATCTTCTCTGAATGTTTTCTATAGTTGAATTCAATGTTCGACTTCGGCCTCAGATCTGGCGACAATCCTCCCAGAATGGCGCGCTCCAACAACATGATACTCCGCAAGTTATCCCCTTTCTTTGTCCATATGGAAATATGGGTGAAATACAATCTAGGTGAAAACGACATGCCTAGAACATGATCTCGTTCTGAGATGATCAGCTGGGAGAATCTTGACAGGATTGGGACCACCCACCTTGGGCAATAGCTGCTTGCAACTCTCCGCCGCAACACAACAGGCAGATCTCTTCCCATACTCTTACGTCTCGACCGTATTCGGGACGTACTCGAATGAGCCAACGTCCACCTTGCCGATTTTCTGGGTCTTCCCAAAGTGGCTTCACTCCAGACCGAAAGATATGAATACTGTCTCTTTGTTTGACTCCGTTCCATGGCACATTGTTAAAAATACGGTAAAATGCTCCGATATCCGCCACATGGTCCACAAGCATTGTCAACAAGTACTCATTCCGGTCACCGGGTTTGGAGTGCCAAACCGACCAAAGGTATTGGAACGGGAGAGGTCGGAGTTTTGCAATAACCATTTTATGCAGGGACGATGACCGACGTGGGAGAGATGGTCGAGTATCCACGGTGGTGGCATCTGAATTTGTGTCTAGAGCTGGAGCCTTCGTGGTCGTCGCCGTGGAAGACATGATTCTAGATTGAACTCTCGTCGAAGACCAACCACGCACGCTCAATGAGCCGAGCTGAAATTGACCTGAGTTGACTTGTGCTAAGTTCGACCCGTAATGTCTAAAACGGAGGAATTTTCATGGAAAGAAAAATCCGCAGGCACCGGCTGGCTTCCTCTCGCCTCTTCTTCAAATATGTGCTTCATCTCCAATCTCAAATTCCGCTTTTATTCTCAAACCGTGACCTATTACCCGACCAGGCCTTCAGGCTCGGTAGTCGTCATCTTCCTTGCATAGCCTGCATAGCCGACCAACGGAATACTTAGGCGCCCGTGGCAAGAGGGGGGGGAAAACGTGACTGCTCGCTGGATGAAACATGAGGGTCATCATTTCCGCTGTACGCGCCGGACGTTTGTGGTTTTGAATGGCTGCATTGGGCGCACCAGGCTGGATTTACGCGCCGAGATGGATTCATAGGCCCGCAAATGTTTGTTTGTCCCCCTCCTAAAAGCTTCCGCAAGCGCCAAGCTATCTCTAGATTCAAGTCCGGGGAACGCAAAAGTAAATGCATGAATTGGCGCTTCAGGTTGCGCGATGGGAGACAAGAAACGGGGATGGAAGAAACGCCCGCTGGGTGGGATAGACAGATATGCGGTGAGTACCTTGCTGGGAAGGTTCTCGCACGCAGGTTAGGCGGCTATTACGATACCAGGTCCAGAGGCGTGCATGATTGTCTTCTAACCTAGCACAAAAACGAGAGAGTCCGCATCGAAAGCTCCTCCATCTCAACCGAAAGCGTAGGTATCTGACCTATTGGTAGCATATCGCCCCAGGACCTAAAATATTCCATGTTTATATTGCCTTCTCTCTTCCATGTCTCGTCTCTCGTTGCTTTCTCAATCGCACGGTGACTCACAACCCCTTCTGCAAATGAATACCATAACAAATCGTCTCCCATAACTTTTCTGGGTGGATGACCGTAAACTCAAACCGTCTCAGTAATTCAATGAGGATCTTATTCAACTCGAGAAAGGCTATGTTCTTGCCCAGACACTGGTCCTTGTCATGTCCCAAGGTCAGGTTATTGTTTCTTTCCATTTATTTGATTTTGTCCGAGGATGGCTCGTCCCCGTTTTGGGAGGTGTGAAGCCAGCGTTCGGGGCGGAAGGATAGGGGTTCAGGGTTGAAGAGACGTGGAGGTTCTTACCCGTTGGGGTGAGACAGCTCTTCACCTTGCCGCAACATCTGGGCATCGCCAGACGGTTGTAAGAAGCAGGCGCTTCCATTCATGCGCAGAACCTTTCCAAGTCGACTCCCTTCTCCCATGCCCCTGGAGGCAGATCGGTCGCTACACTGGAGGTCCTCTCGGAGGCAGGAAGTGATATAAACGCCGCGACCTTGGATGGATGGACTCCAACAATCGAGGCAATTAGATGCCACCGCGTCGATGCTATGAAGTGGCAGATGTCCAAAGGCGCCAATCTGAATCAAAGAATCTTTTCTAGCCCGTCGGTGCGGGACATTGCAAAAGAATGTAAGCGTGAACTGTGAGTCATTCGCAATCTGACCCCCAAATCTACGAAAATCCTTACGGTGATGAGCTTGATTCAAGTCGCCTATTTCAATCTTCTACCGTCTGGAGAAGATCAGATGCTTCAGGAATGATAGTTGATAATGACATTTTCGGTTTGGCGAAAATTGTTTCGATAGAGAAGAGCCACAACATTATGAAAAGCCAATAGACTCGAAGACCCCCAAGTTTTTATTCTGCCAAGCCCCGGCGAATTTCTCGCCAGACAAAAAGAAAAGCAACATTTCTAAGGAGCCGACGATAACTTGAAGCAACTTCATCCAAACGGCGTTTTACTAGCGAATGGGACTACAGTTGTGTCATTCGGGAGGAACATGTCTGGTCAAGAAGATGAGCCACCTACAAAGCGCAGAAACACTGGCTCGAAGCACCCCGAGATCGCCAGAAACCGGCTATTGAACCAGGATCATGATGACGCTTTCCGTGAAAATGGTATCAACGAAGAAGAAGCCGACTCTTCACCCGCATCGTCTTCATCAGGGTATTCTCCACCTTGGAGAGCTCAACAGCGCATGCGGATGACCCATCAAACGAGATATGGAGACGGGAGAGATGTGGATGACACCACCGACGAAGAAGAAACAACATCATCCTCGGAATCTTCAGAAACCGATGATGACGAGATATCCGAGGCGGAAGAGTCCGATGAAAAGCATGATAATGTTTGGATAAAGGGCCCCAGGGTTTCGGCTCCTTCTACGCTGTCTACAACCTTCACCGGAAATGAGGGATCGAATCTCAAGTCTCGCCTGCAAAACTTCCTTCCACAGCTTCAGCAAGCAAATGCCGAACTCGAGAATGCAGCCGGCCTACAAGATCAGAGAATCGACCACGTTTCCGACAACCAGGAAACGTATATCGAGATGAATCTGAGTTTAGGCGTGCTGAGTGAGCAGAAGAGGGGAAAACGAGACCACGTGAGGGTTAATGATTCGAGCACGGAAGAAGAGGGAGATGCCGACAATGCTATTGATGAGAACGAACAGTCCAATGCAGGAGGATCTGAAGACGTGTTGGCGCGACTGAAAGGAGAGACCGTGTCGAGAGGCGCGAAGAGGAAGATTGAGGAACTGGGTTGACGACGTTTATGACTTCCTGGGTGCATGACGAGGACCAGGAAAATTTTTTTTTTTTTTTTTTTTTTTTCCTTTAACTCTGATGGCACTGGACGAGTTTCATTTTGTTCCACATTACAAAAGATGATGCTGATAATGTGCCGTGGAAGAAGGCCAGGTTAATCCTAACCAATCAGAAGCGGAGGAATCATTGTTTGGATCTAACCCAAAACAATTCCCCCCCCTCCATTTTTGGTCTTCCCAACCTCCCAGCCAGAGTGGACCACCAGCTGGTCGCTTATCGGACCAAATCGATTGCTCATCACCTTTATTTCATGCATGTCCCTCTTCATACTCAATACCGTACCGTGAACGAAGAGAGTATACAACCCCTGGACCAGACTGCAGTCATGGTACCGTTGACCCGGCCCATCACCAACGATGGCCGATCAATGACTCCCACTCCTTCCACCGCGTCCAGTCCATCTCTCAGATCTAAAACACCGGTCAATGTCCCCATGACACCGTCCAGTAGCAATCTGAATCCTGGAGGAAATGTGAAAGTCGTGGTCAGAGTCAGAGGCTTTCTTCCCCGAGGTGATGATTTCGCCAGTTCTGGACGTTTCAGGTCCGACTAACCAGCTCGTTGCAGAAATCGATAGAGGAGCACAATGCCTGATCGAAATGAACCCCGATACTCAATCCACAAAACTCCTGGTACCACCTTCGACCGATCCAGCAAATGCCCGAGCACAGACGAGAAAGGTTTTAGAAGAGAAGACGTTCACTTTTGACAACTCATTTTGGTCACACAACACGGAAGATGAGCACTATGCCACGCAAGAGGATGTGTACAATTGCTTGGGAGAGGAGTTTCTAGACCACAATTTCGAAGGCTACCACACCTGCATATTTGCTTACGGTCAGACTGGTTCGGGCAAAAGCTACACCATGATGGGCACCCCCGAACAACCAGGGTTGATCCCACGGACCTGCGAAGATTTGTTCCAGCGAATCGAGTCGAATGAGAGCGCCAACATCAGTTACAGCGTCCGAGTCTCATACTTCGAAGTTTACAACGAGCATGTCCGCGATCTGTTTCAACCACGAACCGATCCCCCGCAATATCTCAAGATCCGGGAATCTCCTACTGAAGGCCCCTATGTCAAAGATCTGACTGAGATTCAAGTCAGGAATTACGCCGAAATCTTGAAGTATATGCGTCTGGGCGACATGTCCAGAACCACAGCATCCACCAAGATGAATGATACCTCCTCACGCTCCCACGCGGTCTTCACGATTATGTTGAAGCAGATTCATCACGACTATCGAACAGATGAGACAACTGAAAGACTGGCACGAATCCGTCTTGTCGATTTGGCCGGTTCTGAACGTGCCAAAGCGACAGAGGCCACGGGACAGAGACTCCGAGAAGGTGGTAATATCAACAAGTCTCTCACCACTCTTGGGAGGGTCATTGCAGCACTTGCTGCTGATCCCAAACATGCTCGAGTCCATAGCTCCAAACGAACAAACCGCGATGTTGTTCCTTACCGCGACTCGATTCTTACCTGGTTGCTGAAGGACTCACTTGGTGGAAACTCCAAGACTGCGATGATTGCTTGTATTGCACCTTCGGATTATGACGAAACGTTGTCGACCCTGCGATATGCAGATCAGGCCAAACATATTCGCACCAAAGCTATCGTCAACCAGGACCATGTTTCATCGGCAGAGAAGGATGCACAGATCTCTGAGATGCAAGAGACCATTCGTGCATTGCGGTGGACACTAAGCCAGCAACAACAGAATGGGAGTGCCTCGGTCATGAAAGCCGTTCAAGAAACGGCCGATGCTCAATCTGAGAGGATCCGTGAATTCACCACCAAATATGAAAACATGTTGCAAATCATGGAAGAAAAGCTGGCCATTTCAGAATCCAAGGTCCGACAACTCGAGGAAGAGAAGGCAGCTTTGAGTATCCATTTGAAGCTTGTTCTCGAGGAGCTCAAGAATCCGATCATTATCAACAAGGACGAAGCCGAGTCAGCAAGTGAGAGGTCCAGAGTGCCGACGCCGGATATGGTCTATGAAGACGATACTGCTTCGAGTGATGAGGTCGATACCGAGTCTGATTGTGATGATGAAGTCGCGGAAATGCAAGCGGAGATGGAAGCATTGATCTCAGACCTGGGAATGTTCAAGAAGAAAGTTGCTGCTGATCACCGGATGTTTGGTATCGGTGTTGCAGCATGACTGTGACTTTGGTTAATCTCATCGATAGGCTGGGCAAGCATTGGACGTGTTCAACAGGGGAGATTGACGACCATGGATGATTTGGTAGGTAGCGAGGTGTTTGAGGTTTCAATGGGTGGGTATGTGAGGGAGTTAAATGGCCACACAAGGTGCCTACCCTGGCTCAAAGTGTACAAACGGGTATGAATAAATTTATTTTGACCGCGTTTGATTCTAGAGTCATGAAATGGTCTTCGGCCGAAGATATCTAAGGATTAGACTGGTACAAGATCTCAGCCTTGCCGAGACCCACTAGTATTAATTACTGGAAACTACGTGACGGTGATGGTCTGTAAAGGATGAAATTCATCATCGCCTGAGGTACAAGCACCAAGCAATCATTCTCTAATTATGCCTAGTTGGGACTAGCCCGTAGGATGACAAACTATCTACTTCTTCGACTTGCCTACAGATAACATGCAAAGCTCGCTGATCATGCCAGCAACCTTCAAGACCCTTTCGCAATCCCATTTGCGTCCCACAACCTGCAGCGATATCGGCGCTCCCTCGTATGCAGAAGGCTCGTACTGTTTCCAATTATATTCATCAAATTCGTTGTCCCTTGGCACATAGGCAGTGTCAACAACATGTGTCTCAGCTGAAGCGGTCAAGCCGGTTGGAAAAGCCGCGGCTGGGTAGTCAAGAAGGTTGAAAATGGCTGTGTAGCCCCAGTACCGCGCAGTCTCATGTTTGGGTGCCACCGAGGGCCCTACGGGGCCCACCAGGAAGTCTGGAACTTTGGGTGCCGAAAGCCAATTCGTCAAATACTCTTCTGGAAGGACTTGATTAGCGATGTGATAATTTGATAACGCCCGAGACAGGGCCATACTCTGGAAGGTTTCACGCCGATAGTTCAGTTCCCAGCTTTCTTTCAAAGTTCGCGGCCTCACATGGCTCTCTTTCATCACCCATTTGGTCAATGGAAGAACCGGCTCGCCTGAGCGTGTCATTACCTCCATGGTCTCGACGCCACCGTCCTCCCAATACAATTGTCGAATCAGGTCATATCCCACATCGTGTTGGTAGGGTGTCCACTCGACCACCTCGAACTTGGGGTCCTCCTCGAGCTTGGTTTTCAATGCTTTGAGCGCGTGCGTGATAGGCGGGTGAGGCATCACCGAACCGTCATCAATGTACAGACCAATTGTGATTTTTTCGGGCATCGACATCTGTCGCCACGGTATTGGCACGACAGATGGTTCTCTGACCCAGGGTGCAGTCTCCAGGACAGTCTTCATAAAGTACTCCCCGTCTCGAGCAGATTTACAAATCGGGCCAGCAACGGTCGGAAACGACTTGCACCCTCGCATGATAGCGGCGGATCTGAGGTACGGGATCCTGTCAGAGGTCGCCTTCATTCCAAATAGACCGTTGTTTGCAGCAGGAGATCGAATAGAGCCACCCCCGTCGCCACCCAGTCCAATCGGTGAACCACCCATGGCGACCAAAGCCCCTTCCCCCCCGGAGGAGCCTCCAGGAGTGAGCATCCTGTTGAAAGGGTTCAAGGTGCGACCATATACTTTTGATAAAACGCCGAGAAGTCAGCAACAGGGTCGCCCTTTTTTGGTCGGGGGGGTGTTCGGTCGTGGATTCGTCAAGACTTACGATTTGATTCGGTCTCTAGATGCATGGCTGTCTGTGGATTGGTGGTCTTGCAGAAAAACACAGCACCTTGGTCCCGAATGATCTTGACCACCGGAGCATCTTCCCCGGCAATGTTGTCATACCAGGCCACATAGCCTCCCGATGACCTCCGACCTTTGACAGCAAAGGTGTTCTTGATCGAGAACGGAAGGCCGTGGTACGCGCCTACCGGGCCGCTCAGAGCGAAGATCTGGTCGAGCTCTCTGGCCCGGTCGAGGGCCTCTTCAAACCACATTTCGGTCATGCAGTTTACCTACAACAAACCGGCAATCAGCCATCTAGATCTCGGCCTTGCGAGACGCTTTCAAGCCCCTTACCAACTGATGTGCGATTGCCGCCCGTTTGCAGAAGGCGAGTGTGACGTCGTAGCTTTTCAGCCGGCCGTCTTTGAGCATCGCCAACAATTCCGTTGCATCTTTATCTGTCAGCTCAAGCTCTTTCTCCGTCATGATACCGCAGGTATACGGCACTTTCGTGACGTTTAGCACGTTCTCGCGCGGTGGAGAACTCAGAAGCCAGTTGGAAGGGATCGCCTTGTCCCGTAAGACTTGCGCCTCTAGTGCTATCCTCTGCCACGATGCATGCGGTGTTGATTCCATGAGCGCGATATTTGGAAAGTCAAGTCAAGTCCGCTCTTGTTGGTGTACTTCTGCACTTGTGTCGTCTCCAGCAAGCAGAAACTGCAAGACTGGCGTGTGAACTCGTTCTGCACAGGGGCGACGTGGCTGTTTACTTCAAGACCATCGCGGTTAAAAGACAGCGCGCTGGTTCTGGACATCTCCGTTCTGAGATCTGCAGACCTTTGGCGGATTTTCCCTGATGGTCCACCGGCTGGCTGGAAATAGACGCATTCGAATTCGGCACCTATCACGAAGCCACCGGACGCAAAAGCGGGGCAGTATCTTACCTTATCTCGGGATCCGAGAATTCATTGATACCTACGGTATGTGGGTAGTGGGTATCAGTGGGTCGACGATTTCCTGATCCAGGCTATTCAAGCCCTTGATTAACGGACCCGCTTCTAGCCTCGCCCTCGTCCTTACTAAGTAACTCATAGCGAATGTTCTCAACCCCGAAACCTAGCAGGATAGCCAGTGGATCACTATCTCGGCGGTCGAGAACTCTTCAATCTCGATTATCACGGATTGTATAGACAAGCCTTTTTGGAGGTACTACGAGCTGAGCAACTCTTATCTCGTGTCTTATCAGTCTACCATCAAAGGTCTACGGTACATCGTTCAAGTTGTGGATTATGGCTGGCTCTCAATTAATCTCAAGTTCTCCGATGTACATATAAACGGCCCGATGCTGCAGATCAGATGTCTCTACGTGCTCACGAGTCAGCAACTGTATGTGATATATATTATGTTCTCTGAGACTCGATGGAGCGTGCAACAATATTTTCCAATTCTTTTGTCGTCTGAGAGTTGATGTTGAGCGAAGGAGCCGCCCACTTCAGACATTTCCGGCTGATATTGCAGGAAATCTGACCGGCTTGCTGCGACACTTCATTGAGGGAACCCTCGGCCATTTTTGTCATCTCCTTAAAGATGTTTCGCGAAACTGCCTTCCATGCGCCGATCTCGCAAAGGGCCACACCCAATGCGACGACAGCATTTGCATCCGTCACACCTCTTGAGAAGCCTGAACCTAGCGCTAAAGATCTTCTTGACCTTTGCGGTATCTGATAACCTGGGTCAAACCGAAGATATGGCGACAACAGAACATCTGGATCCAAGATGGGTGGCTGTCCTTCCGCTGGGGTCGCCAATGCCTCGTTGTAATACACCACATCAACGGCTTTTGGAAAGAATTGCCCTTCAAAACAGTATACATGCGCTGGGAATGACATCGCAACGAGAAGGGCCAGCTGAGCTCGCTCCAGAAAAGCTTGCTGGAAAGTCGTCTCATGTAACAAATCTTCAAGTGCCATCTCCTTGGCCCAAGCACTGGTGGCGTCCTGTATCGCATGTACCACCGATTCATTGCCAAACTTGGGGTTGTCCATATCACGAAACTCTTTGCGTGGACTTTCGGTTGACAATTTCATGGTGAGATTCCCTCTCTGGTTGCTAAAATGTTGGTAGACCAACTCTGAACTGTGAGGAGCTTGGAAATTTGGAAGGTTTCGGGAGAGTCGCTTGAGAGTGAAGGACGGAAAGAAGTATTTTCGTGCTCACTGTACAATTTCTCTAGGGCGTCGTTTGCAGCTCTCAGTTTGTCCTTGGCTGCAATAAATTCGTCTTTGGCTTTTCGAGCCCACTCAATGCGATGTCCGATGCTTGGCCGCCTCTTGTAACTTTGGAGCCTCTTCCTCAAGTCGCACGATTTCAGCAACCATTTTATCCCTAGCAGGAAATGAATCAGTTATTGGATTGATTGCGGCTGCTGCTGGACTGGTTGCAGCCGATGCCCCGTGTCTCTTCATCTGGGGAGCATGATCCGCTTATGCAGCTTGTTAGGCAATGCAATCAATCAATGAGAGACCGAGTAACAGCTAATGTCTTAGAGAGTGAGTGCTAATAAGTCATGATAGGGCGTGCCTTTCCCCCATACTCTGGAGTCGTCCTCGTACAAGCTGACGCTTGAGGCGATAGACCACGGTCGATGCCAGCAATCCTGAAAAGGCTGTGCGTCCTTTGACAATGAGTCGGAGCGTCCTCCCTGATATCAACTTTTGTTCTTCACAATGATTAAAACACAGTTATATCAACCAGTTCCATTCTTTCTGATGACTCTGAAGAAGCGGCTACTTACTCTCACGCACTCGCGCCAGTTCCATCATACGAAGCCACGTGCGAAAGATTTACAGTTGAAATCATGATCAACCTTCTAGCTTTCCGTTCATCCAGATTTCCTTCCCTTACGGAGAAAAAACACCGAAGCAGCATCTTCTAAAGCCAAAAGTGCGGAAGGTCACCTGCAGAAGCCCGGGAACTGGGATGGAAGCTGGTTCTCATCAGCCGTGCTTAGTTGTCTCCAGCCGATTATGGCGACGAATTGACTCAAGAAATCATCTGTTTCGAGGACTGGAAGTGGTACAAGGATGGAGATTTGCAAATTGAGATGACAATGGAAGCGATGTCAGCCGGTGAAGGACCGGATACCTTTTATATGACACAGGAGGATCACTCCGTGCATTGCGCATTTGAGCACGAAAACTTCATCGCACCATGCCGCGGAAGGTGACTATAGATGACTACAAATGGATTTCCGGCACACAAATCATTGCCCATCGCGTATCCTCGAATATACCAACTCTACAATCTGTTCAGAGTAACTGGTATCTATCGTATGCTTCAATGTCATTATTATGACCTGCCTGAAGATTAGCACCTACATCATCTCGTCCAACTCCTGGTTAGCTTTCCCTAATGCCTCCTGAGCATCAGCCTCTGATTTTGCCCCCTGGATTAATCTTCGTGTCCATTGACTTGCCAGGCTTCCCAGATGTTGTAAACAAAGCTTGTTTGAGAAATACTCGATAGTGGCAATTAGGGACGTTTGACATATCGAAAACGGTGCTGAGACAGCCAGAGTCTCAACAACCTTTCTCTGTTTCTCTCTTTCTTCATCGGTTGAACTGCTGCTGAAGCTCTTGTTGTTTATCTTGCTTCATCTTTTCTCATTCTCCCAATCCTTGATTTCCTTTATCTGGACATCGAAATCTTTATCGTCAGCTTTCGAGTCAACTTTCTGTGCCGGGATGCAATTCCCTATAGCGTGCTCTAAGGGAGTAGCTTCAATGTGCTAACCTCCTTCGAAGGTTCATTTGAGAATTTAAGCATAGGTGGATGTTTGACTAAGGGAGGAAGCCTATTTTGGTGGGATTTCAATCCTTTTGGTTAGGCTCCGTAGTTCTCTGTCTCTAGTAAAACTCGAGCTTTCAACTCTATCAGAGATCGTACGCTCATAATGAACATCCCAAACTCGCTGAATCGATGGCAAGAGGCGAAACAGAGAATTGATAATGTTTGTAACTGCTCTAGACCGAATGACTAAAATGGGACACAATTCAAGTCATTTACGGCAGTGTTGCTCTTTTCTGTCAGGAGAGAGCGATACTCGACATCAGTCTCCTCAAGTTCCAACAGGGTTTCCAGAACACCGAAAACAATATCATGACGAGCCTCTCGGGAGGAGGGAGTGTAGCACTTGTTCTAATTATATGTTAACGATCGGTTCAACCCATTCGAATACTGGATTTGATGAGCGTACCAATGACGAGGACGACCTTCTGGACCTCTGCGCAAGTTCTGATTGTCGTCGCTGAGATAGATGTCGTCATCTTCCGAGCTCAGACTCCGAGCTCAGCGTCGTCTCCAATGTCTTGGGATAGCGGAATCACTCAAATCGCTTGGAGTTATGATATTGATTCGCCTGGAGCTCTCCTTGTAACTCGTGAGCGTCCCCATCTTCGCCCAGGGGTAGCCTGGGATAATGACTTCAGCTGAGTCATCATGATTATGGTCCCAATCATCACCATGTGTCTCAATGAGTTCGACTATGTCATCATTGCTATCGTCATGTGGTGCTCGATCCGAGGAAGGATTGTTCACTGCCGTTGCCTGTTTCTCAGAGGTTGTTTGTTTCTGCTTGCTGGCCGAAGGAATGGACCCACTTCCTTAAGACTGTTGTTTGCGTTCTTCAAGGGCTTGATCAAGTCGTTCCATAGCTTACCTTCTCTTCCAAACCACTTTCTGGCCTTGGACCATGGCAACAGATATCTCGAGAAGTTACTTCCAATGTGCGCACAACAATACCAGACATTTCAGGGGGAACACCGGCCCGGTCAGTCATTTCCAGATATTCACGGCCCCATCGGCTGATTTTCATAAGCTCAATGTCTGGTTTGACTCGGATGTGTCGCCGTGGGCCTGACGGATATGTGGATATGTGCATTCCCTCAGCAGCCATTTTGATATCTTCGAATCTCCGAGCTATCAAATCGTGTTTTCATCCTTCCAGGGAGATGGTTTCTTGATTCCGGGAATCCATCTTGCCTTACCTGAGACTCTGATGTTTGGCACGTTAGGTGGCTGAAGAACAATTGAGCAATCTCAGCCTCGTCAGACTCATCCCAAAGAGGATTAAATTTGACGCTGCTTTTGAACTTGTTCTTGGCAGAAGGATGGGGATGGTATGATGCCCAGCGCCTGGGTGTGACTCTCCAATTCAAAAAAGGTTCCCACTGTTTGCATCTTTCAGATTCGAAGAAGCCGCCGTTCTAAACGTGATGATTCAAGCTAGCTAATGCTCACACGGGCTACGTTCAAGAGAAGTAAATACTTTGGACCTCTCCCTTCTCTCTATCTTTGTTCTGATCGATTTGGCAACTCCCGACTAGGCAGCCTGCCTGACATGGGTGACTCAAAATCAAACGATGTTGGTGGGAGTACCCCTCTCAACCCTACAGCCGCGTCCTTCACCATGCCTCCTCCTGGAGAAAGCACACGCGCCAACGGGGACGCCCAGACTTCTCAAATTCCCACCGTGAATGGAAATGAGCAGACGAAAGATGCGAGGAAATCGAAACCTCGACCGGACTCCGCGCCTCGAACAACAACAAAACAGAACGTCGCAGAAGCAGGAGCCGGAGTGAAACTGACAGGCGCGCAATTGAAAAAGCAGAAGGCTGCCGAAAAAGCGGCAAGGAGAGCAGAAAAGGTCGCCGAGAGGGGAGCACAGGCACCAACACAGGCTCAGGACGGTGTTCTGGGTGGTTCAGCAACGAAACCGGAGACGCAGAGGAGACCATCGACGACGAAAAGAGAAAGTGATACCGTTTCGCATCACAAGAGGACTCCGTCGGCTGGCGGAAAGGCTCTGCCCATACGTGGAGGTGTGCAACAACAACAGCAACCGCAAACGTCGACAGTTCCTGAGAAAGAGAAGCGACCTGATCTCAAGCGCGTCACCATGTTCTCACATTTATACCCGAAAGAACAGAAAGCCACTCTTTCAGGATCCGGACGTGAAATCCATCCCGCCGTATTGGCTCTCGGTCTACAACTCCGAGACTATGTCATATGCGGAGGAAATGCTCGATGTGTCGCAACATTACTCGCCTTCAAGAAAGTCATTCACACGTACACGACACCCCCGGGAGTCGCCCTCTCCAGACATCTTCTTACTCACCTGAACCACCAAATTGCCTATCTCCGCAACGCGAGGCCGCTGAGCATGAGTCAAGGGAACAGCATTCGATGGCTCAAGAATCTCATCTCGACACAACCAGTGGAGGCCACCGACAGTGAAGCAAAACAAAGTCTCTGTCAGGCTATCGACTTATTTATTCGTGAACGAATCACATTGGCCGACGAAGTTATCGCACGTACAGCAAGCGATCGCATTGTCGATGGCGACGTTATTCTCACCTACGCGAAGAGCAGCATCGTAGAGAAAACCCTCATCACCGCACACCGTCAGGGCAAGAAGTTCAAAGTCATCGTCGTTGATTCGCGGCCGATGTTTGAAGGCAAAAACCAGGCGAGAAGTCTCATCCGTGCCGGCTTGAAAGTCCAGTACGCCTTACTTAGCGCAATCGCGGACGTGGTGGACCTGGAATCTGTGACCAAGTGCTTTCTAGGTGCGTCGGCTATGTTGGGGAATGGCAAACTTTTGTCACGCGCTGGTTCCGCAATGGTCGCCATGATGGCGAAGGAATCTTTGAAGAATAAAACACGCAACGTTCCCGTCGTGGTGCTTTGTGAGACGGTCAAGTTCACCGCGAAAGCCGCGTTGGATAGTATCATCATGAACGAAGTAGGCGAGGCAGATGCTCTGGTCGAGTCTGCTCAACCTGACATTCTATCCTCGACGAATTCCCCACCGGCAGCCGCGCTAAAGGGTAGCACCAAAAAGCCTAATCCAAAAGACAAAGATGACGATGACGGCGATGACAAGAGCAGCAACAACTCGAATACAGGACTGGAAGGCTGGAGGGGTCAGCCGGGTCTATTCCTCTTGAATCTCATGTACGATGTCACGCCGTCCGAGTTTCTGGATCTGGTCATTTGTGAGTTGGGTAGTCTGCCGCCTGGTGCAGTCCCGGCCGTTAATGGCGTCCACGGTGATGATCAGGCTCTGGCATGATATGTCGGCGGATAGGCTTGGACGGCGCGCTCTGTAGTTTGCCTATCGTTTTCAGGGAGGCAGACATGATACTATATGTCATAGCATAGGTCTAAGTGTGATGACATCCGAGAGTCAGGCTCGTCAGCTGGACCTCGATCGTCGTCCACGAGAACGATAATATCCATCGAAACCATAACGTACATATATGGACCTGCTCTGACATCGCAAGAACAATGAACCCATAAGGCAGTTATCTGGGAATCACTGAAGATGAAAATTGAAAGTAGTTATATTTGTGGTAATTTGTCTACTCAGCGTAAAGGATGCGAGTCGAAGCGGTCTGATAGAGCATACCGTGGCATATCCCGCGATTTTTTTTTTTTTTTTTTTTCTTTTTTCAATGCTGGAAACAAAAGCACATGCGCCAGGCCCTTCTATCAATCGCGGTCGTCAGAGGCAGAGGTATGACGGCTCGCTCTCTCGTTGTGACGGTGTAGATCCGGTACCACCCTCATTGCGTTCTTCATGTCTTCGCAGGACGCACTCTCGTCTGCCACTACTTCCCCCACCCACTGAAGAGAATTGACTCTATCTCAATTTCCCTGGTTCATCTCCATTTCTCTTCTTCGCTGGCCCTCTCCTCGTTCGTAACTACTCATCTGATATCTAGTACCTTTGTTCGGAGAAATCCGTTTATCGGTGCTGCAAAACATATCCTGTCAGTCTCTCATCCTGCACCCTCATCGGTTCTACTCGCCCCGTCCACTCCGAATCGCTCCCCAGCATGGTTGAACACACCACCCCATTTGATTTTCATCTCAATTTTTTTTTTTTTTTTTTTTTTTTTTTAAAGGGGGGGGATGCACACAAAACAAATTAAATTCTCGGGGCGGCTTCATACCTTGAGGAACCCAATATCCTGGCTCTTCTCCCGGAAGCACTGACGGCAGATATTCAGACCGTACTTGCGGATCAAACCGGCTTTATGTGTGCAGACGCGGCTGTACAGAAATAAATGTTAGCTATGTGTTCTTTGGCGTGTACGATTGTCATTTCCATCTCTTCTTTTTGCCGCCCGATCCCTAGCGTCCAAATGATGTGTCCCTCGTTGGGGGAAAAAGAGTCCTGCAGGATATTCTCTTGTTTCCTCTTCCAACCCCATGTCTGCTTGTTCTTTCTTTACATCGCAATCTTTGGACTAGGGCCAATTCCGTCTGATAAAGGCAAACATGTCTTATTCCGAGGTGTGTAAAACTTACCAGGCGCGAGAACCCTTGCCGAAAGTTCGGGGCCGAGTATACCAAACGCTCTCGTGGGACATGATTGTAAAAGTTTTTGACCGTCTTATCGTGTCGTGCAAAGTAGGCAGGAAGTGGCTGCGAAAAATAAATGAAAGGTCAGGATTGTAAAACGACAATGAGGTTGAAGGGAATACTGACCTTCTATAGAGCGCGGGACTTGGAAGTTGAGTTGGTGTCTGCGTGTTGAGGTCAAGCCGCGATTGCGCAGTTGAAAAGTTCGGGGCGGAACTGAGAATGTGGGATAGAGATGCCAAGAATTGAAGTTCACGTGAATTTTTTTATATATCACGTGATTCAGACAAACTCTATTTTGATTGGCTGCTTGGACAAGGCTACAGCCCTCATGAATTACCTGCAACTATTCTATATTTGGTCATCGAATCTCTTTTCTAGGTATCAAGATACAGTCTAGAATTGCCCTATTATACAACTGTGGACGTATTGAAACCTTGATGATGCCAATTTATTGATGTTTCGGCGGCAGACATATGAGATAGTCGGCAGGTAGGACGACAAAGTCGCGGCATGAAAGCGAAAAAGATTTAATAATTGGCCCAAAGACTTCATGGTATGTGTCCTAGGCCCACTGACAAATTGCAGAAACCTGAATGCTTTTCAATATGGGACATGGTTGGAAATGATGCATTTGTCTGCCTGGAAATTGTTGTCATCGGCTGGCCACAAACACGAAACGAAAAAAGAATTTATCAGGTTGCGCAGAGGACATGCCGCTTTTCCGGCAGGCTTGAACACTCCATGATTCTCTAAGCATTTGCCAATTTGACTGAGATTTTGAGATGGCCGGGTTTCTGATAGAGGTGCTTACTGCAGACCATGACCTAGTCCAGCGACAGCATGACCGCCTCGGTCGATGGAAGAAATTTTAAGGCAGGTGGGCATGTTTTCAGATGAACACAGACAGTGTCCTCGACCAAAACTCTTCTTGGAACTTTGGCTGACATCATCTGGGCCACATCATCTGGGCCCCAGAGAATGGAAAATTTGGAGAGACGTGCAATCTAACCAGTCTTTCCGTTTGCGGCTTAGCGGTAGAGGCCACAAGTCTGCTAGTAACGGTTCTGAACCAAACATCAACACTAATCCATCAGACTCCTTCTGCAATATCGATAGCTTCCCGGAAATTTTGTCAATTCAAGACTCGAAAGGAATAGGACCATAATTTTTGAGAAATTTAAGGTCGCGACTTGAACGCGCTAACCCGAAAGCCATCCCAGGGCTTGTATTTTTCGCCAACTTCATAACATGCCAAAACGCCTATTGGACGCTGCAAAGTTCTACATCGCCATAATGCCGGTAAACTTCGATTGCTAATTACAACAGCTTCAAAAAGTTGATGGCTATAATATGTCTGGCAAACGAGTTGCGTTTACGGGGGGAAGCGGCAAAGTCGGAGGGCATGTTGTTCAAGAGCTGCTCAGGTATGGGCATGAAGTCATCAATATCGACCTTACCAGACCAGCAGACTTGGACATTCATACCCTGAAATGCGACATCACCGACAGCGGTCAGGTCTTCAGCTGCTTGAACACACATATGCGCCTCGGGGAACCCTTTCCCTCTGTACCGCCGAGGATTCCCGATGCGGTGGTCCATTTCGCTGGCGTCCCGCAGCCGATGATTGTGTCGGACGGCGAGACGTTCAGGACCAACGTCATGGGCACGCACAATGTAATTGAAGCGGCGTGCAAATTGGGGATCAAGAAAATCATTATCGCAAGCAGCATCACGACCTACGGCGTGTCGTTTGGGCAGGGGAACATAGAATACCCGGCATTCCCAGTCACAGAGGACATGGACTCGAATCCGACGGACCCGTATGCGCTATCGAAGATATGTGGTGAACGAGTCGCTCGAAGCTACGCCGCCCGATTCGGCGTGGACATTTACTGCCTACGCATCGGCCGTGTCTTTGAACCAGACGAATACGACACCGACATGTTCTGGGGTTACGTCCACGAGCCTGAGAAGTGGTTCCAGCACGGCTGGTCATACACCGACGCCAGGGACCTAGGCCAAATGTGTCATCGTGGGCTCGAGGTGTCTGGGCTGGGATTTCAGATCTTCAATGCTGTGAACGACACCATCACCAACACCGCAGAGACAGCTGACTTTCTGAAGAAATGGTACCCGCATATTCCGCATACGAGGGTGACGGCCCAGTATGAAGCGCCGATTAGTAATCGGAAAATCAGAGACATGCTCGGTTTCAAGGAAGAACATGACTGGAGGAAATATTTCACGAGATATGGCAAGACGAGTCTTGTTGATGGACCGAAGATTGTCGGGAAAGGAAAAACGATATCTTGAAAATGTACCACGAGCATGCAGGGAAGCATCAATGCTGTAAATTGGAAAGTTTTGGGCTGAGTATATATGCCACTTTGTTTGGAAGATGCATGTCCACATAGCCAGAGGGGATACCCTTTTTGTCCGACATATCTTCAAGCTTCGAAAGGCCGGGACAACGTGGTCTTGATCAAAGTTTACCCGTGATTTAGTCAAGACCCGTAGACCTCGTACTTCTGAAACCCTTTCGTCAACTTCCAAGTATTGAGAACACCAATTCGCTCCGTCCGAAAATACTATCTAGGAAAGCGAGCGCGATTGATGATCCTACATAGTCCAGGGCACTAGGTTTGGCATCCAGGCACACACTCGGACACGCACCGGGTACTTTGCATAAGCGGCGCTAGCACAATATTCAACAAGTTTGTCCTATATACTTTTACTCATCCCCGTCTTTCTCATTGATCTCTACCCATCCAGTTCCGGATCCTTGTTCGGGCTCCTATTCTTACTCATTCTCAAAATGGTGGGCTCTCCCTTGTCCTCTTATTCCGCTCTCTGTCAAGAGCCCTAACACTAACCGCCATCGCAAACCCAATCCAGTCCCGTGACTCCTCCGCAACATATATCCACCTACGTTCCTCGCGCCTCGCGGACGTCTTCGAAGAATTCTGCCGCCCACCATCCTCCACTCCCTTCATTGGGCCTCCAAATGCCTCGAACCATCAGCACCAAGGACAACAACCCTCCAACGTAGCGGGCGGACAACCATCCTCCACGACAGGCGGCGTTGGAACCGGCATCGGCGATAGCTCCATGACACAACTACCCGGCCACTTCTTACCATTCGAGGAGATCGCGCTACCTCCACACCTAATGCCGCTGAACCCAGAGGACGAAGATGACGTGGTGCCAGACATGCATGCGGCGTTTGGGATCAACCGGGCACTTGGCCAGCATCAGACGGACACTGGAGGAGGAGCGGGAGGACAAATCAGCGCCGTCCCCGTGGGCGGCGTAGGCGGGAGCGGTGGTGTGACGGGCTCAGCTGAACCAGGTGGTGAGGCAAGTAATGCAGGCGTGCAGAGGGAGCCGGTCTGGAGAGATCTGGGGCTCGAAGGACTCGTGGCAGATGTGAGGGCGAATGGGATCGGTCAGAGGCCCAGGGCCATGAGAGAAGGGAAACGCACACCACTGTTACTTTTACGATGAAGAGAAGGCAAACAGGGAGGAGAAGACGACGACGACGACGAAGTAGTAGTTTTCATGGTTCATGAAACCATTAATGAGATGATACAATTGTCCTACAGCATCCAACGAGCGCACACGACATGCAACATTGAAAAGATGGCCGAACAACTTCATCGACGGCATCTATATCCTTACGATATCGACTCTTGCGCGCTCAAACACCTTATTCGGGACATTCCGGGCTCCTTTCTCCTCCTCGGTCAATATTCGCGGTTGCAGAGAGATTTGAGAAAAAGTTCCTGCAGCTTTCCGTTTGGATAATTGGCCTGGGTTGATCACCATGACGCTGTCTACGACCTAAACTCCAGGTCAGTAACGCATTTTGATTCGAAATTGAATCTTCCGGTTCGAACTTACCTTGACAGAAGGCGTCAACATACTCGGCAAGACAAGCACATCGGGCTTGACTTGCAAGAATTCACCAAGTTTGTAATATCCCATATCCAAGCAGGCACCCGTGGCTTTTACGGCGCCATTACTGGTCAATCTATCCCTAGACATGGGCGGGAAGAGAGGGAAGAAATGCCTCTGCTCGATCAGATATCCGGGTAATCTGGTCAAGAGATCCGATACGGTGCCATGGGACAGCTGCTCCCGACTGAGTTCGTATAAGATGTCTTGTGAGGAGATACCAAATACCACTTCGTTCAGGGTGATGAAGCATGGGTTTGGAAGCATGACGACCTGTTTGGGCAGGGCAAGATCTTTCTTTGCAAGTCGTTCTTGTGGCCAACTGACATGTTTGCTGATTGCGTCGCGCACACTGGGGACAATGAGGACGGAGATGCTGGGAACTGCTGTGCAGAGACGTTGGAGAGGAGCGGAGATCCAAAGGCGGAATAATGCTGCCATGCTCGCATCTTGGTCTAATCCTCGCACTTCCGGCAGGTTGAAGTCTCCGGAGGCCAGCATGGGGTGTTCGATATCGAGAAAGGGACCACTCAGAATGAGGGCATCAGCCATGTGTTCTGAGGCTTTCTCACAGATAGTTTGGAAAGGTTCGAAGTCGAGATTGTCGTCGGCCGTGTATGGTCCAGAAGCTATCATGATGTTCAGTGGCGTTGAAGTGGAATCGTCTGAGGTTTCAAGCTTCTCATTAATTGCCATTACGTCACTGGGAACAGATGAAGGCATGGGAAGCTGTGGAACTGAAAGAACCTCTTTGACTGTGAAGTAGAGACCAGAGGCGTTGGTGCCACGCAAAGCAACCACTTGACTAGGGAAGAATTGGTATGATAGCAAAGTGTCGACTTTCAAAGGGATCCGCAGTCCGGCACCCATCCGTCTTGACATCTCCAAGACCAGAGAAGCAGAGTTTAGTTTTCCCTCTGCAGTATCGGATGCGATTCTTCCAACGGCAATAATCTCACTGGTACTTTGTGCAGCGGCATTGCCAAACGCGGAGTCATCAAGATTATGGTATTTTTGGACCAGCGCTAAAAAGTCATCAATTCGTTCGTCCAGAACCTCTGAGGAATCTGACAGCCGCATCGCCATAGGCTTATATGCAAATTTCTTATACTCGGTTCCGGAGATCAAGCGAAGTCGGGCTTCTGAGAATGGTGCGAGAGGCGCGTCGGCAGAGGGGAGATGGTCGTTCAACGTCTCGACGATTTGACCTGCGTTCTGCCTTTCGGAAAATGGGATTCCTCTGCAACATTCGTTAGCTACGGATGCTGGTCGGGGAAGAGAACTTTGGCCGTACGGAAATCCGTCCAGCTTTCCTCCTTTTCCGGGTGTTTCGCTCGTAGTCTCAGGTCGGCTGAGCTTTCTCGGCATGGGAGAGTCGAAGTCAGCTTTCCTCTTTACACTCCCATTTCGTCGCGGAAGTGCATTTGGCGTGAGTTCGTCGAGCCTATTTTTTCGTCAGTTCTAGCTACTCATGTTTCCCTGCAGACTCGCTGAGGGCCTCACGAGGGAGAACATACATCCCGAAAACGTCACCGTTGCCGCTAGCCCTGGGTGTAGCGTGGACTACACTCTTTCTCTCGGACTTGGGACCACTCTTCGCGATCCCTCGCTCCACACCATCCTGGACATCCTTTGCAAAAAGACGTGCCGTTTCCAGGTCAAGTTTCGTCTCCTCGCTGCCCATCTTCAAACAATACACCTCCCACTTGATAAATAGCTCGTCCGCGGTCATCGAGTGCAGGCGCAGCGTGGACTCCAAAACACCCAGGATGTCGGGGGACAGCCCCCGGCCCGCGGGGTCGAAGACTGCATTGAGGTTTTCTTTCATGTCTGTCATGGCGAACGCTTAGAGTTGGAAGAGCATTGTAGGATTGAAAATGGGTTTGACGCGTTGCAGTGAAAATCACGCGTCCGGCGAGCGAAATGTGGGGGGGTTTCTAGCGCGTCGAGGCTCACGCCTTGGCGCTCCAAGCCCTTCCTCTGCGTTTGGGGGCGTACACCCAATCCTTAGGCTTGAATGCGGCCTTGTAGTAGGCTCATGGTTCAGTTGTCAGAGGGTAAAATGATGACAGTTTGAATTTCGAAACTGACGTTGGCTTTTGGTTGTGCCCGCCATTGATTCATATCTTGATATTTTCCTGCAAATGTGATGTTTGGTATCTGTTCAATTATGTCCAGCACTTTCTCTCTATTCATTGTTCTGATTTCCGTTTCCCACCGTGAGATAGCAACCCGCTTACCGTCCAACCAGAACGCCCAGACAGATGGTCCTTGGAACGCCGGGCTAATGCGGCCCAGCTTCCTGGGAAGTCTGAAGTCATCATTCATTAAATGTGTAGTTCATTCCTCTTGACCTTCGACCAATAGGTACTGTAGAATGTCGCTGAGTGACAAAACACCCTTGAGATAATTGTTCTCATCTACCACCATCAACCGATGGACTCGTGATTTCTTGATCGTCTCGAAGATTGTGTCAAGCCCGTCTTCTAACGAGCAGCAGTATATCCCAGGATGATTTGGTGACCGGGCGGAAAGAGCTTTGCCGACCGTCCAAGTGAGATTTCCATAGTCTCCAGTCTTGAGAATTTCGATTACATCGACAGCTTCGAAAACATTCAGAAGGACACCTGGGACGAAGTCAGTACTTTCATGGCGCCCCGCGAATAAGTCTTACCCACCTTCCGTCGTCACCACCGGAACGCTTGATATATTTTTGGTCACCATTTCGTCTATTACATCCAAGACCGTTGTATCCATACTACAACGGACGATGTTCCCGTAGGTACCAAGTCTGATAATTTCTAGCGGTTTTCTGAGCATGTCGGTTTCCTTGACATTCATCGCGATGAATTTGAGAATTCTGTATTGGGTGATAACGCTAGTGATCATGGTTCTCTGGGTGTCGCTATCATATGAGACCAAAGGAATTCGACGAGCTCGGGACACTAGTTGTTTCCGCAGAGCATCATATAGGATGGCTTCCGGTGAAGCCGACACGGTCTCCGGAGGTTTGACGTTAAGGACTTTCTCGACATCTTTCAACGTATCAGCGTCATATTTGCTTCTGATTTTGTTCGACTATCCTCACCTTTCAAGTCGCTGAGTAATAGGTTATCAACGTCCTTCAGCTGGTCGGCATGTAGATTATAGTATCTGACGACGTTGAGGTAGTCGTTGACGGTGAGCAAACCGGCATAGGTCGAAGTGGTCGAATCCCATAGCGGCGCAGAGACGATACCTGTGTCCATCGTCAACACATTCCTTTCAACACCGTCATTCTGTCACATACCACACTGAACCAGAATGTTGAGGCTCTCTTTGACCGTGAGACCGACATCAAGCTCAATAAGTCTGAAGCTGAGAGGTAGGACTTCATAACAGTTACGCACTCTCAGGAAATCCCGTATAGCTTTCTATCCGGAAAAATCAGTCTTGACCATCCCACGTATTGTGGAGAGTTATGTCCTTACCAAGCCGGCTCTTTCATCTCTATCGATGGGTCGATCAGGTTTCGCAGGGGCGATTGGTCGAGATGTGGCTCTTGGACGAAGCAAGTCTGATGGACGGACAAAGGTGCCCTCGTGACCATGATGATGAATGTGGGCTGCAACCGGCGGATGAGGATGATCCGCAGGAGTAGGTTGGCCGGTGGACATCTGATTCACCTCATCGCTTTCTGCCATGGCGACCGATCAAACGGCATCTTTTCCCCTTGAGAATAAACTCTTTGGTACGCAGTTGAGTGTGCGTTGCGTGTGCGTTTCGCTAAAGATAGGATCGATGGCAAGTCAGAATTGTGGAGAAGGCGGGCAACCAGAACTCGAGGGACAGAAAAGATTGGGGGCTAAAGGAAGATGGTCGCTGGATCCTATGCAAGACTGGCAGTGCAAAAGCAAACTGTCTTTCCTGTCGTTTAGGGATTCTCCTCAGGGTTTCTGATCAGAGGAATGGAGAATGGGATATGGCATGAGGGATTGGCGCGGTTCATGGGGGCTGGGGTTGAGTGGGCTGTTTTTTCGCTTGCGCTGACCATTGGCGCAGACGGGAGTTGCGCTGACATGTGATTGTCCTTTCACTCATCTCAACAAGAAACTTATACAATTCACCTGTTGGACTGATTAATATCTATTCCTGAGAATGCTCTTTCTGTTTACGCTACGCTCTAACATCCGTGGCCTCTGAACAGTAACCCAACACTGTACGGTTATTCATGACATTCGCAGTCCCCCCACTCCCACCGTAGCCAGGCTCATGTTGATGCCTCTACCACTGCCTTCTCGCACTCAGCCAGACTCCTCTCCTCGCCTCCCTTGAGATAACCTTCATACTCGCCGATCTTCTTTCCTCCTTGCTCCCATCTGCTGCGATACTCCGACCTCCTTAGTTCACACAGATCATTGAGTGCTGGCCAGTACTCTTCATGAGAATACTCAAACTCGACATAACCACCGCTCTCTTTCAATAACTGCTCCCGCGGCACGTGTAAGCCCATATCTTCGTTGAATTTGATCTTCTCCCGCGTCAATGGATCAATGAATGGTGTGATCAATTTGAAAAAGCCCCAGATGTAAAACGGAACATTGGTCACGAGAGCACGTCCGAGACGCTCGGGATAATGATTCTGCAAAATATTCAAGGTCTGCTTTCCCTGAGACAGTGTCGCACCTTGTCCAGACTTGGTCTCCGCAAAGTTGATGAGTAAAGCCAAGGTCTCTTGTCCCGGAGGCATCAAATCAATGGTCCGCTCCAGCATAAACACGAGGTGCTGGATTTGGCGATCACTTCGTTCCGTATTCTGCTTCGAGGGTCGCAAATACAGGCATGTTCGTCCATGGTTATCCCAACCCAAGATCACTTGCTTGCCCGTGGCATTTTCAATAGAGATGTAGTCCTTGGTGTGTTTCTCCAATCCGTATTCGCGCCGCCAAACCAGTGTATTCTTCAATCTTGTTTCTGCTTGAGCCACATTCCAGTTGGTAGCTCTTAAATAGCGTAATAGACATTCTCTTGTCATAAACATCTGCTCGGATTCGGTTAGAGGTGTGGTTTTGGATCCTCTAGCAGAGCTCTCTGGAATTTCCGTCCACGCAGACACATTCTTGAGCAGTGTTGCATATTTTGCCTCTTGATCTGTAGACAAGGCCGGCCTTGGAACTGGCTTGGAAGTCTCGAGAGGTTCTGCGAGAGGTTTCTTGATGAGGCCATCGGCTGAGGTGCGTGGTAGCTTCGATGGATTTGATGAAGAAGGCGCAGGCAGGTTTTCCGTTTCGCTTGCCATCGTGGCAGCTGGGGCAGCGGGTGGAATCTCTTCTTCAGCCCCCGATTCCGCCGGAGGCTCGGCCTTGGGTTGAGCAGGTTCTTCGTCGAGCCTTACCTGACTCACACCAGAGGCGAGGTCGGTAGCAGCCTTTTCAGGATCTGTCGATCCATTGAGGATCATGGGAACATTTACGACCTCCACAGCCATTTTGTGGGGTGCTGGTAGAGGCCAGTCGAAGAGGAGGAGCAATGGGTCCCAAAGGGTCAGGATTGCAGAAGTTTTACATGTTGACTGAAAAAGTGCTGAGGCTGGTTTCGGAACTCTCAAGCCACACCGCCTTGGACCCCTCTGACCTGGATAGGAGACCTAGAACGAGTTAGCTAGAAATACGAGGGAAGGTATTACGCCGTGAGTTTGACTCTTATAAACATATATATTGAGGAGCGATCCCTGCCTCTTGAACATCACATATCCAAAGACACCGTGATAGCAAATATCCATTGACGCCTGATGGTATAAATTCATCCTTCGTAATCACTGGCCATGTATAGGGCTTGAAGTTTGGACATAGTTGACAAATATCAGAGCGCTGCCAGGAACAAGTAACGTAATGATCAGCTCAAAGCTTCGCCTTTGGTCGTGCTTTGCTGGTTCCGTTTTGAGGCATCTTTCTCCATCTAAGACACCCTTATGATCTAGCAGCGATTCTGGACCCAGTATCAAAAGCACTGGTCCATCTTCTTTGGTCATCTCCGCTAGTCGGAGTTGAATTGTATCTTACCGATTTGGTGGAAGGCCAATCTGTGAAAAGTGAAGGACTTTCAACTTGGTTCCTTGTTGTTCCGTAAAGATAGAAAGGTCCACAATATGCCATTGTCTTCTCCGTTGCATTCATAAGCTTATTTGTTATCCCATATGTCCAGTAACTGTTCAATATCTCCCCACTATGATAGAGTTGCCATGTAACGATCTTTCAGTGTATATGATATGTCCCTTGCAGCGTTACCCATAGGGTAGAATATGTCATCTAAATTTTCTTCATTGGCAGTTGCATAAGAGACGAGGTCCCGGACGCCATTGATGCGAGATCAGAAAGATAACATCTTCAGATTCTGTTGGGCAACAGATAATCTTGAACAGAGAATGAAGTGCAAGAAGCTTGATGCAAGGAGACTTTTGGATAAAATACTTGGGCCAACAAGCATGGTACCTGAGAAGAATAAAGAGTAGTAGCATGATTTGGGAGGGCTCACATTTCAACCCATCGCTTATCACATTAGCAAAGGGGCCACACTCGGGGCTTCTCAGTCTACTAGAGTTCGCCTTGAATGGCATTGTCCAAGGACGAGTACACGAGGAAAATTGTCCCGTGTTGACGAATTTGCATTGCAGCTGATCAACGACGATCACCTCAATATCTCATTCATATGAATACGCTTGTCTCTATGCAAAGAATTGGGAGAGGAAGATTCGGTGCATGTCATTTTGCTCCGCCGTAGTCAACGTCTGCGCAACCTCAACTTTTCCGAGCATTGGTCATAGATCAATTCCAACCTGAGTTCGAATAAGGCATGCCTCGCCATTACGGCCTTCTGAATCCTAGACGCATTCTCATGATCTCATGAAATCTGGATATTTCAAACCAAGAAAATGCCGCTCCCCATGCCTAATCCCGCAAAGCGGATGACCGCAAACCCAGCCAAACCCGTTGCAAGGTATCGTCCAGGAAAACCAGTTGCGGAGCAAGAATCATCTGACGAGGAAGAAGAATCCGTGGAGGAACAGCAACAAACACAACAACGAAAGCCTCAACCAGCGAGACCACAACCTATAAGACCTCAAGCTGCAGTAGAAGAGGAAAGTGAAGATGACGACGAAGAGGGATTTGTGACGGAGCTAGAAGATGGAGATGGAGATGAAGACGCGTCCCCCAAATCACCACAACAGCCAATAAAGCACTCATCCACTGCTTCAATACCACCGCCCATCAAGCGAGGAGAAACAAGTGCAGAATCTGAAGAAGAGGACGAATCAACAGAAGAGGAAGAAGAGAGTTCGTCCGAAGACGAAGAACCGCAGCGAAAGTTCCAACGTCCGACGTTCATCAAAAAATCAGACCGCAAACAATCATCCGCAAACACCTCCGCAGACTCTGTAAATGGGGCCCCTATGAGCTCTAGCGCCGACCCCGAAAGTGACAGGCAATCCCGCCGCCTCGCCCAAACAGACCTTATGATCAAAGATAAACTGGAACGCGACGCCCTGGCACGTGCTCAGGGAAAGAAAGCATGGGATGATGACGATGAAATCCTACCCGAGTCCATGGTCGATGATACCGACGGCCTGGACCCAGAAGCCGAATATGCAGCTTGGAAAGTGCGGGAGTTGAAGCGGTTGAAGCGCGACCGCGAAGCCTTGATTGCCCGGGAGAAGGAACTCGAAGAGATTGAGCGGCGTCGCAACCTGACGGCTGAGGAGCGCGAGAAAGAAGACAAAGAGTTCATCGACAAACAACGGCGGGACCACGAGGATAACCGGACTGAGGCCCAGTTCCTTGCTCGCTACCACCATAGTGGCGCGTTCTTTCAAGGCGACGAGACCGCGGACCATCTCAAGCGGCGGAACATTATGGGGGCACGCTTTGAAGACGACGTCCTCGACAAATCTACATTGCCGGAGTACATGCAGCTGCGGGACATGACAAAACTAGGTAAGAAAGGCAGGACAAGGCACAGAGATCTCAAGGGCGAAGACACTGGACGATTCGGCGAGGATGTGAAGAGGTGGCGTGGCAGTGGTGGTGCTGGCGGCTTTGGGAATGGCCAGGATGGCGCTGCTTCGAATTTTGATACAAGAGGTCTCGACGAGAGATTCCTCCCTGATGACCAAAGGGGAGGGGGCGCAAGTGGACCAACAGGCGCCAATGCGAGCGCTGTTGCCCCGAGACAAGATAGGAATAGGGATAGAGTCAGAGACAGAGAGAGGGATTCATATCGAGATAGTGAATATGAAAGGAATCGGGATCGTGACCGTGATAGGAGGAAACGATTCTACTCGCGCTCACGGACTCGGTCGCGGTCTCCGCGCAGACGGAAAACGGATTGGGAATCTCGAGATGAGTATCATGCCAGAGATCGTGATCGTGATCGAGAGGGCGAAAGACACCATGGGGTTAAGTCATACTGAGGCTGCATCCCTAAATGACCAGGCCTTGCGTCTTCTTTCGGCTCGACTTAGCTTATGTAGGAAAGAAGAAAGGGAGAGCAGAAAAGATCAAAAGTATTCGGATATGAAAACATGATAGCATGGTATGTCTCTGAAGAGTGCTATGAAACTGAACTTGACTTGGGCGAGCGGGCAGCTTCAATGACATCTCTTGCGAGAGTTCATTAATGTCGATTCCATCTAGGTGTATGCCATTCCCGGGAGATAAGGACCGACCAATATCAAGGTAGGGATTGCTCAGGGCCACATCCAACTCAATGTACCCCCTTAGTTCTCGGCGAAAGTCTTGATTCTCACATTGCCAGTAAATTTTTTCCACATTCGCTCGTCCCTTTATGCCTATCTTTCTTCAAGCCCAAAATTTTTCCCTCGATGTAGTCCATCATCCGCCAGAATGGTTACAGCATGTGGGATGCCCTACAATGACCTTGTTGCTGATCGAAGGTGGCTTTGGGGCCCAAGCATGGGAGATGGAGTGAAAGAGGAGAGGAAAACTAATGCCGCCAATGTTCAAGATATAAGTCCCCAGTCTCGAAGACCCGAAGAAAACGGAATCCGCTGCCGTCTTTTCCCGCCACAAGGAACTATATCACCCAATCCAACCATATCCGGGGGGCACTGGCATTTCATACCCATTTGAAAGTCTCACGATGTCTTGCCATGTCAAATGGTACTACCTCCACTGTTGAACTGTGCGGTGACTGGCACTAGCTGGAATAGTCTTGATATCCTGCATCACGAGACGTTCACCAGGGTGTTCGGACGCCATGCGGACACCCATTTCATGGCAGTTTGATGACAGTGTTCCTCTCACACGGAGCAGGATTATTGTCAACGGTACCGGAGCATCGAACGCAGAGATTCATCGCAGAGCTGCTCTCAATGCAAACGCCGCTCGTTTGCACCATCTGAGAGGCATAAGAACATGGACTTCTCTGCCGGGTTGGAAGATCTTTCCTTCTTTCCATACTCTAGCAAGACAACACCTCTAAGATCGATCAAAAACCTCCAGACGCCCCGATATATCAAATACATCGGGATCAGAACCGAGAACGAAGACGGTTGTATCAGGCAAGCTCCTTGAAAAAGGTATCACTGCATTTTGGCATTTTGCAAAGACCAATCCTGACCTTAGTCATTGCAGGAATGTTCGTTCAAACCCGAACCTCCTTCAGCTTCGTCATCACACCTACCCAGGTAGAGCCTCGGCCACCACAGACGCCTCCTTTGGATCAGTCGCAAGAGTTCCTCAGCGTCAATGATACGAGCGCGATTTTGGGAGACAATGGGTGCGATGTTAAATCTCACGACTTCGGCATCGCAAAGCCGGATCCGACTAAGCCTAAAACACCAACCCCAGATCAGCCTCGGGGTAACCGACTTGATTTCGACCCAATCAGGCCGGAGACACCCCCTCTTGGCCAGCCCCAGGGTTAGCGGGATGCATCGTCTAGCATCACCGTCGCAGAGCTTGACAACAACATTCCGTTAGCCGCACAGACTTTCCCCGGCGTAGAGCAAACATCGTCATTCAGACGGCCAGCTGAACACCGGCATAGATATGCCAAATCCATCAGAAAAAACAGGATTGGGCAGATTATTGAGTATAGCGACCTTCGACGCAAAGGGAGTAAGCTCAGCGTATGGTCGAAACGACAAGGACCGTTACCATACTAGTAAGCTCGATCAAGTCTCCAGGGGCCAAGCGCGGAAACTTTGGTTGAAATCCATCGACCCTGAGCCTTTGCTTGCTGTTAGCACGTAGATAGCAGAGAAACTCATCCCTGACTATCTTCAAACCCATCTCGGGTTCCTCCAGCGCGGATGCTAAGATTCGCTTGTTTGGTTTTTCGCAACAGTCTCGATCCAATCATTGTCATCCCTTAATCCCTTGTCTCTCTAACTCCTTCTCCCGCTCGAGAACATAGTCCTCGAACTTGATCAAGAAAACCGTTCGGTTCGGCCACATATCGGTCCCCGTGTTATGCGCCGAGGCTTTACACTCGAAGCCAGCGCCATCACAAATTCCCTCTATGATTCCTGCAATATAGGCCGCCACACTGAGTTGGTTCATTTCTTTAGGCACCGAAATATACTGATTCGTCAACGGTGTGTTGTCGATGATCATATATTCGCCCGGATTGGTCGTCGACTGTTCCAGCGAGTCTGCCGGTCGTGAAAACAGCAACGGGTACAATTTCGTAGTAAGCAGCGTGAGCAGCGGGAGTAACCGCAGTGGGCGAGTGGCACCTGTTCCGCTTGAACTGCTCGTTGATGAACTTGAGCTGGAACTGCCCGCGGGACTGGCACGATAGAGCAATAGGTCCAGCAACTTGAGACCAAGAGGGTATCCTTGTTCATTCAATCTCTTTTCAAAGTCCTGAATGCCCTTGACTCGGCGGTGAGCGTACGAGACCATTTCCATGAAGAGGTATGCGAAACTGGCGCGGGAGAGTTCGGCATTTCGAGAGCGATTGAGGTTACGATCGTAGATGGTCTTGCGGGTCGACGGGTACCGAAGGGTAGAGGTCGCAGTACTGGTTGGAGTTGAGGTGCCGCCTACAATGGTGCTGCTGGAGGTTGAGTATTGAGAGAGATGACGGGACGGCGAGGATGTGTGAGAAGGTGGATATGAGCCCATGGTCAAGCCTGGAGGAGGGGCAGCCATGCTTAAACAGAGTAAGATCCGATGCGGAGGGTTGGGGGGTCCGAATAGTAGTCGAGGGATGAAGGAAGACAAAAGCGTCAAAAAAAGTCCAGAGCAAAGTGGGCACAGATAATTTACCAAGGTTCACCGAGGTTCCTTTTAGGTAGGAACTTCAGCCTTGCGCCATTAATCGTTGACAGGTCGTGGTCGGTCACGATGGTATGCTATGCTTCGTTGGAGACGAGCTTCCTGCTCTTTAATTCTCTTAAACTGATTCAATATGCTTGTCATCAATCTGTTTTCTACGAGCTCTATCACTCAGTTCTTGGGATCCGGCCTGTCCGCCGCTTCTTCCTGTATTGGAGTCTCTTTCTTCAACTCACTTCCTCCACCTTATCCCCAGCCCATTCATGAAACCCCTTTTGTCGTTGCCTTGAGTTCCATTGTAGTGTTCTCGAGATACTCTTGACCCATTCCTCGCTTCGTCGCCCTGGCGGCATCACATTTGCGAACGGATATCTTGACGCCGAAATTGTGACATAATCCCCAGGAAACAATTCAATTCTACGCCAGTCAGGTTAAACATCCCAGAAATGAGAGTATTGTGACTTACCTTTCCCTTCCATCAAAACTGGCCCACGAGTTGGCTCTCGCATCGTAAGGGACACCAAGTCGAAGCACCATAGTATCCGGAAGAATAATGGGTCGGAATGAAAGGGTATGTGCACAGATTGCCGTGACAAGAATGACAGGATTCTCAGGGTGGCATAATGATCCGCCCGCTGCGAGATTATAAGCCGTGGAGCCAGTTGGAGTGGCGACACAGACCCCATCAGCTTGAACTGTTGTCAAATGTTCTTCGTCTCCAAAGAGTTCAGTGGTTGACATTGTCGGATTGGGCCCACGATCAACCACGACATCGTTGAGAATTTCGAAAGTCCGGTCTGGTTTATGTGTGTTTCGATCGTCCGCTTCCTCGCCGATGAGCTCCTCCACAATATCTCGATGCTCGGCATCATCATCTCGTTTGTGAGACCGCATGACAGTGCCCTCGAGTCGTAATCGAAGACTTATCGTGACACCATCCTTGAGGGCCTGTGACAGAATATGTTGGTAGCCATCGAAGTCGAATTTTGTCAAAAACCCCAAGGAACCCAGGGCAAAGGACAGTACCGGGGGCACAACCCTCTGAAAGAGCCAACTCGCATAAAGTACTGTCCCATCGCCACCCAAAGTGACCACGAAATCGAATGTGTGAGGATGCTTCCGGGCCAATTCGGTATCCCAATATTTCAAGCGCTCGGCGTACGAGGGATCCTCAGCGATCAACCCCTGGGCATCGAAAATCTCATTGTCCTTCATCGTATCTTGCACATAGACGATGTAAGGCACGGATCGATCTTTGGACAACAGCCACCGAGCCACCTCTCTTGTCTTTGCAATCAAAGTCTTGTCATATACTTTGGTGAGGAGGAAGATGGCTCGAATCTTTAGCTTCACTTTTAAATTCCTCAGTCTCTTTGCTAACGATCTTACACTCATGGCCATATCACTCAACTGCTTCTTCGTAAGCAAGCGAGACTGCGTCGCCCGTATCTCATCTCTTCCCGAGGCATCTCCATTGGCTTCTGACTGCATGCCCCGATCAACCTCATCGATTTGTTCCAGCTTCGATTCAACTTGGGGCTGTTGACCTAGGGAGGTATTCTCTACCATCTTGTGGACTAGGCACTGCGATTTGGTGCGAGGCGCATGATGCCTTACCGGTTTCTCCACCTTGGGTGTCTCGGAAAGGACGACAGAAGATTTGCGGCGGCGTACACTGTCGGAGTCGAAAACGACCTAGTGGCCAGGTTTTTCCTGTCAGTCTGCGTTGAACTCAGGACGTTGGCGGACTCACTTCGATCTTGCGGTTGTGTTCATCTTCGCTGCTGGAATCACCATGGTCCTTGACGATTGTCAGTCTTGAACTATGAGGCTTTGCTGTTCAATCCATACATACATGATCTGGCAAACACTCGCTGATCCTCCTGCTTAGGTGAGGGGCACCATGCGGCGTCGACATATTTGCACCGCCACAAAATTCTAGGATGAAAAAGTGACAAGTTGAGGAATTTTACAAAGGGTAACCTTCAATAGCCTTGACCATAAGACGTTATGAGGAGGTGTACCGTTTGTCCTTGAGCGAGGGTTGCAGTCGAAGCAGATCTGGTGCACCCGCCCCCAATGACGACGATTTGTAGTTGACGGAGAGAGTATGTAAGCATAGGATGCAACCAATGCGGAGCTTGCCTGCATGACTCACCAAGTCCCAATTCGGAAAACGGCATATAAGCTGGACAAAGGGATTTTGAGTAATCTGAATGGAGTGGGACGCGCAAACAGGTTCTAAAATCTTCAAGATAGACAAGTTGTAAAACAGTCATGTCATGCTTATACGCTGTGTGACGCTATTTATTTGACCGCCGCCTGAATGCTTCTCATTGAACAATCTGAACAGCAAAAAAGCTTTGGGTATCATTTTTAGGCTTTCGCCATCAGTCATTAATCCATAGCTGCGGCAATCTGGTTATAGAGCGGACACTATAGGAGCATCTGTTGGGTGCTGTTCTTCTGTACGGCTGGTAACATCACTGGCCGTCCTCATGGGCAGGAAAGGAATTTCTTTATGCAGCTCGCCACCGATTAGCGGTGGCTCAACTGGAGAACTTGATTCCGAAGGCCAGGAAGGTGTCTGAGGTGACTCGGGGGATGATGGTGTGAGGGTCGACGAGCGTCGTGGACTAGAGTCCAAGTCACTCTTTGAAGATTCGGGCAGGACGTCCGTTAGATCCTGGCATGCTTCTTCTTCCGCGCTTCGGGGATTCTCGTTATGTTCCGCAACAATCGACACCCTCTCTGCTGCGGCCTCCGAATGCGGTCGGAAGGGGATGGATTCGTAAAATAACATGAAGCCATTTCCTCGACTCAGAACTTCTTCTTCGGTGAGTTTGGTGACAATCTCGTCGTTGAAAGAATACCAATCTTTGCCACGTTTTCCAAGCGCAACGTAGTGGCCATTATCGTGTCGACCGAAATGCGTGACCAAACATTTCAACTCATACAATGCTTCAACATGATCATCGTTCTCGTCAAGAGGAGCACACCACCGACGCAAGAACCTCAATGTACGAGGGACTCTCACTGGGGCTGTGTTTTTTTGTTGGTTTCCATATTCATCAAAAATGCTTCGATTAATGTGAAGAACCAAGTCCGTCGGCAGTCTTCCTACTGTTATCTGCTTCGCCTTTGTCCGCAAGACTGGTTTTCTTCGTTGCTTTGACATCTCGTCTGTTTCCTTGGACTTTCCCACTTTGCCATTCGACCCTTCGGTTTCAGCGTAAGCCAGCTCTGTACAATTTTCACACTCAACGCCTTCTACCTCCTCTGGAGCAGTATATTCGTGGAGCAAGTCCTCGACATCCGATGGGCCCCGTAGACCCATGTTTAGAGTCAGGCAGTTGAATTGTGTCAGAGACAACCCTTCGGTGAACTTGCAAGTCTCACATTCGAGAATCTGTGCGGTCAGACCGTCGATGGGATTTGGCATTCCAAGGGGTAGAAGATTGGCGGCGGCTTCTTCTTTGGCTTGAGAAGTCTGCGAAATATGGGGATCTTCCAAGGGACTGCTTGTCTCTTGCTGAGATTTGTGTATTCGGGCGGCGCCTAGACACTCTAGACCGGTAGTTTTGGAGCGTTTCATGACTTTGGCATATGCATTCGCTTCCTTCTCCACAGCGTCCATGACTTTTGAGAAGTATTCTTGAGCGTCTTGCTGCTGCCAACTATCCATTGATTTGAGAACAGTAGGCGTCCACAAGACATTCTTGCGACAACCTGAATCGGCAAGTTTTTGGAGAAAATCCACCAGGGCTCGATGCGTTGCCGCTGGAACATCGTATTTGTCACATAATTCCAAGCTGCTTTCCATAAATTCCATAAACGCGGGTAAGGAGGCCAGTCCCTGCAGGACGCTGTTTTGATAGCAAGAGTTGTCCCAATTACCCAATCCAGGAGGACCAACGTCATTTCCCAGTGATATGTATCCTCCTACCCCCGGAATGCCGCTGATCTTTCGCAGTGCGATCGGGATCGGCGGTTGTCCACACATTCGACGGAGGGCCTCTTGTTTTGCAAGCATATCCCCATAACGGGCTTTGGTGAATTTTGCTTCTTCAGGAGCCAAACGGCCCAGTCGAATCATCCCATATTGCATGGCGTAGATGAGCGGTGAGGGAATGAGGTAGACAAATGATTCGTAGAGGGATCGTCTGATGGTAGATGGCCAGGCATCAAAGAATGAGAGAACATAATATCCTAGGACGAGAAGGGCAAGAGTCGAAATGATTTTGGTTTCGATGGGATAGGAAGTCCTTTGTGAAGGAATCTCATATAACGGGCTCTTGTCCCTAACCAGGAGGCTGCTCATGTCGAAGAAAGGGAACGCGTCGGCGGGAGACCTGGGTCACGATCGGAGAGCCTGGCATATGGTCTAACACGAGCAAAATAACGTTGGGGCTTATTTATTGAGGATTTTGAAGGAGTGTGAAATCAATTTCACGGTCGTAGCCACTGGCAGGCTGCTCAGATGACGAGCAAACAATGAAAGGGAGAGGCAAACGTTGCTCGTGAATCAACCTCATTGGCAGGCCTGCGTTCATGCTTGGCGGTTTCTTAACCGACTTGACGGCCAACAGCCTTCTTCAATAAGCCCACCAGAGCATTGATTATCATACTATATAATAGGAATTATTTGTTCAGGTACAACAAGAAACATCATACTTTCCAGTTTTGCTCCACAGCTTCGCATTTTCGTTTTCGCGGTATGTTAAAGCAGGAAGGACTCACTAACGAGGTTTTCACTACGAATCTGTAGCAAGTCACCTGTATCTTGAGGATGCATATCGATGGGATTTCTAGCGTCTCTTGCCTCTTGTGCAATTCGTTTGCGTCCTTCCAGCTCCCTGATGGCGGGCCCTGGATCGCCCGTGGCATTTTTCACCCACCATCGCTCCCACAACCACTCCAGCGCTTGCAAAGTCATTGCCTTCAAGTGCATCAGATTAGGAATGTCACCATGTGTGACCTGATGCCGTAGATCCACAAATTTCTGAGGCATACCGATGGTAGCGGCATGAGCATACATTGAGCTTTCTCCCCTGGATGTTGACGTGGTCACATCCTCCTCTTCGATATCATCTGGAGCCAATTCCGCCGCATGTGCACGGACAGCATCCCGGTCGACAAAGCCATTGACAAACCTAGCAAAGGCCATTGCATAAATGCTTTGCATGGCCGACTCAGATATGCCTCGTGATTGCCTCTCTGGTTCATCGTGAAGTAATGCTTCGGTCAGACTCGCGGTCGCCAGGAGCGCGGGTGGGAGTTGGCCGGCCTTGAAGAGCCAGAGGTTGACCTTATCAATAGCTCGTTGGCGCATGTCCGACGGTGGGCCTGAAAATGCGTCTTGTTTCGCATGCTTGGGGAAAAACCAGTCTCGGACCATGGCCAGTTCGGAGTCGTGTCTCCATGGTGGAAATTGCAAGATCATCGTGGAGTTGACCCTAACTCCAACGAAAGTCTGGGCCAGCCGAAACTCATCGGACGTCGAACAAAATAGGTCATTCGGGCGAAACGTGTCTGGAACGAAGGGGGCGGTAAGAGCAGTTTATCGTCCGAGGAGCGATATTCATTGGATGAGAATGAATTCGGGCGATGTCCAAACCGAGATGACAGAGAGTTTTGAGCATCGGATGGTCATTGGCTGGGAATCGAGCACATTTCTCCACATGAAGTTGAAGATCTAGGGGCCGCTCGACGTCGTGGGGTTCAATAACTAATACATCATTGCTCGAAGATCTAAATATCTAAAGTGGCTATCTGGTCAACTCTGGTCTGGTCGTTCAAAGGGGTATCATCGCTACAAAAACAAGTCGTGAATTTGTGTGAAAAAAAAAAAAAAAAAAGTTGGAAGCCAATGACCGCCGGAATTCATCACATCGTGACTTAAATCCAGTCGTAATCAGGGTATCCCGCAGGATAATATGCACTGTTCAGTTGCCTCAGAGTAGCCAGGTATTTGGAAGCAATCGAATCCGCCTCCGGCTGCATTAAATGGCTGGCAATAGATTGAGGGCCATAATCGACGTTGCCCGAGGAATCCACTGGCACCCCGGAGACATTGTCGTCCTCCACATTTTCTTGCTCCGGCGCGTCATCCTCGTCGTCCGCGTCCTCTTCACGTCCCACGGGCTCGAAAGACTCCTCGAGTTTCAAGGACTTCCTTCCCTGCTGAGAAATGCCACCGAACAATAGTGAAGACGATTGAACTTCAGCCGGCGAATCGTATAGACCCATACCCACTAATTCTTCAGAGTCATCTTCTTTGGGGCTGAGGTCATCGTTGTCGAGGCGCAGCGTGTCGAAACCGATGTTCTGTACCGGTACACAATCTGGGGAAGCCGGTGCCGTTTGAACATTCGTCGTTATGTGCCGAGGGGCGAATTGCCAGGAAGGTTGAACGAAAGGTTGTTGATAAAACATATTGAAAGGATATGATGAGTCCACCCTGGGTTGACCCTGGTCCAGCCAGGTCCGTTCGTCGTGGCGGTGACTTTCGCGTGCAAAGGTCATGTCCTGGCCGGGAAGCTCGTCGAGGGGGGTGATGAGTTCTTGAATCTGAGGTTCATTCATCACGGGATAAGATATAGGAGTGACAAGGCCATTGACTTGGGCGGTGGAGAAATTCCAGGCCGACAAATCCTGTCCATTAACAGACGGGTTGACGGGGGTATTGAGGCCGTCGAAGGAGTTGGGATGCCAACTAACAGGTCGTGAGCGAAGGCCTTCTGGGGTTTGCCATTGTTGAGTCCTGGAACGAAGGTGATCAACTAGAGACCTGGTCCGAGATGACATCGTGGCCGATGTGGTGGTCCTCCTCCTCCCCAACGTTCGTGGACTGTTATTCCGACTGCTAGATTTGACGACTTTGTTGGGACGAACGAAGTGGGAAGATACGTTGGCTGATGGCACGGAGGACATGGGGTTGTACATCGCTTCTTGGAAAGAAGGGTTCCAAGGCTGAGAGAAATACATGGTTGGAAAGGGTTGTTGATGAATTAGCAGAGGAAAAGGCCAGCTGGATGGGAGTCCGAATCCATATCTACTCCCTCCACAAGAAAAGGTAATGGGGTCGAGCCGGGCTAGTAGATGCCAGCTAAGGGGAACAAAGATGAGATTAACCTGGCATGAGACTTGCGGCGAGACGTAGCAGTAGGAAGTAGTATAGTTAGGGAATATAAGTGTGGTGGACTAGGGCTTGACCAGGTGGACAATGACCCAGCACCAGGGTCGAAAGTGAAGTCAAAAAGCATGACAAGACATAGAATAGGTACCAGCCTAGGGATCGGTATGATTCGGCACGATCGACAGGTTGGTACAGTTTTGGAATGGACGTAGAAGCGAGCAAGCGAGATACGTCAAAAAAGGGCGGCTGCCAGAGTGTCTTATGTGGGGAACTAGGGATGAAAAAGTTAGAAGTGAACGGCAGGCCGGTAGCGGTCAGCCCCAGCAGCGCGCGAATTTCCGTGAAGAATACCTGGGGCAAAAGGTCAAACCTCTCAGCCAGGGAATCCAGAGCGGCAAGGGGAGAGAGTGCAGGGCAGTGATCCGAAGTGGGAGGTGGATCGTGCTGGATGGGGAATTGTCAAGACACGCAAAAAAAGATGTGGATTGGATCAAGTGACGGAACGAGGGGCGGAATGTTTTGGCGCCAACTGCAGCCTGGATCCAAAGCTGTGGCCTGTCAGAGTGTGTGAATTGTATCAAAAGAGAGGTTAAGATTGTCAAAGAAGCCTGCTCGTAACTGTTTTAGCACGAGGCGCCCGAGAGGATTCAAGCGTTGAGCCAGGGCCTGTGGTGCAGGTCGGCTAGCTTGTAGGGAGTATGACTTTTCAAAAATCCTATGCAGGACCAATCCCAATGGGGCCCTTCAGTCGAAGTACGAAGTATGGGAGCAGTCGTCACCGGAGAGGCGGAGGTACGTACCAGGGAGGTGGAAGGGCAAAGGTGGAGGCGGAGAGATGTTCAAGACCCGAGAGGCGTCAACGTCGAAAAATGATTAGCGGATGACAGTGAATGAAACGGGATATCGCGATGTATGATCAATACGGTGTGTAGTAGTAGAGGAGGTGGCCGGGCTTATAACAAGGTTTTGCATTGACGCGCCTCAAGATGACAAAAGGGGAGAATAAGGACGAGGACGAGGTTGAGGGTAGTGGGTCGGAGGGCTATGATCGAACTAGGGAACAAGACGATGGGAAAGGTGAGCGCAGCGAGGATCGAGGATAGGATAGCCACGTCGAGTCAGGGTATCGATAGGGAGTAAAGACGAGAAATGAGCCTGAGGAGGCTAGGACCTCGTAACGGAGCCCTGGACCGGTAGCAGTCGTAAGTCAATAGGGCATCTCAGAAGTTGATCGACAAGTGACTGAGGCAGAGAGACAGATTGTCGCTAGACCAGAGTCAGCCTGGGCTAGGCAGTTGGCCAACTTAGCCGCCATGGCCATGGGACATCGCCATCGGGTGGATGGAGGGTTACTGGGACTAGAACAAAGAGTCAACGGACCAGGGGGGTGGGGCACTCACCATGCGAAACGGAATTTGGCTGGAAGACGAAGAAACGAAAAGAAGCAACAGTCCAAAACGGCTGGCGGCCATGTGGAGTGGAACCGGTATAAATCCATCGACGACAAAGCGGGCGCCGGGTCCTTTGAGCAGAGGGTTCGAGATGCATGCATGCATGCATGCATGAGCAATGACAGGGATATGGTAAATGAAGAAAGAGTGGGAGAAAAGTGGGAAAAACTTAGTTTACCACACTCGCATGGACAGGGAGGACAAAGCAAAAAAAATGGAAAGATGGGAGATGGGGAATGGGAAGTGGAGCAAACATGGGTCCGGGCTTGGGCATCGAGTAGGAGATTGTTCTAGCAGGGGAAACAGGAAAAGGAAAATAAAAAAGCCACATTTGTGCATCATGCAGTAAAAATGACGAACTGCTCAAACTCCCTGCTGAGAAAATGTCCTTGCTAACATCCACTAGTACCCATGGTTAGCGTGCTAGTGAGCTGCCAAAGGACAAGCCGTGGTTGGTCATGAGGGGTGCCAGCAGGAGTTTCTACTTTGTTAGCTTTTGCAAGCGAGTCAGGGTCATAAAACCACTTGTCAACTTTTTTTGCATCAACTATCATTAGGCTCCTCCATATTGCTGGCGCTGGCCTGCAGCAATGCACTTTCAGCGATCCTTTGGGCGAGATACCCGCCTCCCTAGCCATTGTCCTCGGCCCTCCATCCCACCCATCGGGGCCTTGAACCGCGCCCGTCTTTCTTACGTCCCCTTAAGTTTTTTTGGACCTGCATCTGCATCCTGAGTCCTGACTCTAATTCCTCGCAACTCTGTGGGTCCTCTCTTTGCTTTCTCAATCCATCGTCCGACTACCCTGTCTGTCACAACCCTGGCACTTGTCAGCCTCTACCATAGTCCGTACACGTTTGGGCGCATTTCAGCTGCGACCACACGACACCACCGAAACCACCAGAGCCATAACCGCGTCAACCCGAGGTGCCCATCAATATCCTGCCCATCTACCTTTTTTGGTAATCGGCTTCCCCCTGGCGCCAAGCACGGAGTATTCCACTCCAATGGCGCAGTCTCAAACTCGTTGACCCCGTCACTTTCACCACCCTCGTGCCCACTGCCCACTTCAGAGTTCAACTTTCATCCGCCCACATAAGCGTAGATCTCATCTCTAGGCTTGTCCAAAGTCGCGTTGACCGGATTCCCAGTCACTCGAATCAAACTCCAGACCCGCCTACAATCCGTCCTCGGATGCTAGTCAAATCCCTTTTTTCCAAAATCCATCCCGCTCTTTGAAATCAATTGCCATCGCTGAGTAGGCGTCCACGAGATGCACACCCGATGCGCACAAAAGCAGTCAATTGACGGCGTCGTACCGCCTGCCTTGTAAGTCCTGTCCACCCGGATCGGTGATTTGGAGCATAAATTGCTACCGGCCTGAGCTCTGGTGAAGGTGCTCCGGGCAAATTTTTGCTTGCTCTACTTGGCTGGTTGGTCATCAATGATGATGGAGTGATGGTTACACTCTCTAGATTTAGCTTCAGGCGAGACAAGAAACACGTTCAGAGACAAGCCCTACGCATTTAGTGATGAGCCCCGACCTGCCACACTGCAAGTGACACCAAGGCCAGTGGCTTGCAGGCCCAGACGCGCGCCACAATACCTCGCTACGATGCTCTCCAGGCTTTCATGTCTGAGTTTCAAAAAAAAAAAAAACACCGATGTGAAATTGGCGTGATACGAACATAACCATCCCACAGCCAGACGCCGTCGCGGCTTACCGGCCGCCGCGCTATGTAAAACTGCTCACACAGGATGGCCTGCTTTTGTCACCTCCGCAGTCTCATCCCAACCTTTTAACGCTCAGAGGCATCACATTCACTTCGGTTGGAGATAGACGTCAATCACCGGCGTGACATTGGCTTTTTAACGAGAAGAGTCGAATGACGATCGAACAGGGCATTGGGCAAATTGTTGCTCGCTTCACCACCCGGATCGAGAAGGGCTTGGTGTCAAAACGTGCACGGCGGTGCAAGGAAGCGGGGCCCGGTCTCCGTCCCCTGGGTCGATCCTGGCGTCGCGTCATCAACGAATCCCCCATCAGAAAGAAAAACGGAATATTGGCCACCTTTGAGCCAACGTAAAGATTTCAAACGAAGCCTTCGAGGCCACCCCAAAGGGTTGCCGGCCCCGCTGAACCTGAGACCACCAATCGAGATGGCAGGTCATACAAAGTTACACTTTGAGGATAAGTACCCCCAGGGACCAAAGGCCCAAGCCAGGGGATCCACATGAATATGTATTCCAAGCTCACCCGCTCCACCGTCCACGTTCTCAGAAAGCCCTGGATTGTTCGCTGTTCTGACGCAAAGTCGTGTGAAATGGAACAACATTGCTCGCAAATGACTCAACAAAGGGATCAGAGATTTGGCCATTCAGAGTGGTCTTTTACGATGCCTAGCGAGCCCCGGAGGCTTACCGTCGCACACCTCCGGCAACCCCAGCTTGGGGCAGCATTGCATGGATCTAGTCCAGGATGGACGCACGGCATCGCACGGATCGGTTTCGGCATCATCCAAATGGACATAGTATCGTTCCAGTTAGGGCTTAACCTTGTCCCAGGAAACCAGGCCAGATGACTCCGCCTAATTGTTCACCGGGGGCCCTCTGTCTTTTGTTTGCAGGGATCGATTCACGAAGTCACAAATGTATTTCGTATTACCCGACACCACACCCAGTTCGCAAAATGCCCGGTGGAGTCAAGGTTGGTTGCCTTTGTCGATCCTATCAGGACGTCCAACTAAATTGCCCGTTAAGAAATCAAAGGACAACGACACTCAAACTCCCTCGGTTCAACCCGATGATGACAGCCCAATGACAAGTCCCAAAAACCTGCACTGCCTCCTCTTTGCTGATTTCAATTCCCTTGATCCTTTGGAAGCAATGAATGGTTCCTTCGGATATCCTTCCAGACAATCCCGGAACACTTCCTGCAATCTCGCGTCGACTCAAGAGCCTTAAGTTACCCTTTACGAGGGCTCGTGGATGGTCCAAGGCCCCATGTTTGGAAGTCGCGGTTTAGCTCTGGTGCGGATCAAGCCATCCTTTTAACTATGTCTCAGCTGACAAGACGTCTGTCTACTGTAAGCCAGCAGAACCAGCCCTCGCCAATTGGGTCAACCGATCTTCACTGCTAGCTTTTTTCCCACAACCGGCGTCATGAAAATGTTGGATTCTTGCCAATTTGATTCGAAACGAAATCATGAATTGAACTTCCTTTTGCAGCTCTCCCCCTCTGACGTCCCGAGTTACAGTGCTTCCGGTGCTTATTCTTGTGACGTGACGTTTATCGAAAGCATCGGGATAGCCGATGCGCAAGTTACTTCCCTGTTCAAGTAGGGGATCGGCTCAACACCAAGAATGATCTCATTCTTGTCACGCTAACTTTCTACAGCTTTTTGGCAATGACAACGAAACAGCTCTCCCCCTGGCCCACCTGACCAGATCATATCTTTATAGTTGTTCTGGCCCTCGGCCCATGTGCTGGTTTTTCCCTTTTTTTCCTGTCGATCATACCCTTTAACAGTAGCTTCGCCTAGTTCTGATTGTGCTGTAAATAATTGATCCACACACACGGGATGCGATCCCATGTGGAAATCTCAAGAATTCCGATGCATCAAATCACGGATCACGGGTCACCGTACTCCCTCCCAAAGGTCGAACCTCTTTTTTGGTGATCCTCCGTATGATTTTGTACGGCCTTCGTACCAAAATGTGATAATCCAACAAAGACAGACAACTCTCCCCCCTCGACACTCGCCTCGTACTCGCGAAGCAAGAAATTCGGCCACCCTGACTAATCTATCTGACCAGGCAAACATCCGGACCTTTCCTCCCGGGGAACACTTTGGAGGTCCATGATGCGGAACACGTACGAGTTTATGCTCAACCCGACTGGGGGCTCCTGGCAATTTTAACCTCGCTTACAGACTCCCAGCGTGCAGGATTTGCCAATGTGTTGGCGAACCATTCTCAAATACGTCCCGGTCGTCAGACTTTTTTCAGTGACGAAAAGAGTTAATATAGCGTATGCATTGCTATGGTCTCATGATAAGTCTCCAATCACTGCACAGCGAAGCCTGAACAGTCCAACATCAACTGCATGCCGGAGCTCCTTCACGAGCTCGAACGGAGCAGGGCATTCCGATGCGCTCTGCTCAAATCTAAATCCGTACTTCTGCGCAGTGATACTTCACACATCGGAATGAGTCCGGCTTGCCTCGATCTTACTAGCTCGAACATCTCTGGCATCCATGGATAGGAGAAGAGGTCTTTTTCGGTTGGACAAGTCATTTGTGATGAGTCAGCCTCAGATATGCAAGCATGATATTTGACGTCAAAAAATCTTTCAACACTATTCGGCCATCATCGGCAAACATGCAAATATCTCACGTCGTAGGCCAAATTCGCATGCGTCTCTCCCGGGTCTAAAAATGTGATTGAGTGGTAACAGGCGGGATTCCCAAATGGTCACCCACTTTAACGCTACCTACAGCTGAGCGAACGGGAAGTCCTCTCTGTTCAAATTAGAGACGTCCGAAAGAAGGCTGACACGTTCTCCTACATATCTGTCCCAATCAACACTGGCAGTCCGCGAAGAGCAGTCGAAACTCGACTGACACCCTTCTCAATTGACCGATAATGCCAGGATCTTGAACTCCGTCAGAGGCTGCGCGTGGAGACAAGATAAAGGAGCTACAAAGGTCTAGCGACCCTGAGAAATGCTCCTTCATGGCGACAAAGTCGAAGCCGAGAGTCTCATGTTTGAAAGTGACCCGTGCTCGCAGCACATCATTCAATGAAGCTGCGCTCAGCGGCCAGTTTCGCATCATTTTCGACATCGGATCCCTCGATCTTTCAGAAACTTGGAGCGTGCTAAAGTGGGCCTCCTCATATGTCAAACCGGCATGACATTCAAGCGTCGATGATGGTATTCCATTTCGAGCTGTATTCGGCGTCCTCGTTTCGTTCATTTGACCGTGATACCTTCCATTGGCACTGCCTCGAATCTTCCTTGCTCGAATGTCGCCTGCATGATTCTGCAAGTGTTTGGTTGGGGGCCGGGGGAAGGGATTGGCGCGCCTTCACTGGAAGTATTGACCCAGCTCGACTGGTCGAGAAGTACAGCAGCAGGTACTATATTACGAGCAGAGAACTCCAGGAAGGTATTGTGTGGGCAATGCTACATCTCAGCGCTGCAAGATTGACAGGCCGGATCCAGGAATGTCGTTCCCGCCTAACTAATACTCACATAAACATGCCCGGGTGTCGACATCTTTTGGTTTTCCTCTCTCAGGCTTCATGCCCCTCTGCCAAACCTGCCCTTGTATCACCGACCAAACTTCGTCCATCTCTAGTTGATGCATCTATAGGCCCTGTGTTATTCGCTGACCTTCCGCTTTATTTCTCAATGCCTGGTTGCGGCATGTGCGGAACCATACCTATTCAACGGATTCTAATGCTCCCTTCAGGGCCCCCTCTCTCCTAACCCAGTTCATGCAAAAACATAGCAAGCACTCCAATACAACAGCAATGACCCTGTACCTCTTCATTTCCATACTCCTCATTGCGAAACGCACAGTTCTTTCCGCACTAAGACAAGTCAACCCCATTCCTCAAACGGATCGCTCCCCACTACCCACAATATGGTCGCATTCACCAATGTCGATATCAGATCCAAACATGACTATCTCCATTCATATTGCTTTGAAGCAGCAAAATCTTTCCGAGGCGGCAGCATTTTTTAAGGAAGTGTCAGATCCTGGATCACCGCGCATTAGACAATATTGAGCCTCCCAGGATATTCTCGAAGGCTTTGATCCAGCCACGGAGATGGTCCTCGCAATGGAATTTGGTTTTGAAGGAAAGACGGAGAAAAAGAGCGTTTAGTGCTATCCTACCACTTCTGATCCTTCCCTTCGTGCCTGCTTCTCATCCGAGTTAATCTCTGGGTTAGATTCTGAGCTTTGAAAAACAGGATTTATCTCACGTTTCGCTTCGAAAAATCTACGACTTGGCGAGATGTTGGAAGAAGATGGCAATTGTGAGCTTCTTACCACTTTCTCGATCCTGGATGGGAACGGCAAGAACTGCTGCGACATCGAAAACAGCTAACAAATGACGATTCTCATTGTCAAAAATGGTTCGTTGATTTCTTGTCTTGTTTGATTCAATTGGGGGAAATACGGTGACCTCCCAACAAGAAGGTTTGTTTCCTATCCTCTTCGTATGTGAAGGGGGTGACTATGGCAAGCTATGAGCCTTCCGTCTTGACAGTGCCACTGCACTCTGAATGATGTTGCAGAATTTCTGCGGTTAGTCTCCAAACTCCAGTCATTCCCAACGCGTCACCCTGATATGCAGCTGAAGAGCACCCATCAACTTATCAATCGACTCACAAATGAGATGCCACTACGTGTATCTGCGTGCTCGGGCGAAAGGGGTCGACCTGGTGGATGACGTTCCAAGAAATTTCAATGCCAAATACTAAAACTCAATCAGGAGTGGACCGAAGTGCGCTTCTTCATGAACGTGTTTGTCCAGATCCACATGCATACTCCGGCAGAGTCTCGCCAAACGGTTCGCTTCAGCCGTCTGGAGTGGGTCTTAGAATGTTTCATAGGCGCAGTCCTATTTCGTCCAAAAATGATTCTCCTGTCTGCCAGAAATCCTCTCACATTCGCCAGATCACCTCCGTGGTGACCAAGAGACCATCGCCAATCTTCTGGGGCGGGGCGGGGCGAGTCGTTTGGATAAAAGGGTGGCTCTGGTCAAATCTCGACATACAAGCACAATTGAGGCTATTGAATGAACCTTCGAGCATACAAATGTCTCATCGAGGACTCGGCATGCTTCGAGGGCTTCGCGATGCGGTCTTTCGAATATCACAAACCATGACGCCGAGCTTGAGCGAAGTTCTACCACCTGGGATTCAAGACAACCCAACATCAGTCCTCTTATCCTAGGCTGCACACAGACAACGGCGCACAAGCAAGGCAGATAGGGCAGATCTCCATTTCACAGAGACGGAAGGCAGACATGCGCGCTCTGTCTTGAGAGGGGCTCCCGCCACTGATGGATATCGAGACGGATCGGTGGGAGCCTTTCGTATACGTGTTCCCGAATACTACTATGAGCTGGAGGCTCTCCCCTCAGCAACTTTTGCCCTTCTGTCCATTCTCTGCCTCTGTTAAACCATGGTCTCATACAAGGACCTCCACTGCAGACCATCATCCAAGTCCTGGAGGCCATCTGTCTCGGAGGATGTCAACGAGGACGACAATTTCCTGCTTCCCGAGTTGATCGACAAGTAAAAGCCTTTCTACCAATGGTCACCCACGCTATTTGTCCCGTTCACTCTGCCCTGGATCGTCAACGTGTTGACTATGTATATTCTCTTCCAACGTCATGAGATTACGAAGCTTGGCCTTAGCTCCTATACTGTATGCCTGACCTCCATATCTCAGCTCCGCGGGAATCTAGGTTTCCACTGACCATCTGTTGAAGACTTGGACCATCATGGCCATTCAGATGCTTGGAATGCATAGAATATGCTGTTTAGTTGACCCAAAAGGAAAGCACATGCTATCTCCAACCCGGTCACAACGCCCGCCCAACGTGTAGACAACGACTACAAGATCGGGAAATTCCACCACGGCTTCGGCTACAATAAAAGCATCTCCCAAGGACCGCCAAACTTTGGGTGAGATCAAGCCTGGAATATTCTATGTAATTGTGAGTGAGAAAGAAAAGAACTACCCGTTATCCTGCCTGCCACTTTGGATGATTCTTCCACTTATGGGCTGTGAGGGTCTGGATGTGGCATATACTGACTCGAATGTTCACAGTCTGTCGATGACGTATCCCAAAATATGAAGCTTCGCCGCTCTCGAACAAAACAGATTCCATTTCCGGTGATGAAAAGCATCTCCACAAAGCTGCTATCTACTCAAAGCAATTCTGCCTCCTTGACATGTTTCGGATGTAGATGTCTTCCACGAGCTCCATTGTCCGGTAAATCCCAAGTACCTCATCTTCTCCCAGTCTTCTTCCACTCTCAACATACCTATCTGTTTGCTGACTGGGAAATGCTTAGAAAATACTTCGCAAATTCGTCCGGAAAGAATACTATGAAAACACCAACAAATATCAATACCTCAACGTCCAACGCAAGAAACACTTCATCGACACCTTACGGTCGAGTATCATGTGCGCCTCGGGCATAAACGTGATAGTCTGGTAAAGGCATAAGAATTATCAGCAATTCATGGCCAGCGGGGATATCGTGAATGGCTGCCGGAATTGTGGGGCGATTAAGGAAGGGGCCCTCGAGATGACCGTCACGAATGGGCAGCTGAATGGGAGCGTGTATATCGTGGATGATATTCATATTGAGCCTTTCTGGAAGATAAAGGACGAGAGGAAAAAAGAGAGAGGAAATGTGGAAGGAGGGAGGACATACGAAGCAGGTGGAGTCCTGTATCGGCGAGAGCTGCTCATGATGAGAGGATGGCAGAGAGTGAAGTGTATCTTAGCTCCTTGTCTTTGGTCGAGGGCTGAAGCTATATATATCATAGCTCCAAATTGATCCGTCGGGATGTCAGCTTAGAGAGTTTTGGCTCTCGGACCGAAGATGAAAGAGGGTCGATGAACGAGGTCAGCCCAGAGCCGCACTGAAAGGGATGAGGTAGAGCTGTGGCAGGAGATTTAGGGGAAATTTTTGGCTTGTTGTCGGTATGATTGCTCAAGTGTAGTCACCCAGATCGGTGAAGGAAGATCAAAAGCGCTGCTATTTGCCAGTAGCCATCGAGTGTGTTGCAGGTAGTCGAAATTCTTTCCTTCAATTCACGCCTATCTTCATGTTAACATCCCCATTTTACTCACTGACTCGTTTTCTCGGTCCGATTCATATTTTCTCAGCCGACAATTCATAAGAGACCTTTTCACCGATTTTAACCCGCATTTTTCATCTCTCTCAACAGAGTCATCACCTCACTTGCTTCAGTCTTGCCCGTGACCTTCTTCATCTCTTCCGTCTTCACCCGCATGAATACATTATACTGCTTCTCCTGACCCATGGTAAATTTGCCTTGGGTCTCTTTATTCTCATTGGCGAATTTCTCCAACATCTTGACTGCCGCGTTGTCGCCGTCGACTTTCTTCAAAAACTTCACGTTGGATTTCGTGTACTCGTGGCCCGGAAAGATTTTGGTGTCATCAGGCAGAGAGGCGAGGATCTCGTTGAGTGCGGTGTTCATCTCGGCGCCGTTGCCTTCGAAGAACTTCCCGCAGCCACCGATGAAGAGCGTGTCGCCGGTGAATACTACCCGTTCTTTCGTGCTTTGATCTTCCATGTACCAGCAGATGCTGTCTTGCGTGTGGCACGGAGTGTGAAGTGCGGTTACTTGGATATTCTTGCCAATGGGGAACTTTGAGCCGTGAGGTGGTGTTTTGGTCACGGCTTCGCAGTCTTTTCCACCGATGACGGGGACTGGCGATGGTAAGGCAGAAAGAACTTTCTCGTTCCCGCCAGCGTGGTCCCAATGGTGGTGAGTGTTCATGATGGCTGTTAGGTTGAGGGATTTGGATTTTTCCGCGAGGACGGGAGTGACTCTGCGAGGGAGAACAAAGGGTGAGTCTCTTGACTGTAGAAGAAAAAACTGGAGTGAGGGGGCATGGGACATACTCTGGAGGATTTGCTGGATCAATAATGACAGCATCTTTCGTCTCGTCGTCACTGACCAGGTATGCATAGTTGTTGGACGAGCCAACCCCTGAACAACACCACTATCAGCCCGGATCATATTTCAACCAGACATGATTCCTCCGTCTTGCTTTCCATCACTCCACAAGCCACTACCATCTTCCCCGTCCCGCGCGCCATAGCTTCGTTACCCAGCTAGGAGAGCCTGGGTGGCATACACATTGGAATACTCTGAATATGCATCTTTCTCAACGGCTGCTGTGCCAATCCCAATCCTGAAGTCGGTCCAACTCCAAATCTTAGCCGGTGAATCTGCGGGGTATTCGTAGGACGAATAAACGAGGCAAATGCGGTGCTGGTGGACAGAATCAGACGAACGCGTCGCGAACTGATCATGAATCAGATCCGTCTCTCTAGAAGAATAAGATGTGAGAGTGGACAGAGAGGGTTTAATAACATCCAGATGAATGATCAGCATTCGGCGTGTCTGCGGAGAAAGAGCAATCAATGCCAGCATTGATTGTCATCCCGATTGACTGACGTCAAGGCCGTTGGCCAATGGGAAGACATTCCGCAATGTCTCCAAGCGGCCGCCTTAAAGGGCAGTTTGCTGGCGCCGCTTTTGTGCCCTTTTCGCCATCACGTGATCAATAGAATGGTCATGTCTCTCAGTCTCCCCTTTTCTATGTGATCTCTTCTATCCGGCGCGATAAATATCCTGCAGCTGACTCGAAAATGACAAAAGACTCGTTGAAGTCGTCCGAGGACTCCTCGGCCCTACAACAGAACCTACTAGTACGGCACAGGAAGAGATCGACAGCACTGTCCACCAATGCCATCAGCCGGCTTTGGTCCCCCCAGGCCCCACATGATGAAAAGAATCATTCCCCAGGGGCCCTGATTAGGTCTATATTCTCCAGCCTCCTCGGTATCGCATTCATGAACGTTTTGCTCTCCGAGCCCTCGGTATCACATGCTGACAAGGTTTGCGGTTTCCCTTTGACGCCCTCTATGGTTGATACATATATTGCTGCTGCATAGTTCTAGAGGTCTTCGTCTGCACTGAAATCAATTTGACCGTGCTTGAATACCTTCCCTCATCTCCATCACCCCTATCTACGCTGTGGTTATCGTCCTTTAATTCATCCACGAGTGGGGCGGCAATGGCCAATGAGACTCACGTCCAGCATGTGGAAGAACCAAAAGTAGTCCCGTCTCAGACGGAGGTCGTGGGGGAAGATGGTCTGAAACCGGCAGTCGTGGACACTGTACACGGTGATGAAGCTCTCAAAATCATTGTTGCTCAAGGTGGAGATGACTATTGGGATGAACAGGAAGAGAAGAAGCTTGTCAGAAAGATCGACCGGCGACTACTTCCTGTTCTATGTGTCACCTACGGGATTCAATTCTATGACAAAGCGATGCTGTCGCAGGCTGTGAGTTTTTCTTTCTGGATCTATTGTTCAACCACATCGATATTCCGTTTTTCTTTGCTCACCCTCCTTCTCTCTTTTTTAGGCGCTATTCGGCCTGAGAACAGACCTAGACCTGGAGGTCGGAAATCGCTTTGTTTTTTCATCTTCTATCTTTTACCTTGGCTTCATCGTTGGTGCATATCCGGCCATATTTATGGCTCAACGGTGGCCCATTGAACGTGTGGCCGCGGGCATCAGCTTCATCTGGGGGATAACTGTCATGTGCAGTGCCGCTTGCAAGACCTACGGCGGCTTCTTTGCCCAGAGATTCTTTCTCGGTGTCATTGAGGCAGGCATATCACCAATTTTCATGCTCGTTGTTGGGGGGTGGTATAAGAAAAACGAACAAGCTTTCCGAATGGGTGCTTGGTTTTCTTGCACGGGTAAGTTCAGTTCGCTCTCCAAGTACACAGAAGCACCCAAGCACCAACTGTTTTCCTTATATAGGCTATATATCCATCGTGAGCCCCTTGATCAACTACGGACTGGGCCACATCACGGGAGGCGCCCTTCATCCTTGGCAATACATGTATTTGTTTGCCGGCGGTATAACCACTCTCTGGGCAATTGTTGTCCTATCTTTTATGCCACCGGATCCCATTCGAGCGAAAAATTTCACAGACCGCGAGCGGTACATTGCCGTTGCACGTCTCAGGAGCAATAACAGTGGCGTCCGAAACGTCCATTTCAAGTCCTCTCAGGTCATCGACGCTCTAACGGACATCAGATTCGGCCTGGTATTTTTCACTACCTTCCTCATGTTCTTTGCTAATGGAGCAAACGCAACAATGGCACCCATCATTGTCAACAGCTTCGGTTACTCCACCCTCAATTCTCTCCTTCTGGTGGCACCAGCGGGTTTTGCGTCAGGTACGATCGAACTCATCGTTTGTTACCTGGCGTATCGTTTCAAGAATATCCGCATTTACCTCTTTGTCATCTGCGTTGGCATGACTATGGCGTGCTGTTTGCTGCTCTGGCAACTACCTCGCGCAGATAAAGCGGGCCTCCTTGTCGCAATTACGTTCCTCCCCAGCTTCGGAGGTGGATATGCTATCCTCATGGGCCTGCAGATAGCCAATACGGCCGGTTACACCAAACGATCCGTGACGGCCTCAGGACTGTTTATTGCTTGGTGCCTTGGTAACTTTACCGGGCCTTTGCTCTTCAAAGAAGAAGATGCCCCTGTTTATGGTCCCGCTTTTGCTGTCACCGTGGCGGGGTCTGCTGCGGCCGTGGTCTTGGCTACTATCTACCGGTTCGTGGCCAGTTATGAGAATCATATCAGAGATAAGAGTGGCACATCAGAGGCTTACGAGCACGCCTACAATGATGATTTGACCGATAGGAAAAACCAGCAATTTAGGTATGTGCTATGAGTGACGAAAACAGGTCAGATTGAGCAGAGGTATTTGGATAACGTGCTATAGGGTTATTTGTTCTCTTCAACGGAGTTATTTGGGGGAAAGAGATGAGGCGTATGTCTCCCCTTCTAATTATCAAGTACGGTGATGCTGGGCAACAATGTCGATAATGAATGCCGGGAGGGCGCCTTTGCTCTGGCCAGAGTTTCGAACAGGTCCTCGATATAGCAGCCTAATCTGTCAACTCACCTATTGAGTCTTCCACCCCCTTTTGACTTTTTTTGTTTCGTCGGAACTTCTCCCTCCGGATCGTTTCGCTGGCCATGAAAGTTGTGCAACAAGCGCCATATATCAGACTCCCCCCCCCAAAAAAAGCATACGCGACGTTCACCCGATACATTGGCGCACATTCTATGTGATTGTTATGATTTAATCAATAGTATCTTTGCCTGGCTACCTCTTCCCGTAGGGATGAAAGTCTGGTAAGACGGCCGGGGAATAACCCACAGTGTCTTTACAGCCTTGCACTCATCTCCTGTTTCACCATTTGCCTCAACTCAGTCTTTTGAATCTTCCCATTTGCGTTCCTGGGCACTTTGTCTACAAATCTGATTCCACCATCGAGTTGCTTGTATCGTGCTAACTTGTCTCTCGTGAACTCTCTGACCTCCGCCTCGGTCAATACGGTGCCAGGCTTCACGACAATATATGCTCGAGGGAGCTCAGATTTGTCGACTGAACAATGCACGCCCACAACTGCGCAATCCACAATGTTAGGATGCAGAAGGAGTACACCTTCAAGTTCTGTGGGCGCGACTTGGAAGCCACGAACCTTGATGAGCTCCTGTGGTCATGTTAGCCAATCATTCGCACTTGGGACGGCAATAACATGGGCAGAATGTACCTTCTTCCGATCAACAATATACCATTTCCTCGTCTTCGAATCACAGTAAGCAATATCTCCTGTGTGAAAGTATCCATCCTCATCCCAGTCTCGTTGATTAGCTTCATCATTCCGGTAATACCCCTTCACGATAATGGGACCCCGGACGCATAATTCACCTCGAACATCAAGTCCGTTTGTGCCTTTTATCCCGCTGATATCATTTCCCTCCTCATCAACGATCTTTGCGTCACAATTCGGTATGAATCTCCCCACACTCCCGGTAAAATCTTGCTCTGGAAAGTAGAACATCGTGGCAAGACACGTTGTCTCACTCATTCCCCAGGCTTGATTGAAAGGAGTGTCTGGACGCAGATATTCTTTAAATCGGGCTTGCACACCCTTGTCAAGAGGCGCAGACCCCGCCCAAGCATTGCGAAGTGTCTTCAGAGAGTACTTTCCTGAGTCCAGGAGACCTGAGGAGAGCAAGCTAATGACCATCATGGGAACTATGTTCACTTCGGTGATGTTATACTTTGCAATATTTGATAGCCACGGTTCGAGTTCAAAGCGACGCATTACGAATGTCGCGGCGCCGGATTTGATCGCGCTGGTGTGAGCGCGAGGTACCTGAGACACGTGGAACAAGGGGTTAGAGAGAAGCCGACGGACCTGAGTGTCATCAGCAATGAGGATTCCAAGGAGTCATTGCCACTCACCTCGTACGGTCGAGGCCTGACTTCCATCACCAAAGTATGTTGTGAAATCTACCACTGTCAGTTCAAATCTTCCTTCGTTCATCGAGAGTCCATGCAACTCACAAAATTCCAGACCGATATATCCAGGGCCTTGGGCAATCCTGTCGTTCCGCTGCTAAACAGTCGGGCAACTACCGTCTCCTCACTCTGTTTCTGCTCGTCGAATCTTTCCCAATCTATCTCTTCACCCTCAACCTGCAAGACATCCCAACTCTTCACTGCCAAACCTTGGGGATTCGCCTGTCCCAGGATATCGAATGCAAATATGTTGGATGCAGGTATTGAGCATTCTTTCGCCGCACGGAGGACTTTGGGCACGAGATCGGGCTCGACGATAAGGTACGTTATGTCCGCGGTACGAATGGCATGGATCAGCTCGAACACGGTGTATGAGGGATTCACCCCGGTGAAAACCCCTCCTGCTGCTATGATCCCCAAGAAAGCCATCGAATAACAGATCTGGGGAACACTCAGCTGGAAACATCATGAGAAGAGAAGTTCGAAATCTACATCATTAAATGCCATTAAACAGACACAATCCGATTTCTTTAATCCTGCTTTCTTGAATCCGGCCGCGAGTCTGCGGACGATACTTCTGGCCTGTTGACACGATATGGATCGGGAAGGATTTGCGGCATCAATATAGATCTTGGGCCCGCCGTCAGCACAAGTTCAACGTCCCAAGACATAAACAAAATAACCGGATGGAGGTATTCGCTTCTGTACCTACCGGTTTATCTTCGTCATATGGAGCGTGGTGGTCGAACATCCATGTCAACAAGTCTATTGTCGGGATCGGGTAGTGTTCTTCAGCCAGGTAAGGCATTGTCTCCCAGCTATCACGCAGTTTTGAATTGCTCACTTGAGCCACAAGAGAGAAAAGTCAACACGACTCAGAACACGGGCAAAATCCTAACTCTAATTGAGAAGTTCAGGCTTCATAAGATGAGGACAAATCTATTGTGATATTTATTCCAAAAATCACCGTCAAAAATGGGCCAACGAAGTCGTCACAATCGTAACGTCATAAGATTATAAGGTTATCAGAGACCCCGGATTGGAAGACACAGAGCGTTCGCATTCTCAATGCCTAGGGGTACCCAACTCTGTGACCCACCGGCGAGGCTGAGCCAAGCCGAAGAGGGCCTTAGAGCCGATAACCGACCGAGGATTCCGCGGCGAAAGAGTGACAGGGAAGGTCATGTGATAGAGACTGCGAGGAGACTCGGTATACCCCGCCATCTGCCATTCTCAACCTCACCCATTGATCTCTGCGCCTCCCTTTGCGAATCATCAATCGCCAATCGTCTAAAAATGAGGTGCGTGCTCACCCTGGAGGACACTACAGCCGCGTTTCGATCATCCGAGGCCATTTTTCACCCGGGGTTGAGTCTTCTGACTCAGTTTCCTTGCTACCCCGTCTCATATCCGGCAAACACCGATGATGTTTCCCTCTGATAGCCATTCCCGATCAGATACACCAGCGTTCAAGCGAATAGCTCGGTCATGCCAACGCTGTCAATCCAGGAAGATCAGATGCGATAGAAAAATCCTTGGTTTAACCTGCACCAATTGCCACCTGGATGGCATCGAATGCACTCCTGGAAAAGGCAAGCCTGCCGGGCTGGAAAGGCGCCGTTCTGCAAAACCCAAATCCTCCAATCGCAACACGGCCGATGCACGGAGTCCTAGTGGTCATCTTTTTCCAGTTTGCGACAACCGAGAACTGGTCCAAGATCTCACGGCGGCATACTCTGCGCTGCCATGCTTCATCAAACCTCTTCCTTCCCATTTGACATGTGAAGACACGGATTATTTGAGTTATAAAAGAGTCTTCGAGATTCCGGAGGCCCGATATCGAAATGAGATCTTGCGCAGCTATTTCCAATTCGTTTACCCTCTATTACCTCTTCTGGATGTCGGAGGCTTCCTCGGGCCGATGTTGCAAAACGATCCACAGGATCAAGTCAGCCTATTACTCTTTCAAGCAGTCATGTGTTCAGGAGCGGCCCATGTTGACATTCAGATTCTGCATGCGCTGGGATATGGTACTAGAAAGGCTGCTCGAAGAGCATTCTTTGAAAGAGCCAGGGTGAGTGCGCGGTCGCAATTATAAAGACATGGCTAACGATCCTAGTTACTTTATGATTTCGACTGCGAACCCGACCGCGTATCAATGGTGCAAGCTTTCCTGCTGATGACATACTGGTACGATGTTCGAGAGACCCATAAAGATCGGAAGTTTTGGATACGTGCCAGTGTGACCCTTGCTCAAGACTTGGGCTTGGATTTAGATCTGGAAAGATGCGACACCAAACGAGGACGATTGTTCAAGAGATTATGGTGGTGCTGTTTCATGCGCGATCAGTTTGTCGCCCTGATGACCTGGACTCCAGCTCAGCTTGGTTCAAGATATCGCGGCCTGCCCATGCTCGAACTCGATGATTTCGAAATTGAAGATTTTCCTGAACCAATTGCCCATGAGTTCAGTAATTGGAGTTTGATCAACAGCAGGGAGACTAGGATCAAGCTCGCAGCACTCTGCATCGAAAAGGCTAAGCTCTGTGTGTGTATCAATCAGATCCTGCAGGTCCGATACGCAAGTCATCGCCATGAGTCAGACAGTCAAATGATCACGATCCTGGTCCCGAAGCACGCGGCCAGTGATCCTTTCGAGGTGGTTGAATATGATCGAAAACTTCAAAAATGGTACCACGACCTCTCGGATACGAGAAAGTTCGACCTTCGAGACCCCCAAGCCCCTGCATTTATGAAGGCGTCAGACGTAATTACCATTCAGCGAGCACATCTGAAATTGCTGTTCTTGTCTGCCATGATCGCCCTCCATCGACCTCAAGTATTGGATCACTCTGAAATATTACCAACTTACTTCTACGAGCTGTCCAAAACCAAATTGTGTCAGGCAGCTGATGAAGTAGCACATATTGCAATGTGTATTAAGAACCTTGAAATGGGAACTCACATGACTCCCAGGGGTGTCACTCTGTTCCTTCCAATCATGCTTGTCCATCTTCAAGACATTAGTCCGGATATGCATAGTGTTGGGAGGACTCGGTTACAGAAGTACTATGACTGTATGCGAATATTGGACTCCATTGGCGACGCCGGTGTCTCTGAAGATTTCCTGCCTTCCCAACTCGATGCAGCTTTCCGAAAACTAAACATTCTTCCTTCACAAGTCAATGGTATTCCTCCTACGGCTAATTTCTTCTTTCCTGGTGGGGGGGATTTGCCCTACCTCGGAAATGGGATCTTTCCATATCTCTCTCAGCTTGGAACCATAACTCCGTCTGAAGCAAGCTTACTCACCGAATTAAGCGTCTACCAAAAGGGCGGTGGAAACTCCTTTATTGTATCGGAAGAAGATTGCGAAAATGATCAAGACGACGTGAATTCCACGGAGCTATTGAGAAATCAGTCCAGTCGAGTGGCTCAGAGTCGACAACGGGATCAGACATATCCACCAGCACCATCAAGATCAACGACACCAACCCATATCACCTCTCAACCTTCTTCTCGTCGCAATTCTCCTCTTCCGGTTGTGCAAAGTACCGTAGATCCCAGAGGAATATCTCGGTCTATCCCACAGCCTATTCGCGACGGGTGGATGATGCCGGCGGTACCACCTACCCCGCTGATCAACCCAGATGAGGAAGAAAACGTGATGGAGAGTTTCTTTGCATGGAAAATATCTAAATCAAAGCTTCCAGGGCACAGGCAAAAGATCAAAGATGCCTATCAGATCGTTCTCGATCAGATGTGGACTCTTGATGACCTGAGAGCAATGGATGATATGCGGTCGGACCTTTACGGACTAGCCGTGCAGCACGGTCTCCCCGACGGTCTGGCACGTTCTTTCCGACGAGACCTAGCTGTCTTCATACCGAATTGGAGAACTTCGCGAGAGCTCCAGGTCCAAGAAGGAGAAGGCGCTTGAATGTATAATATTTGCCAATGTAAAACTGTCGAGCTTTTCGAGAGATGGTAATGGAAAATACTTTCCGTCCCATAGCAGATTCATTCTCATCACCTTCATGCTGTCATAATTCACGTCTCTTCTTCCCCTTAGTAGCCCACATTACCTCTTTTTGGGTGCCCCGTCAATATACCTCTGCATTCCTTCAGCCGCCTCCGATACATCCATAAAGGCCAGCGAATCCACTCTTTAATCTTCAACAGATTCTGTTTCAAATGCTGACCAATCTCATTCTCTACTTCATCTAGTACCTGTTGCCAAAAATCCGGTCTGAATCATTCTCATCTTCCCACCGAAGATCTCTGTAACAGAACCACTCTGCAGAAGTCTGTCACTCGAGATTTTCCGTCCCATAAGCAGAGAACCTCGTTTGCCAAGGGAAGGCCCATTCACCGAACGAAGCCAATGCTCACGCCACCCTCTCTGTCACAGGGTGACCCCTGGCATTAGGACAAACGTGCCAAGCCAGTAAGCTGGCATCCTTTGAATCGCCCGCGAGGAGCATGTCGTCTTCATGCTTTCTCAAGGTACAGTCGGTCGATGTTATATTGACTGCCTCGCTGTCATTACTCCATACGAAAAAGCGTGCAGAATGCCCAAGTCGGGCCGGCCGACAGCCGTGGTCCCTCACGGTGGACCTACCTGTAAAATCATGCTCGGCTTCAACGTGCTTTGAGAACGTCGCTCCCTCGCTTGCTTCGCATGGATACGCAGTGCTCTCGCGCAACTATCACGGCAGCACTGGCCGAGGTGAGAATTTCGTGTCCGATATGGTCGGTTTCCTGGGTTCCAAAGGACCCCCGCGTCTGATCCGCCTGCTCCAGTTCGAAGGTTAGCCACGATGTCGTCAACGCAAAGAGAGCCGGCATCTATGGCTTGGCCATATGACGGCTGCATTACATTGTGGTCGTGACGCGCGACAAGACGTTTCATTTAGCCCCATTTCTCCCCATTTCGCCAGGGTAGGAGCATTGTCTGACGGCACGGAATGGGACATTAGAGTCATGACATCTAACATGCCCATCTACCCCGTCGCTTGCTCGTGCCGGATATCTTGAAACGTGACGAAAGATGACGCGTGGAGCCGCAAGAATAGTCCCGTCGGGCACATGGCGAACAACAAGATCACAAGGCTATTTCTGATCTTCGAAGTCGAGGACGACGACAAGGTCCACGTCAGGGCTGTCTGGCGCACAGGTTTGAGTGCGAGTACGTCGTGTACCCTCGGGAAGTGCGTGGGGGCGTTCGCGCCATATGAGAGGCGCATTATAAGAAGAGAGAGGTTTGGGAAGTATCTCGGCGAGAATGACAGAGTCTGGCTAGGGTGGGGATTGTTGCAGTATTTGAAAGGTTCATTGGTTGCTGATCAAAGAGTCCGAACGCCCTGCCTAAATATACCTAAAGGAGACCAGGCTGAGAGGGCCTCGCCAAAGCTTCACCGAGCTCTACAGTATTTCCCCTCAAATACCCGGTTGTACAAAACACCGTCTGATCAGACAACTTCGAACGTACACCGAATAGCTCCTTTGCAATTTTTTTCCCCCTTTGGTGATTCACTTGTGCTGGCCTATCAATTAATGCTAGAGCCTGAGACACTGGATTCGCTTTTTGCTAGCTCTAAGGTTCTATGGCCTTTGCACAAAGGGCTGCGGAAGAAATAGGAGCACATACAAGAAATCTAGACAAGTTTTCGTTTTCAACGGCAATTGAACAGAGATTCTGCCGATACGATCACATCATTGCCCAAAGCATGAATGTTCCAAGAGTGGGCGTTGGGTTAGTGTCTTTGCCCTCCGCTCCCCGTCTTCCCCAAGGTTTTGTAACGGTGGCTGAGCAATCACCGACATGGGGGAAGTATCCACTCATAGCATCTCATCCTTCTTATTGTTTAACAACAAGCACATACTAGTCACTTGCCGCGCCGCTCTTTCTCTGCCATGACCTTGGCCCTCTGATCTCGAAGCCATAAAGAAAGGTCTTAACTCCTTCCATGCATGCCATGATTTCTTGGGTTTCACTGTGTCATCATCTGCTTTTGATCTCCCCTGTGTTTAAACGCCATCCAAGAATTTGTCCTCGACTTGAGATTTCCTTGTGGAGGATAAGCTTGTCGTTCACGAAAACGAGAGATGAATGTTGTTGGTGTCTTGAAGGCTTGGAAGGTCTTGGGCGCTTGGTTCGACCTTTCCGATGTCTGCAAGCCAACAAAAAAAGGGGAAGAAGTTCTTGAAACTCTTGATGCACGGAATTTAGCACGATAATGCCTGTCCGACTTGGATCCTTCCAGGATCTGCCCTTTCGAGGAGTTCCGGGGAAATGAGGGCATGGACTGCTGATATGGGAACAGAACAGGAAGAGAGGGCGAGCGGTTCGTGAACCTTGTATAAGAAGGTGGGCTATCCCTACCACAAATCACTTCTTTCGCTTTCAATATGTTTTCTTTACGATTGGAACATTTCCTCACTTTCCATCACCAAAAATTGCCCTCCCCATCCCATAAACTCTTCCTGAGTCGTCGAAATGGCTGCTTCCCACGAGGAAGCAAAGGTGGTCCACGCCACCCCCGAATCCGCCGTGATCGAAGCCGAGAAACAGCAGGGCCAACACCAAGAATTCATCCTTGATGAAGAAGGCAAATGTGTTCCGGTCGATTACTCTGGAGCCCATGCCAAAACTGACCCTAAGGAGATCCGACTTGTTCGCAAACTCGACATCTGGATCATGCCATCTCTCTGGGTCATGTACTGGTTGAACTACCTTGATCGCAATGCGATTGCTTTGGCTCGGCTCAACGACCTTGAAGAAGACTTGAATCTCACAGGAACCCAGTACCAAACTTGCGTGAGCATCCTCTTTGTGGGATATTTGCTCGGTCAGATTCCATCCAACATGTTCCTCACCCGCACCAAACCATCCTATTACATGGCTGGCTGCATGGCTCTTTGGGCCATCGTCAGTGCCTTGACAGCTGTCTCCAAAGACTTCACCGGCCTCCTCCTTACTCGCTTCTTTCTCGGTGTCACAGAGGCCCCATACTATCCAGGCGCACTCTTGATGTTGTCACTCTTTTACACTCGCAAGGAAATTGCCACTCGTATTTCAATCCTCTACACCGGTAACATTCTCGCCACCGCCTTTGCAGGCCTTATTGCAGCAGGAGTCTTTTATGGCATGGATGACCTCGGAAGCCTCGCCGGCTGGCAATGGCTCTTCATCCTGCAAGGCGCAGTGACTTTTGTCGTGGCCATCGTCGCGGCATTTACCCTCCCTGACGAGCCTCTCTCAACCCGTTGGCTGACACAGTCTGAACGTCAGCTTGCCCACGACCGAATCCTGCGTGACACTGTCGGCAACAAGGCTGGCACCTCTACATTCGAAGGTCTCAAGGAGGCCGCTGCAGATCCCAAGCTCTGGATCTTTGTCTTCATGCAGCACATGCATCTGGCTGCCAATGGCTTTAAAAATTTCTTCCCAACGGCCGTGGAGACCTTGGGCTTCTCAGAGACCATTACTCTTGTCCTCACATGCCCGCCTTACCTGATTGCGGGCCTCATCTCTGTTCTCTGGTCCGCATCCAGTGGCAAGTACAACGAGCGTACTTGGCACATCACCGTGGCCAAAGCGATTGCCGTGACGGGCTTCGTCCTGGGCTGCGCTACCCTCAACACTGGCGCCAGATATTTTGCCATGGTAGTCTTCGCCATCGGCACATATGCCGTCAACTCGATCATCCTCGGCTGGGTGGCTAGTACATGCGGTCAGACTAAAGAGAAGAAAGCATCCAGTCTCGCTATCGTGAACACCATTGCCAATGCCTCTTTTATCTGGACTCCGGTAAGTTAACGCCCATGCTCCCACCGAGCTGCCCTTTCTATGCGTGATCTCCGTCAAATTCAGAAAACATCTGGTTTCCATGAAGGGGCAAAACCCGACACTGATTGGCGGATAGTACCTCTGGCCCACATCCGACGCACCTCGATACACAATAGCCATGGTGTCCTCCGCAGCGTTTAGCGTCGCATGCGCCTCCGCTGGGTGGGTCATGAAGATCATCCTCATCAGAATCAACAAGAAGATCCGTCAGAGCAACGATGAGACGGTCTTGTTCTATGCCTACTAGTCTAGTGATCACGATGGAGAACGATGGGGCGGTCATATACGTACATACGTATACTCCCGGTGGTGTTGTACCTTTGACTTGGAACGCTGTGAGAATGAGATGTTGCTTTAGTCTTCTCAAGAGCGAAGAGAAAGGGTGATTATACTTCGGAAATGAGTACTAACGTTAAAAAAGATATACATGAACATTTGTTCTCCGCTTATTAGTCACGAATCGAATGGTATGGAGTGCGAATGAACAAATACATCTCCTCTCGCGAAACAGTAGAAGGCCAAATCGGATGACAACGAATTCAACATGTTATCGTCAACTCTGATTCATCATAGCCTGAACGTACTGCCCAATCTCATAAGTCTATCACTCTATTGTACCATAATCAACCAGGGTACTCCGTCGTCGACCCATGCTCATATGACCACTTTCACTCAAAAGCCTTTGACTTTGGGTCATGTCCACCACTCTATCCTTCCCCGCCATACTCGGGATCCAACCTCTCATCCATCCATTAACCCTCTCCCAATGACTATAACCATGGCCATCTCTCACTTTCACGATTCGGTCTTCCCTTTCTCCGTACATAATGAATTGAACTCCCATCAAAGCGTCCATGCTCAAAACTCCCGCAGCACCCAGGAAAAATGGGGCGGCTCGGGCCACCCATGCCCATCGCTGTGAACCTTCTGCATCGACCCAACCGTGGTGACCATACGGTGGATAATCATTCCAAGCATTCGGATTGGTAAGCAAAGATGCAGAATAGAAAAAGTTACCACAGAAGGCGGCAAGGAACAAAAGAGGAGACAGACCGGCAGTCGATTGACGACACCAGTTCTTATATAGTTGCGGCAATCGAGAGCCGAGATACAACAAGGTGGAGCACCAGGACAAGATCGTTCCAGCAATCTCACGAGGAGTCTCGACGCGAAGAAGATGGATCCCGTGCTGGTAGTGGTCGGTTGGAAAAGGTGTGGGAGCGGCCGCCACATTGGATGCGAGAGAAGCCATGGTGGCCGCGTGTATAAATGTTCGAGGGGAAGGGGACGGCATCCAACTCGATGCCAATCTGTCGGTGGACGATATATCTCTTGGCGGCGTACCATTCTTCTCTCCATAGTTCACGGGTGAGAATTGAGGGCCATGGGTGCTGGTTGGCTCGGTAGACTTCTGAGGACTGTCGTCCAGGTCGCGTAGGAGTGGACCTTCGTGGGCGAAGTTGGAATTGATGGGTGAGAGCCCATTGATAATGGCACTGTCGGCATCGTCGATATCACTGCTTCCTGTGGAATGGAGATTTTTGGCATAAATCCATTTCGTGCAATGAGTGTACCAGAAATATTGAACGACAAGACACATATCAACAAAGACATAATAGCTGGCAATAATGATCTGCCATCCCGCCTGTTTGGTGAAAATGGCTCCTAGAAGATTGGTCAAATCCCCCAACAACCATTCCGCTAGAAAGAATATCGATAACCCCGCGGTGGATTTTAGATGGTAATTCTTGAAGATTTGTGGCATCTGAGCAAATAGCCATGACACTATGGAGAGTGTTCCGAGCAGGGTAGAAAGAGCGGCGAGGGGAGTGGGTATGCAAAATCCGAAGGAGGATGAGACATCGGTCAAGAAAGGAGAAGTCGGAGTACAGTGGTCTGGTAGAGAAGGCGTCGATAGAAAGGGTATATGTGAGAAAGCCATGGTTCTCCGAGTTTGAGGGAGTTCTCTCGCATGGATGGATCAACTATCGTGTCTGTCCGACTCTTATCATCTCCTCCAGACCGCGGCGATCAGTGCGCACGAGACACGACGATAAAGCAGGAATTGTATCCCCAGCAATGGAGTTGTGGCTATCTCTTCGGGCAGCACTCGAGACGGACCGTGCGAACGGGATTTACTCGTGGTCGAATGGCTTGAAGTTAGAGGTTCATTGGCCGTCGCAGGAGAGTGTGTGTGAGAGGCGCTGGATATATCCGACAGGGCGTCGACTTTCGAGATATACCGATCTATAAGTTGGTGAGCGTGCTCATGAGGGAAAGATAGAAGGCAGAAGCATAAGTAGAGCGAACGACCGAGGTGGAGACTAGTGGAAATGAGTGAGGCGAGCGTGGGCATCGGCCACCAGATCACAAACAAAGCCACCCGATAAGGCAGTCACACCCCCCACCCCCCCGGGCGGGCGAAAATGGGATGCAGACCAATTGACCAAAGGCGATTTGGCGCGGGGGGGCGATGGGACGAGCCGAAGTTGGGATTTGATTATTTTGTGCAGATGACATTGCAGAATGACACTGGAATTGGTCAGATGGAGGGCGAGAAGAGAGGGATTGGTGGACCAGGTAGATGGTAGCAGCTACCAAAGGAGGGCGGAGGAAGAGTCGGATTTGCACGCGACAGTCAGAAAAAATACAGAGAGCCGGACTGGAGGAGCCCCGGGGGCAGCAATCGAGCGCAACAAAGGCACTGATAAGCTGCCACTAACGAGCAACAGCTGCGCCTGATTCGTGTCTATCCCAGCATCTTGGCGTGGGAAGAGATTGCCGCGGCCTCCTCCACCGATCACATCTCGCTTCGAGATGAAACTTCCAGCTTTCACCCGGAATCGGGACGAAAAGGGGCCTCGAGTATCCTCCCACGCCTCTTCCGATCTTTGCAATTGAACGATTATAGGCCAACACAACTTATTCTTGTATGTGTCTGGACATACGGTTTGCAGCGCAGTCCCCACTAGTCCGCGGGTTATTACATGATAGATTCGTCTATTCGTCCGAGTGGATTACAAGATTCCTGAACAACACGAACAAGTCACCGATTAAGAACCTGACAGTATCCTACAAAAGTCACACGATAACCTTCCCCTCCGAGTTATAACGAATTCACGCGACGTCTTTCCTCACCGACAATCGAGTGTTCTTCGAATAGGGAGGTCCGAAGACCAGTGTGTTAGTCATGAAATCAGTATAATCGAGCGCTTGGACCTGAACATCACCTACTTCACGATATCCTTGGCCGTGGCAATTCCAGTACATCCCATGGCATACATACTCAACCGTGTCCTCCAATCACTCTTTTGGCCAGCAGCGAGACATAAACCAGGCACCTGCCAGGCTGAATCCCAAGATTTTGATTGGAAGTGTGGCAGGTTGGTCCTTGCAGAATGCCACCGAGCCGTTGTACAAGAAATCCAAGGCACTAATGGCAGAAAATGTTTTGGAAACAATATGGGTGAGAATTCACGATGTTGAGGATGTGTTCATTGGCGGCAGTCTGGTGATCATCTACCACCATTACGTCGATGTGTCGACCGCGACTAGTCCATGCGACATATCTACTTGGCTGGAATTCCATGCCACCATCCATGCCAAGGTTGTTACTGATGTATTTTGGTTTTGTCTAAGGACTCTCACCGGCGATGCAGAGATTGCCAATGCAGGAACCTGGCACATAATCCGTCATGTGATCTCGTTCAGCTCGTTCGGAGGGATCCAATTTCCACAAACGATTACAACCATCCCAGTTGAAACAACTGCTGAGGAAAGAAGAAACCGGCAATGAAGAAAGGCTGGGGGGTGAAGAAAGAGAGATTCCAATCATGAATATCTTTCATGTACGGGAAAGATAGCATACCATAGGTTTGGTAAGCAAAGCCGATCAGAAACCTGACAGGAGCAGCCCATTTCGCCGTCTTGTATACAATATCCCCATACTGGACACGCCCGAGTGATAGAGGTGATGAAAAGAATTGAAAATAGGCCAAAATTGGCGTTTAACAGCCTTGCTAACAACAGAGTTCCCACTCAACATGGGGTCGAGAGTTCAACTTAAAGGGTCCTTGCAATGGAGGTTCCATCTCTGGGACAGCGGCAACCGCAGCCTTGCCAACTATCGGGAACAAAGTTTTTCCGGTCCGGCCGCTCCTGTTCCGCCGGACGAATCACATGGCCGCCAAATCAAATGCTTTCGCCGTCACTGCCTTGCTATCGTTACCATCCACAGTTGATGTAAAGTCGTCCTTCGGCAGTTGATGGCTTCGAGACATCGGCCGCTCTTGATGTCAGAAAATTGAAACTCGGTTCCTATGACCAATAATGAAGTCATCCGTGTTTACATGTGATGCAACAAAGTTGAACTGAACCCGGACCGTCTTCGGATCAGAACTTCCGTTTCGTCAGTATGGACTTACTCAACGTCCGACCCACCAGTCATATCGCTCGAAAGTCTATCCCTTTCCGCTCAAAAGAGTGACGACCATCTCAAACGTCATTAGAATGGATGCAATATGCAATAGCTTTTCTCTCATTGGTAGGGCCAGATACTGACAGGTATGAAAGGGCATCCGGTCAAGCCCGCGCTGATACTGGCTTATGTTTTTCCGCCGTGAATAAATTGTCTTCTGTCTTCATTGCCTCTTTCCTTCCATCATCATGGCTTCATCCCTCGCAAGTGGCCTCCGAAACGTTGGAGATTCTGTTGCTGATTCCATCGCCACCATGACTGAAACCAAGAAAGTCGCCGACCTCCAAAAGAATCTCAAAGATCAACATTGCCAACAGATAAATACCACAGACTGGGGTTCCAAGATATCTGATCTGGACCACTGGCTAAAGATCGTGGACGAAAAGGGCAACAAGGTTGGTCCTCAGCTTCTCGAAGACCAAATTGCACGAGAACGGGTAAGTCTCAGGCCTCTCCTTCCCAAATCCCATGTCACTGCTGATCATCTGGCAGATTCATCGATTCGATCATGAACGTATTCCGGAGCGTGTTGTTCATGCCCGGGGTACTGCCGCTCATGGTCATTTCAAACTCTTTGAGAGTGCCGAGGATGTCACCACCGCTGGGGTGCTGACGGACACATCTCGCACCACACCGGTGTTTGTACGATTTTCGACCGTCCAGGGGAGTCGGGGAAGTGCAGATACTGTCCGAGACGTCCGAGGATTCGCCGTCAAATTCTATACTGATGAAGGCAACTGGGATATCGTGGGAAACGACATACCGGTCTTCTTTATTCAGGAATCGATCAAGTTCGTGGATGTGATTCACGCGGTCAAGCCGGAACCCGATACTGAAGTTCCTCAAGGCCAAACCGCACACAATAACTTCTGGGATTTCGTCTTCATGCACCCCGAAGCCACTCATATGTTTTTTTGGGCCATGTCCGACCGAGGCATTCCTCGCTCATACCGAATGATCCAGGGCTTCGGTGTCAATACTTGGACTTTGATCAACGCCAAAGGTGAACGAACATTCTGCAAATTTATCTTCACCCCCGAACTGGGTGTTCACTCATTGGTCTGGGACGAAGCTCTCAAGCTGGCCGGCCAAGACCCTGACTTCCATCGCAAAGATCTCTACGAAGCTATTGACAACAACGCCTATCCCCAATGGAAGTTCGGTCTCCAGCTGATTCCGGAGAAAGACCAGCACAACTTCGACTTCGACATCTTAGACTCCACCAAAGTCTGGCCGGAAGACCAAGTGCCTATCCGCTACGTTGGGGCGTTGGAGCTCAATCGTAATGTCGATGAGTTTTTCACCGAGACGGAACAAGTCGCCTTCTGCACCAGTCACATTGTTCCCGGAATCGATTTTTCCGATGATCCTTTACTTCAAGGCCGTAACTTTTCATACCAAGATACGCAGCTCTCTCGTCTGGGTACAAACTGGGAGGAATTACCCATCAATCGACCAGTGTGTCCCGTATTGAATTTCAACCGAGATGGCCAGGGCCGCCACACCATCACCAAGGGTAAGGTGAACTATTGGCCGAACCGATACGGGGCCAATCCGCCTGCCGGCCAGGGTCGCGGTGGCTTCGAATCATATCCGGCCCGTTACGAGGGCATGAAAGAGCGTAAACTCGCGCCCAAGTGGAAGGATTACTTCTCCCAGGCTCAACTGTTCTACAACTCCATGACCGATATTGAGAAGCAGCATATTATCAGTGCTCTCTCCTTCGAGCTCGATCACTGCGACGAGCCAGTCGTCTACGAACGCGTGGTTTCTCGTCTTACAGAAATCGACCTCTCTCTTGCTACGGCCGTGGCCGAAAAAGTGGGCGCTCCGACTCCCAACAAGCAAACTCGCTCCAATCCAGGGCGCCAAACCAAAGGTCTCAGCCAGCTTGAATACATGCCGGAAAACCCCACAATCAAATCACGTCGCGTGGCGATCTTGATCGCCGACGGCTTCGACGCGGTCAGCTATGAGGCGATGAAATCCGCGCTCCTGGCAGAATCCGCCTTACCGTTTACCATCTCCACCAAGCGTCAGGATGTCAAGGCCGCCGACGGTGCCTCAACCGTCAAGCCCGACCACTTCCTCAACGGACAGCGATCGACCATGTTTGATGCCATCTTCGTCCCTGGGGGTGCCGACTCAATCAAGACTCTTCAGTCCATGGGGCTGGCGCGGTTTTGGGTGCGCGAAGCATTTGCCCATCTCAAACCCGTCGGCGGTGTCGCGGAGGGTGTTCAGCTTATCCAATCTGCCCTCAACGAGGTTCAGGGTGTGAAGTTATCCCAGGAGGAAAGCGTGGACATCGTGGATTGGTACGGTGTCGTCACCGCACAGAAACCCGATACCGGATCGAGTCTGAAGGACGGTGTCAAAATGCTCAAAGAGGCCAGGGACTTTACTGGCAAGTTCTTCTGGAATATTTCGCAGCATCGCAACTGGGCACGTGAGCTGGATGGACTCGCGGGCCAGGTCTCGGTCTAAATAAATAAAGCGGTGATATGGAGCCCTGATGGCGAGGTCGAAGTTCGTTGGGACATGACCGAAATGGAAATGTAACACGGCACTACTGTCAGGATAACGGAACGCAGGTAGGACGTTACACTATGAACACACGCTTCCGGCACACAGTATGATCAAAGACGACACATTTTTGCCACGGACACGTAAATAGTTGGGCAGGGATGATTTGAATTGATCTTCATCTCGACTCGACTCCTTTCTCCCCTTCCGTCATCAATCTTTCTCCTGCTTCTCCTTCGTTCCGCCCTCATCTTCTACGTCTATCCGAAGAACATGATGTGATCGAGACAGAGTTGAACTGCCATCCGTGATCACGAAACAAGTTGTCCTGCCTTGGAGCTGCAAAAAGCAGGCTCGCCTCCTTGTTTCCTTCCCCTTCCACCACTCGAAGAACGTCATACTCAACTCAATCCAATCTAATCCGTTGAGAGTCGATACCACAACATCCCCAGAAATCCAAGAATCTTCTTTTTATTCAATAGTCATTCGTGTGAATGTTTGAATCCGTGTCATCTCTGTATGTTCAAGGCTTAAGGAGGAGGAACATCGAGTGTCCCTTGCATAACCAGCACTGCGCACCCGCTCAACAAGACTTGTTCGATCTCTACCTCATCGCCGCCTTGACGATCCTTGACGCTGACTTCGACGAAAATCTCACTGCGTTGGCCCATCTCCACGCCCTGCGTAAGCTGGTACTTGTACGTTCCAGCCTTCCTCTTCATGAGCGAGAGATACGATGTCAACGCGCTCGCCGCACTGCCTGTGGCCGGATCTTCGCGTGACCCAAAGTTCCTGGTGCGTAACGTGCGGACAGTCGCTCCTGAAATATCGGTGGTAGTGCCCGTGTCGACGTAGAAATACGTAGGGACCATGCCTACGCGCCAACCCTCATCCAGCGCGTCTTGCGAAGTATACGTGTTTTCGGCGCCCAGGAGGTTCTGCCACTGCTGGCCTAGAGTCTCGAGATCGGGCAGCAGGGCCAGGATGAACGTCATACCCTCCACGATGCTGACGACGGGGTACTTCCCGAACGGTTTATCGGCGAACGGCGAGTTGTGGACGTGGACATGATGCGCAACGGAGATTTGCACGCCGTCAATGGCGGAGTTCAGAATAACACCAATACGACCTGCTTTTGCTTGCAAGGCTTTGACGTGTCGGGAAGAGCTGTGATTTGGGAATTGGAGGAGATAATTCGCTGTGCCGACAGTCGGATGGCCCGCGAATGGGATTTCGGCATAGGCCGTGAAGATGTCGATTCTAACGGAGTCGTCTTTAAGATCTTGCTCCGTTTGTTGATGGAGAAACACCGTTTCAGACAAGTTGAATTCTCGGGCAATACGTTGCTTTTGGTCCTGTGAGAGCACCGTGGATTGAGGAACATTGACGATGGCCAAGGGATTCCCGGTGTATTTGGTCGACGTGAAGACGTCAAGTGTCGCGAAGGAGAGCTGTTGTGTAGACATGTTGAGTAAGCCGGTCTTCTCAGGGATGATAATATGAAGATTGAAAGATCGATTGAGTCACCCTGGCATGGGAGGAAGATTGTGTAAATCAGTAAATGCATCTTCGCCTCGGCATCCCCTGTTCTTGCGCCTTGTGACTTGCCCCGGGCTAGACCAAAACAAGTAATCTCCACTTCAAGCGGCTGGATAACATGAGGAAAGATGGATGTAGATCAAGATTCGAGTGTCTCTAAATTATTCCTGCTTCTCATTTCATATCGATGCATGACAAGAACTGCCATCACTCAATGAAATTGGAGTCCATTGGATGTCATAAATGGGTCACCCGCATTCTTTGTGGAACTCATCACGATTCAAAGAGCCTTTTACCTAGACCTTACAAATTGCCACGTATTTTAACGTAGTGTCGAGGTGTTCGGTCGCCCGAGGCTTCTAGGCTGGTTAGAATCTATTCGTTCCTGCTCGATTGAGATCTTGATTCTCAATCGAAAACGTACATATACGGATTCCTAGATTCTCTTCTTGAAATGGATATGTGGTCTTCCAAACAGGTTCCAGAAAGACGAAGAAGGATGAAAGAATAGAGTCAACTGAGGGCTAACTGGGAGAATCTATTGAGGGAAGCTGCAGGTTTGTGCCACCGACTGCTACGGCGGGACAGTGACAGACGTTGCTTCCTGATTGCCAGAAGGCTTGGCGTGTCAGGTTTGTGCAAAGTGGGTCTTCAGCCTGCTGGTGCCTTCTCGTGCCTGTGCTTATGTCGACGACTCGTTGGACAAGTATATAGAGAACCTAGATAGCAGGACGTCTTGCAGGGAGACAGCGCTCTCAATACGAGACATTGTGCAACACTACTCTTTCATCAATCATTCAACGGACACAACAGTCCATCACTTCCTCTTCCCTCGTGATCAGATCGAAGACTCTTGTTTCAACTCCGCAGCCACTTGTCCTACGGCGGTGCACGTACGCTCGTCTTGGGCGGGTTTGAACTCTCCCACCTGCGTGCGAGTCGTCACATCATACCGTCTCCCTCGTTTGACCCTCCTTCACGTCGATCATAATAAGCGCTTCTAATCAGGAAGCTGGGCAATGCCCGAAAGGAATCCCTACAGTCCATGAGGTGGAAAATTGGGACGAGGAGCAATTGCTCGAATGGGTCCGGCGAACAAAACCAAACATTTTCCGCGATGACGAGGATGTTTTGACATTCAAAGTGGCAAAAATCGATGGCTCCGTCTTCTTGGAAAATGCTAAAAATCTAGACTTCTTCAAGCAAACTCATCTGCCCCTTGGAGTCTATAGCGCTCTTGCGGCTCTTGCGGGAATAGTGAGCAAACAAAGTAAGACGGCGGATGTCACGTAAACACTAGCCAACAGTGTTTAGACAATCAACCGAACCAGACAGCCGGCCGAAAGAGGAAACGTAATAACACCTTCGACGTACCATACGACAGCCAACTAACATCGTTACAGGGGATAAAACTGATACACCTGAAGAGCCACCCATTTCGCCAAAAAGACGTCAAAAAGATGAAGATGAAGACGAACTGACACAATTAGCCATCGAAGCGAGTAAGCGAAGAAAGGCCATTAAAGATATGATTACTCAGATGAACGACTTTCCTAACCAGTATTCTAATTCCGTCGATCCTCTTCCTGGAGCTGTCGATAAACTTTCCAACCCCACATTAAATCACACGCTCGACTTCCCATTTGTCGGCCCGATGCCAGAACGATTCAAAGAGCCCGGTATAGCTAGAAGAAAGTGGCTATATATGGGGAGAACAATGTTCAAATACTTCCTCCAAGAGGTAAAGAAAGTGCGAAAGAGTCGCTCTTACGAGAGGTGCTGGCTCTATGGAACCCAGGGCTTTGGGAAGTCTCGCCTTCTAGCCGCCCTTGTCTGCTACTTTGCTGCTCAAGATGAACGGGTCGTCTACCTACCGGATTACCAGGCGTTGCTCGATGACCCTGTTCCTTACGTCGTAGTAGCAATGCTGTTCGCCTGGGCCGACGATTTCGCCACCCAGAAGAAGATTATAGCCCTACGCACTGAAGACCAGATCGAGATATTCTGCAAGAATCAAAAAAACGTCATATTTATCGTTGATCAGATGAGTGCTCTTAAGACTAAAGGCATTGCAAATAGACAGGAGGCCGAAAGGATACGTCGCTGGGTGAACAGATTCACCTTCGTCAATAAAGCAATCTTCAGCTCCTCTGCAAATTGTGCGAACGACCTTGAAGGGCTGGGCCATCAGAGCCCAAACTGGGTGGTACCCGTCTATGGCGGCTTTACTAAGGTAAGTGGCGTCAAATTCGTGTCACGACGAGGTTCCTAACTTGGTTAGATGGAAATGGAGCAGTGGTGGAAGCAGCATGAAGATATTAGGATGGGAGGGTATTCCCGAAATCAGGTTGAAGACGTTACGGGCTGCATCCCATTGCTCTTGAATCGATGCGTGGTGAATGGGGCGATTGATTTGGCGGCCCCCGAATTGATCCAAATCTCTGACGAATCTGTGGCGTTTACGCAGCGAATCAAGTCCACTGCTACGAAGTATGATTGGGAGTGGTATGTTCGACTGATTTGATGCTTAGAACATTTCTGACTTTTCAGGTACTGCGACTACGTGAGGGCTTGCATTCGTAACCAGCCTATATCACCTGGATGGACGGCACACATCGAACTGATCGACCATCGATACTTTTACCAGTTTAACGACATCATTGGGGGATGTAGCTGCGGTTTAGTTCGTGACGCTGTAGCAAATAAGCTTCTCGAGTTGTGATATTACCTCCACCGAGGAGAAAGCCGAGGGAGAGGAAGCGGATGAAGAGGAAGCCGGAGAAGACCAAAGAAATGGACGCATGACGCGATCTAGGGCAAGGCGATCTAGGGCGCGCTAGCGAATGCTAGACTCTGTTGGCCAGGTTCATCGCAGCAGATGGGAGAAGTGAAGGATGCAGGGAATGGTAAGAGCAATGGATATCCTGAGTGGAAGATGAGGAAAACTGTGGCCCAGAATGATCGGAAGGCCACTGGTTTCGCTTTCGTGGTCAATGTCGTCATCCCTGTCGCCTTTCTTGCCGTGATTAATTTTGTTGTTGTAGGCCGCGTCGCTGTTGCTGCGTTTGCGGGAACCATGACCCACTGGCTCCTAAATTTCTCGCGCTACCGAATATTCTTGAGCGACGAAATCCGCACTGCTCACAGACGTCGCCCGTTGAGGAGATTTTTGTGCTCGACACCCAACTGGGTTGCAGCACGGAGAGCTGAGTGGCAACTACGGCTGTGTCAGACAGCTGGTGCCTAGTGCCAAGAGCCCCTATTCTGGCCTATATAGGGGGCTCCCGCCCTCCCATTCATAGTTGCAATCGACATTTTCACCCCTTCTATCCGCGTCTCACTCCGTTCGACAGGATGTTCGATTTTGACGACTATCCCCCTGGGCATTCACAAGTCTAGAACAATCGCCCATCACGCGGATTCATCTCCGCAAGGCGGTGCCAGGAGACGCACCGACGCCGACACCTTCAGGACCATGGTCAAGGCGTAGATGATGGAGGGGTCAGCTGAGCCTGCACGTTGTGCGGCCGGTGAAGCCAAATGTGCTATGGAAGAATTGGAGACATGAAAGGGGCCGAAACGGGTTGCGTCAAGGGTGCAGAGGCTGCGAGGATCGGGGATTAGGAGAGGCGAAGCAGGTTTTGAAGGAAGCTGATGGAGAATCGAAGGGGGGCTGTGATCGTACTCGAAAGGGTAGGCAACCTCAAACGGAGAACTCGTTCCCAGCACCGAATTTAACACACGTAAACTTTGTTCGACATGTTCAAATAACACGAATCGGGAGGAGCTTTATGTCACGGAAGGATATTTCGGATTATGTTAGAATGGGGGTAATATTCGGGTGCTCGCTGATGGCGTCTTCGGTGTCGTCTGCCTATCTCCACATGGGCCATAGACTGGATCCGATCAGGCTGGGAAGGCTATGCTGGGGTAGCAAGATGTGCCGTACACGCTGCCGAATGAGACCACTGTTCCCAGCCCCACCCGGCCACATGGTCCACGTATCGGATCCAATGGCGGTGGTACATCATGGGATCCGATCCAAGGGCCCCATCTAAATATCGAGGTTGGGGGTGCCGACACTTTCACGTGACAGTTGCCAAGCCACTGGTCCACATTATTGGCCAACACAACGGTCTTGGCGTCTCACACACGTTACCTCAAAATCACGTGATTCCAACCGGAAATTAATGTTCGTATTTTATCTGAGTGGCAACACCGGGTTTTAGTCGAACCGATAGAATTGAGGGACCTCACTAGTGTTCGATCATAGGTGAGGCAAGAGGGTTGTCCGGCCTAGCTCCATTGAGTTTCTAGGTGCCCTAGATGGGTAAAGGTAATGCTCCAGCCAGTAATTGTTGATGTCGCACTTGATGATAACTGTTGGGGAGGGTCATTCAGTTGAACTTGTCTGGCTGAAGCTTTCATTGGCTGCGGCACCCCATCTATGAGTTCATCAGAGATGGACCACGGAGTACAGAATAACAAAAGGTGGTGTACAGACTAACACTTCCCGTCCCTGACCTCCAACCCACGTGACATCCACAAGGTGTGACACACGTGACACATGATCAGAATGTCAGAATGTAAAAAATGCAACCGGCGGACACCACTTGAAATAATGTAGCGAAAATAGCTAGTGTGTCGTCACTAAAGGTGCGCGAAAAGACATTGGCCCGGTAGGCGGCGTGCTTTGTTGTGTGCATCAACAGACCGTCAAACTTGGTGTGCAATTTGAATTTGAATGAATGCTCTGGCTCTATATTTCTTCAGTGTTGTTGCCTGTGCTGCAGCCCAGCAGGCAACCGTCTCATAGGTCAATATATACCTTTTCATTCCAACAAAGCTTTTTTTTAAATCCTGATCTCAATATCGTCTTCTGACTGGCCGTTGCGCCTTTTCTTTCTACTCACTTGTCCTCTGCAGCCACTCCTACTCCTGCTTGGTACGCCTGCTGGTGCTTGATTCTACTCCCCGTCTCTCCGCTTCGCTTGTTGTACCTACCTCCCGCCGTCCTATCAACCGCCATGGAACCCCTTCCAGAATATACACCCAAGCAGGCCAGCTACAAAGAGAAAGCCGCAATCAGGTGGAATGTAAACGATCTGCTAGCTTGGATCAAAGACAAGCGACCGGACCTGCTCGACAATGACGGCAGTGAGAAACTCAGAAAGGCAGAAACCTCAGGAGAGGTTTTCTTGGCTTGTGCTGGTAACAGGGAGTTCTACAGAAATGATTGCAAGCTACCTCTCGGGACAGCCGCAGTGCTCGCGAATCTATCGAGGGAGCTCGCGGAAGAGGAGGCCGCCGGTATACAGAGTAAGTTACTCGTCTTTCATGTCATGCACACCACGTAAGTAGCAAGATAACAACGTCACAGGAAACAGACACCAGGCCGAAGATGTGGAGATGTTCGACGCCGCCGATATGAAGAGTAAGTTACTATCTTTTATACTACTTAGGCTACGTATATAGCAAGCTAACAATCTCGCAGGCCCAAGGAGAGTATATGATGCTTTCAAGGCCGGAATCCCGTACAAGCCCCCACGTCCTCTTCTAAATACGAGCGGTGTGAACTGGGTATTTCAGCCACACCCGGAGCTATACAAGATAATTGCACCGAACGTTCTCGAGCACTACACCAGATACAAGAAAAATCAAGCTGACAAGGTGTACGTTCCCATCTATTTCTACCTAGGGGGCGCCGGAACTGGAAAGTCGAGACATGGCTCAGAATTCGCCTCTTCGGTCCAACAAGCCATCACGCTCCACACTGAACACAAACTCTACCCTGAGCTTGCGCAGAGATTGAAAACGGCCTTTGTGTTTCATGTTTCGTTTGAGAACGAAACATTCTTGACGGATGAAGAAAAGAGTAAGCCATGGAATGCGGTTGGTGTCAGAATGCTGCGGCAGCTACTTGGTGGGAATATTGAACGTATCAGGCGCAAATACGTCGCAACACCTTGTGACGTTTTCCGACTCGTCGCGGCAGCCGAAAACGTTGACCTGTACAACGATTTCACTGGAATTTTGGTGGTCGACGGAATCCAAAGAGTCATTACGTGGGACGGAGACGGGACGAGTAATGACAGTGTCTTTTATGGATTGTTGCGCCAAATAGGTGATTTAAGTTTAATGTCGCGCCATCCTTCCGAAACCGAAGAAGGAAAATTGAGGCAAACACCCTTCATCTTGACTTGTGTCACTGCGACCTACCTTGGGTTTGCACGTCAATATTTTATGGATTCCCACCGCAAGCACGTATATCTACCACTCAACCGGTTAGATGTGCCGACTTGGAAGGATGACAACTCGGAAGTTCTCAACGACGACCCCGGCACCCGTCTTCTCGTGAATGACGTTGGTGGGCACGCGGGGGCAATAGAAACAATCGCCGAAGAACTGGCTCAGTATCGAAATAGGTCCCAGCCAAATATCACCGAATTGGCCAATGCAATCCTCTTCAAATTGGAGGACCGCTATCACGAAGTCATCTCCATGATGGGAGAGGACCTCCTCCCTGTCGTACCGATTATCCTCTCCAGACAACCAGTTCGTCTCCAAAGTTCTATCCCTGGGTCGGACTTGCGGTTGGGGCATATTACCGCGCCTGGGCTTCTCTGGTTTGAAAAAGCTGAGGAAGCTTACGATTCCCAATACAGTTACGGTGCGTGGGGGTACCTTGTAGCCCCTTACATCTGGCTCTGGCTGCTTGCTCGGTCGCTACCCCCCCGAAACACCGAGCGCCTTTGCCGACTTCTAAAGGAATGGGAATTCAACGATTACCAACAGCTTCTTCACCTTCAAACAAGCAAAGGACACGCCGGAAAAACCACTTGGCAAAACTTCGAGACATTCTGTTGCTACTTTCGCATTTTGCGGTCGTCGGGATTTAGTGATAGAGAGGAAGTGGAGTTCAGGTGCTTACATTCAGGGTGCAAAAAATTACGAGATGACAAAGAGGCGGTGGTGGTGAATCGGCGGCTTGATTATGCGGAAGCGGCCCACCAGTACAGCACCAAAGCAACGTCCGCCAAAGATATCGTCACCAAAGATATCGGAACTTTGGATGCGGAGAAGCAGTTATCCCATGTCATCCTTAACGCTCCGAGCGCGTCGGCCGGCGATTTCTTTCTTAGTATCCAGACGGACTCTGCGCCATTTACGCCTTTTCGGAGCAAAATTGTGCGCGAAGTAGGACGGTGCAAATTTGTCAAAAAGAAGTTGAACGCCGAAACGTACACTGAGGAGAGGAATAAGGCTGCTGGGCCAGACGATTTCTTTATATTATACACAACAACCGACGCTCCGGATGACATCGCTTTGCCAGACCGGTCCGGGCTTGTTGATCAGAGTTGCTGGATGTCCTATTTTGGTCCATTTGCCGGTCGTGCCTTCATAGCGTCGCAGTACGTCAGCTCCCAAGTTGAAGAACCGTAATAGGGCTGCCAAGGATGGCTCGCAGAGGCGCAAAGAAGGGACGAGGCCCGACTGAGGCGGAAACGTCAATGGTGTTGCGACTGAGCAGTGGAGTACTTGTCTCGAGGTTGATAAGGGATGAAGGTAGTCATGGTAAAGTTGAATCTAGACGTAAATTCACACAAACGGCCGATGAGTGTTTTGGAAGATGTGAGCTAGTGGGATGGAAAGGACCGAACAAATAGCGGATCTTGAAATTGACGACTAACGGAGGGCCACTCCCTCTCCCAAAAAGCACAGCCTGGCTTCTCCGGTACAGGGTTCACGATCCCGGAGCACCGGCGTCATGCCGCCTGCTCATTCCTTCGTCGTGCCTGTCACTTCCATCAGGGTGCCCCCTCCACTGCTTTGAGCCCTGACACTGGAGGGAGTCATCGACCATCATCAGAAGCATTTCACGCGTCCGTCGTCAGACGATGTGTCGTTCGCCTGCGCCCTTTGGGGCCAATAAGAAGGCGCAGACACGCTAGAGGGAGCTGACTCCGGGCAGATACACCCACAGATACACGGATATAAATGACGTATCCTAGTCTTGACACACACATAGTAATTTTTATGGGAAACTGTGAGGCCTTGAATGACTTACTATCTGATCGAATTGCTTTCATTTGACCCTATCGTCAGCGCTTGTATCGGCAACTGTGGTGTTTTCAACCAGCAATATGGCCTCTTCTGCTCTTGTTTATGCCGCCGCCGCCTGGACAGCCCGTCCTGGCTGTCATCCGCAGTATAGGGCTCCTTTTGAAAGGGCCGTCGATAATTCCCTGTTGAGCCGAGTGAAAATTGGTTGAATAAATCTATCTGACCGAGGTGCAAGCTACAAAAAGGGGCACCGAAGGGTGCGGTGCACGTGACTAGGCTAGGCCCAATGTGGACTGCCAACATGCCCTTCCCGCCGGCGAGACCTTCCAGTCGAAGGTAGAGGCGGAACGTCGTCTGCGTATCTGGGCCATGATGGAAGGCTTCGACAGAGGAATTCGACAATTGTTCGCCAGACAGGTTGCAATTGGATTTCATCGGATCCAGTATCCAATGCGTGGATCATGTCAGGTAAGATCTATCGAGCTTGTCAAGCCCCCCGCACATGGTCCACGGATTGGATCTGATGATAGTGATCCCGGAAAATATTTAATCCGATAGCGGTGAACCGGAAAATGGTTAATCTGACGGTACTCCGTAGTGGTTCGGAAAATATTTGATCCGTAGGGGTGGTCTACTGATCGGATCTAATCCATGGTGATAATTGGGTCAATTATCAAACGTGGCTACAGTGGCTTGGCTCGACGAATTCGAGTCATGCCAGGACTTTTGGCACGTGACACTGCATCTGCAGCCTAGGAAATCACAATGGATGTCGAGGGAACATGGGTACTGGATCCGATGGGATCTGGTCGGAAAATATTTAATCCGATGGTAGTGGACCCGAAAATAGTTAATCCGTTGAGGGTGGACCGGGAAATGTTTGATCCGTTAAGGGTGGTCACCGATCCATGGGCCCACCAAAAGGGAAAAGGGGGGGGCTTCGTCGTCGGTTTACCCTCCCCCTGGGACAACGTACGTCATTCGTATCAATGTATCTGTGGGTGTATCTGCCCGGAGTCAGCCTCCGCTAGAGCTGAGCACAGGTAAGGTCCAAAGTTGTCAGGCAGAAATACTGGCTTTAAGGGGCCCAAACAATTCGACTTGAGATCGTGGCAAGGAAGGGTCGGTGATTGAAGGGCGGCGGAAGGGGATGTTTGGAGGAAGGCTTGAGGACAGGCCACCTAAACCAGAGGCGGATTTCCCAGTCAACGACTTTACATACATTCTCTTCCCACCGCTACAACAACAAAGCCGGCAAGTTGTGTGTTTATGGTGCTTTAACCACGTTAGGAAAAGGCCCCTACTGGATCAATTCTTTTGCCATCCGTGGGGCCTGCCGTCATTTCATCCACCAAATGCCCAAATTGATCGCTTAATGAGAAGTTGTTTGCTTTTCAGCTTCTCAAAGTTCTGGCATTCCTGAACGTGAAACTCTCTCCACGAACCTGGTCAATGGAACTCTGGATCTCTCTTGCATCGTTGTGGATAGATCTTTCTAGTCCAACGTTCGAACTTGATAAGCCGGGCGCAAAGGGAGCAGCGCCAATGAGGGCCAAATACGGCTTGTTAGGCTACCTAAGCCTAAACAAGCCTTGATGAAGTCATTGCGCATGGACAAGAAAGGCGAGTAATGGGTGTTGTTGAGCTGTTAAATGAGCTCTGTTCTCTCGTTTTATTCGCTCTTCATGAATCTTCGTCGTCATCTGATAAGTCATTCAGCGCACAAAGACTTGAAGCAGTGCTGCTTGATACCGTCTGGACCTTGGATTTGGCGGAAGAATTTAAGGCTGCGGATGCGGACATTTTGATGTCGGAGTAAAATTTCTTCAGGCTTTAAAGCCAGTCCTGGATTAACACCTCAACCACGAATTTTATTGGGAATTCTCTAGAATATGGATCATATCTTATCAGCAGACGAAAAAGAAAAATTTGACGAGTTCATTCCAAAAATACCGTGGCTCGGATTTGACCACACACCATCTGAGCATCTTGGAACATTTGATGACTATGCGTTGCAGCGCGGCTGGTCTCGAGAAAAGTTACTCGACCTCAAAGAAGGGAGACTGGGAGGACTAGAGAAAGAGTTCTTGAAACCGTTCCTCCAAAGTTGGTTCAGCATTGGCCTCTGGGAAGCAGCGCTCGGAAAGGGCCTGGAAAAGGACGACTTCGTTGTATCGAAATCTTCAAAGCTCGTGTTCACGAGCGAGTCGTTGAGACAAATTATCAAAAACTTGGAAACAAGTTTCAAAAGCACCTCGAAAGATGACCCCAGCAAAGTCAGCATTTTGAGCCGGTTCAACCATGTCCTCAGGGCGGCGAGGATGTGGAACAGAATGCTCGGCGAAACCCAGCTCTTCATCAAGCCGAACCTGGAGTTCTGCGACGAGACGTATCATTCAGTCATGCGAATGTTCGCTCTGCTAGGCGTGACGCTTCAGTACACCGGAGAGTTCCTCGCTATATGGGTGTCAGTGAACTTCAGAACACCGCTTCAGTATCATTGGTCTTTTACATATGATGTGGAGCAAACTCTAAGAGAACGAATGGTCAAGTGTGGATGGTGTCCATATATTCGAACCATGCTGAGTCCCTTCAATGTCATCGTTGCGGAATATGCTGCTGTCATAGGGCCATCATCAACGTATTTCAGCCATCACTCATGCTCAGCAGCAGAATGTGTAAGGCATAATATTGACGAAGGTACCTACAAGCCCTTACATACCCATCCTGATTGTCAGTGCTCGTTTGTGAGGCCGAGTCTAGATCGAATCGCAGAGATCTTGGATCATGGCCAAATTCCATTGATGGATTTTAACAAGATCTCCGACAGTGAAGGGAAATCAATCGAGGCTGTGCCATTCGAGCCTAATAAAACAGTGTTCACTGCCGTGTCGCACGTCTGGTCCGGTGGATTTGGCAGCACGTCGGAAGCAGGACTTCCGCAATGCGCACTAGATCGGCTAGCGGGATATATGGAAGATAACGACAACAAGAAACTCGTTTGGATTGATTCCCTCTGCATTCCGCGAGGACGGAGATTGCGAAAATTGTCCATCCACAGTATCAACAAAGTGTATAGCCTGGCAAACACAACGCTAGTCTTGGACCCAGAGCTCATGCGCTCACCTTCCTCGAGCACTCGGCAGATGTTGCTATGGATCACCACTGCAGCGTGGATGCAACGAATGTGGACGCTTCCCGAAGGTCGGCTATCTCGTCTCCCATATATCGCTTTCAAGAATGGTGCTGGACTTCTGCAGCATCTGCTCATGGATGGAGAAAACGAGTACGAGAATCCAGTCACCGGAGCACTTATACCCGATCTCTTCGGATTGTTCTCACAGAATATCAATGAGCTCCGATATATCCACCAATCCCTCTGTTATCGTACGACCAGTAAGCGCGAGGACGAGGTACCAGCTCTCGCCGCGCTTTTCAATGTCGACACCCGGCCCATATTGAATACCCAATCCCTGGATGAGCGGATGGCCATTTTCTGGATAGCTCTCCGGGGCAAGGTCACCATTCCTGTGAACATTATTTTTTTGACGGGGCATAAGCTCTCGATTCCAGGACTGCGTTGGGCACCGAGCAGTCTTCTCAACGCGGGCAGGCAACTGAGTCTGTTAACTCCGCCTCAGGGGGTGAAATCGCACAACGTAGAACTGAGTGACGATGGGACTTTGACAGGGACATACGTTGTGATTCGACTGGACAAGAGGGCCATGTTGTTGCTCAACAAATTCAATCCAATTCGACTCTCGGTTCTTCCAGAACCAGGTTCAAGACAGCTTAGAGTTGCTCCATTTACCCTCTTGGCTTTCAACAAGGTCGGGACTGATGTGCAAGAAGAAGGGATCTTGCAGGATATCGATGCTTTTGCGCTCAACGTCACAAATCCCGAGGCCCGAGCTGGAGAGTCTCTGGCTTCCGAATTACTGGCGGCCGTTCGCTCGGTAGTTGCCTTGACCCTCGATCATCCTGAATCTCAGGCTGGGACAGGGACGACACAAAACAAGTGGGATGATGATCCATCAGCCGCCATGACTGATACAGGGGCGGTCGATCGCTCAAATAGTTTCTCATTCAGGGCACGGTATTTGATGCAACTGTCTCCGATAGAAACCACAGGGAATGAGTTAATATCGGGCAATGTCAGATGGGCCCGAATTTCGATATCCTAAAGGTCGCTGCAGGTGTTGAACGCGTCGAGCGTCTTTTGTCTAATATCCGAGGACAGATCGGTCACATTATCACCCAAACATTTGGGTAAAAGAGAGTCCCGTCAAACTGAATTCGACACATGCTTGCCATTAAATCCATCTCTCATTCGTGGGTCTTCCATTTGAGGATCCTGATTCAATCCCGAGGCGCGCCTGAATCTGACCGGCGGTCGGAGAGGACCGAAACCGAATTCTCTGATATGGAAGCAAGTACACGGGGCCGTCGCCACTCCTCCGTGACCGTCTTACCATTATCGTGAATCACGAGCATGTATGGCTGCTCAATCGGCTCCTCATGTTGAGCTGGAAGGACACTATTTGCTTCCGTGCACTCTTGGGAGTTGCTGGAGTGAGGAATAACCACAAGCTCTGGCACAGGCGGATCGGTTGGCGGATCGGTCGTTGGAATGGCTGATATGTCTCTGGCGGTCGGATGGATCTCAACCTGTTCCAGACCCTCCTGGCCTAGCGGAACTCTGGAGCTGGGACTGACAGCTGCGTCACTGCTGGATGATACGACTGTTCCGTTTGCAAGTTCCTTCATCACAGCCTTGGAGATTGCGATCTGTTCCTCCGCCAGAACTTGAGTTCTTTCAATCAAGTTCAGAAGAGTCTGCTCCTGTGTCGTTTGCTTGGCGAATGAGTTCCTGGTACCAGTCCTTGTAATTTTGACTGTCCGAATGGCCTCATAATAACGTTGATTGTCCTTGCACTCTTGTGTGAACATTTTGATCTGTTTTCTTAGTTCCTTGCTGTACCAGATATATTAGTCTGTTGTTTGCAAACTCACGGGCGATCAGATCAATGGATGCCACAACGCACATTTGCCCGGGAATCTCGTGAGAGATTACTTTGCCATTTTTGCGATCCTCATCCCATTTAGATAGTAAAATCCGGGTGTTGAATATTCCAGTCAGCACTAGAAGACTAAGTTTGATGGGTTCCAGTTTGGCTAAAAGTTCTTTCAGATCTTTCTCGTCACAAATCATCCACATAAGTTTGGCACGCATTCGTGAGAGTCGTGTTGCTTTGGGGTTTTCGAGAGGTTCAATCCTTCTGAAAGTCATGCCTATGTTTGACATTTCCGCGCTGATAGCCTTTCGGATTTGGTTGAGATGTTTTATCGTTTGTGGATCTTCAGCTATAGCAATGTTTCTCGAACTTATATCGTCGGCGGTTTTGTACAATAGATCTATGATATATGAAAATTGAGAGACGGATCTGCGCAATTGTTTGGCATTCTTTTGAGCTCCCCGGATGGATCGATAGGATTTCGTGCAGTAGCCCGACAGCTGGATGGAAAGCTGAAAGAGTCCGGCCACTGCGGCGGCAAATTCGACGCCCGTAGGCATGGAGGTAGGCAAATGAAGATATTGTTCAAAAATTAAATCAACTTTGAAAGAAACCTGAGTAATTGCGAGACTGCCATGGTAGACTGGCCCTGCCTTTCGTGTCATGAAATAGGTCGTCCATACATCCTGAGCGCATGACTCTTGTCGAAGTCGATCGAAGTATTATGCAGAGCAGACCTATCAATGGTAATCACTAGATGAGTGCACAACTTGTTGGCCAATACTCTAGCCATTTCTGCATGACCAACATGGCGATCTCATGCAGACTAAACCACACCGGTTTGCATCCGCTCCTACCATTGGGGCGAATTCAGCATCCTTGTTTCGGTAGTTGGAGACAGCCTCGCTCTTTGACGGAATATATGAATCGTCATGCTTTGCTGCTACAGCAATTTCTGGGTTCTGCCGAAGGTTGAGAATCTGTCCTACACTGATTGAGATTATCCTCCGCTTTAACCCTACAGTAATTGGCGGGAAACAAACAGGCCACGGGTGGCCCAGCATGAAAATGTGGACGCTACAGAATCGATTGAGATATCCAAGGCGACTTCTATTATTTGATGAAACCGTGAGAGGACCTTCTTAGTGATGCTATTTAACTGGTTATTATCATAGCTGAGAAGCTCGTCGAGGCAGTATACTTTCTCTGTAGGACGAGTGTACCAAAAATGGAAAAATGTTGTAATTGAGAGTGCTTTTTCGGTAAGATCGTATTGGCCCGTGCAGGCATGTAGCTGGCTATCAATCGGGTCTCTCTACAGGTAGTATACTTTGGTGAGTTCACGCTGGTCTTGGGCTAATATTGGAACACGGAACGACCGAGTTGTGCTTCTGCACAACCCCCCATGAACCTTTGGTGTAGTAATCTTTCAAGCCAAGAAGAAAAGCACAAGTCCACCATTGTAGAGTGCCTGTGTGTGATTATATTTGGCTGATAAATCTTTTGTTTTCCCCTTCTCTTGTTATCTCGACAACTGCCTCGAATCTAACCCACAGCACAGCCATAGTCGCTGTCGACAGGAGGACGCCAACCATAATACTGGTGTTCTGGTAGTGTTTTGGACCTGTTTCATTCGTCGAACTTCTGATCAGCGCTCCGGCGACCGGTGTCCCCACCATCGTTGCCAAACCGCGTCCCATATATAGCACACCGTTAACAGATGCGAAGTGCTGCACTCCAAATAACTCAACAAGCGAAGTTGGAAAGAGAGAGACATACGCCGATGCAAATACACCATAGAGGACTGTGAAGGCGATGAAGAAATTCCGACCATCAGACTGGGTTTGAGAGAGGGATGACGGAAGCCACAGGACCAGAGCACTGATTGCTGAGATTCCTGTGGTGAGCAATAGAGTATTGAGGCGACCGATTCTGTCCGCCGCATGACCAATGACAATCTTACCGATGGCATTCGCAGCGTTCGATAGAGCGATGAAGTCGGAGGCGGTGGCCGCAGAGTAGCCTAAAGTTCTTGCGTATGATGCGAAGAAGAATACCGGTGTATAATACGCTGCTGACTGCAGAATCGCCCCCAGAGCTTGCGCGAGGAACTTTCGAGATCGAGCAATGCGATAGTTTATCAAAGGTATTTGGAAAAGTCCTGCAGCACGCGATGAAGGTATTGCCTCTGCTTGAAAACGACGGAGGGTACCAGGCTCCCACGTCACGACGGATCCGGCCGCGATGATAAGCAGAAATGCAACGGAGCCTGAGATCCTTAAGGTATTGCGAAATCCGACCGCGGCGATGAGTGAGTGTAAGACAGGTGCCCAGACAACTCCTCCGATGCCGGTACCTGAGAGAACAATACCCATGGCAAGGCCACGGCGAGCAGTGAACCATGTCGGCGTCACCGTGACGGCGGGCAAATATATGATAGACACGTGCCGACTCCCGCGAGAAAGCCTTGCGTGAGTTCGAATTGCCAGAGCCGTTGGCTAAACGAAGCTAAAAGAAAGGCGCCGAAAAACACGACGCTGCCGGACCAAATGACAAGGTATGGAGGATACCGCTTTGTCCAGGCTGTAGCGAATGGGGCGCCGATGGTCATGAGGGAGATGGCTAGGGTACCAATCAGGTCAATTTCCGCCGGTGAAGAGCCGTAGAAAGGAGATGAAGGGATGTGAGACATGCTTTCATAGAGCTCTTGATAAACGCCGAAGGCGAACGCGATACCGCATACTGTAAAGACAAGCGTGGTAGAGGCGATGACGATGAATGCATGTTGCAGATTGGAGATGGGAGGTGGTTGCGGCTCCGTTGCCGAGGAGACCTCTCGGCCCAGCTCGACTTCGATTTGTTCAGCTAGATTGGACATGTTGATTCTGCTTCTCGACTTTTGTCATCTCGATTTGCCCATATGAGAGAATCTTGAGAGAATCGAGGATGGTGTTCTGTACCAACGAGGGGTGTCGAGTCACGGGTGGGCATAGGGCGGCATGACCTTCTTCCCAATCGGGGGTTAAGTTTGGAGCTTGAGACTCAAACTTCAGACCGAGATCCCAATTGTTTGTTGTCGGCCACATACACCACATCAATGTCGTTTCTACGGTCTTCCCAAAACTCCCTCCGACTTCCCAGAGCCTGCACGCAGGTCCCCCGATCAACAAGATGGCTTTCACAGACACCGCCACGGCGGCTAGGCGAGCCCGACCCGAAAGCTGTCCCCGACGTCCAAGCCATGCAAATGACCGAAGATCAAGCTTCAATGGTCGAGATCGAGAACAAGAACGACGCGGCGGTCAAAAAATACCATCCTGACCACCAACCTGATTATACTGCAATGGTGGATCACGGAACATCATGCTACTCGCCTGTTCCCAAGAGAGTGATGAATGGCAGTGAACCCGGCGAGGTCACGCCCGCTGCTGTCTTATCTGGAGCTCCTGTGGATTTACAAGCTCGAACAGTCAGGTGAGAACTGTGAGCTTTATATCAGACGCCAGTCGGAGTTGCTGACAAGCCACGTTTTCTAGAATCTACAAACCCGCGAAACCCGCAACTCAGTCCGGAACATGGGGCTCGCATGCCTGGCGCATGGACTGGGATGTGCTGGGCAAGGGCCACCGGTGGGAGAATCCCCTGATGGGCTGGCAGTCGTCGGCGGATTTCATGCAAGCAACCAGAATCAACTTCAGAACGAAAGAGGAGGCCATTGCGTTCGCTGAGAAGCAGGGTTATGAGTGGTATGTGCAGGAGCCACAGGTTAGGAGGTTCGTGCCCAAGGCATATGCGAATAATTTCTTGCACGAACCGAATAAGTTGAAACATATCAAGACGAAATAGACGGGCGGAAGGACCTGCATCAGCATGGTACTTGGGCTAGCCCGGATGGATTTGACATGATCGCAGATAAACAGGCAAAGATTTTGCGAGTTTGCAAGATTGGGCTCTAGGTGGACTGTTTATGTTGACCTCATTATACTGGCAAACGCCAAAAAGATGAATATAACCATGATAGTTCTGGTTCATCACCGCAGACAAGTACTTTGATGAGTTTCCCGACCGAGCGCTAATATCTAGAAAGTTTTAAGAACTGCTGGAAATGGACAGGTGGAATGTGATGATCTAGGTATAATTCTGGGTCATTCAATTATCAATCTTCATTCTAGAAAATATCAAGCCTGCTAAGCCTCAAACTTGGCCACAAACGGGGATATCACAGCACGGCAGACTCATCACCCGCACGCGCCATCGTTTGTCAATCTCATTCCTACGTCGTTTAACATCCGCCTGAGCATAGACTAATAGTTATGCTTTGCAGCTTGTTTATTCACGTCGGCCTGTGTGTTATGGCTGGTCTCATGCATCTTATCCTTGACGGCGTTGCTCGCAGCTCGCAAACGAGTCGAAGTTCGAACGTTGGGGTCTTTGGCGATCCTGCGCAGCGCATCAGCAGCTGTTTCACTTCTTGAAAACAGGGAAGAGTACATACGACTTGTTGGTCTCTTTGCTCGCGCCGTGAGCAGAGCCCTTGACTTTGTTGGAGATGTAGTTTCCTGCGGATCTGAGGGAGTTCATGTTTGCTGACTGATTATTGTTGTGGATTGATAGGGATAGGATTGTATTTTACTCGGTCAGGTGGTGGATAACGATGTTCTGAAGAAGACAGAGAGAAGATCAAGCGACGCATATCCCAACCATATACTTACCCACCCTCCCGTTTCGAATACACCTTCCATGAGATCGATAACCCTTTTAGGCCTCAAGAGCGAACGATGTCATTCCACATGTTTCTGCTAATGAAAAACGACAGCTCAGCACAGCTAACCCCACTGGGAGCTTACTCATAATCATATCAGGAAACTCTGTGAGCTGAAGGTCTCGTAAGAAGGGCCAACGACCTATCGGACACCAAGTGAAAGGTTGTGAAACCTGTTTCGGGATACGGATTTAGGGCTGGCCAGGTGAGCGATGACCGATGGGTTCGAAGATCGATTGCCTTGAACGGGGTACAAGGACTGAATAGGCTCATCAGATCACGGCAGTGATTGAGCGTAGGAGAAATCAAGGTCGAACGAACATGGATGGTACGCTACGTCATCTGTGGCACTTGTGGCCTCACATGGTGGCGCGCTCTCAGCCTTGCAGGCCGGTGGAGCACAGCCGGATCAGGCTGAAGACAAAGAGCCAGGTCATCGGTTATCACTACAATTCAAGAACGAGATTCTGGGGTGAAATCTTGATTGCCAAGTTGGCTAATGGTGCCCGTGAGACCACATCCCGCTTCCTGCCCAAGCGAATTTCTATGCGTCCGTGGAGACTATCTGCGGCACTCCCAGCCAGCCCCTTTGACTCGCTGTCCTGCGAGAAAAGTCCGACATTCAGGGCGCACCTCCCTTCTTGATCGCTCCATATTTGCAACTAACGCTAATCGGTCCGTCATCGTTCATCGCATTGTCAATCAATAACTGACTTCTCTGATAGTCTTTCATGCCAGGATAGTGGAATCCATCGACTTTCAACCACCCGTCATGATTACAGTAATTTTGTTCGTACATGGAACACTCGAGGCCTTTATCTGGGCCCATAGATCCTTGAGATCCGTAGTTCCTAGATTCACACGAGAAATATTAGCATTGAATCCTGACAGCAAGTGTAAGCATCGGAGAGACAAGGTGAAAGGGGATGGACAGGGGAGTTGGTCCTTGCCGGTTATAGCAGCCGCCATCTTCAATCGGCGTCCATATGCATGGCATGATGAAGTTTTTGTTCATGCATTCGTAAATACCCAGGGGCATCGTACGAGAGTGATGGGTGTGTAGGTCGCCGTCTTCGTGTTCTCCCATTATGTGTCGGAATCTTGGGCCTGGAAAGTCATCGTCGCCATCGCCATTCGCGCGGTGGTCGTTGTTTGCATGGTGTTCATCGTGGTCAACCTCTCGCGAATGTCTTTCTTTTTCTGGTCTCTTCCCCTGATAGGTGTCTCCTCCTGAGTGAATCAAACGGCCATTGCGATACACCACTCTAGTGTTCTCGCCGCGGCGATGATAGTCTGGATGGTGAGTGTGATAGCCGCCGTGGTCACCACCACAAGAACCGTCGTGGTCAGCGCATCCGACACCAGTTGGAGCGCTGTCAGGCTTTTCCCATTGCCCCATACCTGGTAATGTAGTGGTAAGAGTTGCTAGCGAGACGATGAGGATAAGGGAAATTTTAATAGCTACCATTTTGGCTGTTTGTCAGTATAATCAGCAAAACTGTGGACCTGTACAAGGATATACTTCAACCTTCATTAGAACAGTATATGTACCTGGTGACGGATGCCCTCGAGAAATTGAGAAAGGAAATCTTTGTCTGTCTGACAGGCGTATGAGAAGCTGTCATGGCTTCAAACAAGCACCTCACGAGTCTTGCTAACCGTTTTCAAAGAAAACTGGAATATTTGATTGGGTCTCATCCTACTGAGCATAGTGCCATAAAGTACAGTGAATCACTAAAATGGAGACGGATGACTCTCAGAGACAAAGGTTGGTCTTAGTATTGTTCTTCTGGAATGAGAGAAGCGGCTTAGTATTGTTCTCTCTGATCTCGAGTTATCGCCGGCTACAAAGGGATTCTCCAATTAGACAAGGAATCTTCTCCCATAATAAGTCGACGGTCGCGGTGATGGGCCTATAGTTGATGCTAGCAGGAATAATAAGAGGTTTCTCCCCTGAGGAGAACACGCCGGTGCTCTCTGTGTAAGTTTTTGGCTAGGGTGGTGGGCTGAAGGTTAGTGCTATCATGTACTCGGTCCCTTTCGCATTATACACGGTGAGGTGTGTAACACCTCGTCATTATTGACACTAATCCTCGACCCACCGTGAAGAACATAATTGTCACGGCCATACGGGAATTTTTGTTCCTCATGGCGCTAGATGCCTGCCTTGTATTCCGGGTGGCCTTTTTTACCCACCTCTAGTCCTCAACGGCCGAGTCACTGTCCAGCATTATCAATAAACTCTGCCAAAGTCTCCATGACTGACTGATGCTGCCCATTCCAACAGCTGCTCAGGGTATAATCAGCAGGGAAATTGGTAAACTCTTTTCGTTGGACCTCGCCGATTAGGACTTCATAACGAGCGAAAACAACTTGAGGGGTCGAATTTTTTCCTTGCGCTGGACGTAACATGACTCTTCGAGAGTTCACATTGAATCGAACGATTGATGGTGCTCCATATGATGACCCTCACGTCTTCACTCTGCGTGAGACCCCTAACGGATTCGACGAGCCGATCTTCTTGATACCCACGTGATCACAGGGTAGCTGATCAATGTGTAGTAAGCAAAATCACAAAGATCGAGTTCTGTCCGTCTGTTGTTGAATGGATCAAATCGAATGTTCTGGGGGTTGCTGTAGCCAGCACCTGGTTGTGTAGCCCTCATAAAAGGGGTAGACGCATCGAGAATTGCATAGAATTTCCAACCAATCAAAGCAAGTCATTTGCGGAGTCATGTGGTCTGTGGAAAATGCCCACACCTTGCCGTGTTAAATCTGGCGGCGCAAATCCATTTCTTCGAAAGTCCAGACCTTACTCGCCTAACAAAGCACCCATATCCTCCACAACCTATCCGAAACTACCCCGCTTAAATGCCTCCAACCGTAGTGGAGTACCGAGCACCAGACACACATCTCTGGCCTCCTCTTCGTCTTGGCTGTGACCCAGAGATCTCATCTAGTAGTTTACATGTCATGCTTAAAAATGAAAAGAAAAGATGGAAGCTCACCTTCCCCAACTTTACGATAACGGTATCGACCGTTTGCGGTCTGGACAGGCTTGCCTCACTTGCCGAAAGCGCAAGAACAAGTGCGATGGGTCTCGTCCGGCTTGCGGCTTCTGCAGCAAGAGAAGTCTGAGGTGCATCTACGACAATCCTAGCAGACATCCCACCGTAGACAGAGGGTACGTGACCCATCCATCCGAATTTGTTCAACCGGTCTGATAGAGTGGACTCTGCAGATATGTTGAGACGTTGGAGCAGAAGGTCCGAAGGCTGGAGCAGGAACTCAGGCAGATAGGAGGCAGCAGGAGCTCCGAGGCTCCTACAGTCCGTCCACAAACCGACGAAGCACTCGTACAGGATTTTCAAGTCGCTGGAGAAAGACCACGACCTTGTCAAGATCATCAAATATGGTAAGGCTTGATATGCGATCGTTCCTTTAGTGGTGCTAACGAATAATTCAGGAGAGGTCTCGATACACTCGGCTCTGGCCGACTTCGGAGTCGCGCCATCAGGCACATCTCCTTCGGATGCGGCGCGAACATCAGCAGACATGTCAAACGAGGAGTTCACAGTTCGGGATGCAGACGCTGATATCAAAGGGGAAAACTTCCCTTTGGACGACAACAGTTACGTCTTGCCACCACGCACGCTTGCATATCGCTTAGTTGACCTCTTTTTAGATCATGTGCCCCCGATTCTGCCTTTGGTGCATGAGCCGACTTTTCGCAACGAGTTGGACGAATTATACGACAAGCGCAAATCAGCAGGCATAGCCTTCCGCAGTCTGGTCAATGTCGTCTTCGCCTATGGCTGTGATTATCTTGAGCTTGACTTGGCTCGAACTTACGAATTGTCCCAAGATTTCCACGAACGAGCTACTGATTTGATCCTCCTAGTTTGCTACGAACTTGCGTCACTTGAAGTGGTACAGGCGGCTCTTCTGGTGACTTTACATCTCAACAGCAGCATGCAGTTCCACCGGATGTGGATAAATACGGGCTTGCTTGTGAGGACGGCACAAGCGCTGAACTTGCATCTGGACCCATCGGACTGGAACATCGGCATGATCGAGAAGGAACTGCGTAAGCGACTGTGGTGGTCATGATAAGGGTGCTGAACGTGGCAGATTCATCAGCTTGAAGCATGGTCGCCCTCCAGCTTTAAACATCGAAACTGGCCACCCAGTTCTACCGTCGGCCGCGGACGACGACCAGATCCTACCGACATACATCGTCAAATCACGAGATCCTACACGTCAACCTTCGCAACTTCACTTTTTCAATTGTCTGATGCAACTGATCCATATCTCGGAAACGGCACTCTCTTCCTATTCTACAAACGCCCCGTGGGTGTTGTCTAAACAGAAGAATAATAATCTTTCAAAGGACGATCCACGAAAAGCCCTCTATATCCAGATGGCCATGGCTCTTGAACAAGAAAGCAAGCTTGTTGCCTGGCTTGGGGAGCTCCCTGAGCATCTGCGCTTTGATTTCAGCAATTCAGATCCAAAGCTTCGCAAACAGCGGCGAAGTCTGCAGACTCGTTATTTGCATACCCGGCTCATGATTCATAGAATGAACATGATTCCCGCGATCAGGCCTGACAAGGGGAACAACATCCTGGGATGGAACGACAAATTCGCGCAGTCCATTCTAAGCTCGAGTATTCAGCAATGTATTGAGTGCTCCTGCGAATTGATTGGCTTGGTCACTGAATATTACGAACAGAATACCTTGGATCCATGGTGGCTTCTTCTCCAGGGTAAGCATTCTCTAACCGACACACTCTATTCTACATCATGAACTAATTCGACCTGCTCCAGTTATTTTTACGATTTTGGCCACACTCTTTGCCGTTCGAGCAAGAAGGAACATCCTCCAGAATCTAGACGATAACAGCATCAATATCACTCTCGAGAAGGCCATGAGCCTCCTGCATTCTTTGGGCGACATCAACCCAGCTTTAACTCAGTGTCGGCAATATTTTGAGTCACTGATGTCGTGTGCCGTGACCCAGGGCGCACTCTTGGACGGAGAAAAGGTTTATGGGCTCAAACTTCCCACGGATCCTCAATTTCAGACAACATCTTTTCCCCACACACGAAACCCCGTTCTAACGTTCCAGCAGAGGCCAAAATCAAGTATCCAGAACGTGGTGGATGGTCAAGCCCGGAACATCCACCTGTTGGATGCGGATCAGACGATGGCAGACTATCCTGCAGAACTGTTCGCTGATGCCACTTTCGGCAACTTCAACTTTGGCGCATTGGATCCTACTCTTCAAATGTAGCTGATCATTCTGGGTTACAGGTCATGGTCAGAGAGAGGACATTCCAACCTGGTGGTCCATTTCCAGACAAACTAACATGCTTTTCGACAATCATGTCCAAATTAAGATCTTTCTGCATACTATGCAAAAAAAAAAAAAAAAAAAACTTGAGGTCTGCAATTCATATTTCTCAGCATCATTCCTTGCGGGCTGTATGAGGGTGGGTTTTGCCAAAACAAGTAGCCTCGAGCTTCTTGTGTAATATAGACCAACTACTAATTCATGTCAGCCTTTCTACGTCTCTTGCGCTCTCTCCCTCTCTGTCCGACTTTGGCATGCGCGCTTTAGTCCATTACGGCTTTTGTAGAGGGGAACCCACATGAGCTGTGAGACATGGGGTACAGAATGAATCATCACCCACATTCCCACATTGTGCCAGCACAACTACTAGTAGACAATATGGCCAATAAAGGACCGCCCCTAACGGTGAAAGCTGACGTACTTGAACAACCCTTACGAACTTCGCGATGTTCCGGTTCTGGTAGTCCGCGACCCAGATAAAATCCTCATTCGTATAGATGCAACATCTTACTCCCATATCGACGATGTGCTAGCCTCAGGCTCCACACATCCTCCTCCAGCTCCTTCTACACATAACTACCACTAGCGGTTGTCTCGATGTCAATAGACCTAGAGGTTTTCGAGAATATACGGGTCATAGATTCTAGATAGAGTTAATTCCGAGTAGTGTGATAGCGATGCGATCGGCTCAAAATCTTCATTACTGTTTATAGTTTCTCTGTTGCTCGGCTCCACTATAGTACATTGCTACCGTGGTTCTGCGAGGAGCCTTATACGCACCTCATCAAGCTAGTAGACTGAGAATGTCTTCGCCATGCCATGTCATGTCAGTGTCCTACCTCTCAATTCCCTCTATAAACTCCAAGTACGCAGCGATACACTTCTCTGCTTCTTCGCTGTATATCTCATGTCCCGCCCCGGCAATCTCAACTAACTTGCACCCATTCCCAACCTGTTGTTGAATCTCTCTTTGGGCAGCAATGCTCGTCGCAGCGCTCCTTGTCGGTGCCAAAATTAACATGGGAACTGTGATTTTCCCCAAAACAGGCCTTGAGTCGATGGTACACAGGAATTCGGCATAACTAGCCAACCCTTCGCCGCTACTGACGGAAATCTGGTCAAGCCACCATTTTCGGTACGCCGGTTCGGTGGAAGCCATGGTGCCTGGACGTCCAGAGAGAGCTTGCGCCCACCCTCTGGAATTGAGTGCTCGGCATGCTTCGGGCCAGGCTTGTTGGCCGACGGCGAGAAATTCCTGTGTTGCTTTGGGTAGGTGTGTCGGACTCGAGCAGACTGCCAAACTGAGTACGCGCTCAGGGTATCGAGAGGCGAAGATCTCACCGAGGATCCCGGACGTGCTTTCGCCGAAGAAAAGGACCTTTTGGATTCCCAGTTGGTCAAGCGTGTCGAGAATGTCGGACAGGATCGTCTCTAGGGTATAGGCTTCTGGCTTCTGCAAGATCGATGGCGCACTGGACAGGCCGTGGCCGCGTAGATCGCGGCGGATAACTCTGTAGTGACGAGACAAAGCCGGGACCCATTGGTAGAAAAAGGCAGCATGGCGGGCAAATCCGCCCTGCAAGAGGATTGTTTCTCGCGGTTTCCAGGGATCAGAATGGCAGTCTGCGATATAGTGAGTGATCTCCCCAGAAGGATGTGTGATGAATTCACTGTGGGGATCCATCTGGACTCTGTGCAGTTGAGATGCCAGATGAAGAGAGTATTAAAAAGATCAAGTCAAGTGTCCAGCGACGGAAGTGATGCTATTTACTTGAGCTTTCTCGAAACTCTAATGGTCTCCCTCGAAGCGGAACTGGAGCTTAGGATTGTCACGTATCAGCTCGGCACTATACCATGCCCGATAAGTGGCGTAACCTGTGGGATAAGGGCGGTCCTGCCAACCAGTGATAATACCCCGAGCCTTCGAATGGACGCCGTCGCAAGCAAGCACACAGTCTGCCTTTATCCTCGTCTTCGTTCCTTGAAGAATTATCCCTGCTTCATTTTCGTCCTCGAAGACTTCGGTCACCCGTTGCCCAAAGAAGACGGGAATCCCAAGCTTCCGGCAGTGATCCACGAATAATTTCATGAGTAGTGGTCGTGGAGCCAGATACCCTTGGAAACTCGAGTACCCGGCCATGGGCTGGCGATATAACACCTCGCCAGTATCGTGTCTGTAGATATTGTTCTCGATGTATTGACCAGCATGTGGTATTATTTGCTCATGAATCTTGCCATTATCCCATTTCGCAATGATTTTTGCAGAATTGGGGGAGAGCCCGATCATATCACCTATCGTAGACAATGTGTGTTAAGAGCGGTCTTGGGAACATATATGGCGTGCTCACCTAATGTTGATACACCATGAGTCTGCTCGTATATCGCAACTTTGTGGCCTTTCCGATGGCACTCTATTGCTGCAGTTACTCCAGCGTAACCCAAGCCAATGACAATAACATTGATGCCGCTGGAGCCAGGGTAAGCGATGCCATCCGGCCCGCTTCCTTTTCCGGCATATTTCATGTTGAGAAAGGTTTGTCGAAGTGAATGTCGGATGTGATCGTGTTGTACGATGACTTTCTATGTCTTCGAGAAAGCAAACTCAAAGGTACATTCTCTGAAAACTCGAACTCGCACGACAAATCCTCCAAAAGTCGAGCTAGGGGCGTAGGCCCATGAGATAGATTCGGTCCGTTGGAATCTATTAGTGTGGGAGATCGTGGGGTGGGAGCTTCGTCGGTGGAACCGAACAGCTCAGAATGACCTTGCCTGTGTATTGCCATCAAACCTGCCTCCCACCAGTTCGTCCATTAATTGAACGGGGTATGAGTGCATAAAACGGTGGAGCCCGACCTAACCATGGTCAAGCCTCCTCCAAATTGTGGAGACGGTCGACTCCGGACTCCCTCCCCGGCACGCGTCACACAACACCCATTGGCAAGGATTGGGGAAATGTGAGTCGGAGGAAACCTAGATTCGACTAAACACGGCGACTGTCATGAGCAAGTACAATACTTGGAGGAATCAGGCCGTCAAAATAGCTTCCCCAGCAGGGAGAGAAGCGAAAATGGCTGACATGGACTCGACCAAGGCTTGGTGTCCCGTTTTTTGGGTGATCATCAGCACAGGGAAAATGTTGAATACAGTTAATTCTGGCTGACACGCACTACACACACAAGTTGTCGCTAAAAGTACAGATTGCCTTCAGCCTACTGCGCATCTACACGGGCAGACCAGGAGAGCAGGCTATTATCTTGCCTACTTGCATTCTCATCCTTTTGATCGCTCTCAAAGCGATCAAGTCCATATCAATAGACCAGTCAATTCAGTTCATTCCATCTCCAATGTCTCGGTATCACTTTTGCCTGTCCACTGACTTGGGCCAGTCAATCGACTGCTCTTAGATTGATTCCACATGGTTATGGTTCTCATTCTGCTTGTCCTCAATGATATGCATGCCAACGGCGCGGGCATTCTCGGCTCGTTTGCATTTGTAGTTCTTGAATTTGCGTGCAGAGAGCTTCTCCTCAAACATTTCGTCGATTTCTTCGAGAGTACGATCCTTGGTTTCCGGAACCAAGAAGAAGATGAAGAAGAAGATGACAAAATTAGAACCAAACCAGATATCGACCACCCTTTACGAATGTTAGCTTCTGCTAGATGTCGCCCAAATTCGAATTTACTCACCCAGTTTAGCTCTGACGGATTGAGAAAGTATGGCGCCGTGTAACTGGACACCCAATTCCAAACGAATCCGACACCGATGGCCATACCCAGAGTGTAGCCGCGCAGACGTTGTGTGGGGATCTCACCCGCAGAGAGATACAGATAAGGAGCAACGCACATGTTGTGGAAAAAGAGATAGATGATGGTGAAAGCAACGAGCACCTTGCCACCGGTTGCAGTTGTCGACTTGTATTGGTATACCAGGGCCACAATAAGCATGCATACTGCTTGAGCAGCAAAACCGATGAGTAAAATTGTTCGTCGCCCAATTCTAGTGATTAACCACATGGAAAAAGCCGTGGCGGCCAGTCCAGCAGCAGTCATACCGACGCTCTCTGCGAAAGCGTTTGTTTGGCCGGCAATGGCGAAGAAGTAAGTTCCAAAGGTGAGGAATAACAAGGCCCCTGAGCCCCCAAGGCAGGTAAGCAATGCTAGTGAGAGCAGCGTGCGCCGAAGGTTCGTTTTGCGGAAGCAGTCGAAGAATGCGATGTTCTTGGTTAGGGCTTTCTCCGCCTCAAATGCCTCTTTTATCTCTTGTAGTTCTGCTGCAAGCAGCTGCGGACTAGTGTCCTTGTTGCGGAGCCTGGCTAAGGCCTTTTTCGCGTGCCCCGGCCTGTGGTGCTCAATGAGCCATCTCGGAGTTTCGGGCATGAAAAAAAGAGCGATCTGGAGAACTCCTGGAGCGATGAAGAAAATGCCGAGGGGAATCACATAAGCTTGCGTGCTCATGATGGTTGAAGTATAGTTGTCCACAATAGACCCGATGAGGAGGCCTACGCTAACAAACACGTTGAAGGCTCCCAGGAGAGATCCTCGTTGCGTCGCAGGAGCGCACTCGTGGATGTATAACTGTGGCAATACGTCGAGGAATCCCACAGAGAGACCAATGACAACTCGTCCCGCATAGAGGGTGGCCAAATCTCTCGCGACAATCATAAGAATGACACCGAGGTGATTGAGGCAGCACCCGATGAACATGACCCATTTGCGGCTTAGATATCTGCCCATGGACCCGACAGCGAGGCAGGCAATAAACGGCCCAACTGACATCAATGAGCTGATGAGCTGTTGCACGGTTGGATCGATACCCCAGCCTAGAGCTGAAGAATCAGAAGGGAAGCCGAAAATCATGAGGAATCCAGGCATTGCCTGGAAGCCAGCAATGGACCCAAGATCGACACCTTGGTTGACTTGTCAGACAGCGTACCCACGAAGAAGTACAGGTAGCTCCATACCAAGTTGAAAGCCGCCAAGGCAAGCGAGGCCACAGTAGATCAAGGCACGATAGTGATGGAAGAATTTGCCTCTGGCGGGCACTGGCCGTGGATGGTTTGTTTCATCGGCCATGGCGATAGTGGCAGTTACTTCAGGCTTTGACATTGTCGGAAGAAGCAACGAGGTTTGCAAAGAAAGAGCCTGGAGCGAAGAGACAGGGGCTGCCGTATGCTATAATAGCTTCATACGCATCGATATCAATGCCAAAGTTTGGGGTTAACGCCTCTTTCCAAGGCAATTATTGCTGTCCCTTCGAAAAAATTAACGCGGATGTAGAAGGGTCTGATTTGAGCATGTGTTCAAGAACGAAAACTGTTCTCCGTGCGTGCTCTCCACTGGACTGCGTCGTCAGCTCGGCTCCAAAAAGCCTTACATACCCCACGTTCTCCCTTCCCCACGGGGCACTAGACCAATGGTCTAGTCGGCTTGATTCAGTATTGGACTTGCGGGCCTCGTGGCCGGATATGCGATGCATGCTTCAATGAGATCTGCGAATCTGCGAATAGAACCGCTTCGCAGGGACGCCGATCAAGTCCCACGCCGCCGGATGCTACGGACCTCTGGCCCCGTTGGACTCCATTCAAGCCCCATGCCGGGCTGGGGTCTCATCATGCTGGACGAAATCGGAAGCCTTGGGGCACTCGGGATGACTCCGAGGTTGACAGGGGTGGGACTCCGATTCCGAGTGACGGCTCCTACAACCGCCCAGGGCTCGGGACGTGGGGCTCCAATACCACCCAGGCTAGACCCTGCATGTGGCTTCTATGTGCCCAGGATAGATAGTCTTATGCAAGTATAAGGCTGAGGAAGCGAATACAATTGCTAAACAGTTCAAATTAATCGAGGCCGTCAGGATGGGTAATCTAGCTACCCCAGAGTGGCAAGGGTGGCATTCCCCCAAAGGGTCGTCATTCAGACCGATGTATATGGCAAATAGCTGCGGACAAACTCGTCTGAGCCTCACGCTTTGTCTACGAAGTCGATCATTCGTAAATTACGGGAGGTATCGTATATGTGTAAGACGAAAATTCCGTTACACCAGTGGTTTGAGGAGGCTGGGGAGGAGAATTCTGAGCTTGAACTCATCAGTCGTTGGGCTCTAGGTGGCCGAGAAATGTATCATCAAGCTGGCCTAAGGAATGGAGCATTTCCTCTCTGCCACCAGCTCACGTAGATAATACAACTGCTTTTGTCCATCATTTCCTTCCTTCAACGGAGACATGTATTTTCCACCACAAAACGAACTAGGTGCACCGCTTTCTTCTGGCCAAGTCTGTGTACTCTGGCCATAGCCTGCTCTTCTAACATCGGGTTCCATTGCGGTTCCAATAGAAAAGCATGATTTGCCGAAGTGAGGTCCAGACCCTGTCCACCACACGAGATAGATACCAAAAATACACGTAAGGAGGTATCTTCGGCAAAATCCTTCAACAGTTGACTCCGCTTCGATCGGCCCAGCTTGCCATCATAGCGAGTGAATCCAATGCCGCTTCGTACTAGGACTTCCTGTACTGCATCGAGGCTCGAGGTCCAATAGGAGAAAACAACGCATTTGTCATGAGAAGGAAGCTGGTGAATCTGAGCCAGAAGCGCCTTTATTTTGCTCGATGGCTGTTGCAATATAGTTGGGCTCCTGGGTGTCGAATAACCCGAGGAAAGACAGGATGGTGATGGTGTTAAAGGAGCTTGCTGTCTGCCATGCTGCAGACAGTTTCTGCACACCGAAGAAGGAAGAGAGCTGGGTACATAACCCGAGGCCATAAGATTCTGATCATTGGCTTCTTCTTCTACAAGGTCCGCACCACAATTTACACAGAGCACTTCTGTGCCCGTGTCCCATGCAGCTAGACCACCATCAAGGACGTCGGTAATTGCAGGACCAAGCATGTTCACGGCGCCTGCGTTATCTTTGTGGCGTCGCGGACTGATACCATGGTTGCACATGTATCTCAAATCATTGATTCGTTGGAAAGCATTCAAGTAAACAGAGCCCGACTGGTCGATGGACATTGCATTATTGAGGACTTCAATGACACCGCTTCGGGCTTTTTCATAGATAGTCCTCTCCTCAGTCGTAAAGTGTATCATTTCCGTATGTTCTCTTCGATCAGGCAGGGTAATGACACTTCTCGGGCGACGGATAGTTATTGCCTTCATGATAGATTGAAGTCTTTTTAAGGCGCTCTCGTCCATTTTCGTCTTCCATGGACGTAAAATTTGTTCGTCAAAGGTTTTCCATTCATTGTAAGGATATACCCCAAGAAAACGGAAAAAGACTGAAGACATCAGCCAAACGATTCTGTATGGGCATTCCGGTTATGCACCAGCGACGATCTGCTTGAAGCGCACAAACAGATCTCGCAGAGGCCGTTTCTCTTGTTCGAATTACATGCGCTTCATCGAGAATTATTCTGTGCCAGAATGTATCGAAAAGAAGACTCGGGCTGGTTGGAGGTTGTGTGCCCTTGTTACTTTTCCATTCCAAAGCCACTGTATTGTATGTTGTCATGACTATGTCATAGTCCTTTCGATTGGTATTCTGGCATCGCTCGCGGCCATAAAATACAAGGTAACTGACATGTCCTGGCCGAAAATGTTCTAGTATTTGCTTCTCCCAAACAAACAACAGGGGGGAGGGTACAACGATCAACGTGCCTTTCACGGACTCAGGGACGACGCGTTGAGAATCGTAATCAGAAGAATCTGCACACAGGCAAGGATTTGCGGCTATCAACGAGAGCATGGTGCATGTCTTTCCGAGACCCATTTCATCCGCAATAATACCCCCCCCAGAAATCTTTGGGAGGGGACGTTTGGGTATGGCCAGATATGACATTCTTGTATCTGGTCATACCGAACGAGTCGATGTGCGACTTCCAAAAGTCACTTTTGGTGCCAGTATAATCCCAGCCCTTTTCTCGCTGGATCAAGAAAGTTAGCGCTTGTCTCTGGTGAGAATGAAGTTTCGACGCGACGGTGTAAGGTTGGCATGCTTCTTCGAGTACCGAATCGTTGTAGAGGTCCAAAAAAGGATCGGTGTACCGGTCTTGGTTCTCAGTCTGGTGTTGAGAAAAGTCAGATGATAGCTGGGAGGTGTAAATCGTGAAATCCTGATTCGAGGCGAGACATTGTGGATTTCTATAGGGGACATCTCGATTACACCCTCTTGGAACTTGAAGATACATCTTGATACTGCCTAACCAATCTTCCACGGAGGTTGCCATCTCTCGTGGGCCATAGACGATGATTGATAACGAACGATCTGTCGCAACAGCTCTGATGCTTGATGATGTGTTTGGCCGAGCGTTTTGGCTTCGAGCTGGTAGTTGTCGAGACGAGAGAAGGAATTGAAACTCCGGAGTGGCTTCTGAAGCTAATGCTTGCAGGATCCGAACCATAGTTGAAGAAAGTTTACCTATGTAATATCTTTCAGTTGGATGCTGCAGGTAGACACCCCCATCCCAGGATAGCTCTTGTTCTCCTGGCAAAGACTCTATCGAGACAACGATTTCCACAACAATGTCGCAGAGCATTCCGAAGCATATCATCATGGCCGATATTGATGAAACAGTGTCCGGGTCGGGGTCACGGCCATCTTCCAGGTCGGTGGAATGATTGGCCCGGGGGCCTATCAAGTCAGTAACTACTTCGCCAGAGGTCCTGGAGTGTGTCGTTGGGATGGCCGTATTTATCATCATGCTTGTTGCCGTCCCTAGACTCATGTCGAAGGCACACACATCCTGTCGATTATGGATGCTGGTATACACTGCAGGTCCTAGTTGATCAGGCCGAGAGAATCGGATTGTGAAACAGGATGAGACATCGGATTGCAATCTGCTTCATATTGCTGGTATTCAGTAATGGACGCATCGTATTGTGCTCCAAAACTAGATGTGTACGGTGTCGAAGAAGATAGCGTGAAGTTCCCGTTGTCCAGCTTCCTCCTCTTGCTCCATTGACCTCTGAATCCATGATGGTCACCAGGATCGTTCAGGGAAGTGCATTCACGGAACTGGGTATCTGTAGAACGGTGTCAGACTTGCGATCCCAAATGATGATTTCTAGAAACAGCCTGCCAATGCTGGAAACATGTGAGCCTCCCACACTGTGCGGGATCATATCGAGTCTCTGGTCGCTCGACTGCCACAGATTCTGGGGGTTGCCAGGAATTCAAAGTTGACTGTGGGCAGGATGGCTCTGGAGCTTTCATCTGTATCAAGACCAATACAAAATCCGGGTTTGACCCTGAAATGAGATTCAGCCTGATGGTCAGCCGCGCCCTGCACGGCGCAGTCGAGTCTGCCCAACGCGTGCGCCTCACCATCCTCAAACCTTGTCGGACGGGCAGATCATGTTATCACACCGCATCTCTCTCTCATCTACGAGATATGGCCTCTTTGGCAAATTTGACGATCAACAAAGGTTTCTCCCAGCTCTATTGAATGTGATGTTCCGAGAAATTGCAAATATGGAAACAAGACATAACCAACCTCATCCTATCATCAAGGAAGCCTTCACCAAATTTGAGTTCCACGTGCGTACCAACGACGCACGCCTTTTCAAGTCGACGACACTTGCAGATGTAAGAGAGGCAACACGGATCATTGAGCGTGATCAAGCGCAGAGACGATGCCTGCGGAATATGAAACGTATTGAGCCGCTGTTCGAGTGTCTAGAAAAGCTGGGAGGAGCAGTCGAGACGTTGTGCCAGGGATGTTTCATCTGGATGCATTTCGCTTCCCCATCTCCTATAACTAATGTACCTCACTAACACGTCTAGCCAGGCACCGATCAAACTTCTCCTCCAGGTAGGATCTCTAAGATACCTGTTGACCCACAATCCGCTTACCTCGCTTAGATTGCCGACGAGTACACTACTGCCTTTGAACGACTCCTCGAAGCCTATCATGAGATCGCACAACATCTGCCGCGATTTGACCGTCTGAGTATTGCGTTCCAGGATCAGGAGGACTTTCAAACCGTCCTTGCAGGTATCTACAGCGATGTTCTTGAATTTCATTCTCACGCTTATAGCTATCTACGGCGTGGAGGTGGGCTCATCCGCCTTCAAATTCCCTTGCCTCGCTTAACGCGTTTTACTAGGTTGGAAGTTGTTATTCGATGCCTCCTGGCGGAGCTTTTTCCGGTCGCTTCAATACGATTCTGCAAAAATTGGCGAGAGGCCGTGATCTTGTTGACAGAGAAGCTCATGTCTTTGCCATTTTGGAGGCAAAGGCATTTCGGCAGAAGGTACTTGAAGAAATTGATCGATCTGAAAAAGACCGACAAAGATTGGCAATTGCGCGATACCCTTGCTTGGCTCGATCTGAAAGGACAGGACCGCGAACAAGAAGACTTGTTTGAAAATAGATCCAGGGCTCGAAAAGCGGGGACTTGCGAGTGGATCTTGCAAAATGCTAAAATTCGCTTCTGGCTTGATCCCGAAGATGGTCGATCTATCCTCTGGCTTCGAGGGAAACCAGGTTCGGGTAGGAGCAATTTTCGCAGACTTAGATCCCGGCTGACGTCTTTGATCATTTAGGAAAGACCACTCTGGCAACATTTCTCACCGAAAATGTCCCAATGCCGCCTCAGGGGACTATTCTATACTGTCTCTGTTCCTATGGTTTTGCCACATCTGAAACTAGCGTTTGCAGCTTGACGTTTCGATCCTTCATCGCTCAACTCATCAGGAAAGATCGAAGCTTACTTCCTTTCGTTTATGATCATTATGTGAAGACTGGAGTCACTCCTTCGACGGCAAAGTCCAGGGTTCTACTTAAAGAACTCTTGGTTGCTTCGACCCCCTACTTTTCTGATCGTTGATGGACTCGATGAATGCGATGAAGAGCGCCAACGACAAATGCCGTCTGATTTAGGCACTTTTGGACCTTCAAACAATAGCGATGGTCGAGACCAAGTGACAAGCAAGATTCTCATTTGTTCACGAGAAACCAGGAGCACTTTATCAAAGCTCAGAAAGGTGCCTCAAGTCGTCTTGACTGATGAGAAATTTTCTGTGTCAAAAGATATTGCCACCTTCGCCAAGGAAGGCCTTTCTCCTCTCACGGAGAGATTTCCCGCCAGATTGGTAGAAGAGGTGGAATCACGCGTAGTTCAAAAAGCAGATGGTGAGTCGATTGGAGCTACAGCGATCTAGCTGACATGCAATAGGAATGTTTCTATGGGTCAAACTGATTCTAGACGTGCTACTCGAACAGCACCGCATCGATGACTTGCAAAAAACGCTCGAAGAGCTTCCTATGGAACTCCCAGAAGTGTCTGTATCCCCCATAGTCGCCCCAACGCTGATTCTAACGTTTCGACATAGGTATGCCTCCACGCCTTCAGACTTGTCATGACTTTCAAAAATGGCAAGTCAAACATATTCTCAGTTGGTTGGCTCTATCCTACCGTCCTCTGAAATGGTGGGAAGTCTGTGATGCGATTGTGTTCCACAATAAGCATTCATCCCTCAATGACTACACCAAACTTCAGAAGATTGTCCTAGACATTTGCAAGCCCCTTATAGAAGAGCACAATGACCAAACCATTTCACTTGTGCACTTCTCTGTGAGAGAGTATGTGACTGACATTGGATCTCTAGAGGTTACTGCTGACATCTTGGACAGATTTCTCCTACATGAACAGAGCGGGCCCTATCTACATCGCCAGCGGATGCATATCCAGATCACACAAGCTTGCATCCGATATTTAATGACTTACCACCCATTCACAATATTGCCACCGACTCCCAAGTCGCCGGGTCAGGTTGCGAAAGGATTCCATGATATTTTCCCATACGTGAATCAATACTGGACATTGCACCTGATGGACTCGTTCAAGGAAACCTCGATCAACTATTCAGAGGATGACCATGATGCTAGGCAAGAAATTAACTATCTACTCGTTGCCTTACTCGGAACCTTCCATCAGCCGGAGCCAAAACAGGGAACTGAAGAGCGTTGCAGCAATAGCATTCCGCCGGGAAGAAATGATACGAGAGCACCGTGCTCAAGTCTCGGAGACTTACCTGAGCCTATCCTTCGATATCTGGCATTCAAAAGAGTCGCTGTGGCGAAGAGAGAGTCATTCAATTCGAGAAACGGCCCCTCGAAAATTGGGCCTCCGAAGGATCCGATGTCTATCAGCAGCGCGTTTTCCACGTTCCAACATGCCTTTGAGGCTTTGATGTCTGATAAACCGCCAGTGTCCAACCACGAAATGGGTGTCAGCGAAACCGACTTGGAAAAGTTTAGGAGTCGCCACGCCTCTGCACCCTATTTCTGCTGCTGGACTGGATGTGTTTGGGCATCAACTGGATTTCGGACTTCCGCACAGCGAAGCAGACACGAGATGTATCACGAAGAAAAATTTCGATGCTCCGATCCTACATGTGACTTTGCAATCCGTGGCTTTAGTTCGAGACAAGCTCTTCGAAAACACAACGAGAGATACCATACTAGTTTGGATAATGTCGCTCTACCCAAGTTCCCGACATCAAGCAATCTTGCAAGGAAAATGAGACAAATGCTGTACACGGTACAGAATTCACCAGTTTCTATCAGTTCTCCCTTCAGTTTCCCACCCTATTCCCCACGGGACGCCCAAGACTTTACCAGTTTGAAGAACTCAGACGGATTGGAAAACTTCGACTCGTTCTTGAACACCATTCAATTTTGATGTCGTGTAGCCTCTGGGTCACCTCGGCGTCCACTATTTTGGGTATAGAGCCCATTCGCAGCGGCAGCTAACCTCGCCTGTCTGGCCGTAGTAACCTTCGAGCAACCTTTTGACAAGAAACAAACGCCTCTGCTATCAACAGCGTAGTACTGCTGGAAAGTCCCAGATTCACCTTTTGGAGATCACTGCTAGCCTTGGATTGTGACGTGACACAATAGCAAGGCTGAGCAGCAGGATCAAGGCGGTTGTCTGGATTTGGCTAGCTCTTGGCGGTGAGAAACATCACATTGAATGCCTCCACTGAAGCTACCGTAAGACTTCCCAGAAGTGTTCAATCATCATCCGATCGGATCACAATTACACTTCCCGAGAAGTTAAAAAGCCATTATTACATCGCGCATGAGCTCTTGATACTACAGCCACAAAAGCTCCCCGCGCTAGCTAAAAGATCCCTGCCGGTGGAGTGGCCAACAACAGAAATTGATCCCCAACACTCCCTACAAATTCTTGTTTTCTCAGCCACGGTTCCATTGAAAAGACAGAACAAAGACAATGAATCGCAAACAACGACGCGCCAAAGCCTCATCGAATCAACCCACCAGCCAGACCGCAGACGACATCCCCCTCGCCAGACCCGACACGACATCGCCCTCCCGCAAGACTAAGGCCAAAACATTGCTCGAAATCGCCGCGGAGCGTCAAGCACAACTCAATCCCAACAGATCAGTAAACAAAACCATCTCAAAGCCCGAGAATATCGTGCAGCTCAAAATTGGAGAGGACGGCCAGATCATCAACGACCCGGCTTCCGCCTCATCATCACTACTGAACCCTGATTCAGAAAATGGGTCCGAACCAGAAACACCCTGGCTCGACACTTTACTGCTCGCCTCCACTCTCTCAGCCGTCCATTTCACGCTCGAGGTGTTGACCGTCCACCAATACGCTCAGGAACTCCACTTCCCCCCCATCATCGCACATACAACCTTCGTAGCCTTTCCGACGCTGACGGTCGTGATCGCGCTGTTCCATGGCGTCTTATTGCCCATTTCGCTGCCTCAGGCTGTACGGCTCTGGGTCCTTGCGCTGCGCCAGGTCGTTTACGTGCTCACGGCGAACATTGCCGGTTGTTATTTAATCCAACTTACGAATGATAAGGGGTACTATGCGGTCATGAAGAATGCGCCCGGGATAGGCACGATTTGGGTCTGGGCGGTGTTGGAATTGGGGTTGACGGGCGCGTTAGCCGGTGTGGTTGGGCCGGGGATCTTTGCTTGGTGGTTTGGATATGGCATTTGGTGATTTTTGGGCGGAGACGGTGTCTCTACTTAATGGAATGGCTATGTTTTTTGAGATGCAAGATTTAAGATTCTGATGTGTTATTTGACGTGACATGGCTGAGGTAGGGATGTGATGGTCCCGACGGGTATGATGGTGTCGATCTGGACTGATCTGGATGGGTCATTTCAAAAAGTCAAGTCGGGTAAGTCGAGGCCGGAAAGCATGTCGGATCGGACTTTCAAATTGATAAAGACTACGGTCCTTGGGCAACGGGGTTGATTTCGAGGGATGAGGGCAGCACAACGAATAGGACAACGGACAGGGCACGGAGAAGAGGGGGTTTTGCACCCTTCAAGATCGGATTTCCACGGAGATGATGAGAAATGTGCCCACACTTTCTGTGGGAAGTTTGACGCTTGGTCCTTGCGATGAAGTGGTACAACACGAACTCGAAGCTTTCCGTCACACCTTCGGCAACGTCGTACCAGGGATCCAGATCTTCCCCCTAGGGTTCATGGATTTCCAGAATAGGGGGAAGGAGGCGTGAAGGGTTGGGAGTCTTTTCTCGTGTTGTTGTACTCAAGACCGGTCTGCGGGCCGATTTCTTCAATTTACCATCTCACCTGAGAATGGACATTCAAACAGTTGCGCATCTTCGCGCGGAGAAGCCCGATCATATTTTTGTAGTTCGAGTGGAGTTCTTCAGAAACCAGGCACGGCAACCATAAGCAGGGAATCCAATCCATTTGTTCGGAGGGGAAACAGAGTCAGACTTGAGGACAAGGGTGGTACGACGCTTCGCATTATTTAGCAGAATTCAGTACCTTGGGTCATGTACCTGGTCGAAAGAAGAATTCCAGAAGGTACATTGTAGTAATATGTGGATTTTGTTGAATAATTATAGAGTAATGACGGTGAGGCGAGACCCATCAACAGAAAGCCTAGATAGCACGTGGGAAAATTTTCAGGAATGGGAGTTACCTAATGAATCAGGATGTCACCTTGCCGAGCAACCGGACTGGGTCAGAATTTATGGGAGCGGGATAGGTGCATCCTGTGGTCCCAATTTTGCAAGAAACTCGATGGAAGAGTCGACAAAAATGTCTCTTCTTGGCTCCGATGAAATCGACGTAACTTATCCGCGGATTCACGGTTGTTTGGATCGACGACCACACGTCAGGGTGATGAAGAGAGCAAAAAAACCTCGAGCACGCAAGTGCTGGAGAATTTTGCGGGGTGCAGAACAGTGGCGGTTTTTCAGGGCCTTCATTGGGCCATTGGGCCATGAGGGCAAGAGTTTGATCGATCGAGCGGTGGCGGACGAGTTGGCAAGTTGGGCGATGCATCCCTCGTACGATGCTTTGAATTCAACCAGGACCTAAAGCCTTCGTTAGTCCGGTGACCCCTCAAGTCAGGTCATGTCAGCTGCCTTTCGATCTCAACGAATCCGGAGAGCAACAGAGTTTTGATTGATGGGCCCCGTCTAGCGGGGGTTTTGTCGTTTGCGCGTGATTGATTTGGCAGAATGGAATCGAATTGCGTCGGAGAATAAGGTACTCGGTTTAAAGTCTCTTGCGCTGGCTGATGATGTTGGCGGTGGCGTCTTGTTGGCGGAAAATTTTGCCTTCGTAAAGGGATATTTCGTGATGTCAGCTTCACCATGTTTTTTTTTTCAGTTTCTGTTGGGCTGGCTGTGATTCATTCTCGATGGGTCGTATAGTACCACACAGCCGTTTACCTGCTGTCATTTTCCGGGAGGTCTCGTCCGCCCAGGGACAAATCGAGTTGCTCCATCCTTGCAACTAGCTGCAGTGACTTTGCCCGGATTGAATTTCCATTATTCACATCATGCGTATCTGGAGCGTCACGCCAGACATGGTAGACATACAAAGGCTGGCGTAATGGCCGCGGGCCCATGATATTTTTCTCGCTGTAGTGTGTCGTTCTTCTTCGTCATCCAATTTTCACCGCAATTATCACGGGATTGAGGGAAATTTTTCAGGACCAGAGGATCGAATTTTCGAGGACTATTGCGGGCTCGTGTTCGACACCCTTCTGGAATCAGTCGTTCATTTACCTTTGAGTCACCACACCATCGCCAGCGGATATTTGCGGCGACAGAGACAGTTCCGGGGCGGATAGCACCAAGCACGAGTTACCTTCGACGCTTGGAACTGTGTTTTTGGGGTGTTGCCTGCCCCCCGCGTCTGCGATACTGGTAGCCTTCACCAGAACCTCTACTAGTTCCCTGCGCCTTTGCATCATGCCTCGCCTGCAAATTCATCACGCTACCTCGACCACTCCCACTCATTCCCCTCGACAGACCACCAGCACGGTCAACGACGTTGTCAATGCCCTGCAAAGAAAACTAACCGCGAACCACCTCGATCCTCTGTCCACTCAAACTCCTCGGCGCCCATCATTCTCAATGGACTCTCTCCTCCATCACAAAAAGGACAAGAAACATGAGGAAGTCAAGGATCGCGACCCGCGTGGGCAAAAGCGCATGTCGCTTACCATGCGTCATCCCAGTAAATCCAAGGACCGGTCCTCGGGCCCAGCTCCACGAGTCCTCCCGGCTGAACCTGGTCGATTCGAAATGATTATTGAGTCTCCTCCGTTGGTGCTTTATGGGAATGTGAGCAACTCTACCGGCGCGCTACTCTCCGGTCGTCTGAAATTGCTTGTCGAAGATGCCACCGGCGAACTTCGACTACAGGATTTCACCATGCTTCTGCGAGCCACCATAGCTACTAAAAAACCCGTGGGCAAGGATTGCAAGGAATGCAGCGAGCGCACTGATGAGCTCAAGAAATGGACATTCCTCTCCGAACCAAAGACGTTTTACGAAGAGGAAGACCATCAGTTTCCCTATTCTTTTCTCTTCCCCGGCCATCTCCCCGCCTCGACTCAATCACAACTAGGCTCCATTCAGTACTCTCTGGTCGCGTCCGCCACCACATCTCACGGCGAGAGGATCATCCTGACTCATCCCTTAACCATCCAAAGAGCCATTCAACCGGGGCCAGACAAATCAAGTATCCGAATTTTCCCCCCCACCAATCTGGCTGGCCGCGTTCAACTGCCTCCGATTGTTCATCCAATTGGCACTTTTCCTGTCGCCATGTCCTTGAGCGGTGTGGTGGAGAAGAAGGCCGAAAGCCAAACCCGATGGCGGTTGAGGAAGCTCTCATGGCGGGTGGAAGAACACAGCAAGGTCATCTCCACGCCCTGCCCCAAGCACGCTCACAAGGTGAGCGAAGGAAAATCCATCTTACATTCGGAGACCAGGATGCTCGGTAATGACGAGATGAAATCCGGCTGGAAGACTGATTTTGATACCGTGGGGGGTGAAATTACCGTGGAGTTTGAAGCTTCCGTCGCGACCAAGTCCAATCACAAAGCAACCTGTGATGTCGAATCTCCGGCGGGAATTGAAGTCAAGCACAACCTGGTCATTGAGTTGATCGTCGCGGAGGAATTCTGCCCCAATCGAAACACCCAACTGATCACCCCGACGGGCGCCGCACGCGTGTTGCGTATGCAATTCGGACTCTTGGTCACCGAACGAGCAGGAATGGGTATCAGTTGGGATGAAGAGATGCCCCCTGTCTATGAGGATGTCCCCGCAAGCCCACCAGGATATGGCAGCGCTGATAAGAATGATGGTGCTTGGGGCGGTGCCATTATGGAAGACTATCACGGCCCCGAGCTGGAATATGAAGATCTCGAGTCTATGGCAAACCGGGACTCTAATGATCCTCCATCCTACCGCAATGCTAGCCTACCAATGCATGATCGACCTCAAAATAGAAGATACAGTTCAGGGGAAGGCCCCTCGCGAATCAGCCCCCACAGAAGACAATTGGAAGGCTGGACGAATGACGAACTGGGTGCCGAACCTCCTCAATATGGACTGCGACCGAGACGGGACTCCGTCAGGAGCCAGACAAGCCCGGTAGAAGACTACCATGAAGGAGCTACTTTGAACGCACAGCTTTGATATCCTGAACGACGACCGAGTGGATAGCGATTGGACATGATCTTGATTGGCCAACATGTATTCTTTTGGGACAAACCTTTTTGACGAACGACATGAACGACCACCCCCCTTTTTTTAAGCAATTATATATCGGCGGCTCTGTGCAGTTTCGACATGATACCCTCGATAGTAACAGCGAGCATATGGGATCAGAATAGGGCTTATTGCGACAGCAGATGATGATAGGTTGGGGGCACTGCAATTGGTTTGGGGCCGGTTTGGGACCGGTTTAGAACTGGTGGGCATTCTCTTCTCTTTTCCATACTTTACCTCGGGATGGATATCGATGGGCGGGGACAGTCATACGGGATGCATTACCAGAACAGGACAGAACCAGACTGCGTATTTGAGTCTTTACTGCCAGAAGAGGTTTGAGCTCATGATTAGCTAGCTCCCTCATACTTTGATGTCCTACGATATTCAATTATAGAGTAAATTTTATTTCTCAATATCGATTCCTACCGTACTAGTGTTTGCATAAGCGGCGAACTTCTCTACGGACCATCAATGTGTCCAAACTTTGACACTGGCCGGCATTGCTCTCACCGAGATTGCGCCTCTAACTCACTCACGCACCAAGAAACACACAGAATTTTGACCCAACAAAGCCACTACCAGCCTCATCAAGTTTGTGATTTCTCATTGTCGCACTCATCATTATCACACTGTCGTCGACTTCTTCCTCTCCGTCAGTCCCCTTCCTCATCCTCCTGACATCTAACTTTCATTCATCCGCATCTATCGGCTTATTCTTCTCCTAGAAAGCCTCATATTCCTCTGCCGTCATTGTCTGAAACTCCATTGGCCGAGTAATCGGCGTGAGCGTCTCGTCCCGGTTCGCAAACTCTTCGATCCTCTTCCTCGTCATTTTATTCACACGATACATTTTTCACCCTATGACACGAGCTCGTCACATGCAGGCCCCAATTCCACGCATTCCCGACCTCAAGAGACTGCGTATTCGACGGATTATCCTAGCATCTTACCACCAACTCAATCCACCCCTCCACATCGCACGGCACACTCATCTCCCATGTCCGCCACGCGAATTGATGTTTTGCAGACAGTTTCTCGTTGGAAACAGCATACCAGCTAAAGCCGCTGTTAGCAGAGACTTCGACGTGCTCCGGCCTGCGGCCGCCGCCAGAGTACGCCCAACCTTTCACATCGATTACGCCTTCGTGTACTACCTGCTTGTTTCATGACGACATGATGGCGGAGAATACGGGTATTTCTTGGATCTGGATCCCTATCGTCGGCAGCTGATTGTGCTTGCCGACCTGCTGGTTGAAGTATAAGTGCTCTTTATTCTGGCCCGGAGGGCCCGTTGGATGAAGTAAGCCGCGGATCCGGTAGATCCATTTGACGCCGCGCGCGCCGATCTAGCCCATAACCACGAGTCTTACTGGATATCCGTGGATTTGAGAAAGGAGCTCCCCATTCATCTCCCACCCGAGGATGACTTCGTTGGCTATGACTTTTGACCAGGGAAACAGGGACAAGATAAATTCATGACCGTCATTTTGTCAAAGTAGGTATCTGCGCCGTGGAATTCGAGATGTTTACCGGCCTTGGCCATGCCGCCGCATTGTTTGATGACCTTTTTGAGAGAGACGCCAGCGTAGTGCGCCGTGTTGATCCCGCCATTCGCCCAGGGCGTGTTGATCCATTTCGTCCCCTTTGCCTGCGTACATTTGGATCTGCTCGATGCGGCGGGTGCCGCTGCATTGGATGGTCACGAGCTTCTCCATGCGCGGGAAGACTTCCTCGCGGGTGCTTGACTATGAAGTGGAGTGGGATGGATTGGGCGGTCACCAGGCGTTTTGGAGGCTCGCCGTTGTAGGGGAATCGGAGATGAAACCTGTCGGATGTTTCTCTTGGATGACACGCAGCCAGGATTCTTCAGGCACAGAGGTCAAGGGGCTGCAGATGGCTTGGTGCCGTTGTTTCCAACGGACGCCTTTGAAGATGGGGTTGGCGTCGGAGATAGGACCAAGTTGGAATTCTGGCCGGGGTGAGAATGTGTGGCTAAGCATGATTTGGTGCACAACGGCTTTCTTCCCGGGATAGTCTTCCCATTCGATGTATCTGGAGTCCAGGTAGTTTGATCAGTGATGTTATCCATGATATTTTTTTGGACTGGCAATGGGATGGGAATTCGTTGGAAAATGGAATGCTCACTCTCGCCATTCTTCGGCAAACAAGATGTCTGGATCATAGTCATCTTCACTATTCTCTTCATCGCTAAGGATAGCTGATTGAGGAATGTCGCCTTCCAAAAGAGTTTGATCTCGAATGGGAAGCTCAGCCCCAGTTAACCCTTGCTCGAGCTTCCACTCATCTTCAGACTAGATGGAAATCGTGTTAGCTAGGACCCATGTTCATCAATTGCAGTATCGTTAACTTGAAAGTGGCGAGAGATCTCTCTCATGCGCACGTCGGTGTGAATTTTGACGAATATCTATGATTTACTCTTTGGATATGTTGCCACACAACGAATGGAAAAGACGCGTAGTCGCTTTGGAAGGACAGTGGGAGTCTGAGGATAAAAAGGACAGAATATAAAGAGAAGGAGAATGTTGAATAGGTAAATGGCAATGATGGATTGCCACGATTGTTTTGGGCCCACACAGAGTCCTTGAATAGGCTGTACGTTGGTCCCTTAAGCTCAAGTGACAGTCGAAACTATACAGCTTGGAAGGCTATTGGGCAGCATATCATGGATGCTCATGCATGGCAATGACCCAATCATGATGTATGAAGCATACCTCGCAAGGACATGTATTTTAGCGAACCATGGGCCGATTACGACTCTATGGCACTATGCATGCGACGGTCAGGTTGAGCATGGCCGAAGTTTATATACATGGCGTGTTTGATCGATTCGAGGACGGGATGTGATTAGCGGAATACGATGAGTAACGTGGTACCTATGGAGCAGGGAATGGCAGAGGCATTGGCCACATATCCTGGAATAAAAGTTCTTCCTCGTTCAGGTCGGTCTGGACACTAGTCCATTTCCGGTCTAGTTTCGCGGCATATTTCAACCGTAGGCTGATTGGCCCACCAACTCCATCCCTCATCCTTCTCTGCTTCCCTCAGCGATTGAAGCATCTATGCAACCTTCAAGGACAGAAATCATGTCATACATTGAGGTTTACCGAGTAAGCTCTATCCGCCGAGAACATGTCCAATCCCAAATGCCACCAATACGTCTCCGCCCAACCCCAACAATCTGACAAACAATGCATACCCGACCCCTCCTGCAAGCACCCACACATTCCCGGAAAATAGGTTTTCGTTCTAATTGGATTGGTGTCATCGAATATCTCCATTTCGAGCATTCAACTCGACCCTTAGATTAGATCAGGCCCAACTTCTTCACAGCCTCCCAACTATCCTCCACCGTCTTCTGGAACGGCGTGAATTCCAACTTCAACATCTTCTCCGCCTTGCTTCTGTCCAGCCCAAAATGCTCCCCCGGAACAACATGGACACCTTCCTCCCCTAATCCCTTTTCTCCTCGGGCCCTCAACCCAGCCAGCCCATCCTCGAAATAATCAACACCACCACAGAGCAAGAATCTCTCACTGACTCCCTTCTCCAGCATCGTTAGAGCCCGTACATGCGCCTCTGCCACATCTCTCACATCCACCCAAGCCGGCAGTCCCGGCGTCGCAACTTTCGGCTTGAAATTCGGATCCTGTCCCTGAATGCTCGTAATGAGGCGCTTGATACTTGTATTCAAGCCCTCGACTCCGTTTTCCTGGTGAATCTCCTGTACCGGCGGCCCGTAGATCATCGGTGGACAAAATGTGACCAGATCCCAGGTAATCTCTCCCTTGGCCTTCGCGTCCTTCCACACCTCCCACGCTGTTCGCTCCGCGAACGTCTTGCTCGCATGATACCCCATGTATCCGTCCTTGGCAGCCTCTTCCATTGTGACGGGATCCCAATCGTCAGAGGTATAAGTATATCCTCCGCGGGGATTTTTCGACAAATCAACAACACTTGCAAAGCTGCTGAGGACTGTCATTTTCTTTAATGTCTTGGTTTTCAGTGCGCTAGACACGACGTTCCGCGTGCCATTGACAGCAGGCTCGACGAGCTCTTTGATCGGGTCGTTGGACGAAGTGAAATATGGAGAAGCAACGTGGCAGATGTAATCGACGCCCTGGGCCGCCGAGTCCAATGCACCCGGAGCTTGAATGTCGGGGACTACCACAAAGGCCAAGTCCCCGTTCGATGATGCCGCGGCGTACTTGTTTTGAAGATATGTTGCTTTGGAGAGAGAGCGAACTGTGCCGCGGACGCGGAAGTGAGATCTGAGAAGGTGTTCGAGGACGTGCGCACCAACGAAGCCGTTGGGGCCGGTAAGGAGGACCAGTGAGGACATGTTTCTGTGGAATTTGGTGAGATGGTGCCCGTGTTTCCCAATTCCTGGTGAGTGATTGGCATCTAGGTAATTGGTATTTGGTAATTTGAACACTTTTTGTGTCAATGGGGTCGAGAATGAATTTGTAGTTTCATGCTCTGATGCTGATTCGAATAGTGTGGGCTGAATATGAGAATCTCAAGTACTCATAGTCTCAGTACTCACATACTCTTCTCTTCCTCTAGTATCTGCTAGAGTTAAACTCCATTATGTAACACACGATCCATCAACGCTCTCTCGCACCTATGACTAATCCGTGCCAATGTCAATGAAGCTTAGCCCATCCAAAGACGCCCCAGGAAGAAAGCCATCTCGTGTGCGATTCCTTTTGCATCTGTCCATTTGATTCGATTCTAGACTCCGACTTCCGCCCACAGGCATGTGTTCGATCGCTTGTGAGTGTGGTGAAGAGGTAAAAGTCATGGGTCAGGATCTCCGGATTCTTCCCATTCGTTGACCAAATGCACACAACGGATGGACCGGCGTGAGCTCCTGGTTTAAGACTGCTTTTGCGAAGAGAATTGAACAAATGGGTGTGGTCGCATACTCGCCTTTTTTTTTTTTTTTTTCTTCTGACTAATGAAGCAACAACAATGCCTCAATGTATCAAGCGACGTCATACTTCCCTCTCCTTTCACACTGCAAAACTCATGTCCCAGCACCCTCGGCTGATCATCCCGATATACTACAACGGTACTACCCACTGTCTGTCTTCGATTGATGCAGAAAGGACACGCCATAAGGCAGAAACTTATCCAATCCGATTTAGTTGGGATATCATGCGGCTAGAGCACCCGAGTCCCTTGTACAATGCGACACAACAACCATTGATTCCCATGCTCCCAACTCCAACAAGTTGAATACGTACATTATTCAGCAAGGCTAATCGTTTCAATTTCAGCCCAAGAGCATCTCCAACTCTTCGATACGTCTCTTCTTCCTTTCTTCCTCCGTCTCACCAGCCCCGGACTGTCCCACACCCAAAGAGCCCGCGACAGCCATTTTCCGTTCCTGCACACGCAGCATTCTGCCCTCAATACTCTCTTTGGTCACGAATCGAATCACTTCAACTTTCTGTGTCTGACCCATTCTGTGTACTCGATCAATGGCTTGGGCTTCCACGGCAAAACTCCACCATGGATCCATCATGTAGCATCGACTGGCGGCCGTCAAGTTCAATCCAACACCACCTGCACGAAGGGACAGAAGTAGAATTCGAGGGGCTTGGGGATCCGATGCATTTTCGGCATTGAAGGCCCTGATTACTTGAGCTCGAACCTTTTGCGGCATGGTTCCGTCGAAGCGAAGATGCGCGAAGCCACGTTTGCTGAGTTGCGGCGCGATGAGGTCAAGAAAGGACGTGAATTGTGAAAATACTACCGACTTGGTTTCCTTCGGCTGCGCGGAAAGATGATTCAGAAGTGCGGCTATTTTGGCTGATGTTGAAGCGGTCGGAGAATAGGGGTGAATTCTTCGAAGCGAAATCTTCGAAGGCTTCGCCATTGCACCATCCGCCAGGTACATGTCACCTTCCGACTCGAATGAAGTTGGCGGACCATTATGCCTGACCACCTCGAAGACATCCCTCGGATTGATCGTTTCTCGACAGGAGAAGCAGCGAGGGATCTCTCCTTTATCCGTCTGATGACAAATATACTTCTCCAAACAATTTTTACAAGCACTGTGCCAGCAAGCAGTGACAGTCGGATTGACCATCGGATCATCGTAACATAGCGGACACTCGCCACTTGATTCCTCTTGGATCTGTCGCAGAGCATTGGTCGTGAACGTCAAGATTGGATCTTTGGCGGCTGGATTCTCCTTCTCGGCCAGATCTGTATCCTCGGTAAATCGATCGATAAGATCTTGGAGGTCCATGTCATCGGCAAACCCATTGGCATCGGCCGCTGCGGCAACAGCAGCATCTTCTTCGTCCGCCACAATGTCCTTCTTCCTCGTCAGGACAGGGTGACAACAAGATTGTCGCAGGCGCAAAATCTGGGCAAAGATGGTGGTGTATGACTTTAACAAGGTCCCAGCTTGAAGAGACTCGTTGAACGCCCTCTTCGCTCGGGTGAAAATCAGTTCATAGACTTCACGCTCTGTTTTGGACAGCTCAACCTCTTCAACCATGATGATCTTTGGAGGAAGTGGAACCAATGCTTCGCCTTCCGGAGTTTTCATATCCTTCGTCCTTCGAAGAACAAGGGGTTCCAGCACCGTTTGAACGACATTAAGGGCCCGGGCAATCTCCTTGGACTCAAATGGCACCGTGATGAAAGTCTTCCAGAATGAGAAATTACTCCATGGCTCGACCTTGAGGAATCGAACCAAACTGAACAAATCTTCGAGACGGTTGACGATGGGCGTTCCGGTGAGAACCCATCGATGTTTGGCTTTTAGTTCGTAACACGCCTTTGACGTTTTGGCTTGTCGGTTTTTGATGGTATGGGCTTCATCTAGAATGACGCGATGAAAGTCCATCGAGAAAAGTCCACCGTGAGATCCTCGATCTCCGCCGGCAGCCGATACTTGACCAAACTCTGACAGCACAGTCCCGTAGCTTGTGATGAGGACGCGGGGAGCAGAAGCAGCATTCGCCGCAGAGCATAAGACCTGTAAGTTTGCGGACTTGTCGCTGCCATAATATACCATGGTCTTCATAGTCCCTGCTTTGGAACATTTGACGGCTTCACTCTCCCATTGTGCCAGCAGTGACATCGGTGCCACTACCAAGGTTGTGCATGGTGCTGGCTCAATGGAGGCCGATGACTGCGGTAGGCGGGGCAGGTGGTTGACCGATGTGACAGGCTTGTCAGATGATTCGAGATCAATCTGAGAGCGATTGGAATGAATCAGACTGTAGATTTCAATGGTTTTGCCCAGTCCCATCTCGTCGGCCAGAATACCCCCCAGACAGTTCTGCTCCTGAACTGGGAAGTCAAGGCCAATCTCTCCAGAATAAAGGTTGACATAAAATTTGTCTTGTCCTTCAACCACGGGAAGGAGAGCGTCATCGGCATCCTTTGTGGGCCACGTATATTCTTCCCAAAGAGGGTGCATGGATTGTTGATCGTTGGATTTCTGGTCTCTTTCCTTTCCCAGCATCCAATGTAGTGCTTGTTTCTGATATTTCCGTAGTTCGAGGGCAAAAGTCGACACAGGTTCGGCTTCTGGCGTGTTGAAATCAAACGACTGTGCCTTTTGATATAATGCATCCAACTGATCTTCCTCCAATTCTTCGCCTTCCTCTTCTTCAGAGCTAGGCGTTGAAGTTCCAGATTTGCCTTTCGAATCTTTGTCATATTGCTCAGCCATCTCCGCGGCCCTCAGTAAGCCTTGTTTCTTATGCTTCGCCGTCGTTTCGTTGGTCGAGGTTGGCCGGAGGTTAACTTCTTCGAAAAGTTTGACCAGCGCGACTTGCCGAAGACGAAGGTCCTTTTCTTCACTGCTTTCTTTCTCTTCGAAAAACCCAGTAGCTCTATTGTCATCCTTGGGCTTCACAAATGCATTTGCTTCAAAAGCGGTTTTGAGGAGATATGCTCGAAGCTGTAGGTATACGGTATCGTTCACTCGGACACGATCCGGTGCATACACGCAGGTTCCTTCGAAACGACAAATTTTCTGGTCCAGGAGAGACGAGACCCACGAGGCTGTTTCTTCTGGCAGGCGGCCCAATTCGTCACCTCTGGAATTGGTGAATCTTGTTACCACATCAGCCTTTTGATTCCTTCCAGTAAGAGGCACAAGTTTTCCGCCTCTTCCAATTTTCGTTCTCGGAGCAATCTTTGAGCGTTCTATCCGTACTGATTCTCCATGTGCCAATAGGTTTGTGCCGCTCTTCGTCATCCATGCGCCGACGCCGAATGATCCGACATATCTTTCTTTCGGCATGGAGTGCCACAGTGTTCCCTTTGGCTGGTCATTACGGATCTCTGGCGGATCTTGTCTATCGGGGCCACCGGGGCCTACAGCGCTTGCGTTGAGCCCCTCGTCCACTCCTCTGGAGGGCAGGGATATGTTTAGAGAAGACACAGAAGTGACGGCATCTTTCCAGGATCCATCGAGGTACATGTTGATGGCCCGCTCGATATTTCCATTGGCCGCAGCTTCCACCCTGTCCACGACATCTTCGCCAACATCTTCGCCGACGAAAGCCCTAAATGTGTCCGCATCGAATGTGAGAGAATTTTCATCGTCCACCGAGGTTTGAGGATCGGCCGGTTCGGTTTGGCTGGACTTCTGCGCCCCAACCGTGGAGGAGTCTGCAGATGTTGGGCGGCTGGACGCGTCTACTGAAGATGTTGATATTTGTTGATCGGTAACATCATCAGAGTCGTCCACGAAGAAGCGTCTCTTCTTCTTGGGCCTCACATCACTGTCCATGAAGGCAAATGTGCGCCTGTTGGCATCAACGGTTAGAGATGAGAGTGGATGGAACACTGGACACGCTCGACGCGCGTTGGAAGAAAAATCGCGATTGCACGTGACCTCAATTACAACTTTATCGATTTGAACCGCAAACCGCCTTTTGTCTTTGCCAAAAGCGTTTTTTTTTTTGCCACGTTTCATGTATAATATCACAATGCCTGTCGGCAAATAGCATATTTCTTTCCCGGGCGTCCGAGATGGGGAATTATCGTGGTTGCAATATGGTGGGAGCGTTGGAAACAATCTCCCACCGCTCCCAGAAATGGGTGCCATCAAGGAAAATAGGACGAGATGAAACACGAGCCGCAAGAAATTATCGGTCATTCACTTCAACTCCGAGAGCTTCATTGTCCCTCGATCGAGGTTCTTCAGATGTCCAAAAAGCTCATGCGTACTGCTCGAGCCTTGTTCGGTGAGTTAATACCCAGCTTGCAGGAGGACCTTGGAACTCTATAGGGTACAATTCTAACTTCCCGTTCAGGAACTATGACTCCCCTTCTTATACGTTGGCTCACTTCATCCGACCGCACATGCTGCCGGCGTATCTCGCGATCCGCGCATTCAACATCGAACTGGCTCGAATACCCGACCTGGTGTCAATGCCTCAAATTGGTGCGATGAGGATGCAGTTCTGGCGGGAAACCATCGACAAAACCTTCAACCTCACTCCTCCGCCTGAGCCCGTTGCTATTCTATTAGCTTCCTACCTCAAACAAGGGTACAAGCTCAACAAGACCTGGTTTCGGCGAATTATCACCGCCAGAGATCGCAAATTGACCCATCCTGGGTTCACCAACATGGCCGAGCTTGAATCTTACGCCGAGTCAACTTATTCGACCTTGTTGTATTTGACGCTTTCGGCACTTCCCCTCAAGTCCCTGACCATGGATCACTTGGCCTCTCATGTCGGGAAAGCTGCTGGCATTGCAACTGTCCTACGCGGAGTGCCCTTGCTCGCATTTCCTCCTCCTCCCAATCGCCACTCCAATAATCCTACTGGCCAGGGGTTCCCTCCGAGTCGCGAAAACCAAGGCTCGATCTCGTTGCCCTTGGATATCATGTCACAGTGCGGTGTCCGAGAAGAAGATATCTTCCGAAATGGAGAAAATGCAGCGGGCATCCGTGATGCAGTTTTCACAGTCGCCACCCGCGCCTCCGATCATCTGATCACCGCCAGAACCATGCTGAAAAATGTCCAAGAATATCAAGATCCCGGACACGAATTCGAGCACATGCATGATGAAGGCCACGAATACAGCAAATATGATATCGGGGTCAGGATGTCTGCTGAGAAGAGGAAAGCGGACAATGACAGGGGATTCGGAATTGTGATGGGTCCAGCCGTCAGCACCCAGTTATGGCTGGACAGATTGCAAAAGGTTGATTTCAACATCTTCGACGACAGTCTGCGGCGAGTCGAATGGAAGCTGCCATTTGTTGCTTGGTTACGCCATAAAAGAGGAGAACTGTGATGTCTCCTCAATCAAACTCAGGGACCCACATTATTATATCTTGCCTTCGAGCGCGACCGATCTGGCCCAAAAGGCATTGCGAGATGCTCCGACGTGGACAATGCCTAAGCATCCAAGGTATTTCGGCGACTTCTGCTCAATGCCATGGCATCCCCTTTTTTGCCCAGGATCGCTTCAATCGCACCAATCAGGGCTTGTGCGTCATATAACATGACACCCTTTGCGCTCTTTCGGCCGTACAGCTTCAAGCAATCAATACCAAGAGACGCAAGGCGCTGACGGTCAACTTCAGGCGTTCCCTCTCCGGTCAGATGAACGACGTGCGTCACGTACGTGCGGTAGATGGAATCTCGACCGGTACTGTGTGCGTTGGGATGATGTGATGTACCAGGAGCGAGGAACCCTCCATGGTGAACTCCGGGGAATATGTGGGAAGACTTCAGCGTCTCAGCTGACTTGGAGATGTGGAGAGGCGGCCTCCAGATGTGTCCCCTTGATTGTTCGCAGGCACGAGCAATTGCTTCAACAAAATCCAATGCGGAGTATGGATCTGAACTCGGACCTACTTCACGGTCCAGCGAGCCATTGAGAATGAGAATTTTGTGGCGAGCCGGAGTCGACCGTAGCGCCTCGCCGACGCCTTTCAGGACAATGGAGGGTATGATGGAGGTATAGAGTGAGCCGATCGAATAAATGACAGCTTGAGATTGTTTGATCGCCGAGATTGCCTGTGGATTGGCGGGCGGGAGCATTTCTTGTCCATATGGATTGATGTACCATATTCGCTCGATTCGAGCTGGGAGGTCTTCGTCTTCCTCCTTACTAAATTTGATATTGCGTTGGCGAAGAGTAGGTAAGGTCCCCGGGAGATTAGCGTCTTCGATTTCCTCCACGTGATCCACACTGTGACAAGTTCTGACCGCATGTGGCGGGTCAGAAGAAACTGTTCGCATCTCTAGAGCAGTTGCCGCCGCAGGATGCGAAATATTGTTTTGGCCCACGATGACTTCTCCATTTGCAAGTCCGGCCGCAATGTGGTGGGTGAAATTGGAATTTATGCTGGGGATGACCCGTACTTCGCCATCGGGAATGGCGCATATACTGCTCAACAAATAGATGGCAGATTCGAAGCTGCCACTGAATAATCGTGCTCCGGTCAGAAAGAGATTTCCAACACTGGCCGAGGTGAAATCGAATGTAGAGGAGGGCCTCGATCGTTTGAGGACCTCGAGGTTGAGAAGATTGAAGAATGAGCGGATGAGTTCCCTCTTTGCCGAGGGGATGCCACGCCATAGATCAGATGTGCCCGACACAATCGATTGCCATTCCGTCGCTGCGTCCGCAGATGATGTTGACGTTAAGCGATGGTTGAACAAAGAGGATATCGCCGACCTCTCCGGAGACGGAGGATCAGTCGGTATGAGCCTGACGAGACGACTGCGGACGTCGCCGATTCCAGGACCACCAAACACTCGTATCAGCTCTGAGGAAGAGCCTCCATTGTCGCTGATGGGGATAATATAACTTAAGGGGCAGTCCTTGTTCTCTCGTACGGCTTCGAATGCGTCGACGAGGCTATTGGCCGCGCTTCCACCAGAGAAAACCACTATTCCTTTGGAATTGAGCATTTGGCAGGGAGTTGAGAGAGTGATACAAAATGCTATCGAGAAGAAAGTCAGTGGGCTTTAAGTGTGACTGTTCCTTCTCTTTGTTCAGCCTTGCTTGGCCAGGGGTTCGCGAGGATATATTTCCCTTTCTGAGAATGCATCCGCCATCCACGTTAAAAAAGAGGACAGATTTCCCCCGCGGTTGAGTGGAAAGGACGAAACTCCTGCAAGTGCACGCGGCGGTCACTACAGGACCTGATCGATCATGCTCAATAGTTGACCTATCGATTTCCAGTGAACTGTCGGGAAGGTTGTCGTAATGCTGCCAGACGAGATGTTTCCGTCAATGAATTGTCGCATCTCCTTGCCATTTCTTGTTTCTCACAAACAGGCCCCCATGTTGTTGATGAAACAATGAAACAGGGGGATTTGAATGCCTGCCCCAGCTGCCAACGGTGCTTATTCTTTGGAGGAAAAAGCTTCGCCTGAACTTGATGTCGAGGTAAGATCCGCTGCCAAATTCGCCTCCTGAGACTCGCCGTTGAATTTTTGACTGTGGCATTGTTTTGGGGGTACGCTGCACCACGTGTAGGCACATTTTTAGCCAACACCCACAATCCCTTCGCGCCTCTCGCAACATGTACTCAACTACTCTTTTACTAATTTAACTTTAATATTGGCTTCCAGCCTGCTCTCAGTTCTCCTTATAGGACTTTTATCTGTGCAGAGGCACAACATGACCTGCAGCTAACTAATTGACATCCGCGCACGAGACCTACCAGTCACGCATCGAAATGGCCCACGGGTCTCACGTCCTTGCGCATCGGAAGTCCTCAGGGTCCACCACCGAAAATCCTCTGAGTCGCCATTCTCGAGAACATCGTCGATCTCATGAAGTTGACATCGAGGCACAAGCCTCCACGTCTGCACCTCCCAGCCGACACGGATCGATACCACCCCACCATGTCCAAATTCAAGAGAATCCTGAGGTGATACATCATAGACATGAAGAAGACGGCGAGCATGCTGTTCCGCAACTCCACCGCTCCGACACAAGTGCCTCTAAATCTACAATGAAGTCTCTACGCAGGAGGGGCCGCGCAGACACTACCAACATCATCTATGGATCTGCCGAAATGGGACGAACAACTGGCTGGGCGCCTGGACAAGAACCAGGCATTGACACAAGTGATCCTGCTCCCCCTTATAGCCAGTCAGCTGGTGGAGATTCAATACATTATGAGCAGCTCAGTCAACGATGCGAGATCACGGTGGTGGACTTCGGCAACGATGCAATGTCCACCACAGATCTGGATAATGATAATATTGGAGAATTCCTGCTGAAACCGCCTGATCCGTGGTCGGATGTTAGATGGATCAATGTCAACGGCCTTTCGTGGGATGTCATTAGACTTCTGGGAAATCACAAGCGCCTTCATAGGCTCGCTATCGAAGATCTGATCCATACCAAAAATCGAACCAAGGTGGACTGGTACAACGACCATACCTACATGGTTCTGCCATTACAAAAGCTAATCAATCTCGAGGAAGATCATGACGGTGATGATTCAGATGGGGGAGGTTCTGATAGCGATTGGGTGGAGGATCAGGAGTCAGAATATCGTACAAGGGTCATCACCGAGCGCCAAAGGAGAAGACGGGAGCAGAAACGAAGAAAAGGCGCTATCCTTTCACTCTGGGAGGATATCCGGAGGCCCAACAGGAAAAAGAAGGTGAATGAGATTCCGGACATAGCCAATCGGCTCCAACCTTCAAACAGCTTCAAGAACTCCAGCAAGGTTGAAACTCCGTGGGCACCCCGGAAAATCCGAACCATGCAACGATATCACGCGGGCCCAAACCAGGACCGTATCGAATACATGGAACGGCATGCCGTTTTGGCACCAAAGGGCATCGGAGTCTCGATGGAACAAGTTTCCATTTTCCTTTGCGCGGACAATACAGTCATATCGTTCTTCGAATACTCGGCCCACGACGTGCAAACTCCCATCATCCACCGATTGCAATCTCCAGGCACGATTCTTCGCCAGTCGTCAGATGCGTCGATGCTTGCGCAAGCCATCCTCGACGCCATAATCGACCTCGCCATACCTGTCACGACCGCCTACCAAGATGCCATCGGCGACCTGGAGCTCGACGTGCTCACTGACCCGGACATCCACCAATCCACCACTCTGTACATCCTCACGTCTGAAATCGCCATCCTGCGCAACGCCATCGCCCCCGTCGTCCAACTCATCGGCGCCCTGAAAGACCACAAGTCCGATGCATCTGCCTCAGTCCCACTCGCTCGCGCCGCCAGCCCCTCGCTCGAAATGAACGGCGATCCTCTCATCAAACCACAACCACATCCATTCGTCCGCAAACAATCATCGGCCGTCACCTCTGGCGTGCAAATTTCCCCGATGACCATAACATATCTAGGCGACGTCGAAGACCACGCCCTTCTCATCCAAGACTCGTACGACCAAATGCGTCGAGGCGCCGATAATCTTTCCGACTTGATCTTCAACACGGTCTCCGCGTACCAGAACGAGAGCATGAAACAGCTCACTATCGTGACGTGTTTCTTCTTCCCTCTGACCTTTATCACGGGCTACTTCGGCATGAACTTTGCCGAATTCCCCGGCGTCATGAAACATAGTGACGGATTCTTTTGGACCATCGCTGCGCCCGTTAGTGTCGTGGTATTCTTGTTGCTGATGCGCGATGTCCTTATCCGTTGGGTCGTCCGGTGGGCTAATAAAACACTCATCGAAAGAGGGAGGAGGAGGAGATTGGCGAGGACTTAGTCATGACCATCTGGAGCGTGATGCTTTTACGTGGTCTTCGCTTGCGAGCGAGAAGGCCCTGGGTGGCATTTTGGGCTTCAAGTTCACGATCTCCGAGAAAATCCATACGTTTTTCGGCTTTTGTCTGCCTACCTGCCCGTCTCCCTGGTTCTAGCTCGGGCTCGGGCTCTGGATATGCACATTGTATTACATAGCAAGGATGGCGACATGTCGGAGAATTTTTGTCAACGAGTCTCAACGACGAGATAGTGACCGAACCCAAAAGATACCATGGAATGAAAAGCAAGGTTCGGAACAATGAGACTTCAATCTAGACTTTTCTGTATGCACGGCTGGCGAGGCGGACTGGCTTCTTCACAGCCACGAGGCACGTCCTTCCTCCATTACCCTGTGTTAAAATATTCGGCTTCAAATGTCATCCATCACCATAAATCGATTCGTGGGTATCATCCAAAGTAAAACGCAAAATCACGGCCATGCCAATCAGAAGTTTCCCCAAACAACCAGTAACTTTGATTCACTAGATGCTGTTGTATTCTCGAGTACTTCTATGCCCGCACATCAATCCGCCATAAATTCTCCCCAAAGAGCCTCCTCCGTCGACTCTCGTTTTCTAGCCTTGCCTGCCCGGATATTCTCCTTCCCCCTTCCGAATCGATCGTTTTCATCGTCGTCATCACTAGCTGTCTCAACTTTAAGCATTTTCTGTTTGCCTTTATCCTCTCTTTTTCTCTTCTTCACCATCAGCTTGAGTTCAAGCGGGACTAGACTCCTGCCATTCCCGGGGCCGTCCTTGAGGTCTAGTTGCTTTCGACAGACGGGGCACACGCCTTTGACTTTATGATTACGCGGGGCATCTTCACGCCGTTGTTCGATGGACCAGTTCAAAGTATCGACAATACAGCGGTGGCAGAAGACGTGACCACAAGTGGTGGAGGTAGCGTCAGTCGGAGTATCCATACAGACAGGACATTTATATGCCGTCAGCGAAGTTCTCCCAGCATCCGTGCCCGGCCTTTGAGCTAGAATTGCCTCCTCCCGCTGCTTTGCCAAAGTTGCAGACAGACTTGCACTGTCATCGACGGCCGTGAGATCGACGGACTCAATAGCAGGATCTTCCTTCGGAGGGGAGGCAGATCGTCGACTTTGGGCCGTTGTCGACGATGAGGCTGAAGGAGGAGACATGGTTGAGGGAGGATCTGGTATCCGTTGACGGTTCCTAGCCTGAGTACGCTCCCAGTTGGAATGATTTTCTCGCTGACGCAGTATTGCCTCTTCTTCTGCCATTGATTCTAGTGGATTCTGAACCGGCAAGATTGGGGGCAGCCGGGGTCCTCCAGGGCGCCGATGAACAGGCCAGAATCCCACGAACGATATAGGATCGGCAGCGTCGATGGCTGGGATATTTGGACGCGATGGGTAGACAGGTTCGTCGAGGGTATTTAGTCTTCTTGATCGTAGGTTGTGAGTAGAATCATGCGGGTGCGTGGTTCTCGAGATGAAATGTATTTCGGCCGAACTGTCGGGTGGACTGTTTGTCAAATCAACTAGTTGGTTGGCAGGTTCTGGATCAGATCTAGTCCTTCGGGCCTGGTGAAATGCTTCTTGAGCGTTTTGGAGAGCTCGATTGGCACTTTGAAGGGCTCGGTTGACGTCTTGGACGGTATCCTGGTAATTTGCGTGAGGGAGTGTTGCCTGTCTTCGCGAAGCACCGTCAGACATAGCATGGAAGAAGTCGCGAAAGAGTCTTGGAGACCGGAGGCGTGGTGGTTGAGCGGATCGTTGTCGAAGTCGAGGAAGCGGTTGATCGAAATTTGTATCGGAGGAAAGGGATAATGAGTCGGCTACAGAGGCCGAAGAGCTCATATTGGGCTGGAAGAGATCAAGTTAGCTACATCTCACATTCTGGCAATCCAGCAGAGGAAGGAAACATTTGAGGACCTGGACAACTTTGATGGCGGTGGTTTGCAATTTGTCAAAGGACAATACGCTTGTGCGGTCTTACTCCTCCGTACTGGTGGTCCGCCAGAATGTCCCAAGGCCAACGTGTGCGAGAGTCCGTGGCCTTCGTACGTCGCGGTATGTACATCATCCCACCCTAAGACCCCATCACCTCGAATGCAAAGGGCTCTATTGGCAGTGACCGGTCTTTCAGAAAATAAGCATGTTTAAGCATCGTGGCTCTCGCTGGATTCAGCGATCATCAACGTTGGTGTTGATAAGCAAACGGGTAAAATCTCCCTTCGCCATCCTCCACAAAGTCTCGTACATCCTGTTGTGGAACATGCTTTACAAGTCCACGATTAGTCGTGCCATGGAGACACGAGATCGCAATCTCCTTTGGCTTCGTACCGGAACCGAGATCTCCTCCACGCTTATGGTCACACTCCTCCTCGTGGCACCAGACTTTGCCTCGGTATGTAGTAGTCTGTATGTACGAAATCGGTTATTGGTCGACCTCTTCCACCCCCTGCTGAATGAATCGGCAACCGGCAACTCATCTTCGCCCAAAATGCCGGAGGCGATATGTGAACATGCCCGCTACCGGGCTTCCGTCAAAGTGATGGATGTCTTGGATCTCTATCATCCCTCCTCACCGTCATTTTGTTCAGCCTCATTTATCGGCCAACCTGGTACCTGGATGGACCTTGAACCACCACGATGGACATCGAAAGGGCTCCAAAAGAACCCCCCGACGGCGGGGGCGTGGAAGACATGAAGACTTCGACAACTAATCCGAGACAATATGACAATCCATTCGACTTCCCGGCGTGGAAAAAATGGATGATAACAGTCTTATGTGCATTTTTGACTGTTGCGGTGACCTTCTCGAGCTCGATTTTCTCCTCCACCATCAACACCACCTCGATGGAATTTGGTGTGAGCGACACGATCATGATACTGGGAGTGTCTCTATACGTGCTGGGCTTTGCATTGGGCCCTATTATCTGGGGTCCTTGCTCGGAACTCCTCGGCCGACGATATCCTCTCTTCATTGGCTATGCTGTCTTCGCTTTGATGCAAATTCCCATTGCCTTGTCAAAGTCCCTTGCTGGAGTGCTTATCTGTCGCCTTCTTGCTGGATGCTTTGGCTCCGCTCCGATGGTCCTCGTCAGTGCAATGTACGCCGACTATTGGACTCCAGCCCATCGTGGAACAGCTACCGCCGTGTATTCAATGGCCGTCTACATTGGTCCAACCCTTGGACCTATTGTGGGGGCGTTCGTTACAGAGAGTCGACTGGGATGGCGATGGACGGCGTGGCTGACCCTGATGCTCGCCGCTCTTGTCGGGACTCCGGCTTTTTTTCTTGTTCCCGAGACGTACGGCCCGGTTTTACGCGAGAGAGCAGCAGAGAAATTGCGCAAGTCTGGAGTACATGTCGAACCTGAACGAGATCCTCCTTCCATCGACACCTTTGTCCGAATATACCTGGTGAAACCTATGCTCATGTTGATGCATGAGCCTGTGGCAAGTTGAGCCGCTCCAATTCCTTATTCCACGCTAATATAATTTTAGCTAGTTGTCATTACCATCTACATCTCTATCGTGTACGGAATCTTGTACCTGACCTTCTATGCTTTCCCCTACAGCTTCTCTGTCGAGCGAGGTTGGGATCCGCGAATGAGTTCGCTTCCATTCATAAGTATCCTTCTTGGATCAGTCACCGGAAGTATTCTCGTTGCATTTTATTCGCAACATTACTATCAAAAACGACTCATTGCTCGGGGCAGAACTTTACCCGAGGATCGATTGCCACCCCTTATGCTCGGAAGTGTCATCCTTCCTGCAGGCCTATTTTGGTTTGGTTGGACTGCTTCGGCGGGAATATCATGGGTGCCACAGGTTTTTGCCGGCTTTTTCGTGGGTTGTGGGATTATGCTCATCTTCACCAACGGCGTGGCCTATGTCGTCGACATATACCTATCTTCGTCTGCCAGCGCCATGACTGTGAATACCTGCATCCGAAGCTTCGCTGCAGCCGGACTCCCCATCGTAGCGCCTGAGATGTACAAAGGCCTAGGAACGGCCTGGGCAACCAGTGTACTTGGGTTTCTGTGCATTTTGGCAATGCCTGCCCCGTTTTTATTTTACCGGTACGGTGCTAAACTGCGTCAAATGTCAAAATTCGCCCTTACAAAATGAGCCACAATCTTATCTGGCAACGTGGCGTTACATGGCCCAAGAACCCTTCCGTCTCCCCCGGATCCTTTATTTTGTGGATCCCTAAAGGTTGGGGGCCGACAACAACGGTATGGTGTGTGCTACGCAATGCAAAAGTTGTTGCCTTGATAATAGCACGAACCTTCAACTCATCACCCCATGAATCCTTATGAGAAATTCCTCTCCGACCTCGCAGCGAACAACCATCAATTAGCCATCAACATCGACGATTTTGTCAAAAGCCAGTCGAGCACCGAGGCATCGAGATCTCACTAAGCTGAAGACGATCATATCATCACAACATTCCCCGAAAAGATCCACGATGCTGTATACTCGATCAGAGAACATTGGGACCACGAAGACACTGCGAACAAAGCGATTCTCGCTGCCTAGTCCAGCTTCTTGTTCCTCATTCGAAACCTGGCTGCCCGTCCCCCAAATGGCAACTTTCTGACGAGCGAGTCAACGTTCCACCCGGTTGACTGGAGCTAGAAGGGACGGATTTGTTCTAGGATCATATGATGAAGGGAGTCCTCTACAGAATTTAATACAAACATACCTATGGTGTGCCAGAAAACCGCCGCTTTTGGCAGTCAAGGGCTAAAATATGCCATGGCTGTAAAGAACCATTGCGATTGCACAGTATGATAGTCACCTGAAGTCGTTGAAAAAGGGGGATTATGTAGAGGAAGCCAAACATGGGAGCCGTGAGAAGGAACCTCGATTGAAGAGGATTCGGCACACAGCAATCATGGTCGATGTTGTCCTTGGAAAACTGGTGGCTTCGAAAAAGTACCCCTTTGGGTACATCTTCGGCGAGAGAAGTATGTGAAATGACTGCGAGGAAACTTCGAGACCTTTCTGAATGTGGTCTTGAACCTATGCAAGCTATGATTGAGGGATCTGCCATGCTCCAGGTCGAGGAAGATTAACGCGAGGTCTTGGAAATGTTGTCGTGATTGGGGGAGTCAATGCGGCACAGGCATGGCACCTCCCTTCGGAACATCCCGAATTACTTAAGCACATCGACGATAACATGCTGAGATCATGACGAGTTGCCTCAGTAAGAAACAGAAGGTCTGGCCATGAGGCTGACGATGTGGCGCCATTCCGCACTCGATGATAGGAATAAGGTCGGAGTTGCAGTGATGGGGAGAAAGGGCCAAAAAGACGATAAGTCTCATCCAAATAGCTTCACAGAGCGCCTCGATTTCCAGCATGCCGGAGTAGGTAAATGAATTATTATCATCGTGGTGGGCCATAAAAGAAGTGCTGCGTATGTGACGTTCTTGAATCTTTCATACAGCATTGGGATCTTAGAGTCGGGATGCAGCACCGTCAGTAGGTCAAAGGGCTTGATGTGTTGTATCCATTGGCCCTTGGAAGGTCAAATTAAGGTTGACTCACGTGATATTGCTAGCTGCCTTTTACCACGGCGTGATTGGCCAGAGAGTCCGGCCTTGAATATCATTTCAGCTTTTGTGCCATTTCCTTTCTCCAGACTGCAAGGATAGAAATCGGCCATTCGTGCTTTTGACAGCTCAGGAACCCAATTCTGGTCGTACCTTCACTAATGCATCCTTCCATTCCGCGAAGCTGTCCTTCTGTATCTCTCACCGCCCGTGATAACCTCCAAGCCCCCGAAGCTAGGATTCATCCCCCAAACTGCCAGATTTATGCTTCGCTCTGACAACTGCCTGAATTCACATGGCTTTTTCCAGGAGTCCGAAAATCACGGGTCGAATCTAGGGGACCATCGACGCAAAGTCAATTAACCTATTGCGTCTCCTTCCGCACACTTCTTCTTTGGAGTGTTGTTTACTTCCCCAGGAGATGTTTTGGTTCATTACTACGAGCCCACAAGAATGTCGCCGAGCGATATCTCGAATTTCGAAGCCTGCTGCCATTTTCTTGTGAACTTTTCGGCCTCTTCTCTTTGACCTTAGATCCCACTCAAAAGCGTACTCACTTCTCGGGAGCATTCGGAAGATGCTCTGTAACTTCATCCACCTTCAGTGGGAGACCAAATCTACACAAGAAGCTGCCAAGACACGGCCAATCCACTTTGCCAGAGAAGAGCGACCATGACATATTGAAGTACATTCATAGATATGGTCTGTGTTCGCTAGGCCCGATCGACTAATAACCTGCATTATCTCTTTCTCGGCCACGCTGCAGTTTTCTACTTCGAAAGATTAGTCCCTGAGGTGTTTTCAAATCCGTCTGGCTCAAATATTCATGATATCCTGCAACCTTTTTTCTTTTTCTACCAACCCGCGAAGATATTCCCAATCTCAATGTGCCTTCGCCCATTCCCTGTACCAATCCAGACAAGCATTGTTTGCCACGCTCGCACTAGTTTTGATATTCATACCGCTGAGAATCTGCTTAACTGCACCTTCGACCTTCTTCCCGTTCGTTGTCACTGGAATTTCGGGACACTCATCCACGATCCTGGGTACATGTCGGGCGCTCAGTTCCTTCCTAACCACGCTTTGCACCCTCCCCGTGAGGTCGTTGGAAAATTTCTGCCCGTGGGACATCTTTAGGAATAAGACGACTACCTCGTCTGGATCCTGTTCCCGCTTGCGGCCAATACATAGAGCATCTTCGACTTCCGTCTTGAAGTACTTGAGCAGGATATTGTAGATCTCGCTCGATCCGAAGCGGACACCCATAGGGTTGAGAACACCATCCGAGCGACCAAGCATCCAGATTCCACCGGTCGATGGGTTGAAGCGAACGAAATCACCATGGTGCCAGATCGGGTGGCCTGACTTGGGGTCCGTAAAGACCTCGAAGTACGAGGATTTGTAACGTGCCTCAGCGCCGGGACCTGGAGGCCAGAACATACGCGGTTGACAGGGAAATGGTACTGTGCAGACCAGCTCGCCGGGCTGGCCTGTAGCGGTGATGTCAGCACCATCTGGAGAGAAGCTTTTGATCGCCATTCCGAGACCTCGACATTGGATTTCGCCTGCATACACGGGGAGAATGGGACATGGAGCGCCAAAGAGGGAAATGATGTCTGTGCCGCCAGTGATGGAGCCAAGGAGAACTCCCGGAAGGGGTGGCGGTGGAGAAAGATTTTTGTATACATAGTGAAAGGTGCTAGGTGCAAGAGGGGACCCAGTAGAGAATATGGATTTGAGAGACTTCAGAGTGGCGCTCTTGGGAGACGCTTCTCTAGGAAAGATATGTGCCTGTTCCAGGACGGAGAGATATTTGGCAGATGTCCCAAAATGGTTTATTCCGAGCTCATCGATCAAGAGTAGCAAGCTCATTTCTTTGTGTGGTTGGAATGGAGAGCCGTCGTACAGGACGATAGTTGCTCCGCTAGCCAGACCTGACACTAGCCAATGCCACATCATCCAGGTTACCGTGGAGAAATAAAATAGCCTCTCTCCAGGTCTAATATCGGAGTGTATTTGGTGTTCCTTTTTGTGCTGGAGAAGTGTACCCAGTGAAGCGTGCACAATTGGTTTCGGTGCTCCCGTGGTACCGGAAGAGTATAGGATATAGACCGGATGGTCTGGAGGAAGGTATGCGAAGCACAGCGGTCTGGAAGGGTCGCCCTTGGCTAGGAATGAAGAGTACGTCTCCACCGTCGTATTGGGCTGTCTGTCCACAGTTGTGAGATCGAATGCGTGCTTCGAAACGGTTTCGAATATAACAAGATTGCGAACAGATGGCAGCTCTGAGACGACTTGCGATACTTTGCTGTGAGTTTCGTGGACCTTACCATTGTATGTGACCGCGTTGTCAGCGAAAAGAAGAACAGGTTCGATTTGACCGAGTCGATCGAGAACAGCATGGACGCCCGTGTCAGGGCTAACACCAGACCACAATGCACCCAAAGAGGTCGCTGCAAGCATCGCGACCACAGAATTTGCATGATTGGCCAGATATCCAGCAACTCGGTCTCCTTTCTTCAGTCCATGTGCTTCCATCGCTGAGGCGCATTCTCGAACGCGCTCTCGCAGCGCTGACCACGTCACTTGTTCACGTGTGTTTTCTGTGGTTGCGATGATAGCGAGTGAGTCTGACGGAGGGTTTGAAGCAGGGAACAGCAAATTCTCAGCAAAGTTCAATTCACATTCAGGAAAGAAAGCCGGTTTAGGGAACATGGGAGACGATTCATCGAGAACCTGATATCATTCTGTTAAACGGCTTCGCATATATTTTCTAGAGGCTCTATCGTACGGAATCATACTGCTTGTTGGCCTTTATCCCAGTATAGTGCCATATTTCCTCCCAAAACGCGCCGGGATGATTCACGCTCCATTGCCAAAGGTCATTGTAAGAGGATGCGGAGATGTTGTGCTTTTTCGCAACGTGCTGTTGGAAAGCAAAAAACTCCGTCGACTCTGGATGAGGATGACTCCAGAGTTTGACCGAGTCACTCACGTCGCCATTGGTGCTGTCCAGGAGCATTTTGCCTGGATCGGTTGAGGAGGAAGAAAATATGAGGAATGCGAAGATGTTCCTGTGCCTTTTAGCCAATGTCGGAAATATACGGCTGCTCCCGCAACTCGGGGCATTGAGCTTCGGTGGACCCCAGAGCAGGCCGCCTAGCTCTGTCGGGAATTTGGTCGGTTATCGATGCGATAGATGTGGGCTTTTGATTCGGTGGTGGGGACTTCGAACTGTTGAAACGATCAGCCTTCATGAGATGTTGATCGCGCGGTCAAGACTGCACCGCGAGGATTGCTTTTGGTGGTAGACCCGGCATAATATTGACTAGAATGACATCCGGGTTCTGCTCCATTTTGGCTGAATCAGAGGTCATCTTTTCAACCCTTGTGTCTGTGTCGCCGGAAGGAAGAAAAACCCTTCCTGCAGGTAGCACATCTCAACCCATGTCTTGAACCCATTGGGAATGAAATTTTGTTTAGTTTTTCTTCTCGGGTAAACCAATGCCAAGGGCCGTTTTTTAGGCTTGAAGTCAAAGAGGCATAGGCCCGCTAGACCCAGGGTTAGGCACGGCTTCCTGGTGGGTCCCCTAGCCAATAAGGCTTCTTTCCTCCCTAGCCCTCCCATAAATCCTCAGTCCTCACCACCATTAACCCTTTCTTACTCCATATTCAACTTTGCCTTGAGCAAATCCGACCAGCCCGCCCCCTAAATAAGATTGAATCCTCCGAAATCCACCCCTTACACTTCAACGATCCCCCCCCCAGAAACAAAGGCCCATCGAAACAGAGCTAAAAACAATTTCGCGCCGAAAACCATCCGTGGAAGTCGAGCCCTCACCCAGCCAGAAACTGGAGACTGGAAACTGTTAATCACCTTGTCAGCTAAGTTTCAATTTGGCCAAATCCCCAGCTCGCGTCCATTTGGTGTCGGTGCGTTCCTGTCCTCTCCTATCCAACAGCTCCTCTACTCTGCATATCTTTTTCATCGTCTTCACCTCATCCCTCCTCTCCGCAAATCCTGATTCTTTTGCATTAACGGGGGCGGCTGAGCGCGGGCGGCTCCTGCAAGGGACACGCTCTGGCCCAACCACAGCACGGCGGAGCAGAGCGGAATCTCTCAAGTCATCCGGCCAAACCGGTTCTTCTTCTCCCCTTCAAGTTCGTCATACCACATTCGCACAACCTTTGTTGCGGTCAAGTTCTTCTCCTTCATTCTGCGTGAGCTGCGGCAAACATCATCCTACCCGCTCTAGAACGTCCTATCCTTCGATACTGAGTTCTTCGTTCTCGAGCGGATTTGACCTAGCACCTCGAAAGCCTAGCTCCACACGGCCACCCTATCTATCTCGCTCTTGAACGACGACGCTACCGAAGGAGAGGGGAAACAAAAAGAAGAAGAAGAAAAGAAAAACGCCGGCGTCAACAATTGCGCGGGGAGATTATATCTGAATAGCTTGCAGCGTTCTGGTTCTATTCTTTGGCCATGCCTCGTCGAGTGTCCAACTCCCTTTTAAGCAGTTCACCTCCGACCCCCTGGCCGTCCTTTTCGCCTTCTGAGAAGGGCGGCAACCTCGTCAGCAAGACCTCGCAGAAAGCGAGCAAAATCGTACAACTCTTCTCGACGTCGCCGAAGACAAAGGAAGCACAAACGGCCGCAGCCGCGCTGCTTGCAGCCAGTAAAGCTCAAGAGCAGGCCTTTCTCGCATCGGGCTCACCTCCCATCAGCACACCTTCGCTGTCATTGCCGAGTATCTCATTATCAACTGCTCGTGCAGACTCGTCGAATATGGATGAACCACCGACTACGCTCTTTCAGCCGCCATCTCCGGCCGAGACGAGAAAGCTGGCCAGACAACACGCTCAATTTGGGCCGTTGATTTCTCACTCTCACAGATACACCAGTCGACACCAAGGCGGGGAATTTCCCGAACCCGTTATTGACGAACCACCCTATTACTATCTTTTGACCACCTACATTTCCTACCTTATCCTCATTATATTTGGCCATGTCAGAGACTTCTTCGGCATGAAGTTGAAGGAGGACAATTACCGACATCTCAAAGCACGAAATGGTTATGCTGCCCTGAATAGTGATTTCGATAATTTCTACGTCCGCCGGTTGAAGATGCGAATCAATGATTGTTTTAACAGGCCCACCACCGGTGTTCCAGGACGTTACATCACGCTGTTGGATCGCACGTCTGACGATGGCAATGTTCATTTCTCCATGACCGGAACTACCACAGAAACGTTGAATATGAGCTCTTACAACTACCTTGGTTTTGCCCAGTCCGAGGGTGCTTGCGCCGATTTGGTGGAGGAAACGATCAGAAAATATGGGCTGTCGACCAGCAGCTCCAGAAGCGAAGTGGGCACCTCGGAACTAGCCCTCGACTGCGAGAGTCTTATTGCCGAGTTCGTGGGCAAGGAGTCTGCCATGGTTTTTTCGATGGGCTTTGGTACCAACGCTGCCATTTTCCCGGCCCTCGTTTCAAAAGGCGACTTGATTATTTCTGACGAACTCAATCACGCTTCAATCCGGTTTGGATCCAGGTTATCCGGCGCAATGATCACATCCTTCAAGCACAACGACATGAAAGATCTCGAGATGAAGCTCCGAGAGGCAATTTCTCAAGGTCAACCCCGCACTCACCGTCCTTGGAAGAAAATCCTGGTCGTGGTTGAAGGTCTGTACTCGATGGAGGGTACGATGTGCAACCTTCCAAGCCTTGTGAGACTAAAGAAACGGTACAAGTTTCACCTCTTTGTCGACGAAGCACACTCGATCGGGGCACTCGGACCACGTGGACGAGGTGTATGCGACTATTTTGGAATTGACCCCTCAGAAGTCGATATACTCATGGGAACGCTTACCAAGTCTTTCGGGGCCAATGGAGGCTACATCGCGGGTGGCAAAGCTGCCATTGACAAACTGAAAGCCATCAATGCTGGTGTCATCTACGGAGAGACGCCCTCTCCAGCCGTGCTTGCCCAGATTATTGCAGCTCTTAAAATCATCAACGGTGAACTCAGCCCGGGACAAGGCGAGGAGCGTCTGCAACGAATTGCATTTAACTCCCGTTATCTTCGACTGGGCCTTAAGCGTTTGGGATTTATTGTCTACGGCCAAGACGACTCTCCTATCATTCCACTTCTCCTTTACAACCCTGCTAAGATGCCCGCTTTCTCACATGAGATGCTTAGGCGCAAGATCTCAGTTGTGGTGGTTGGTTATCCAGCAACACCACTGATCTCCTCTCGAGCCCGATTCTGTGTCTCGGCCGCCCACAACAAAGACGATCTAGATCGCCTGCTGGCAGCGTGCGACGAAATTGGCAACGTACTTCAACTCAAGTTTTCAAGTGGCATCGCCGGCGGTGCTCCTCCTTTGCCAGAGGGCGTCACCTGGGAAATGGAGCAAAGCCGCAAACGATTGGAAAAGCATGATAAGGTTGCCAAATCCCTGGTGGTCTCACCCCGATGGAGCTTGGATGAAGTTATCAAGCGTGGCGTCCAGGACGTCAAAGTCCCTTTGCGATGATCGCCCACATCTCGATCTCGGGGTATTCAATGGAATAACCATGGTGTTCACTAAACGTGTGGGAATGATGTCATCGCATCTGATTTTCAGTGCAAAGTGTCAGGTTTGAGATGTTGGGGAATTTAGTTCTCTTCATGAAGGGTCAAGGCGCAGAGCCGATTGTACATAGAATTTGGCTTCTACGGCGTCGACGGATACCACAGGCCATGCTGTGGGATGGCTGTGAGGGACATAACTAACGCCCTCTTCTAGTACAAAGGAGTTCAAGGGAGCAGCCATGAGAAGGTGGGCCGGATGAGGAGGCTAGCTGACCCTGGAAACTTCAACATCAATATCTAATATTAATACATTGCCAATGCATCATTATACCTGTTCGTAGTCATGAGAACTTTTGTTTATTGCAAGCACAAAAGTGAGGCGATATCCTCCTGACCTGCACGGTACACAGAAAGCTAAGTGGCGACATCAATTGGGCTTCCATCTAGGTTCGTTGGTCTGCGAACTGGTGTGATGGTGGGTTGGAAATTCAAACAATGCTACCAATGATGTAGATGACCAGTTTATGTCCCATGTACGGAATTATGTCTCGCAGGGATTGCAATAGTTGCCCCATTCCGCTGGGTTGTGTCGGAAGAGTAAGAACGAGACGAGCCTTTCGGTTGAAAGGGCATTTGACCGAACCTCACCCTCGTCTGGATACTTTAGTCTTTCACCAGCGTTGGTTCTCCTTTCCCCCCCCCCCCCCAAGAATATGTGTTGTACGGCAGCTGCAAGGCAACCAAAAGGTGATACGTGGGATAGGGCTGATCAGTCAAACACGAAATAAATCCCCACTCTCATGTCTGCGTTTGATCTTGCCGGCCGTGCCGCGGAAAGGAAAGTACCAGACTGATTGCGCTGCTCTGATGAGACATCCCTCCAACTTACCAGCGAAGCTGGGAAACGGTGTCGGCGCTCTTTCAAAGGAGCCTCTTTTTCGCTCGGATTTGGCTAGCGTATTTCAAATACGAGAAGGTAGTAGCAGGGGTGGTAGGGAAGAAATCTCGGTGGCCCCGTGTTCTTTTTTCGTTGGGTCGATCGCAGATGTGGTTCTGTAGGCTCTGGCAAAAACTGAAATGCTTTCTGCGGTCCTTCACCGCTCCTGTCGTGGCATTCCATTGCTCCGTTTATGAGGCTGGCATAGGCAAGATGTATATGCACGGAGACAAGCCGGCTTATGAGGTTCCATCTTCACAGTATTTCGGGTTGAGTCCTGTGGATGACGGGATCACGTGAAACCGTTAGCTGTCACGTGCTATGTGGCCTGCGCTCTCTTTTTTTTCCCCTTTTCGTCGATCTGTGAATGCATCCCCATCTTGTAACCCTCTATTCGATGTTCCATTTGCCTTCGATTTCCTCTGCAAGCAAACATCCACGCAATCCTCTACCGACGCCCGACCGCATGATGACCGGCCCTACCGGATACCTATGACCACAATTACAATTGCTGTGATGAGAACGCCAAGGGAGTCTTTCATTTGCTCAATTGTGCATTTTCATTTCCACTACTGCATGCATGGGGCTGGCGATTTCTCTTCCTCTGCCTCATTCTCCAACGAAAAGCCAATCCTCAAGGCACCGCTGTTTCAAACCTCGACCCTGTCTCTGCCTGTCCTTTCTGAGGCATCCTCTTTTCATGCCACCGCAGCTAAAGCAAGCCGTTCGAAGGCTCCCATGCTCGCTTGAGAATGTCTCATCCTGTTGGTCAATAGAGTAGATACTACACCAAATTCGGTTTCGCCTGGAAATCTGCGCTGAATATTGGTTCGCTTCATGCGAGGCAACTGTCTCGGATGTGCTTCGACAGGCGATCTTCCAAACCGGTGTCTTCTTTCAAAAACAGGCCCGCTCCCAGGGAAGCTGCCGGATGACCACACTGTCGTCAAATGCGATAGCTTCTCTTTTTCATGCAAACTACTTTTCGTGCGAAGCATTTTGGGTTTTCTCTGGCCATCCCTTCCCTACCTTCCCGCTGCATATCATCGACTTTTTTTCCACACTTATTCTGCCCCACCAATCTGGCCAAACTTACCGTTCTGCTCATTTTATCCTTCCGTCTTCCAAAACGTATCCTCACGAGAGACAAACTACACCTGGCTTGTCCAGCTTTGCAAACCCATCTCCCCGGGCAATGGAGCCAATACCTCCTCCACCCCATGACCACTTCGCCCCTATTAACCCAAACATACAAGTTGTGCACGACGATATGGACGATAGGTATGAAGAGGCGGTGCGTTATGAGGAACGACTGCCCACCGTTCAACAGCGCATAAACTCACTATCTCTTGACGATGACGTCCATGACGTTCGACCGCGCAATGGCCGCCTGAGACCGTCTGATATGATCGCGTCGTCCAAAGATTTTCTTTATTACAGATTGAAAAAGAAGGGTTCGGACTGGAGTACCGCCGTCAGAACCACTATTTCTGCTCCCGTCGAAGACATAGAGAAGAAGGCCAGAAGGACCAAGGGCGGTGATCGCTCAGTCCTGGATCAGTTGACGTCAATGCCCAAACTCCGTCGCGAGCTGATTGAAGATGTTGTCCAGATGGCCAACGCCAATGAGACTGGAGATGCTCATTGGGAAGTTGCCTACATCAAGTCCACCAAGCAACTCAGAAGGGACAAAACCATCGAGGTCCCAGAAATGGACATCATCTTGGAAAGAATTAGAGGCAGGACGAAGACACGGCCTAAGTCTTTTCATGGAGATGTGGTGAGTATCAGAGACCCCGGAAAACGAGTCGGTAAAGAGAAGAAATATAACGATGACAACTATACTCGTTCACGAAAAGACTCCGGACTAGCTATGCTTGCCGACCCCATCAGTGACCTACCCCTCTTCGACATGAATGGAAGACCAAGAGATGAACTTGGTCCAATGCACTTTGACAACGCTGGACTCCCCGAGCAGATTCCTAAGGAAAGACCTCTTGGAGCCAAGCTTGATCACAAGAAGGAAGACAAAGGAGAAAAGCGGGAGAAGAGTCGGAAACGCAGCAAGTCGCGTGAGAGAGACTTTGTCCAGGATGATAACGTCGTGGTGGTACCGGAAGGCGGATTCCCTGATAACGTCGACCCTTTACCCATTGACGGAATATTGGGCGAAGAAGCCAAATCCGATAAACGAGGTCGACAAGGAAAGTCCCCGCATGCCCACCCAGAAGTTGTCGGTGAGAATCTTCCACGATCCCACTCCCGACGACGTGGTCACGCTGAGAGTCGTGGCATCTCGCGCGACAAGTCTCGGTCGCGAAGAAGTTCAGTACACTTCCCTAACCAGCATACCCGTCAGTACTTCGAGGCGAGCAGTGCATCCTCGGAAGCCAGCGACTCTAGCCACTATGGATTTGTCGAATACGCAGAAAGTTCGAACACGTCCCTTGGCACCCCAGGCGGTGTTCCTCGTCGAGGCAGTCTGGTGCGTGTACCACCTCGAGAGGACACTGTGTACAAGAAGCATTATCGTGGACCTGCCAGAAGCGTGTCTTACTCGGAGAAACCCTACTATAGTGAGCAACATTATATCGTCCCGGCTCGGTCGCGCAGAGACTCCTATGCCGTTTACGAGCGTCCTATCGAAGGTCCACGATATGAACGACCTCTTCGTCCCACGAGACAAATGACGGTCCCAATTCCCGAGGAACGACAAATCTTGTACCACGACCTTTCTCCACAACATAGAAGTGGAGAAATTGTTCCGGTTCGTCGAACGTATGAGGCTCCCCTAACACGTCACATGTCATACGATTCCAGCATGCCTGTGGTTACCTACCCGGACGAAGAACGGGATGTGTATATCCGCGAGGAACTGGAAAGACAGAGCTCGAGGGTCGAAGACTACCAGCGCGATAGGGTGAGAGAGGAGTTTCTCAAAGAGAGAGAACGAGAGGTCAGTGCCAGAGAGAGGGACCTGGAAATCCAAGAAGAGGAGTTGAGGAGATTGAGGAGAGAGCGTGAGAGAGAATACTATGATGAACGAGATAGAAGGGAGAGACGAGCGCTTTATCGTGATGAGAAGACGGGTCAATATTTTTACTACGAATAACTGACCGAGCTTGACCATGGCCGTCTGCTCGTCTTGGGCGAGTATCGACGACGTCGTGATTCTCTGGAGTTTGGGCGTTGTGGATGGGCAGGGTCCACGTCTCTATCGTTGAATGATTGAGTGAGCGGTTGAGACTTTTCGCGAGCTTTTCTTGGGATGAGAACTTTTCTAAGAGAAAGGGAAATTCGGGAATGGAACTGATCTGGGAAGGCAAAACTCTATGAGACACGGAAAACGGATTGGTATGGGGGGTTCTGTCCACACGCAGTGGAATCAACAGAAAACAAAGAAAGAAAAATCGCCCGTTGGAGACGGGACCGGGCTCGCTGCCGCTTCGGGGATGTCAGGAACAACGGAAGCCCTGAGGACGGGATCCAGCGACCTGACTACTTACGCACTGGGACGAATGGTTTTGTTGGGTGGCGGCTCTTTGATCTACCTCATTTGCAGGATGACGTGGCTCGATCGATTTGATGGATGATGGACTCTTCTCAGAGTGTTCGATGACCAACTAACGGATGAGACTCCAGATTTTGGAGCGGGGAAATTTTAGGTTCTGGATTTTCTTTCTTCCATTCTTTCTGTCGCTTCAGAGATACCCCCTTTATGTTTGGTTTGAGGCATGTACGAGATCCGCCATCGAGTGAGATGTCCTGTCGACGAGATGTGATGTGGTTGAAGAATCCAGCTGGTTTAGTAGAGAACGAGAATGATGATGTCGATGCCAGAGTTGCTGTCACTGTCACAGGTTGAATTGTCAAGTTGGAAGTTTGTCTGCTCAATAACATCGATCCTGAGTTTGTGTTTGAGTCTGTATCATGTTGTATTTGAACTTTGAGCTTTGATAGTGATGGCAAATGGGAAAAATGAATTAGTACGAAAGTTGATCGATTAGGATGTAATGATAACAAGAGAAGCAATGAAAACAGGGCCAAAGAAACAGCAAAATAGCAAGTCAGCAAGTTGGTTAGATCAGTTCATTCATGGATTTGATTTTTTTGCAACCGTTAATCTATACTGCGAGTTTCTCATCTGCTTCGTAGAACTATCCACTCCTGGCCTTTTCTTACATTCTCCCCTTCCTCCTCGGCCTAGCATTTTTCTCTCTTCTCTTCTCCTTCGCCCTACGTTCCTTGACCACATGGTCAACAGACCTGAGCTCTCTCTTATTCCCTTTCAAGCCCAAGCCCATCGCCGCTTGCCGCTCCTTCGCCCCCGCCACTTTCGTCTTCTGCTTCTCGTAATCTTCGCGATACTTGTCTGGCGCTTTAGGCGCCTTGTTGGACTTGTGTCGAAACCGCTTTCCTGCGCCTGACCCCACCCCATTTCCAGCTCCAACTCCTAAGGTGGGGACATCGATGGAATTATTTTCAGCTTCGCCCACGCGCGGTACACGGTCCACGCGATGGTCTTTCTTCCAGCGCTCGAAGCGTCCGCTGCGGAAACTTGCTGCAATTTTTGCGCCGGACTCGCCGCGGACGAGGCGCGTGCTGGATCCCTTGGACCCGTCATCATCGTTGGCTCGTCGTACATACTTCTTGTGCCGCTTGTCCCAGCGCATGATGCCGTGGGCTTCGCCGAAGTTTTTGCCAGCCTCGTCCTGAGCCAAGTCCATTGTTGCTGAGCGCGCGGCTTCTGCGAAACGCAGGTATGCATTGTTGCTATTGCTTCCTGAATGCACTCCGTAGGCCCGGTCGTCTAAAAGGTTTGTGGATGAGGGGTGGTAGGACATAAAATTCTCGGGGTCGCGGAAGGAGGTGTTGTCTTCATGTGATTTTTGTTTCTTCTTGGGTTGCGGTTCTGAAAAAGTGACGCCAAGGTCGGAAGATGAGGCCATAGACATGCCATCGTTGAAGTCTGCTTCAGCTTCGCCATCGCCATCGTCATTGTTTGTGGGTTTATTTGTGTTTGCTGGGTGAGGTTCCTCGTCGAGAATATCTTTTTCTGCCGCCTTCGAGGCGCCTAGAGATTTTTGCTTCCGATTTTCAAGGCCGTATCGGATCTTTCTTATTGCGTCCACTGCCTCTTCATTGTTCCTACGACCTCCTCGACGAGCGCCAATTTCGAAAATAGATTCTTGCGGCCGAAAACCTCCCACTCTTGCAAGCATCTTTTCTCGCTCTATTTCCAGATCGTCTGCTTGACCACTAAATAAGGGATGCAGTTCCGACCAGGACTGCAAAGAAACGAGCTTTTTCGATCTTTTGGCACTCTCAGGGGAAGCAGAATTTCTGGATCGTTGATACAATTTCTCGCCTTTCAATACCACGGAGCGCAGGCCAGAAAGATCTATATCGCTTTCCAGGGACTTTGTGATCCATTCGCAACTTGTCTGGAGCTCTTCTCGTCGAAGACTTCCCACCACGACATCTTGGGCAAAATTGGCTTCCACTCCATTTGCTCGCCCAATCACCAATTTGCGACCGAGGAAAAGCTGCAAATCGAGCAGGTAAGGAGCGTCTGCGTCTCGCACTAGACTGTAGCTCCAGCCTTTTTGGCCGGCTCGAGCTGTGCGGCCAACCCGGTGGACATAGATCTTTGGTTGCGAGGGAAAGTCGTAATTGATCACATTGGCCAAGGCAGGTATATCGATACCTCTTGCAGCAACATCGGTGACCACCAGGACGTTTGTCTGACTAGTTCGAAACGCCTGGACTTGGGCTTTTCGAGCCGCTTGGTCAAGAGAGCCATAGACATAGGAAACGGCGTATCCAGCTAAACGAAGCATTTGCGCCAGATATTCGACATGATGCTTGGTCGCCGCGAAAACGATAGTCGAGTAAGGATTCGAGTTTGGCAATTTTTCTTCCTCCATTTCCGGTCTCTTTCTCTTTTTGTTGGATTTGGAGACGTCGGCGGGAGACGCTGACGAAATCAATTGAGATTTTGTCGGGACTTTGATTATATCTTGGAGAAGATGCAACAATGCGCCTTCCTTCTCCGAAGATTTCAATGTGAAGAAAGCACTTTGCAAATCGGGAGAGATCTTGCTGTCTGCATCGAGTCGAACCAGGAGAGGATCCTGAAGACCCGCCCGGGCAAATTCAACCAGTGATTTTGGTAGGGTTGCAGAAAAGAGCAATGTCTGACGAGAAGCAGGCAGAGCATGAAGAATCTCAGTTAATTGCGCAGCAAACCCCATTTCAAACAATCGATCGGCCTCATCAAACACAATGTATCTCATGCTCGAAAGATCCAGACCCATTTCAACTTTCAAATGAAGAAATCTGCCCGGAGTGGCAATAACGATATCTGGATTGCGGGACATGGCCGCGAACTGCTCCTCAAGACTGTCACCACCCACAAGGAGAATAGATCTGAGATCCGAACCTCGTCCAAACTCTTTGACGACTTTCAGTGTTTGCAGAGCAAGTTCTCTTGAAGGCGATAGAACCAGAGCCCGTGCTCCCACTTTGGAGCTATGGGCTTTCAATTTCTCAATCATGGGAATGACAAACGCAGCCGTCTTGCCAGATCCCGTCCGTGCCATGCCCACCACATCCTTGTCGCCGAGAAGGAGAGGAATTGTTTTGCGCTGGATAGGCGTAGGAACGGAGAATCCTTTTCTCGTTATCGCTTTGAGCAGATGGGCATTTAGACCCATTGCCTGAAATCCACCACCTTTTTTCACCGTTCGGCCCTTGAGGTTGGCCCCTTTGCGATTCGACGCAGCTTGCTGAGCAGCAATGATCGCCTCGTCGTCAACTCCGGATTCCTCCGCCATGACGTCGAGATCGCCATCTTGAATGTGTCCATCTTCATTATCGGAGCGACTCAACTCGCCCCCAGCGTCGTCTCCGAATAAGGCAGTGCCAATATCAAATTCGCTTTCGGAGCGAGCTGGAGACCTCAGCCGGCGATTCATGCTAATCGATCGGGCGCTGGTCAGCAGTTGCTGCAACCAGTGTTAAAGGAACTTCTCTAAACCTCCCATTTTCGACATTGATGGTGGTAGAAACGGAATGTCGCTCCCGCACGGAAATTTTGCCTGCGCTCCAAAATGGTCCCCCCGACTTTTTGTGGGCGATCCCAATGCTCCGCCGTAATCCCACAGACGCGTTCATCGAAACGCGTCTGACTGCAACCATTTTCAGTCTTCAAATAATTGTTGACGCATCGCCATAACGTCACCTTCATCGATCCTAGCAAAGATGGGTATGTATATAACGGACTCTACGTCTATGGGCTTTATGTCTAACTCTTCCTAGACTACGGATATAGCAACCAATACTCCACCTCATACGGGGTAAACGGCGCGGTGGACGGCGGTGGATTCGTAGCGGGAGAGCCTCAAAGTAGCCCTGCTGCCGGAAAAGTAAGCGGTATATGGGGACAGCGAAGGCACCAGGCTGACTTTCAACGATAAGGGAGGATATGGAAAAGACACAGTCAGACCTGTGACCATCAAGCAAATCCTCGACGCAGAACAACCCCACCCCGACGCCGACTTTCGTGCCGATGGAGAGCCATTCGGTCAAGTGAGCCAGAGCAATGGAATTGACCATAAGACGTCACGCTGATATATTCTGTTAGGTAACTTTCGTAGGCCAAATTCGAAGTATCAGCACGCAAGCGACAAACGTCACCTATAAGCTCGATGATGGCACGGGACTCATTGAAGTGAAGCAGTGGATCGACAGTGACTCGATTCAAGACAAGATGGACGTGGAATCAAACAAGCCTAGACTGGTTGAAGACGGTTATTGTCGTGTCTGGGGCCGATTAAAAGCTTTCAACAGCAAACGACATGTCGGCGCACACATCGTTCGACCGATCACGGACTACAACGAGATTAATTACCATCTCCTCGAGGCCACCGCGGTGCATCTGTTCTTCACTAGAGGACCCCCACCAAATGCGCAATCCCACGGGCACAGAAACACAAACGCCGACGGCATGACTGCTGGTCACCAAGAATACGGCAGCGCAGCAGACGGCATACTTCCCAACATCTCGCCGTTGGCACGTCGTATTCTCACCACGTTGAAGAACACTCCGCAAAGCAACGAAGGCCTGCATGTTCAAATGATTGCTTCGCAGATGGGTATGCCAGTCACCGAGGTGTACAAGGGTACCGATCAGCTTTTGGCTATGGGGATAATTTTCACAACAGTTGACGAGAATACCTGGGCAGTACTGGAAGCCTAAACATGCGTTCTCGAATATCTGAGTGATTCAATTCGCACAAGGGGAGGTAAGATTCTACCAGGGATTGTACATTATGATGATACGAGACCTCAAGGCCCTGAATAGGGAATAACTTATGGAATGAAAGCATCAATGCCCCTGAGAAATAAAACCATGTTACTTTGCTACGGAGATACATCTGGGCTGCTGGAGGATCGGAGATGGCATTGAGTACCAAGCTGGCTCCAACAACCCCACGGTTTCTGTACTTACAAAGGGTACCCGAGCTCCATTCCCACCTCGATTGCTCTCACGCACCTGGATCTATCCCTCACCTCCCCGAATTTATGGCTAAATTCGAGCTTCCAGGACGAGGACGGAGAAAGTACCACGGCGATGTGCGACGTCATGTCTGAAAACTACTTCTCGCCTGGCTCGACATATTGGTTCATGAAATGTAAGGAAGAGCCATATCCATAAGCTCGATACCCAGAATCGTGGCATTGAAGCACCCTTTGCATATCATGGTAAGGTGAGGAGGGCATACCTCTCTCCTTTCATCAGGACAGAGGTACCACTGTCGGTTGAGGGTCGCAGAAACCAAATTTGCGTACAGTTTGGTCTTTGGCTATTCCGTACCTCCGGGGCCTTATTTTGTCGAAGCGATCGGAGGCGACAACAGTCCTTGCAGTTTCCAACGACGCGGGAGACATGAAAAGGTTTGGAGAAAGGCAGTCAATACAAGGCTTGTCACGATGGAGAGTTCGCCGGTTCCCATGAGACGTATCTTCTCCCCCGACCGTGAGTGCATCCAATTTGGCACCTCCGAGCCCAGCATGTTGATTTCACTCTCAAGACGGCTTGCGCGAAAAGAAGAGGCACCTCCCATTATCGCCCTAGTAAACACATCCACCAACAACGCCCTCTCGTCCCATATGCGGTATGCTCCGTCTTCATCGTGACAGATTTCTTGATGCTGTAGCAGATATCACTCCCAATGGTATAGCAATACTCCTTCAAGTAGAGAACTCTACAATGTTGAGTTGATTATCATATAATACTGAATCATGCCATTCACAATAGAGAAGCCTCGTTGTTGCACTCGGCAGATGATTAGGCCGAAAATGTGGGGTACAAGGCGACAGTCAACCTCGTTTAAAAGAACTCCCTCCCGGAGTTTTCTCCTCTCTTGCTGTCCACTCATTCGATTTATCCATTCAATTAACCATGATTTGCGGGCGGATCTCCGTCCCTCTGGTGTCTCCATACCCAGGACCTCGAAGAGGATTCCCTGCGGGCGTCATCACGCCATTCCCGCTTTTGATTTCAGGCTGAAAAGGTCCACTTTTTGTGCTTGGAGGTAGGGAGTCTTTTTTCGTCTCCCCGCAACTCCCTTCCATCGCATCATGGACTTTGGACAAAGTAGAGTTGTGGAAGAGCGTTACAGTAAGCGACTTAGAGCCTCCCATGCTTGTCAGAGCTTGCACATCTTGTCTTTTCCGGGCTGGTTCTTAGGTCGTCTTTGTGGCGCTCGCTGGGCGAACTATTCGGCATCTGGTAAAACTCCGACCTTTGTTTCCCCAGTCACAAGTCCCAATGTGATCAACTGCTCCGTAATGTTGTCCCCATTGTCCTATTGCTGGAGTCCTGGAGTCCCCCATGTCTTCCCCATATCAAAGCTGGAGATCGGCTGATAACGGCAGGAAGGTCAACAATTGAGCAATTCGTTTTGAGTAGCATCCATGACCCATGCCCTACCTGCCGCATGCTGGGGGAATGCCGGTGGATATTAGTAGACAGATTATATTAACGACTTTGCGCTTTCCATGATCATGCTCTTGCTCCTCAGTACTGGTCGCACCCTCTATCTTCTCATCGAAACTGTTGCCACCATACCCTGCCAGTCATGTCGTTCATCAGGAGAATCGTGCACAATGATGCCATCAAGCTAGATCCTCCCGAAGTGTACAACTGGAGGGTCTTTACATTGGCCGCAGCAGTAAGTCATGAAGATCCAATTTTTAAATTGGCTGCTGCTGATTCTATTCAGGCTTGTTTCGGTGGAACTCTTTTTGGCATGGATATTGGAATTATAGGCGGTGTTCTGACTCTGCCTGACTTTAAAGAGTACGTATACTTTACAAGCAACGTGGCTTTTCAAAAATATACCGACCGCTCGATACCGTGAGGACACCCGTCGAAACATGGAGACTGTATACCATTAGCGAAACTACCGATCCAGAAAGAGAACTTTCAGGGAGAGGCGCAATCTTATCGTATTACGACCATTTTGGAGGATACCAAATATGGCATGAACGAGTCCACCAACTAGGAACAAGCACCCTCGGTGATACCTGGAAGGAGGGGTCCTCGTCAAACTGTGCCATCCAAAGGAGTATTTGTCGGGGCTGCTAACCCAGAATATGACAACTTCAGTGATATATTCAGAGAACATTCCTGGACAAGCCTTGCCGGCTTTTGTGGCAGTGCCGGTCGACGTCCTAGGCTCCTCAGTGCTAATACTTCTCTAGTGAATTTGGCCTCACAGAACTTAGCAAGATCAAACAGTCCAATCTTTCAGCCAACTTGGTGTCTGTGATGCAGGCCGGCGCCATCGTAGGTGCCTTGCTCGCCAATCCAATCGCTGATAGATTCGGTCGTAAACCGAGCATCCTCGTTATCTCCGTGTTCGCGTTTATCGGAGGTCTTCTCCAAGCTTTCTCATATGGTAGCCTTGTGTGTTTCTACATTGGAAGGTCAGCCAGACAGGGCTTCTAGCCGAATCTTATAACCACCAAGAGCTGACAATATCAGATTCGTGGAAGGTTTGGGCCTAGGTGGAGCGACCATGCTCGCGCCCACTTACGTTGCCGAGAACGCTCCTCGTGGTATCCGAGGCCTCCTTGTGGGCTTCTATCAGCTCTTCGAAACAATGGGAGCAATGATCGCATTCTTCATCAACTACGGCAGTCTTCTTCATTTCAAGGGCCATGCCACCTGGATCGTACCACTTTCGATGCAGTCCCTACCTCCCCTCTTGCTCTTTTGCTCCATCCTCTTCTGTCCAGAGTCTCCTCGCTGGCTCGCCTCTAGGGACAATTGGGACAAGGCTTCCAAGATTCTCTGCACCGTGCGTCATTTACCTGAAACACATCCATACATCCAAGCCGAGCTTCTCGAGATGAAGACCACGTTGGATGCAGAAAGAGGCCGTCTTGGGGGAAATAGCTACTGGGCTTTGACTAAGGAGGCATGGACCATCCCAGGCAATCGGCGACGGTCGATTATGGCTATTGGTCTCATGACTGCCCAGCAATGGACCGGCACAAACGCCATCAATTACTACGCACCCACGATATTTACGAACTTGGGAATCACAGGAACCACCAACAGCCTCTTCGCTACAGGAGTCTACGGCATCGTCAAGATGTCCTCCTGTGCCATTTTCATAGTTTTCCTTGCCGATACCCTCGGCCGAAGGCTGTCGTTGGTGTGGACTGGTCTGTTTATGTGGTTCTGCATGTTCTATCTTGGATTCTACGTTCGATTCGATCCTCCAGAAAAGGGAAGCCCCATTTCCGGTGCGGGATATGCTGCACTAGTGATGGTCTATCTCTTTGCCGCTGCTTTTCAATTTGGTTGGGGTGCGTCACCGAACTCTCTTTATACCCCCTATCTGACCCAACAACGGCTCAAAAACTCGTTGTTCTAACCCCGTACAGGACCGGTCTGCTGGATTTACTGCTCTGAAATCTCCAGCCAACGTCTCAGAGGATTGATCGTATCGTACGCCGCCGCCACCCAGTGGATTTTCAACCTGGTTGTGGCTAGATCGACGCCGGTGATGCTCGACACCGTGGGAGCACACGGATACGGGACGTACTTTATCTATGGCTGTTTTAACTGTGTCATTGGCGTGGGAGCCTTCTTCCTCGTCCCAGAAACTAAAGGGGTAGGTTGTCAAAATGGAGTCCTCGGAAAAGGGGCCGCCATCTTTGAAGCTAGACGACAATGCTGATCATACAAATAGCTCTCCCTCGAACGAATGGACGAGCTCTTCGGAGTGACTGACTTCAGCGGCGTGGAGGACGTTGGTATGGCAGCTCAGCATGCCAAGGCCGACATTGAGACGGTCCACGTCGAAGAGTCCAAGTGAAACGCGAGATGCGGCTAAGAATGCAAGGTTATCAACGTCGACAATTTGATGAGCTGTCTCAATGAGGAGAAGATGCAGACGACAGTGGGAGAACCATATGGTTGGCCGGAGGGCTAATGACTTCTTTTCCAAGCGACATAGATGGCAGGGAATAATATCCAGCTATCGTGGTCAGCTGAGGACCCAATCCTATACATTTCTGACGTAGAATGCAAAGCACAAATGACCACAGCTTCATTAATTCGACCTTGCTCTCATCCATAGTGCCCTAGTCGTTCAAGCTACAGCAACCCCCAGCGGAAAGTGACACGTTTGGTCCGGGGAACCCCGCCCCTTTTTAATTGGACTCTTACTAGCTTCCGCGGAAGCAGACCCATTCTCGAGGGGACATGCCTGATGGTATCCCACCCTTTGGAAGACTGGCCCTGGTCACCCTTTTGCCCACCCCCCGGAAGGGGAGGGAAGGGAGTTTCACGTGACTTCCAAAAGCGGGAAAGTCGCGTCCGTGCGCCGGGATATCCCACGTGACGCAGGCCTGCGGGCCTCAGGTTGCGGCTGCGAAAGTGAAAGAACAAAATCCACCACCAGGCCAATGAGCATCCCTCTCCCAGACTTTCGCCTCACTCCTCTTGCAGCCATCCCCATTTCTAAACCTCATCCAGCATGTCGATGCGTCGTTCCCGTGACCCTTCCCTTTCCAGGTCTACCTTCGTCGCTCATTCTCCTTTCGCTTCTCAGTGGAGCTACTCGTAACCCAAGTCCATGACCATCACCGCCAACATCCGAACGGACGGGGAGAGCTTGAGATGTTGACGATTCGCGCATTGTGCTGATGCGAAGACTGCAATCAGTAGCGTGGGGGAATTGCCTCTCCCTTGCTCAATCCGATTGCTACGGTGCTGACATTGAATTACGTCCGACGTTTTGCTGTCCTACCCTTTGACTTGGACCGTCTTTCCGGGTCTGGGCTTCTCTTTCACTGTTGGACAGGTTTATAAACTTCCGGCCTCTTCCCCCAAGAGCTCTTCTTCCGCTTCAAGCTATCAGCCTCGAGGCCTCGCATAAGCACTGCAGTGGTCTGTCGACTTCGACACTTCCGCTGCCTGTATCGACCTTGAAGCTGCAGGCTCTGCTCGTTCGACTGCGTACGTTTCAATACTCAGCACGACGAAGTTTGTCCCACATCGTGCTGTACGACCGGAGTGATCAAATAATACAGTTCTACCTCAATTTAACTGTCTGGCGCGATCCAATTCTTCCGTTTCTCCCAAAAGAAAACTTCAAACCAAACCGTATCAATTGCTGATGTCGGTTGATCTACGTGCATCTCGTACTTGTCTGCGCTTTCCATCTCGAGTCGATACAGTCTCGAGAGCTCAGTTATCTTCATTCCATACTGGAGATCTTACTAGGCCTATTGATAGAGGTTGAACAATCCCAACTTATACCAAACAGTAGGTGGACCGAAAATGTTTGACCTTTCCACTAAAGTTGAAGAAAAGGACCCGCCCCCCAAAGAAAGAAAAGGAAAGGAAAGAACCAGGAGCTACTAAACACCAAACCACTGAGTATGGCTCTTTCTAGTGCCGCCGGTCCGGTCTTAGATGCCGCGATATTGCACGAGAAACGAAGCTCGACCGCTGACAAACGTGCCTCGACAACCCCGGCCAAAGATGGAGTTCGCATCGTTGCCCCCCACGAGTACAAAGAGGCTGCCGCCTGTCTCGCTGAGGCTTTCCGCCTTGACCAAGTCGTGCGATATGCGGTCGATACGCCCGATCGGATGCATGTGTCGGAGGAAGAACGATTCGACCTTCATCGAGCGGCGATGGAGTACGTCACCTACGCTCACTGTCTCCAAGGACTGGTGTTGACCATTGGGGACAACTACGATTGTGTTGCCCTGTGGCTGCCGCCGGGCAAGAACATTGATGATTGGATCACGATCATTCGCAGTGGTATGTGGCGTCTCAGCTATAAGTTGTCAAAGGAAGGCAAGATTCGATTCTTTGAGGAATTTTTGCCCCTGTTGCATAATACCAAGCAAGAGATATTGGGAGAGAGGGACAACCATTCTTGGTACCTCAACTATATTGGCACCAAGCCTGAAGCCCGTGGCCGAGGCTATGCCAGGAAGTTGATTGAGCACGTTACGAAGATGGTAGGCGTCCGGAAAAGTGTGCGTCTGACCTTGACTGACCCCTGGTAGGCTGACGCTGAAGGCTTACCTTGCTATCTGGAGAGCTCCCACGATATCAATATCATTATATACGGCAAGTTGGGATTTGAGCTTAGGAAACACATCTACTTGCAGCGAGCCGCAGGCAAGGAATTGAGAATGGATGTCATGGTGAGAGAACCCGTTGTTCTCCACGAGAAGAATGTTGCCGCATTAAAGTCTGGTTGAGGACTCTGTTCAATCAATCACGGAAGAAGGGAGTTGAGAGTATGTGTACGCACGGGATGATGGATTTCGGTCGTTCATGCAAGTAGCATCGTCACTCCCTTGAGACCATAACGAAATGAATCTATCTACCTAAAACCCTTTTGCATTTGTAGACTTCTGTAGTACTGTTGGACGTTTTGCTGGGGGACGAATGGCAAAGGCTGACAGCGGAAGTCCCAAGGCCCAGCAAAACGTCATTTCAGTCTCTTCCAGGCTGCGCGTTTCAGACCCATATATCCAAACCCCGGCCTCCACGAATTCAATACAAGTGCTGACATTCATTCTCCTTGTCCTTTCTTCGATCCTTTTATATCTCGCTCCTCTGACTGAGAACCATCCGAATTAACTGCGTGCTCCCCAACCATGTCTTGGTCTGATTCGAGATGACATGCCATCGACACCATAGGACGCGACCACCTGAATAAGCCCGACCGTTCGTTTCGCCTGCCTATGACACCCTTTTTCACCCTTCTTCATGGCTAGCTACTCGACTCCTTCTTCCTCGCCTCCTCCAACTCCCTCGGGCCGCCGGTTGAGAATTTGTGCCCGAAATTGTGAGCGTGCGTGCTGCACCGTTGCCACCTACTTCCCCCTGGCCTTCGTCTACGGTTTAACTACATGGGCTGTTTGGGTGGTGACAACGATTGGGTTTGGTAAAAACAAGTCAAAACATGTATGGTGGTTAATTCAAGGGGTTTCATTATTGGGCATAATCCTTTATGGCCTGGCTAATTTGTCATACACCATTGCCGCCTTCACGGACCCGGGTTCGCCCTTGAACTCAGCGACGGATTCACCGAACCAAAGGCAAGGGAGATATTCGATGCTTCCAACCAATGAGCCATCGGGCCACTTGGGGGATATCCAGAATATCACCGTTTCTTCCACAGGGGCTCCTCGATATTGCAAAAAATGTCACACTCCCAAGCCGGACCGAACGCATCACTGCTCGACGTGCAAGCGATGTGTGTTGAAGATGGATCATCACTGCCCTTGGCTGTCAACTTGCCTGGGTCTGCATAACTACAAAGCTTTTGTGTTGTTTCTCATCTACACATCTCTGTTTTGCTGGGTATGTTTTGCCAACTCAGCTTGGTGGATGTGGAAGGAGCTTTTCGAGCAAAGTGGTTATTTGGAAGAGGTTGCTCCCGTGAATATAATTCTTCTTTCCGTGGTGGCCGGGATTATTGGCTTGGTGTTGACCGGATTCACTGGGTGGCACATTTACCTTTGTGTTAAAGGGCAGACCACGATTGAGAAGCTTGAAAAGACTCGATATCTGAGTGGCATAAGGAGTCGTGTGGAGAGGAACCGACAAGAACAACAATTCAATCATCACAGACGGACCTCCGAGGGAGTTGCCGAAAGACTTCAACGGGCCGGTGAACAGATTCTCGAATTTCACGCCAATGCTGTACCCGGAGCCTCGCGATACGAAGAAGGTGAAGAGCACACTTCACCGGTTCCCAGGATCCATAAGTTAGTCCGTCCTCACCCTCCTTATCCTCAACACCCAAACTTCTATACCGACGATCATGTCGGCAACGATAACAGTGATGATACCCCGGCACTTCGTGCTCTGCGCAGGGCATACTCTTCCATCGAAGCCGAGCGCGAACGCGATCGATACGCAGAATATCTCGACGAGCACGAATCAGAGAAGATGCCCAATGCATTTGATCTAGGCTGGCGTCGAAATCTAAAGCACTTGTTTGGCCCTAATCCGCTTCTCTGGTGGTTGCCTGTATGTAACACTACCGGCGATGGCTGGCGGTGGGAAGTCAGTGAAAAATGGAAGGTGGCACATGAAGAAGCCGGGAGGAGGAAAGAAAGGAGATTGGAAGCGATGATGGACCAACCAGGGACGGCTTCCGGACATGGTGTGAGGATAAGAGGTGGTGCTGGCCCTGGATGGTACGAAAGGGATCGTCATGGTGATTACGGCCATTCTTATGACTCACGAAGCGCAATGTTCATGAAGACACTGAATCACAATCACAATCCCACTCAAGCTCAGCAATGGGCAGGAGAATATCCGCCTTCTGACTCATCGGGCGAGGCATCGGATCGAGGCAGAAGGAGACATAGACGAGATTTCGACCAAGCGGAACCAAATGGGCAACTTGAGTCGTTCCAAGTCAGCAGTAGTAGCAGCAACAGCACCAGCGACGATGATAATGATGAAGATAGTGATTCGGACATCGGATATGATGACGACCGTGCAGAGAGGGGGTGGGAGAGAAGGAATCGTGCAAGCATAGGCATAGGAAGGAGATGAGGTCCAAGATAGTACATGTTTTGTTCTCGGATTTCCAAGGACCTGGCTGGATATCAATAAATTCGCGAGCATTTGGGAGCGTCTTCTTAATCGAGAACCAGCTTTGGTAGAGGTACTATCTGGGGACGGGTAGCTGGCATTGGCGGTGTCTTCGAATGAATCAAATTCCTTACCAACTTGAAATCCAGTGCGTGAGCCACAAACCCCGAGTGTTGTCGATTTTCCCTTCGTTTCATCCCATCCGCCCCGGGCAATCTCATTCCATTCCGTCCCATCCCATCCCATCGATTCCTTGAGGTTTTGCTTCTAAGAACCAGCGTGGTATTACCCGTATGCCACTCTCATTCTAAGTCCATCTCATATAGCTACCCCGTCTTTCGTCCTCAAGGTGGTCGGGGTGATATAGGTCATAAAATCATAAACCCATCTCATTCCGCTCCCGGCTTCTGGTCGGAATGTCCACGTCTAACGTACATCGATAAGTTGGTGTCTATGGCGGATATCCGAACCTAAGGCAACCGGGGCAAGCCCCACGTCGCAAGAGAGACATCGTAATCTTCTCATCAACAGGAAGACCTTTAATTTCGTTCGTTGTGTAGTGTAATGTAGTGTAGACGTCATTTCATGCAGATGTGACTCTGATGGAACTGACTGGTCATTCTATTGGTCATTTTGTACGTACGCGAGATGGTCCATATGTTCGATTCGTTGGCTCGATGGCTCTCGAGCTGACGTGCTTTCTAGCAGGAGAGATTGACTACATCGCAGGCATGGGCGCCCAATCCTTCGGTACAATATCCAAGATATAAGATGGATGGATTGGCATTGATGATCCTTGTCCTCACCCACTCACTCGCGCTGGAGATAGAAATCATCTACGACGCCGTAGCCGGCCCCTGCAGGGTAGAAGATCTTCTTCAGCACCATCAGACATAATGCGAGGAAGACGCCCGCGATGGCCCGGTCGATGGTAATGGTTTGGTCACGCCCTCTTTCGTGTCGTGCGATGAGTGATTGGGCGGACCGAGTGAGTGCTGCATTCGCCGTTGCTAGAGGGGGCGCGTGGATGCTGGACATTGTCATGGGCCGAGTCGCCGGTGCAGAGGCGTTTGGAGGTGGTAGGGAGAGGTCGGAGGGCGTGAGGATGGCTTCGGCAGACGCCTGTGTTGCTTCTGCTGACGGTGTGGGGACCATAGGGATTGATGTCTGAGAGGGAGGACAGAGAGCTGCGTATGTGTCGCCGGAGTCTGTGCCTGAATGTGCTGGTGACTGTGACTCAGCTGTGGAAGGCTGTGCTGGGGGTGATGATATCGCGGGGATCTGCTGCGGCGAGTATGGCGCCGTACCATTACCCATCCTGTCCTCGGCCTCGCGATCGCTCTTCTGTGCTGGTGCATTTTGTGTATTTGGGTCTCTTGCCTCGAGCGTTATTTCCTCTGGCAGCGACTCAAGCCCGAGATCTTCCTCCTGAACATTTACGCCTGCTTCGCGGCACACATCCCACCAGTCGCGCATGATCATCTCATTCGATTTCTTGCAGGCTTCACATTTCCACCCACGACTTTCCCTGGCCAATCTCTTCCTCACCTCCGCACTAGCTTCGAGGCCGCCCACTTGGCCCGCCTGGCCTTCCTCTGCCATAAACGACCTTAATGCTGTTAGTGCCGTCCGCACACCCCATGCTGGCATCCAAGATTCTTCGTGGAACCGCGATATGCTCAGGCAGATCTCGCGGTTGACTTCGAAGCGGCCGGAGGGCGTCAGGAAGCGGAAATTCGGTGGCTTTAACGGATATTGCGAAGGAAGGCTAATACGACCGTGATACATGCCGCCACCATAGGGTGAGGGCTCTGGAGGACCGAGGAGTGTGAAGTGCCATTCGTGTAGGTCGGCGTCGGATACAGGCGCCGCGAAGAAGGCTGGGTTCGGATTGGAGGAGGGAGATGACAGCTCAGCGGTCTCCTTGAGCAGTCGCCGTATTGTTGGTGAGGCGGCCATGGGGAGATGCCGTGTGCAAGTCGATTGGTGTTCTTACGCTAAGGTCATAGGAAGGGATGGGGGAGTGGGTTCGTTGGGCGACAGAAAGAAGGAGTTTGATCAGACCTTGTGTATACAGATCCGCTGGTGAGGTGGACGAAAGCGTAGTCTATGTCATGCGTGCCTTGAAAGGTGCTGGATAGCTATGGAGGTTGAGAGTCGACGACGTCAGGCTCGCCGTGCCTCTTTCTGCCGATTTTGGATGCCGCCCTAAACTTAGAATCGAAGCTAGCCGGATTTGGACCGGCACTCTTTGAAACCTTTTTCTCGTCGTCTGGTTTCACTCAGCATTGGCTTTATATCTCCGGCCTACTCCTTCTGGAACCTTGTGATATCAAAAGAGATCTACCTAACACAGCCAGAGAATCCAAGAAACCTCGATAATCTGTCACACAGATCTCGCTCTCAAAGAAGCGAACGAGCTCTGCATGGCCGGAACAATGTGCCTCGCCACCGGCTGATTATTATCATTATCGGGAAATAAAAAGATATACCGCACTATAATGGCATCCATATCTCGGACCACATAAACTCCAGAAGAAGGGTTTGCAGTGGTAGGAACATCAATCAGTTCACAGCCTAAAACCAGACGGGAATGATTTCTCAGAGTTCCCTTCGTCCAGCCTGAGGCGTTTGCAAGGGTGCCACTACGCGCATAACTCAATGATGTGACCGGCTCCGCGGCTACATATAGACCGCTTCCGTACGCGTGTCCGTTCTGTCGAAGGGGTGGAGTGCTGTAGATCTTCAACCCATTTCGCAGGATTGGGTACAATCGGTCGAGCGTAGTTCCATGGAAGACAACCCTAGTATTCGTTGCCGATGCTCCTCGATTGGATGTACCCAGTTTCACAGCGAATTTTGCTTCCAGTTCCGGGAATGTATTGGCCAGCACAAATTGCTTGACCCCAGGCATATTGGGGATTTTCAACAAGTCGGTTGCCGGGACAATGAAGCCACGGTAACTAATGCAAGCCCACGACAGGAGTGCTTCGCACTCTCTACCGAGATTCCTCACTGACAGCGCTAGGCTTCCAGAACTTGCCAGAGGTGCTAGTCTTGGAATCCTGTTGAGTCGCGCTAGAATATCTGCTGAATTTTGAATGGGACACCCATCCAAGAGAACAGAGTCGTTGCCAGCGGCAGCAGAGGCATGGATTGATGAAAGAATAAGATCGACGACGGCAGGGTTGTCTCTGAGGTCACCAACGCGGTGTTCGAGATGCGAACGCCGCAATTGCGCGTAGCAGGAGTTCTGGCACGTTGTTGATCGAATTAACGGATGTGAAAGCTTGTTTGAGCAAACCAAACAGGTGTGCCCCAGGTCGTCAATCGCCGATGAGATGATTTCATACGCCTCCATCACCGACGGGGCTGGAGATTGTAGATACCGAAAGACGATTCGGCTGAGCTGGTAAATGGCTCTGTTCGGGCTAACATGACATGGCTCTAAGTCTGGTATCACGGCTCCACGGCGTACGTCGCAATATCGATGTGAAGACGTCAGGGCACTTGCCTCGGGATGGAGGTGAATGCAAAAGCGAGGAGATTGTTGTTCGTCACCCATACCCATCCTAATCACCAAAAGTGATTCCTCATTATTGAGACACATCGCCTTGCGTTGGAGTGGCCTTAAGTGGTCAAGAGGAAAGCACATTTCAAGCAAGCCATCCTCCGTTGTATCCACGACGTCTACCAATGCTGACGGAATGCCTGTGCCAGCGAGAGAGGGCGGTCCTTCTTCAATTCCCAGGCTTCCGAGAAAGCCTTTCGCCCAACTCGCATCGTGCCTTTCAAGAGCAGTACGCAGAGGTCCGAGACCCATTGCTTGCTTGATGGTTTCAGCATATCTTCGTTCGATGAGCCAGGATGCTTCCTGCAATGTTTCGGGCTCCGTGATTCGAGTCGGACAGGGCCTCAAATCGAGTAGCGCAGCTAGCTCGCGAAGTGCACCCCTGTCCGCAGGAGTGAGTCCCGCTTGATGCCAGCCAAAAAAGGAAACTTCCGCCATGGACCGCAAGGACTGTTGATGGAGATTCAGTATGTGCAAGCAAGCCTCTGTACCACGTATACTAGTGGAAGTTACGCTCGCCATTACCTTCCAGACTTTCTCGTCAGCATGGCGAACGTCGGCTTTGAGGTTGGTAAACGCTTGGAGGATAGGATTCCGATCGAAGTCATCGTCACCTTGAAAGAAGTTCAATAATTTCATGACGGTCTCTCTTTGTTGCCAGCCTTTTAGGATCCATTCCACCAGAGATTTGAATTCCGCCTTGGTTTCCAAGAGCAAAAGGATTCCGAGGTAGTTAGATTCCAGACACCGTGACCAGCAGTGCAACCCCGGTTGCAGGATGAAAAGTTCTTGAGTGGGAAGATCCGACTGACTGCCAAAGATAGCCCGCAGATTCTGGAGGAAGTCAAACCACGCTACGACTTCCATATGACTAACGCTGTATTCAAGGAGAGTAGAGTTTCTCTTTTTCATCATCCAATGGAGCAAAGCCCGCCAACATGTCCGATCATTATTCCTCGAAAATCCTCTAGAAAGAATCAGTCGGGCAAGACATGCGCAGGACATTTCAGAGCCCGTCCGCACGATCGTATCAATATCCTCGAGGTAGTCCGTGTCAACATGATCAATCTGAGAAACGCACTCAAGTCTCTGATGAGAAGAGAAGGTTGAACAAGATATAAGTGACAACACAAGGTGGCGGTGTGGAGCATGAGGAGGCTGTTGCCAGTGCCGAAGTAATACTTCCATGGCAGTCTGTGATGCATGATAGATAGTGCCGCGTCCAGCTATACGAGCCATGCAGTACGAATCGACCATGGCGGTCAAAGGATCTCCGAGGTACGTGACGCTCACCATGTCGGCCCGAAGTCTTAGTAGTGCCCCGATCTCTTGCACTGGTGGCCAAACATCTAGGAAAGACCGGAATTGAGAGTCGAGAAGGTCTCTGATCTGTGGACACGTCTTCAAGATTTGGGCCAGAGAATTTAGCTGGCACACAATCCCTTGGGGATTGCTCTGGTTCTGGATCAGCTCGCAGAAATTGTCCTGCATGGCCGTGATTCCATTCTGAGCTACATCTTTCAAGTTTGGGGACAGGCATTCCAGCAGGCCTGGGCTTCCTTGGGAGGGCAAAGCATTCAGGATGTTGATCATCGCGGACATTTGCACTGAGTGGTCCGGTGAAGTGAGGATGTCAGAAACAGAAGCCAACAGATCAGGATCCTGTATGACGGCGACCTTTTCCAGGGTCTCCAGAGTTCTGATATCGACAGCGTTGCGCAAGCAAAGATGGTCAAAGAGGTCAATCGCATGCCTTGATGGGAGACGCGGCCCAGGGAGGAAAGACAATACGCGATTTACAAATTGCCGCGCACTTATTCCTCTGTCGTTGTCAAACCAGACGAAGAATTGGCCATGGCATATCGACTTTTCTCTTTGGCTGGCAGCTCGTGAGAGCAGCCCATCCAGAAGCGATGTATGCGTCTGATAAATCAAGTCTGGTCCATCCAGAGCGAGAACATCGAGAAGCTGGCTCTTGTCTGCCAGGCACTGAGAAGTGACCAATCCTCGCTCTGTTGGGTGCCATCGAGCCCACGACCTCCAATGTGGAAGTGAACTGTTCAAGATGGCCTCCAGTCTTGGTGAAATGCCAATAAGACTGGACAACCATTCCACGGCTCGGAAGGCAAGAGCCCACTGACAACTTGTTTCAAACACCCGAAGCCGATCCGCGAATTTGGAGCACAGTCTGTGAATTGTAGCGTCGATGTACCCGGTGGGGAATAGATCATACAAGATATCAGGATCTTCAAACGAAAAGAAGTCTCGAAGGTGCCGTAGAAGATTGTCGTGATCTTCAAGGAGGAGTAAGATGAATAGCCGGGCGCGTCTCTCTTCGACGTCGCACACAATGGAAGGGTTGGCACGGTGGACAGCGATGATAGCCCTGAGATAGCCCACAACACTGGCGTCATCGTTTGGGCGGATAGCAAACTCATTCATAAGGATATCTCTCACTGCCGGTCTGTTAAGCATATGGCCACATGCAGAAATCGCGACGGATTTATCATGATGAGCTTTAATTAGTGCTGTCAGTCGAGTGCTTCGCTGAGCACAGGTCAGAGACTTCTTTTTCTTCAAGTAATTATCCGTTACTTTTCTTAGCTGGGCGAGGAACGTGGAGTCGCCATAGTTCAGATCAAAGGCATTTAGTCTCGCTCTGATATTGTCAATATCTCGATGCCATCGGTTCTGATGGCGTCCCATCCTCGATCAAGACGAGAACATCAAGGTTCAGGCAGTTTGCAGTGGAAGTCGGGAAGCGACGCAACTCAGGCGAGAGTACCATAGCTCTGTTCTGTTGAGACGTGGTGGCATTCGTGGCATCACTGCTTGAAACTCCCTGAAGCAACGACAGGTACAATGAACATCATGCTCGGGGTCTTCTGCATACCGGCGGGAACTTCATCCTGGGTGTCTGTACTCGGCTGGCACAACATACAGTGGATCGATCATCCACGCCATCACCTGAACAAATCTAGTCTTCTGCATCCGAGAGCTAAAGACAATCGCGGCTTCATACTGAACTTTTCGAGCTGCCAAGCTTGCATCTTCATTTGAGAAACCTGACGCAGATCAGTCAGGCTCAATAATATCGAGTGCAAAATCCAATAGTTCAAGACGTCCTAATGCGGGGCAACCCTTTGGTTGTAGTTGTGTGACTAGAGTGATGAGTCTACCTTGGGCAGAGTTACATAACGCTTCATCCGGAAACGAGCAAAGAGCCCGGTGTTGACGGTCCTGAGCCGTACAAATCGGGCGTCACCAGCGGGTTGAGAGTGCGACACGTCAGTGGAAATGGTGAAAAAGAAAATGAAAGTTCTGGCTTGCCGATGATTTAGCGGTATTGAAGGGTGATACTGTGAATACCGTCCGAATTCCCAGATACCGATGCCCGGATACCGATGCCCGCCGTGGAGGTATAGCCTCAGAATCATTCCGACTCGGAAAGCAAATTTGTATGTATAACGAGGTGTTAGGTTGCCACCGAAGAGCGGGGTATTTGACCACGGTCTCGATGTACCCACCATTCACGCGATGATTGGCCGGTCAAATTCACAACTGAAATCCCAGCCTCACCTCCAAGGCGCTGGGTACCCACTACCTAAGTCGACGAACTTCGGCGAAGATGCTGGACCGCTTGACGAATGAAGTCTGCAGTTTTATGAAGGCAAGTTCTGTTAGCCTTGGCATCTCGAAGAAACTCGCCTATGGCCCCGTCGAATGGCTGACCCGTGTGAGAATCGACGGCGGGAACTCGCAAAGTGTCAATAGCTCTCTGCTCGGTCTCGGGAAGAGTCGCCATGTAGGCCAGGAATTCATCCAGCTGGTTTCGACTGGGGGCCTGATCCTGGCTCATATCGTCCATCATGACCGAGGCGAGTTCTTCGAGCTTCCGAAGGGCCGCAGGTCTCACGCCTTGTCGCAGATTTGACTGCTCGACCTGCAACGCGGCCAAGGGTTTGCCCAATGGATGTTGCAAAATGCTCTTCACGTCGCCCGGAGAAAAGATCTGTCGTGAGAGAGGGTTCCGCATCACGCCATTTGTAGCTGCTAAACAGGAAGCCAGCTCGCTCATGTCCCAAGCATACCCGTCCTCGCTGACCCAGAAGTTTGCCCTCGGGATGTCTGCTATTTTGTCCCCATACATCGTTTCGTCATTGAGATATGTTTTTTGCAATTGTTCATGCTCGACATGCATGAAGGCAATCGACGGCCAATGCCTAAGGTTTGGTGGCAGCGCAGCGGTCATCACTCGTACACGCCTTTGAACAGCTTCCCGAATCTCGTCGCCGTCTCGTGATAGCTCGTTTTCTGTCTTGCGTATCCAACGAATCATGCCATCTAGGTCATCGACTATCATGTCTAGAACTCGATCTTCACGCTGCTCAGCGGCAACGGCGCGGGCAATCGTCAAAGCACTCCTTGGACGAGCTGTTGCGACGACGTTCCAGATGCCCCCCTCGGTGATGAGTTTGAGATCTTCGATTCGAGAATTTTCAATCTGCTGGTCGTTCTCTGAGTGCCGGTTGGTCCCTTGTTGATGAAAAGCTTGAACAAATCGTGCCTCCAGCAGCAATTGTCTGGCTTCGGCTCTGACAATTTCATAACGCTGGGAAAATTCATCTGCTAGGATAGCTTGCTCCCTGCCGTTTCGTGGGACTGGGTGAGGATCTCGAGGTCGAGTGCTTGATGGGTTACTTGATGACACTGTGCTAGGAGAGCACCTTGTAACTGTATCAGGTCCACTCGTTCCCTCGTATAGGTGTCGTGTAGCATCAGTGTTTCCAGGATCGAAAAGTAGAATGTCTTCCGCCATATGTTTAGCATCATCGTGCCAGCCAAGTCTGTGGTAACATTGCATCAATAGCACGCGAGCATCGATGCCGGGTGGATTCACCATGATAAACTCCCAAAGCTCGCTAATGAAGGAGCCGTCGCTGTCGTTTGTATTGTCGGTGGCCATGCCGAGAAGCTTTGACTATCAAAGAAGTGATCGTGAGATATGATGTTGGGAGTGGTTGGCGATCCACGGCTTGTCAGATTTTAAATGTCCCTGATTTAGGGACGACACACAAATAACAGTTTGCACTAGTTACGTGCATGGGTATTCGGTAAGTTTGCCAGCGGAGATAGAGGTGTCTTAATCAGAGGAAGAGAGTGTGGAAGGAAAAGGGATCGGACAGCTATGACGAAACTAGTAGTGCTACAGCCTCGTGCTGCCAGAAACGGGATAGGCTGGAAAACACAAGAGTAATGGGGATACCCACCTAGTCTTTTGGCCCAGAAGAAAGTATTCCATTCGCTTTCGCTTTAACACGGAGCTAACTCATACCCATTATTTCCCTCTACAATTCAATGGAGTAGGTTGAATTGATGAAATTTTCTTGCGATTCTCGTTCACTTTATCCCATAGCCGTCCAGGCTTGACTTTGTGCCCATCTTCCCATCGTACTTTGATCGTCTTTCAATCCCGCATTCGGTCTTGGTTTCCACCAGGTAACGATTTGCTTATTTCCAGGGCCGCACATCCCGTGCATTATACGCATCGGCCTCGAGAGCGTAGATCTTCCGGATCATGCTTTGACAATTGCGGATTTCGCTGGCGGCCATAGCCTCGCCGGGTACCGAGTCCACAGCTTCAGCATAAGACGGGAATGGAGGCTCAGAAGGAGGCGGTGGATAGAATATTTGCAGTTGCGCTATGAATTCTCGTCGCCGATTCCACCATCTCGCTTACCCGTCCCTGCTAAACGCCGGTCGGGCCCAAGCACGGTTGCGTGCAACATCTCAGCAGTATGGAGAAATGATTAGGGCAATAATGATGGCAATCAATATCATGAGATACACAAAGGTTAACAATGCTAGGGTCCCATATGGGGCGACTTCCTTCCGTTGGAAAACGAGGGTGTCGTTCATGCTACTGGCAGAGCTGTTGTAGAAGTATCCGTTCACATCGGTGCTATTTGGTGGATGTCCATTGACGAACATCCATTCTGTTGAGAGAGGTTCCAATTCTCATGCTTTGGTAGTCAATTGATTTGTTTCACAGCTGCTTTCAGAGCGGTATCCGATTCATTCAGATAAACCATCCTTACAGACTGGCCTTCTCGAGCAGAGGAAAACAGGCAGTTGTCGGTTATGTGGCGGGCCATCCCATTGTGAGGCTTTTACCTCACCTGCTGGAGCGACAGGTAGTGGTAAATCCCTGTTTCGGCTTGGAGCCTTCACAGAAATGAAGCATCAGGAAGATTTCATATCTTCGGGCAAGAGACGTAGAGCTAGGCAGCCACTCCATGAATTGTCGGTTTGTGCGGTATCCCAAGGGCAATACGCCCGAATATCGTGGCCCTGGATTGAAGATACGCACTATGTGCTGTCGCAATCAACTCTACAAGATAGGTTTTGATGGCGAGGCTCAAAAGGGCAGGGATGTACAGCCCTACATCTTTTCCCTCTTCTGGATCGACGAGGTCTTTTTTCCACTCAGAGGCGATAGTTTGGAGGCCCTGCCAATCCCCTTGGTTGTCAACACCGATAGCAATGTGAAGGTGCATCATCACAACGACGTGGGGTTTTTGGCGTTGAGAAGATCGAGAACAAACTCCTTGATTTTGAGACCGGCCGCTTTGATCGGAGAGAAGGAAGATTTGCGAGTTCGATCCACACCAGGGACATGCGAGGACCGGTGCTTACATCTGATCCAGCTTCAACATCTGGATGTACATGGGTGACGGCGAGGTTTCCGCGGTGGAATCGTCCATCTTTGTGCGTGTCACCCAAGCATAATTAACTGGGGTGACGGTTAGGCAGGTATGAATTAGATCGATTGGCAATGGGAGGGAGGAAATGGAAAAAAGACCGGCGACGTGTCTAACGGCAGCAGAACAAGAGATTGCGATAGGCGGGGTGCCGCGCTCTGACGGAGCAAGGTTAGTCCCATATTTACTCTCGCTTAGTCGGTCATGTAAATATTGCGGGACCGTCTGCGTCGAAGGAGATACCGATCCGACAAATCATTGAGATGCAAGCTCGTGATCGACCTGGTCCGTAATAAGGGATGTTCGGGTACAGTCTCGGAGAGCAATAGAACAAATCTAGTCGAGTCTTGCAGATAATCTTCCCTACCCTTCCGCTCAAGAAAGTTATACCACCGCCTGTACGCCTCCATCTTCTTAACTTGACGGTGTAGATCATACATTTAGGAGTACTCTGTTGTCGGAAGGACAAGTGGAATGTGGCGGGCAGATGTCGGCCAAGCGACGACACGAATGGAACGACACGATTGGAGGAGTGGGACTTGGGTTTTCTGTTGGAAAAAGACATCTGCTGTGGCAACCAGCGAACATTAGATGGCAACCTCTCCAGCCAAGATCACGTGATTACGCGTGGGCGTAGACCGCCAAGACATCGACCCGGCTTGAACACGACATCGATTCTCTTGCCTCAGTGTTTTAGAACCTTCCCAAAGTCTATTACCTAACTCGTCGCTTATCTACCTCCCTCACACCTTCAATGACAGGACGACGACCTTGCGAATGGACCAACTTGCACGTACGTGCATCTCCTCAAGCACGCTGAGCTTCTCAAAGGAGAATTTTGGGCAGAGATACCACAAGAACCAGTCGCACAAACGTCGAGGAAGGCACCACACTTGGCTAACACGAAATTCTACCAGCTACCGGCCCTTTCCCCCTCGATGTCACAGACAGTGTTTAAGGGAGTTCCTGCGACAGACCCAGCGGCAACCGCAGCTTTGTGGGCAAGAGTTCGAAGCGCCATGTCTCCCATAACGAGGGTGATGGTGAACAGCGAGGACAATAACAGAGGAGCAGGTGGCCGTGGGGGTCGTAGGGGTCGTAGGGGTCGTGGTGGTGATCACAGTCGCAGAAAACAAGTTGACGTGGGACAACATGAGAGCAAAAAAAGGAAGAGGAATGTGCAGCAAGATGAAAGTGAGAATGAACTGGCTAGTATCGCTGTCTCCCAGAGTGCCGCCTTAATGGCCAACAACATCATTCAGACCAAAATCATGGCTCAAAGCGGACTCTTGGAGGACTTTGTCCTTCGCCCTCGCAGGATCGTCAAGGGCCGCGACGAATTCCGCAAGAACGCTTACTCTCATTTTGGGACTGCACCTCCCCCCGGAGGAGATTATACGGCCATCGATGGCCTTGATGCAACGCAAATCTGGCTCTCCCTCTCTAACGACCAGGTTGAAGAGATTATCGAAGAATACCGGTGTATGAAGTACAGACGGCTTTGTGAGGCAGAATACGCCTTTTTTGCAACGGAAACATTCCTCCGAAGACAAAGACGGTTTCTTCAAACTCCTACAGACAGGAAGTGGCGTGCTGAGAGGATGATCCAATTATTTGCTCCGCCCACAGAGTGGTCCTATTGGATAGCCCCGCCATCCTTTGAAAAATGTCCCGAGTTCAAATTCGACTTACGTCCAGACTGTTGCTACTGGCTCTCCCTCGCTGGGTTCAATTCTGTATATCGAAGTGAATTGAGGGATGCAGTGTACATCCAAGATGAAGATTGGATTACGTGCCCGTACTTCACCATTGAGTTTAAGAAGCACGGCCAATCGATTGAACAGGCTACACGGCAGGCCTGCGCCGCCGCATCTATTCCGCTCTATAATCGCTACCGGCTCAAACAGGAGGCACTTGAGGTTGAAACAAAGGAGTGGACAGATTCGGACAGAGCAGAGATGAAGCATTACATCTTAACCTTCGTTGGAACCCAGTACGACATTTGGGTACTTCGTGCTCGCTTTTCTGAGGATTCCAGTACTTGGGATGGATGCTCCATGGTGAACATCTGTAAGTCGTCGTGCACGTCGAGTGTTGGGGTACGGAGGCTGGAGAGCTGGATCAACGAGATTCACCGGTGGGGTTTGTCGCGACATGCGGCTGGTTGTCAGACTGATGCGAAGACGATTCTCAATGACAACGAAATCGATACCTCTATGATAGATTGAGGCAAGCGAGTGCTTTGCTACTACCGCAATCGGGGAGAGTGTTCACGACCTGTGCAAGGATCGACATCGGTGCCACAAGAATGTCTGAGCTACAGACTCTGTTTGCTTGTTTGGGCACGGAATACGTAGTCGGTTGAAAAATGAAATATATGTTACTGCAATACCCAGGACTGACGACTTTTGCCTATTTCATATTCTGGGCAGGAGGAAATCCAAAGTCGAAGTTTTAACGGCTTGCTTCTACTTCCTCACCTCCTACCCAGGAAGATTACGCGTGTGATAATTTAAAGCGTAGCGTGAGCGGATCAATTTTGTTCACGTGACTTAACCGTTTCTCAATTGTGATTTCACGGAGGACTTAGTTGGCATTCGAAGAGACCGTCTGACTATATAGTATCTGAGGGTTACTAGCGTGTTTCGAAAACCCCTGGTCATTACAAACCTTGGCAGACCGTCAAAAGGGTCACGTGGGCCACCTATAGTCACACAATGGCAGATGTTATTCTGTACAATGGTCGCAAGGGTAAAGTAGTCTTAGTACGCCGGGTCCTCTCACTATAACTTATTAGGTTAGTTCTCATGCTCTTTGAAAATGTCAACATTCATTCGCGCCGCTATGAGGATGTGATTAATGCCAATGGGTATCACATACCTTGGTAGTTTGAATCGAATGCTAAAGCAGCGTGTAAATCCGATTGGAAGAAATCCCTGTCAAGTGGAGCATGCTAAGATTGCTTACCCTTGCGACTATTGTACACCACTTTGTGTTATTCTGTACACCGTCTACAATATCCCTCGCAGAACGCCATAAACACTACGTTAAAGACTCAAGTTTTTGCTGGATCATGTGCAGACATACTCAGTTAGTAGACATATATCTTTTCAGCATCCAAATCGCTCCAAAATTTTGCAGAGCGGTAACAAAGTAAATGCTATTCTGTCGTAGTGATCCACCCTTTTGAAAGTTGTACGTCGTACCATTTGGCGTAAGTTACGAAACGCGACATTTTCTCACCACTCTATTTACCTTACAAAGACGTAGAAAGAAATCGAATTTTTTTGGTTGATCCAATTTCGAAGGCCCTATAGTAGCTATGTTAAGAGTTACAGCATTCTCAGAGTACCTGTTGAGATTTTGGCGATTCAATTTTGCGAAAAGAGTGTACTCCGTACAGAATAACAAAAAAAGTTGGTGTACAGAACAATACCCCCCTTTCTGAATGGTCGACGAAATTGCTGCTGATTGGTCGAGAAAATGCTAAATCACATGATTTCGCGATGGGTATACGACCCTGTCTTCAAAAGCGCCTACTCTCTTTCTTTCTCAAAGATGCCTCGGTCGGCCCAGGGAGCAAGGTCTTTTCGACCTGTATGGCCTGTCGTGACAAGCGGAGAAAGAGAAGGGCTCGACAGCAGGACCTTCGAACGCAGTGAGGCCTGGGGTGTGGGCTAGCCCCCATAAAAGACATGGTGATCAATATCGTCTACATATGGTCCATGGACTGGATCCAATGGAGGATATCGTACCGCACAGGACACCGTGATCAACACCGTCTACATATGATCCACGGACTGGATCCGATGGAGGATATCGTACCGCACAGGACACCGTGATCAACATCGTCTATATATGATCCATGGACTGGATCCGATCAAGGGGGTCTGGCAGACAAAGGCGGCATTCTACCCATTCCTGGGTGGGCCGTGGATTGGATCCGATGGGTCAGCCAATCAGAGCACAAGACTAGGTAGTTGTCGGATTATAGATTTTCCGGATCCTGAGGGGTTGGCGATCACGTGAATCGTTGTGGGGTCGCATGTGCGTGATGCCAAGAATTGTCAAGACCAATGTGGCCGACTAAATCACGTGATACCTCGAGCGCAGCGAGGCCTGGGGGTTTGGGGCTACCCCCAAAATACAGAAGCTACGCTTTTAAGTACAGAAATGCTCGGCCAGTAAGCAAACATGTTTTCAGCTTTCAAATCGCTCATATATGCTTGCGGAATGGTGGTAAAATAAGTGCCATTACGACGTAGTGATACGCCCTTTACAAATGGTACGTCGTACCATTTAGCGCACGAAACGCAACTTTTTACCACGGCTCTCTTTACCTTACAGTGACGTAGAAAAACTCGAATTTGTCTGGTTGATCCAATTTTAAAGGCTGCATAGCAGCTATATTAAGAGTTTCAGTATTGTCAGATCACTCGTTGTTGAGATTTTGGCGATTCAATGCGGCGAAAAGAATGTACAGAATAGCCGCTGCCAGTTTCACATGCGACATCACGTGATTACGTGTGGGCGTGGACCGCCAAGATATCGACACGCCCTAGCGAATTCGCGACAAAAGCCTGAACGCTACATCGATTTTCTAACCTCTGTTTTAGCACCTTCCCAAAGTCTATTACCTAACTCGTCGCTTATCTACCTCCCTCACACCTTCAATGACAGGACGACGATCTTGCGAATGGACCAACTTGCACGTACGGGCATCTCTCCGAGCGCCTTGAGCTCCTCAAAGGAGAATTTTGGGCAGAGATACAAGAACCAGTCGCACAAAAGTCGAGGAAGGCACCGACACTTGACTAATACGAAACTCTCCCAGCTATCTGAAATCTCTACCGCTAAGCCGGCGCCCCCCCCCCCGACGTCACAAACAGTGTTTAAGGGAATTCCCGCGACAGATCCAGCGGCAACCGCGGCCTTGTGGGCAAGAGTTCGAAGCGCCATGTCTCCCATAACGAGGGCGATGGTGAACAGCGAGGACAATAACAGAGGAGCAGGTGGCCGTGGTGGTCGTGGCGGTCGTGGCGGTCGTGGCGGTCGTGGAGGTGGCCGCGGTCGCAAAGGACAAGTTGACGTAGGGCAGCATGAGAGCAAAAAAAGAAAGAGGAGTGTGCAGCAAGATGAAAGTGAGAGTGAACTGGCCGATATTGCTGTCACAGTCCCCGAGATTGGCGCCTTAACGGTCAACGACACCGTCCCGACCAGGGCGAGCAAAGTCACGGTTCAAAGCCGACATTTTGTGGACCTTGTCCTTCGCCCTCGCAGGATCCTCGAGGAGAAAAAAGAAACCCACAAGAGCCCATACTCTCATTTTGGGACCGCACCTCCCCCCGGAGGAGACTATAGGGCCATCGATGGCTTTGATGCAGCGCAAATCTGGCTCTCCCTCTCTGACGACCAGGTTGAAGAAATTATCGAAGAATACGTGATTATGAAGAACAGACGGGTTTGTGAGGCAGAATACGCCTTATTTGCAACGGAAACATTCCTCCGAAGGCAGCGACAGTTTCTTCAGACTCCTTCAGACAGGAAGTGGCGTGCTGCGAGGATTGTCCAGTTATTTGCTCCGCCAGGGAAATCCCCGCATCTCCGCTGGATAGCCCCGCCATCCTTTGAAGAATGTCCCGAGTTCAAATTCGACTTACGTCTAGACTGTTGCTACTGGCTCTCCCTTGCCGGTTTCAATTCTGAATATCGAGCCGAACTGAGTAATACAGTGTATCTCCTGGACGACGACTGGGGTACGTGCCCATACTTCACCATTGAGTTTAAGAAACACGGCCAGTCGATTGAACAGGCCACACGGCAGGCCTGCGCCGCCGCATCTGTTCCGCTCTATAATCGCTATCTGCTCAAACAGGAGGCACTTGAGGTTGAAACAAAGGAGTGGACAGATTCGGACAGAGCAGAGATGAAGCATTACATCTTAACCTTTATTGGATTCCAGTACGATATTTGGATGCTCCGTGCCCGCTTTTCTGAGGATTCCAGTACCTGGGATGGATGCTCCATGGTGAATATCTGTAAGTCGACGTGCGCGTCGAAAGCTGGGGTGCGGAGGCTGGAGAGCTGGATCAACGAGATTCACCGGTGGGGTTTGTCGCGACATGCGGCTGGCTGCCAGGCTGATGCGAAGACGATTCTCAATGACAACGGAATCGATACTTCTATGATAGATTGAGGCACGCAAGTGCTTTGCTACTACCGCAATCGGGGAGACTAATCGGGGAGACTGTTCACGACCTGTGCTAGGACCGACATTAGTGCTACAAAGAATGTCTGACGTACATAGACTCTGTTTGCTTGTTCGGGCTACGGAAGTAGTGGGTAAAAAAAGAAATATGTTACTGTCATCCAGCTGTTCGCTTGAGACAATGGATTTCCCACAATCATGTTGCAATCCCCGGGCCTAGAAGATTTCGTCAATCCGAGCCCAAATTCTCTTATTGCGACCCATTTTGAGCATCCACGTGTCGTTTCGACCTGTCAAGAGTTGGAACACTTCCACATTTGCTTGAAATGACTTTCATGTTGATGGTTCTACCCAATTAATTCGACTTCACCAGAACGAAGGGCATTTCCACTGCGACCAGTTACGGCTTATTCTCATTGGTCCCTAGGGTGCTCGACCGGTTTTCATATTGCCGCGCCGCCACCGTTCGAAGGGTTATCGTCAGTCAAAACACAACTGCTCGGATCACTATTCAAAGACAAGACCGCCGTCAGCCGTAACAGAGTCAACTGTATCTTTGCAGCCGCATTCGCTGTCCTGTTTGCATTGACTGAAAGATCGCAGAAATATAACCGTGTCAGTGAGATATCGTCCAAAGAATCGACTTGGGAATTGCAGTTCTCATATTGTGAGCTTCTTATCCTTCTCGTGCATTCAGAACAATCTCCTGTCGTCAGGCAGGACTGCACGGAACCATGACTTTCCCTTCTCTCCTCTAGCATTGATAAAGTCTCTCATGCGTTACAACGTGGCAAGCCTATACTAACGTGAGATCCGCACAGACGGTACCTTACAATCATCGAGTCGCCGTGCCCTACGACTACTTCGTTGAAACAACAGAGGTTCCGGATCATCGTGCTTCATCTACGACAGCGAGTTCGACGGTGCAAATTTGCCTTGTTATTCGGGGAAGTCATCATCCTCGCATTCATGGTCGCCGCGATCTACTCGGTTGGCAGCGGGATCGCTCACCAGGTCATTGGCATGAGCTCGCAGACAACGACATCATCAATAGCTTAATATTGACTCGGGTTCGTTTCGAGGCTGCGTTCTATATCCTGCAGTTCTGTGTCAGCTTGCTCACAGTGGCCTTTGCCTCTACAAGTTTCGTGTTTGATAGGAATATCATGGGTCAATTTCCGCCAGTATTTCATTGTTTCCCTCTCTCATCCATGTATCAAAAGGAAACTCAATCAACTCCGCCAATTCTACTCAGCCTCCTGACACGACCATAAGATAGCCGCCATCCTCCTCCGGATCAGCTACACATCCGAAATGGTTTTCGTGTTCAAATACCATCTCGGGCACCGTTCACTGGCCAAAATCACCGATCTCGCCCGCGATGGCATCTTCAGCGTCTTCCCTCTGATATCCCTCACCCTCCTGACCCTCGACGCGACCGGCGCTCCGACCCCAGCTCCCACACTCAAAACGACGACGATGACCAGAACATCGAACCAGCAGTTGTCACGCTCCTGAAGCGAATGCAGGATGAATCCCGTGCCAAACTGATCGAGCAGCAGCTGGAGAACAACATGCATGAGAACGAGACGAAAGCGCCGGCATTCGCTACATTGATCAGTACCCCGCGCGCTGATCCGAGACAGGGTGTTCTCAAATACCACGAATTCGCAGCGTAGCAAGCTGACTGGTGTCTATCAAACGAGGTTGACTGCGGTGTGTAACAAAGTTCCTGGATACACTCCTGTATTGTTTGGTTACGTAAGCTCAGAGCCGGTCCCGATGGCTGTGAGGAGGGGCATTCAAAAAGGTGTGATAATGCGCAAGTGGTCAGATGCTGCATGAATGGTCAGCCCAATGATACCCTCCCCGCATGGGACCCTGCTCTTGTGCCGACATGACTAGAAGAGTGACAAAGAAACTTGGAAAAGGAAAATTTTATGCATATCATTAGTGTTTGACATTCGGGCTCCGACTTGCTATGCAGTGGTATGCTTTTGCTCAAGCATAACAAAATCAGTGTAGTCCACACCCACATCTAGCGCGATCCACGCTTTCGCTATTATACAGAGGAGAAGGATCAAACCCAACGCACGGCCGTTTCAATTTCAATAAGAAAAATAGGGCGGAGAAAGTTCATCGACCAGATCCCCGGCTGGCCGTCTTGGATGTACGGTCCGTCTTTTTGTTGGAGAAAATAAGTCGTAAGGGAAAGAAAGAGAGTGCCTAAAAGTCTTGTATCTCTAAGCGCACAAGGTATCAAAGTGAGAAGATTAGGTTGTACGTGTGTGTCGTGATGAACTCGAGTTTCGGGGTAGGTTGCGTGATAAGATGAACGACCAACGAAGGGCCGTGTCTTTTGGGAACCGGTACCTTCGGTTTCGATCTGAGGTGGTGATATCGACTTGAAGAATTAGGGCCTTATGCTGGAATAAGACTTCTGGAACCAGTTCAACACAGCGGGAAATCAAAGCCCTAAAAAGATGCCTACTCGAACGCCGCGCCTTTTCAAAGGCAGAAAGGGGGCCCCCCAAAGTCGCCATGTCGTAATAGAGAGGAGTTGATGTGCTGATGCACCAAGTCAGTTGAAAAGAAAAAAAAATTCAATATGCTGCTTCCATGCCCATCAAGGTCTGATCAGATACTTGAGGCACACCTGTGACTGGATCGACAGGAAGTTCATCAACATATCCAACCAAAGCTTGGGCATGCAGCTTGAATGATTCACCCATGGTCTTGGAGATGCTGTCACGAATTAGTCATGTCCACCTTCGAAAAGTTGAGACCGGCTTACCCCCAAACAACCACACCATCTAACATGGTACCCCAGACACGGGCAACTGTGGAGCTCAGACGAGAACCGTTCGCGTCAACAGCATCGTCGTCAAATAAGCCGCGTACTTTCATGTACATGGAAAGTTCTTCATCGGTAGCTTCTTGGTCGTCGTGCTCGATGCGATAAAGCCAGAGACTGAGAATGGTGATAAGGTCCAGCCCGCAGAGAGGATGCTCAATACTCCAATTGGTGGAAGAAGTCTTTGTCACCCAGTTGATGCCTTGCATTGCCACAATTTCCATACATTCGTAACATTGCTCAACCACTTTGATCATTTCCTTTGTTCGCTTAACACTGTCTCGTGACAGCGTCATGGCCCCAGCAATCTCATAAGAGTTGTGATATCGCAGAGCTTCCTGAACATTCTTGAGGTCCACTTCAAGGAAAGCCCTCGTATTTCGATACACCGCCATGGAGTTGAAGATCAACGGGTGGCTCTTGTGTGGCGTGCTCAGAGGGACGACAATCGTCTCGGGTTCGCACAAATCGAGTGATCGCTCCCAAGTTTCCAAAGCAATCCGAATCTTCCATTCCAGAACCACGTCTTGGAGTGATTCGAAGCTTCTCCTCAAATTCCACACTTCAAGGAACAATGCATTGATCATCACCCGTGTTGCAAAAGCGCTGTATCGTGCGGCGTCTCCTTGGAACAGACTGTCGTGGGCTTCTCGAACAGTGATCGTGGGTGATGCCGCGAAGATATCTTGCCACGAATCCTCATCGGTCGGTTCAATGTTCCACAAGGATTCCGAAGATGGCAGTGGTAATGAGTCGAACTCATTGAAGCTGATGGCAGGAGTGTGGTTGTATGTCAAGGTCAGCATTCCAAAGAAGATGTACACAGCATAGTACGTCCTTCTGCAGCCTTCTTCCGTGACCCATTCCTCGTGTGTGGGCGGGGTGCCGGAGCGTGCATCAATTCGTAATTTGAGCTCGTATTTGTTGCCAGCAACCATCTATTCAAAGTTAGTCTCCAACAAAGAAAGCCGATACGGAACACGTACATTCGCAAGCAAACTCTTAATAGAGCATGCCCATTCCAATCCTTGGGAACCACCACTCCAACTCTCAAAAACCATATTCAGAAGCGTGCTCTGCATGGTCCACAGTGGGCATTTTCGAGAATCGAAATTGTCTTTATTCTGGAGAAATTGGTTGACAAGCTTCTTGGACCCATGGTGGAGTAAGTATGCGTTTTCTTTTTCGAAGTTGTACAAAGCTCCAATGGACAGGATGGCAAGGAGGAGAGCTGGTTCGGTGCTTTCGGGACGGAAGGTGACGGGGTGGAGGAAAGGAAGATGATGGTGGAAGAGGTTAAAGTATGTGGCCAGGTAGAGATTGACAGAAGGCAAGGGGGGTAACGTGATATCTCCGTCGCCTACTTGGTTAGCAATGATAGCTCTCTCGTCATCATTGTTAAACTGCGGAGCTTTGGGTAAAGAAAGGGGTTGGGCGGGACCAGGCGACTTGCGGTAGTTCACTGGAGATACGGGACCTGTCATGGAGGGAAAGGGTGAGAGAGCATTGGGTGTAGGGGTGCCGGAGACGGGAAAGGTGTCCGCCAGCGAGGGGAAAGCGGGAGGCAGAGAACCGCCGAGGGAGTTCTGGCGTTCCATAATGGGCGGCAGCTGTGACTGATGAGGCTGGATCGATCCCATGTGGACGTAAGGGGGCTGCGACAGGTTATCTTGGGACGACATGCTCGACATGGAATGCGCCTTTGGTTCTGACGGGCCCTGTGGCATGAAGGTGTCCCAGGGCATATGTGGCAAGCCGGTCGACGTGGTCAGATAATCGGAGGATTCGAGGAGAGAGCTTCGATCTGGAGAGAAACCGGGGATGGATCCTTCGCCGTTCTGAAGATGGCCGTTCACTGCTGCTGCCGCCTTGTGTTGGAAGTCTGTCATCAACATGGCGGCAGTTTCAAGGTCGAGCATACCATCGCTGCTTGCCTCTATCTGCTCCAACGTGCCAGGATCGATGCTAATCGAAGGCTTAGACGGAGCGGCCGCTGAGGGCGACGTCTTCGTCCCTGCGCCTGTTCCTGTCGTCCTCTTTCTACCCTCAGACTGGAGAGGCACACCGCCATCCTTTGCATGTACGGTTCGGTCGTGGCGTAGGAGCAAGTCTCGACGGACGAAGGTGCTGCGACATTTCTGGCACTTGAAGGGGCGCTCCTTGGTATCTATCCAGGCATAATGGTCAGCGACAGGTTCGATTGAAGAACATTTGACCAGATGAAGGTTTGGTTGATGGCGGGGTCAGTCAGTCTCCTTATTTGCCCCACGTCGCAACCAACACACACCAAAAAAAAAAAGGTCTACTTACGCGATCGCTCGTGTCGACTTCGGTGTTCGCTTCGACTGAAGGCTCGATTGCAGTACTGACACTTGTACTTCTTCTCGGGCGCGGAGGCCGTCTTTTTCGGGGTCGAGGTCGTCGCGGGTGTGCTGGCAGGCTCAGCGCCGGCGGCGGCGTCAGACTGGGCCATGGGTTTGTAAAAAGAAGATTAAAAGTCCTCCGACCAGGCGCAAGCGTTTCGCTCAAAAGTGAGATGGTTCAGAGAGATCGATCGCGCCGTGTTCATGCCGTGTAAAAGCAAGCCGACAGGTTCGAGGATCGAGGCGATTGAAAAAAAAGTGAGGAAGGTGGGTGCAGTGCGAGTGTGCCGCTTGGGGGGGGTTTGCTGGCTCGCTGCGTGGCCGAAGGAGAATCGGATTCGGCTGGCAAAAAAACCCAAGGTCGATCACGTGGCCTGTACGAATCTTGCAGCGCCTGATTGACGAGTTCGAGACAAAACGGCGGCCACAATTTTTGATATCAATATTATACAGATGCTATGTGACAATGACAACGATGTTGGTGCAGTATAGGAGAGAGGTGTGTGCGATGGTGGTAAAAACGAAGGAGGGGCAAGAGGCCAAAGAAGGCCGTGAGGGCACTGAGATGCCAGGCATCCCTCCTTGCAGTCCTGCTCTCCTCGCCCTCTCCCTCATTCTTGCTCAGCCCCTGAAAATTACGGTCACCACCTTACACTACTAGGCTGACCAGACCAGAGGCCACCAGACCCGCGACGCCAGTGTTCCCCCCCCCGTCCCCTCCCTCGAATGCCACCTTTCGCCTTCGAGAAATTCCCTACTGCCGCTTCCGGTCTCAATTCAGACCTTGTTTGCACGCTTGTCCCCCATTGTTGTCGAGGACATGCCCAAGAATCCGGGTCCCTGGTTTGCAAGGCAGGTTGGACCGAGGCAGCTGGGTGTTGCTTTTAAAATGACAAACAAATACAAGCTCTGCTGAAGGGGCCGCGTCGGGAGTGTTCTGTCTCTATTAGGCAAAAATGCCAGCAAAGAAGACAATTGCCCTCATTCACGAGTGGTGTTGTCACGGGACAGACTTGAGTTGCGGATGCAGGCACAGTCTTTTCCGGAGAGTCCTATCACAAAGCAACAAACTCTTGAAACATCCTTCACAGTTCCCAGCCACCCACTCACGCGCCCACTCGCCATCAAATCAATCCCAGAAGCTTCGGTCCGTACCCACGCTTGCGCCGTTGTTGCTGGCAGCGTGACCGCCTAAAGATGATGCTTCCACTCATAACATGGCGACAAGCCACGATTTGTCTCCCATTCGGCTGTTTGGAACCAATCAATTGCTTATGGAGGACAGAACAAAAGTGAAAGGCGTGGGCATATCACCGAATCAGGCAATTGCATTTGTTGATGAGGGAAAGTAGAAAGAAATCGTGGCACCAAAAAGCTGGACGAGAAAAGATCGTCATCGCATTATTTTGGTCCTGTTCCTGCATCTCCCGTGCAGCCTGCAGCTCCTGATCTCTTGGGAAACCGACTTGGGCAAAAAGATTTGGAGTTCGCTAATGCCGAAGTGAAATACACCACTTCCCACTCCCTAAGTGGGTGCACTCCCAGTTCTGACCCTCGACCTCCTGTGCCAACTCCTCCTTGACCCAGGGCGGGGCAATGGAGCTAGGAAGATTCACAATTCCTTCCGCGCGACGGCTGAAGCAACCCCATCATCCGGAGACCATCCTCGTGGACAAGACCTTGCTGGTGGGACTCATGGGTACCCATGGAGAGATGGATCGTGCCGTCAAGGAAAACACTCGATTGAGATGTCTCCTGACAAGGACTGCCACAAGTCAAACGAGTCATCGACTACCCGAGAACTGCGATTGGTACGGTTTCGGGAATGAGAACAGATCGGACATGTCGTGGAAACCGACTGCAATTTCCCCAAAAACGTTCATTGCGATTGTCTTGAACCAGGAATCACTTGCATCTCTCGCAGAGCCCCGCGACATGACCCTTGCTGGCTGCGATTGCGTTGCTGGTAATCTCATTTACCGGGCCTGGCTAGCTCTTCAACAAGGCGGTGAATGATATTTCGAGCAATGCATGCCCGGCAGCTCTTCCGCGTTCTCTAGTCTGCTTGTTATATCCATTCGAAGTATTTTAGAACGACCTCCCGATAAATCGGTGGTTGGCGGTTCCGCACGGTTGGTCCAAGTTGTGATGGAGTCTTGAAAGAATGCTGGCGCTCGTTAAGTCAAGGCCGAAGGAGCCACAGTGGACGCCGCGTCAGTGGCACCCGTCGGAATCCCACAAACCGCAAAGCTACTTACCCCCCCACTTCACAACCCACTCTTTTATGGAGACTGCAGACAAACCCTCCTCGGAAAGATGAACAATCTCCGTCAACGTCGCATCGGCTGCTGGTTCGCCATCGGCATCCCCTGGGCCTAGTCGACACCCATTCGAGAAGCTCGAAGTCACCACGATTCACTTCGGTTGGTCATTAGTTGATCGCTATCAGTTGATCGCTATCAATTGGCAGCGTTGAGGGGCATATCTTCCCGACTTTTCTATCGAACTTTGACCGCTTACTTTCTCAGAACAAATTTCAAAAAGAAAAGAAACGTGGGTCGTGACAACAAACAGAGGTATTGATTCATCGGCTATATGAGCCTCGTCCAGCTAGAGATGGGTCTCCAACAACCACTTCCCTGACCGCCTCAAATGAAGGTGTTGAGCTATGGAGCGCAAAAAGAAAATGTCCTAGGCGTCTGACACACCCCGTTCTAACCGGCTCTGAGCTATGGTTAATACGCACGTCAACGTTCAAAACTTGAAGATCGGTACTTCTGGGAAACCCTATTATTGCCTGCTTAAAGCTGTCTGCAGGAATCTCCGAAGTTGTCAACGAAGGGCCCTTGTCGAAGTTCGGAAGTTTATTCGAACCAATCATAAAGGCGTAACAACAGGATATCTTGGCGAATACAATGGTTAGCCAGCCTCTTCCGTACAACTTCGAATGCGTATGGCCTGAGTCCCTTCGTTGAGGACAGTATGTATACTTTCTTCCCAAGGCCTGCACAGTGTTACGGTGTCGAGCCGCGAACGACTCAGCGGCTCGCGTTGTCTTTTCAGGGTGAACTTATCCTGGATCAATTTCAATGCAGTCGCAACGGACCCTGCTCTTCCCCGGGTTTCTCCTAATGAAATATGCTCTGTCAGGCCTTTGAGAATCAGCTGTTCATGAAGGTAGTTGCGTGCTGCTTACAATAACGACTTCTATGCGCTGACTTGGCACACTGCTCCAAGATAGGTTTATCTCATTTCCATGGTGTCGAAATTATCACCTGAACATCGGGCTCCCGATGTAAGTGCGATGAAATCGTTTAATGAACGGTCGTCTATAAGATCTCCTAATCTTTCTTCTCATTATTGTCATGCCAACTATGCAGCCTTACCAATTCGTCATCCTCTCCCCTTTATCAATCAATGCCATTAAAGTCGATAGCAGCCCAGCACTTCCGACCCAGCGCCTTACTCACCATGGTCAAATCATCGATGTCCCCGTTCTCCCGATCCCTGGACTGCAAAAACTCACACACAGCGTTATCCGCATCACATTCGGCATCGTAATAAAATATCCCGGGCACGGTTTCGGGAGAATCGAACATCTGCCAAGAGCGATACGAGGGCGGGAAAGTTGGACACTTGGACTTGTTGCCGTCCTTAGGAGGCATCACTTCGGGCAGGGACGAGTGATCCCGCCTCGCAAGATCTGCTGGGTCGGCGCACATGTTTAATTCGCCCGAAATGAGCGAGAATTGCTGCTTCGTCCAGGCACGAGGAATCCGTTTCTGCTCGTAGAGGGCGACGGCTTCGGCGACAGTGACGGTGCCGCGGACGACTTCGCTCATGACACGGCCTAGGAAGACGCCATCCTCAATCGCCGTTGCCGCGCCCTGGCCCATGTGGTTTTGCATGCAATGACAGGCGTCGCCCAGTAAAACGACGTTTCTGAATTCATTTGACCATCGATCCATGGGCGGCATCACCAAAAGCGGCCAACGTTGCGTGTAATTGACCAATTTGATGATGGATTGGATGGCCGGGCTGTAGTCCTTATAGTAGCCGCGGAACTCGTCGATATCGACCTCCTCCATTTTCTCGACATAGTAGTCTTTGCAGAACGAGGTGACCACGTTCAGTTCCTTGCCCCCGGATAGCGGGTAAGTCATGATATATCCATTTGGACCGGTCCACATGTCCATCGTATTCGTCAGTACAGACGCGCCTTCAGGGGCCCTTTCTCGTATCTCGTCATATGAAAGCACTCCTCGGTAAGCAGCCACTTTGGACGGGGCCTTTGGCATGACTTCAGGAAAGAGATGTTGGCGAATTGTCGATTTGATGCCGTCGCTGCCGACGACCAGATCGAAAGTGTAGGAGATTCCTTTTGCCGTGGTGACCGTGGCAGAGTGCGCTGAGTACTCGAGTTTCTGCACACGAGCTCCGACGACGATCTCGACCCCATGTCGACGAGCAGACTCGGTCAACCCGGCGTGAAGATGGTCTCGACGCGCAATCAGGTGCGGGAAGCCCGTGAGTTTCTTAACCTGTTTCGGATCGACTCTGGTCACCACTTGTCCGCTAACACTCCAGGTGCGCACTTCATCCACTGTCACCAGGTTCTCTCCAATGATCTTGTCGACGTCCCAACGCAGGAGATATTTCGACACGTTGGAGAAAATCTGAATGCCGGCACCAATCTCTCCTAGTTCGGTGGCAGCCTCGAGAATCGTTACCTTAACTCCTCCTCGAACAAGCGCAATCGCGGCAGCGAGCCCGCCCATACCGGCCCCTACCACGCCGACGTGGAGCGGAACTGGAGGCATTTTGATTTATATTCCAAATTGAGGAAATGTTTGGTAACGGTCTCGCGGATGAGGGATATCAAATTCATGACATTCTTTCACGCCTAGTTAAAGGTATGCGATTCAAACCTCAATCATAGAACTTCCTTCTGACATGAGCATTCGATTCGGCCTCCGTGTTTGTCGAGAGTTTTGAACCATAAGCACCCAAGCGTTCTCTTATCGTCCAGGCTGACACTTCAGGATTTTGACAATATATTGGCGAAGCATGAGTCTTTTCAACTCAAGTGAGACAAAGAAATCGAGTCAGGTAAACGATATGCTCTTTGTATCGGCTTGGTGCGCCACCAAAAGCCGTTTCGTGGACCAAAGGACGTTCGTACTCGCATCTGTCGTGGGGGAGGGCCTGAACCGCGGTTTCCGGATTTGGGCGATTCACCAATAGAAATACAGTCAGCCTGAATGATCGTATTATTTGCAACACTAGGTACGTACAGACCAGGTCCCTCGACGGTTCTGAGGCTTATGATTTTCTTGTACTCACTCCCAACGATATGCCTCAGGCGAGCTTGGCCCAGATCAAGACGGAGCCCAGTGACACGCTGAAGCTGAAAGCCTCCGCAACCGGTAGTAGTGTGGCATGTGTGTGCTTAAAGTGCTCCATACCATGAACAGAATAGCCCTTTTTCTGTTCGGCGCAATAAACGAGAAGTTATGATTCCTTGTCGTGTCAAATCTGATATGGCGTGACACACGATAAACCGATCTCTAGGTTCATTCAAATTCGTCCTAGAGAAAGCTCGTTAGGGAACGGCAGCATTCCGTACCCCTCTCGTGCCCCCCTTTCTGCTCGGGGCACAACAGCCCCCGCCGAATCCTTTCCGGCCAGTTGTTTTCGGGCATAGCAATGACTCGACATAAACGACAGAGATCGTCCATTCTGGGCCGTATGATTCTCGTTCTGGTCCTGCGCTGTCTCGTAGCCTATGCATTCAGACACAGCAAAGCCCCATTCTCCAGACTCAGCCACCTCCGGGTTTTGTGAAAGGCGAGGCTTGATATTGTGCGAGACTTGGCCGGTTGTCATTGATGCTGAAATGTGCAAGAAAATTTGGTGACTGTTTGTGTCCTTTCCCGTCCCCTTGTTTGTCCAATTCACCTGTGGCTCAAATTAGTTCCTCGACCATTAACTGGTTGCAGGTGGGTGGGCGGCCACGCGGCATAGCCAGGAACGAGAACCGCTCGTGTAAAACACCATAGCTGGTTGGTTTCCAGGCCAAGAGAAAAAGGGAGTAAGTTCCAGGCTAGGAGTACGAAGTAAATGGTACAGCTGCTTCTACACTGTAGGAGTTCCGTAAAATGCGTCGAGACGGGGGTATGGGAATGGCATTGACCTGGGAATTTTGGCGCCGCGACGGCGGCGGTGGGCGGCTGCAGGTGCACTGGCAGGCCAGAAGAGACACTGGGCAAGGGGCCAGACACGCTCACGGTTAGGTTTGCTCATGGCCTGCCATGATTTGTTCTCCTCACCTCCTTGCAGAATGCACAATGTAGAATGCAATCTGCGGCCCAGTGACACCACCTCTGCTCTCCGCGCCTCAAGATCATCTTTTCACTCGCCCTCACCTCCATGCCCCGATTGTGTTTTGTAGTCGTCCTTTCGCTGAGAGGATTTTTCTCCCCCCTTTTCCCTCTGCGCTGACATCCTCGCTTCCTCTCTTGTTGTCCCAGATAAAGCCTCCCCTCACCCATATCCCCGTATCACTTACTACAAAAAGCCCGTTGCAGATAACCGCTTAGCGAGCCTACTGCTCGACCTCTCAAGGCTCACCCTCATCCCGAACCTCCAATCGGGGGTGCCTGTCCATCCATTTCTCCACCCAACTCATCACAGACCTCCCACCAGGGGACCACGGACCACACCTGCCACTGCAGTTGCCAAAAGACCTCTCCTCTCTACGATCAATCCGCCTCCAAACTCTTCCGTACCATAATCTCGGTCCCTCGATCACGCTTTCGCAGCTGGCCCTCAGTTTTCGCCCTCCAGATCGCGGTATTCGAATATGCGGATCCTGCCTGCCTTGCTGCGCTCGCAAAGGCAGAATCAGGCGCTTCGACTTGTCTCGGGTTGGTGAACAGTGTTGAAACGTCAATGTCACGCAACGTAGGACAAGATTCAACTTCCAAAGGCCATTCAGTCAAGTCTGGGCCGACTTTTGCCACGGCTTTCCATTACATAGAACCTATCCGACCTTCTCAATCGACCCTCCGATCCGAAAACTCCAGGACTCATCATTCGGGCATGAGCGGCCTCTCGCCGCGCCGTCGTGCAGCTCAAGCGGCTGCTATGAACGGCTATGTCGCCAGCCCTGACCTTCCTCCGCCTCCTCCACCGATCTTCGTGCGAGCCCTGTACAATTACGATGCTGATGACCACACCAGTCTGAGTTTTCGCCAGGGGGATATAATCCAAGTGTTGACTCAGTTGGAAAGCGGCTGGTGGGACGGCGTAATCAACGATGTTCGGGGCTGGTTCCCAAGCAATTATACCGTTGAAATCACCAATCCCGATGATTTGAGTGAGCCGGGGACAGGAGGCCACGATGAGAGCGAGACCAGTGCTGGGTCGGGTACTGAGGAAGATTATGAGGATGAAGAGGAGGATTCAGACACTCGCACACAAGATGACGACTCGGACTTGCCAATCGAGGGCGGCAGCAGCACTCAGATTCAAGAAGAGGCGGCGTTTTGGGTTCCTCAGGCGACTCCGGACGGACGATTGTTTTATTTCAACACGTTGACGGGTGTCAGTACCATGGAGTTGCCTCTAGAAACACCGACCAGTGCGGATGAGACTGGTCCTCGAGATCGCACCAATTTTCACGTGCCAGAACAAACGAGACCGCCTCCGGAAATGATGGCGGGAGGGTACGGGCAGAATGAAGAGGATTATGACGGCTCTGCCTCCGAGGCGGACGGTGAACAGTCTTTCCGATCTCCACGCAAGAAAGGCTCCATGACTTCTGGCAGCATTTCCACCTCAACTTCCATGGATTCCATCGACGTAAGCGCAGCCCGACAAGCCGGCAATCAAATTCCCCATCCTCTCACCAGCCCTTTTGGATCTCAATCCAATGTCTCGATGGCGCTCCCTCCTCTTGGAACGACGGCCACGTCCTTCACGGTATCTCCGCCACCGAAGCTGTCTAAATCCCCCACACCGAGATATTTCGTGGACGACGCAGTGGCACCCGTCACATGGAACACTTTGGTGGAGAATATGCGAGCTGCCGTTGATGCCTATCGACATGCCATCCGCACCCACGCACGAGCTGACTACGTTCGACGGGCAGAAGATATTTCAGATCATCTGCGAATGCTGTTGGCAGCGGGATCAGGGACCACCGACAACCACTCTGGCAATCCATCGATCATTTCGTCCAACAAAGCACTCTACCCTCATTTCCGGGAAATGATGTCCAAGTTTTCGAAACTGGTCTTATCCTCTCATATCGCCGCTGCCGACTGGCCGGGACCGGATGCTCTAACGAAGTGCCTACAAGAAGCCGATGGAGTTATGAATGGTGTATACGGCTACGTCGAGGTCGCCAGGCAACAAAGAGGAGAAGAGATTCCACGATTGATCCCGGGCTTCTTTGTTGGAAGCCATGTCGGCGGAAGCTGGCGGGACAATAATATTGAAAGTCAAGCGAATCTGGACGAAGTGTCGTTCATGGATTCCAGCGACGACTTTCGATCACGTCCTTCAGTGCCACTGGATGCCAATGTGTTGCGTCGCATTGAAGACTCGAAGAAAAATTTGACCGCTGCCGTTCGTCGTCTCGAGGAGTCACTCGTTCTCGCTGAGAAAATTGTGACTTCGGCCAGGCAATCTGCAATCGGCGACACAATCTGTCAGGGCGCGGGTGTTGTTATAGATCAATTTCGACCTTGGATCACACAGATCGAGTCGGTTGACCTTGCTCCACTCGGAAATGTGTTTCAAAAACCGTCGTTGGTGGACTTTGGAACACAGAAGCAAAAGGCCTACGATTCGATCGGTGAATTGATCGCTGCCTGTCAGGCTGTGACGGCGCCGCTGCCGGACGAATGGGCAGAAATTCGTGGTGAGTCCTTGGATACCCGCATGAGCAATGTTCGAGGAGCTTGCAAGCAACTGGACACACATACCTCCAACGTCGGTTATGCTTTGCAGCTCTTTCTACCAGCCACCGCTCTAAATGCACCCGGCGTATCGAACAAGCGGGATCACCGCGTGACAGACGGAGGTGAAACATATCAGAACCATCACTTGAGATCGGACTCATTACAGCGGCCTGCATTGGCAGATCTCGGTCAATCAAATTCTTACACTCTCGGCCAGGATCCAACAATGCCGGAGAAACTTCGCCGCCCCCCCACCAAAGACAAAGCAAGGCAGTTCTTCGGGCAGATCCCACCCAATCTGGCTCAGCTCAAAGCCAATATTGAACCTTCTTTCTCTGCGGAGGATGTCCCCTGGTATCTACAGCTCGACCACGCTGATGAGGTCACATATGATACCAGAAACGACCCGCCTCAGGTTAAAAGTGGCACGCTCACCGGATTGGTTGAACAGCTTACTCGCCATGACCGTCCTGACACGACCTTTACCACCACCTTTTTGCTCACTTATCGATCCTTCACGACGGCGACGGAACTCTTTGAGCTTTTGGTGAAGCGTTTCAATTTGCAACCCCCCGCGGGTCTGAATCGAGATGAATATCTCATTTGGGAGGAGCACAAGCAAAAGCCCGCCCGATTTCGAGTGTTGAACATTCTCAAGGCCTGGCTCGAGTTGTACTGGATGGAAAATGATGATGCTACCAGTCACGCTTTGCTTGATCGGATGATGGCATTTGCAAAGAGCACACACACCAACACCAAAATCCCCTTGGCAAAGGTCCTGACCAACATCATCGATCAGCGCATGAAAGGAGGAGAAACGTCGTCCAAGAAACTTGTTTTGACGCTGACCAATTCTGCACCGGCTCCTATCCTCCCGAAGAACATGAAGAAATTGAAATTCCTCGACATTGATCCGACAGAGTTTGCTCGACAATTGACGATTATTGAATCAAGACTCTACGGCAAAATCAAACCGGTCGAATGTTTGGCCAAAACATGGGAAAAGAAGGGCAAATCAGAAAGCAGTGATACGGCACCAAATGTGCAGGCGCTGATCCTCCATTCCAATCAACTGACAAATTGGGTCGCGGAAATGGTATTGGCACATAGTGAACTGAAGAAAAGAGTGGTGGTGATCAAGCACTTTGTAGCCATTGCCGATGTGAGTCTTGTCCTCTCGATTTCATCGAGATCAGTACTGACTGTCGCAGAAATGTCGAGCATTAAACAATTTCTCGGCCGTGACCGCCATCATTTCCGCCATGGGTACAGCCCCACTCCTGCGACTCAACCGAACCTGGCAAGCGGTCAATCCCAAGACACAGGCGATGCTCGAGTCAATGCGTCAATTGATTTCCTCTTCGAAGAACTTTGTACAATACCGAGAAACCCTTCACGCAGCGACGCCGCCTTGCATTCCATTTTTGGGTGTCTATCTGACTGACTTGATCTTCATCGAGGATGGTATTGCATCCCTGGTGAAGAATACGGAACTCATCAACTTTGCCAAACGAACCAAGACTGCCGAGGTCATTCGGGATATTCAACAATATCAAAATGTACCGTACACGCTCAATCCAGTTCCAGAGCTACAGGAGTGGATTTCAGAGAATATGAGGAATGCTGGAGACGTTCAGGAAATGTATAACCAGAGTCTGAAGGTGGAACCTCGGGAACGAGAAGAAGAAAAGATTGCTCGACTCCTATCGGAATCTGGGTTCCTATGAAAACTCAATGGACTTGACCCTGAATCAACCGGCCCTCTAGAAGTTTGCTTTGATTCTGCGGTTCTTGGAATCAAAGACCTGCCCAGCACATCTCGGCGTATATGGTGGGAGAAATTTCCTCGTCCTTCATTATTGGCCCTCGAATACTTAGGGAGATGGTCAATCAGGGTGATATGTCCGGGAATAACATGGTGCTGCAGGTGGTGCCTCGAAAGAACCATTGCTCTGTCGCTATCAGCTACGAGTTCATGCATAGTTTACGATGTTCATGCTATGGATATGAATCTTTTCACATGAGTCGGTGTCCTGTCCGTGCAGCAGAAGAAATCTGGACTGGCAAAGTGGGGAGAATTGATCGGGCGTCTCTCTCATTTCGTTTTCTGGTTATGGAAGGGCGATTTGTTCGATAGTTGTTCGCATAGACCGGGGGATATATTAACTTGCTCTTTAACTATCACGTGCCCGGAAAGGCTGCGCGGATAAGTCGCCGTTCATACTCAACTCCAATTCATGGCCTGCTCCCTCCAGGTCATACTTATCTGAAATCTCTATCCCACCTTCTATTTAGTTTTCTCCCCCCTCCTACCTGTTCTATCTCCCTTGTACATGCCTCCTCTCCCTTCTTTTGCAGGTAGATTCATCGCCCTCCCCCCCGGCTGCGCGCTTTCCCCGCACCGGTTTCTCTTTCCACGACGACGACAGAACTTGAACCTGACGAAGCTCACACAGACGATCCGCGAGATGTCGTCGATTTCCGCAATGGCAAAGCGCCTGGAGGGCAAGACGGTGCTGGTCACAGGCGCCTCGTCGGGCATTGGACGCAGCGTGGCGCAGGAATTCGCGCGAACCAGCCCCAACAACCTCAAAATCATCCTGACCGCACGGCGTATCGACACATTGAAACAGGTGGCCGCAGACATTGCGAAAGAAGTTGGCGACGGGGTCAAAGTGCTTCCTGTGAAGCTTGACATCTCCAAGCCCGAAGAAGTCGCCAATTTCATCCCCGACTTACCAGAGGAGTTTAAGGATATCGATATTCTGGTCAACAATGCCGGGCTCGTCAAGGGCATGGACAAAGCTCCCGACATCAAGGCTGAGGATATGCAGATCATGTTTGACACAAACGTGACGGGCCTCATTAATATGACGCAGGCTGTGTTACCTATCTTCAAAACCAAGCAGAATGGCGCGGACGGCGGACGAGGAGATGTCATTATGATCGGAAGCATTGCTGGCCGCGAGGGATATCCTGGCGGAAGTATTTACTGTGCGACTAAAGCTGCGGTACGGACATTTACGGACGCTCTGAGACGAGAGTTGATCGCAACGAGGATTCGAGTCATTGAAATTGATCCCGGCCAGGTCGAGACGGTGAGTTTGGAACCCGAACCCGAACCCGTTCATGCTTTATTTTCCGTGATCGACGAGATCAAACCGATTCCAGTGGAGGTAGCTAACCCTTTTTATGCAGGAATTCTCCATCGTCCGCTTCTACGGTGACAAAGCTAAAGCCGACGCGGTGTACCAGGGTGTCGAACCATTGACCCCCGATGATATCGCGGAGACCGTTGTCTTTGCTGCCGGACGCAGGGAGAACGTCGTGATTGCTGACGCGTTGATCTTCCCTAATCATCAGGTCAGTTGTTTTCCCTTCTATATATTCTCCGTAAAGTCGTCTCAAGCCCAAATGCCGCTATGGCGAGCGTGTCTCCTCCCGGTCCCCGTGAACGGTTGGTACTAGAACAGACTAGTTGACATTTTCTGTCGTGTGTGCACATTTTAGGCTTCTGCGACCGTTATGCATAGGAAATCATGATAACGCCACACTACGACAAGGGAGTGAAACGATGCGATATACGGAATGCTATAAAATGAGGCGACAGCCAGTCGAGTCCGGAGATGGGGCGCTCAAAAGGTGAGTGCATCAGGGGGTGAGATAGATGGAAAATCTTCCAAGTGGAGAGTAAAATAGAAAGGAACCGAACCGCCAATCAGGTCCAACGTCAACGCCTTGTCCCAATGAGAAGTCTGCGATTCTATCTAAGCCAAATTCTGATCGTCTCCCACCCGTTTCTCAGAGAAAAGTATCACGCCTGCGCCCGTCTACGATGCCATTCCGTCTATATAATATTCCATTTCATTACGCGCATTTTGATGTTAAAATCTCTGCAAGGCGTGGCCACTAAAGCAACTGACTCTTTTGACAGGCGAAAGGCCCAACACCAGCAGTTTCAATGCAGGTATGTACATGCTCATCATGAACGAACACCAGGTGCGTCGTGCTTTGATCGATCTTTTGTTCTCATGATGCTCTCGATCCTCGCTATGATCCCTGACCGGGTACTTGGAAGGCTTTTGCCGTTCTTCGAACCGGGTTCAAGGACCGTAAGATGCGCCGTTCTGATATCTGCCATTCTGATAATCGCTATTTTGATACTGGTATCCTCCGCCTGGATATCCTCCGTTCTGATACAGGCCACCCTGATATCGCGTATTTGCTTGCTGGTATCCACGATCATTATTGTTCTGATGCGTGAAGCTCTGTCTCTTGAATCTGCTGTTCTCACCATTGATAGGCTGAGCCTCCACATTCTCCAATTGAAAGCTGTCCTTCGGCCTGGTCAGCGTCGGATAGAAGAACAACAGGATCGCCATGACCGCGGCCATGAGCGCCGCGTCGAACGCATACGCCGCCCATTCATGCGTATAAAGATACCCATCGACGCCAATTCCGTACTCGATGACGCGATAAATGTTTCGGAACATGATCAGTCCGCTGGCAGCGTAGAGGACGGTGAGCATTTTCTCCCATGGGATTTCGGCGCGGCAGGCGGCTTGGCTCGGCGCTTTGCGGAGACGCGTGTGGAAGACGACGGTGGTGACGATAAAAAAGCCAAACAGCAGAATCTGAAGGATGAGTCCGAGAAGGACGACGTTCTTGCCTAGATCGGCGTGATCGGTGCTGCCAGCTAGGATCGAGCCGCCTGCGGCTTGGACGAAGAAGCAGAGGACGTCGCCGACGACGAAGATCTTGGTTAGCCAGGTGACGCGGACCATGGAGTACTTCTCTGCGCGGATGGCGCGGATGACGCGGCTGAGGATCATGTAGATGGTCGCCGCGAACAGGGAGGGTGCAACGAGGATCAGCACTGTTTGGACAATGAAGGGTGTTTTCTCTGTGTAGTTGTCGTGGCCGTACCCGCGAGCAGCGAAGCCAATGAATTCGACTGTTTGGTTTTCCGGTTAGCCAGTGTATATGGAGTAAATATTATTCGTTCCTGGATGTGGGTGGAAATGGAAGAGCCGAAAAAGAAACTTACAGAACCCTCCGACGATCAAGGCAGTCATGAACCATGTCTTGTTTTTCACCATCCGCCACAGATGTGCTAGAGAAAGAAGTAGAAATATAATGCATGCAATGACGGCGCTGACGAGGCTTGGGATGTAATGATAATAGTTGCGCTCCGTGCTGCTGTCTTCGTTGGACGACGCCATGATGAGAACAAATCTAGTAAACGGTTTTGAAGATGTCGAGTCGAGAACGCAAAGTCAGGTGTATGGAGACCGTTGAGAAGAGGAAACAATCTCAATCTCAATCTCAGACGAGAATTGCGACCGTTTGCGGCAGTAGACAGGAAGGATATCAGAAACGCCAGAACAATATCTTAACATCAGACCGTCCAAAGCTCTTAATATAGTCTCCCCCGCCACGTCATCCAGCGCAGCACGCGAGGGCATGACTAGATAGGATGGGAAATGTGAAGAGACAGGGGAGGATCATTCAGGGGGGGGGGGGGGTCGGCGAACTTTTTCTGTGCGCAATACAGGTCTTTGTGGGTGGTCGTTGCTGGGAAACCAATGAGAAGGATCAGTATTGATGGAGCACAGAGATCCCGTAGGCGAAGTTATGCTGATGCAAGGTACCCGGGTCCACCATATTCCCCGTATCCGGCAATAAGATCGTGTCAAAACTAGTTCCTATCTGATATCTGTACTACCTGGAGATCCCACTGACATTACAGAGAAACGTGGCAGCTTGAATCCCTCAAGAATGACTGGACCTGAGATGGTGAGAATAATATATCCTTCTCTCAAAGGCCAGACGACTTGCTCGGGATACAGATTGCAGATAACTTGCGCCAGCTATGAAACCCACAATCTGGGCTTGCTAGCCTCAGAAGGCTGTCGATGCTCTGAAACGAGCAGTACCGTCGTATTTCGCAAGCAAAAGACAAATACCCACAAGCTTTTGGGTCGAAATCTGGATGTGCTGGACCAGGAGCGCGCCGAAGAGAGGGTTAAATGCGCCAGGCGAACGGCCCGGAAGACCTGAGCAAAAGCGGTCGGGGAGATGGTCCGGATTCGGACTCACCTGGTCTAAGCCTCCTTGAAGTCGTTGTGATTGCATAGACACTTTGGATTAGGCGGCGCCTGGTCGAGATTGATATTTATAAATTATGAAGACAATATGTCGCCAGTGATGCAACTGTCTCTGAACTCAGCCCCCTTTATCATCTCCGCCTCGCGACGCCTACCGATTCCGGTATAGCTTTCTTAATGTCTGGTTTCAAGATTGACGACATTCGACTCCTTTTACATTGCGCTGTGGTTCTTTTTAAACCGACTTCGTTTCTAATGGTGGCCTTGCCGTACACTATACTGCCTACATGCAGCCAACGACGGCTAGTATTTTCTCATTGCTCTCGTGATCTGTTAGCATATATTTTGTTCCAAGGCCGGATTTCTGGTCCAGGCTGACTTGCTGACAGATGTAAAATATCACCCAGAATCCAGGTCCCCATATCAGAGGGTCATCGTAATGAAAGACAGGGTGAGTGAAAATAATCTGGATGACGTGGACATAAGCTCGTTTGTCTCTCTCACTCGGTATCCTCCTGGTAGCATGAATGTTACAACGGAACAGCTCTTGAAAGGGTGAGCTCGTGGATGAAATAACTAACGCACATTCTGTCTTTCGAAGTCGTGTTCTTTCCATTAGCCGCTGAATGAGGAGGCAAGCAATCTGGACAAGAAGTTCACCCAGCTGCCCTGATCCAACACGTCTCAACGCCCGACTCATTTTCCGGATTCACTTGCGACGTTTCATCGCCACGCGCCATCTTTGTAGGAGTGCTTTCAAGTCGGTAGTGGAGGTGGTGGGAAAGAATGCGTGTTGCCAGAGGCGCCACTATGGGTCCGAGATTGGGTACTCGAAGCATTCGACGACGGTTGACGATGGCTAGATGCTTGACGCGAGCGATTCTCTTGTTTCTGTTGCCTTTCTTTTGTTTTGGTTCAGGGACTGCGGAATGTGATCAGTACCTCAAACTGTAGTACTTGGCAAATTCTGCTTCCATGTCAGCGAAACTCATCCCTACTTGTTCCTGGTTCCTTTGTCTGCCCTTGACGCACTGGTTGACCGAAATAGTATTGGCTTTCATTTTGAACGTCGATTGGCGTGAAAGTCGGAGCGGGCTTGGGAGAGCCGGGTCCTTCGAGAGCTGCAAGTCGTTGCTTTTGTTCAAAAGACAAATATTATCATCTCTCAGCTTCTCGGAGCTTGCTTGATGCACAGATTCGTTTGCGATCTGGGCAGAGCTTTTGCCATAGCTGTCTGTCTCCCACAAACTTGACGAGTAGTTTGGGTTGTGTATCCTCTCTAGTACAAAGAACCTGATCACACTGCCAAAACTGGATCATCCTTAAAGAGATGCCATTCAGAGGTTTGGCGAACGGATTGAAGTACGTATTGACATTGGGATTGCAAAAAAATGGAGAGACAATTGTCTTTTGCTTAGAATCCATCTTCTCTGAAAGCGCCATAGCTGATTCTAATGCTTGTACTTATTGCTCTATACGTAAGGAACTTGAGTTCTCCTTTCCCGCTCAATGGGGTCAGGATAGTCGAATCCATAAAGTCCACCATCGGAATCGAAAGATTCATCCTCAGCGCAGGGCATATATACGCCGGATGAAGGATTTTATTATACACCCTGATGAAATTAATCGATCCATACCTATTCGCGAGATGTCCGGTACATCCGACGTAGTCATGGCCATGATGTGATCCTTGAGACTGGTTGTTGGTGCAGTTGATGGAGCCATATAACTGTGAGACGACGCGGATTGCGAACTCGCAGAATATCCCTGAGTGTGGCAGTTCGGCGCCTGGGCCTGCTGCGACTGATTACCGCGGGTCGAATGGGAATTGAATGGGATCGCATAGCGAGCTCGAGCCTGCTCTTCAGGAAGGCAACATCGAACATTTCTCACGCGCTGGACCAAAATTTTCAGTGGCCTTTATGAGTCCCGCACTGGACGTGACAGAATATCAACCATGATTAGGTGCTGCTTTGGCCAACTTATGAGGGATGGAATTCCTCTTTGTAGGACCTTCGAGGCTGCTTCTCGCTCCAACCACGTAAGGGCGACGTCCCATGCCGCTCTGTGCTGTATCGCGACCCTTGCCTTGGTGACGGATAGACATGACCGGGTCGACACGTGCGCGGCAAGGTGAGTTGAATCGTGGGCAGTGGTTGGTGGCTTGCTACATTTGGAATTGTTCAGGGTTACGACAGCTTTGGCCTGTGCCGTAAGTAGAGAGGTCTTTGGGGTGAATAAGTCGTAGGCAACACGGTTGCGAGGTGAATCGAAAGCATAACAGCACAGGAACAGGTATGAACACAGGGAGACCGCTGGTGTGAAAATATGAGAAGGTTTGGGCAGTCAGTCGTCATACTCCATCCGAGATTTTACATGAGATCCTTTGTGTACCGTGAAGAAAACTAGCCGAGCTTCAACGGCTCACTGCAGAATCGAAATAAAAGGAAAGCCGCCGGGGACATGATTAGATGGATTGTGAGAGGCGACATCTTTCTGCAGGTGAGAGTAGGAGATGGATGATGTCCCCTTTGGGCAAGCGGGCAACGTGTGATTTGTCGCTACCCATTTCTCGTTTCTCATTGCCTGCGTAAAAGGAGCACACGCCTCCATCCACGTATCCTTCTCGCCTTCATTCTTCATTATTAATCTGATGGAGTTCTGTTTTTCTCTCTGTTGAGCTGAGGCCCCCCTCGTTTCTCGCCATTTCCCGCGAACTCGCCTTATTTGATTCATCCAACACCATGAGAGAGGGCGGCGCGAATTCTTTGATTTATCAAGGACCTTTCCCTAAGCGCGAAGGCCTCGACCTGTAACACAGCCAGTCCAACAATCTTCTTTTGCAATGCCTGGCCTACCGGGTATGCTGTTGCGACTCCAGATGAAGCGCTGGCACTAACTGTTGCCCTCTGCAGCAAGCATCGATCTCGACGAATGCATCTCTCAACTCTATAAAAAAAATCTCCTGGCCGAATCCCTCATCGAAGCAATATGTGCAAAGGCAAAAGAGTTGTTGATGAAGGAGAGCAATGTCGTCCACATATCTGCGCCTGTGACGGTTGTTGGGGACATCCATGGGCAGTTCTTTGACATGCTGGAGATTTTCAAAATTGGAGGCTTCTGTCCCAACACCAATTACCTATTTCTCGGTATGTACATTGCGAAAGATTTTATACGACAGCTCTGACATGGGCCAGGCGACTACGTCGACCGTGGCCTTTTCAGCGTCGAAACCATTTCCCTACTTGTTTGTCTAAAGTTACGATACCCCCAGCGCGTTCACCTTATTCGCGGTAATCATGAATCACGCGGCGTCACGCAGTCTTATGGATTCTACACCGAGTGCGCTCGAAAATATGGCAATGCCAATGTTTGGCATTATTTCACCGACATGTTCGATTTCCTCACCTTAAGCGTGGTTATCAACAACCAGATATTTTGCGTCCACGGCGGCCTTTCCCCTTCCATTCATTCAATCGACCAGATCAAGATCATTGATAGATATCGGGAAATCCCACACGAAGGACCTATGGCCGATTTAGTATGGTCCGACCCAGATCCTGAACGCGATGAATTTTCACTCTCCCCACGAGGCGCCGGCTACACCTTCGGAGGCGATGTGGTAAAGAAATTTCTGCAAGTCAACAGCATGTCTCATATCCTTCGGGCCCATCAGCTCTGTCAAGAAGGATACCAGATCTTGTACGATGATCGCTTGAGCACCGTATGGAGTGCTCCGAATTATTGCTATCGATGTGGAAATTTGGCCAGCGTCCTTGAAGTCAGCGATGCCGGTGATCGCTTCTTTAATATCTTCGACGCTGCACCGGAGAACGACATCCATAGGAATGAACAACAACAACAGCAACAACAACAAAATCAACCGAAAGACGGTCAAGGATCTCACATTGAATATTTTCTCTAGCCATCGAGTCCTTCTCAATGTCTCAGCCTTCATACCGGTCCACGTCTGAAACACGGCAATCCCCCTTTTCAGGTAGCTTCCCAACGATCTCCTTCGGAGGTTCTCTCTCGTCAAGAGAGATTGTGTACAGCGTGGACCATCACTTCGGTGCGGCATTCGAGGGTCTGGATAGACACCGTGCCGGACCTTGCCACGACCGTGCAGCGGCAGAATCATTTCCAGTCCTTGGCGATATCAAAAGACCACTCGAATTTGAGATGGGTCACATCATCATCATCGACGAAGCGAGACACGGCATCGTAATGGCCACGAGCCATCATGCCAGATGGCGCCTCTTCCGGTGCGAATTTCTTGGTGTAAGTCGGCTTGTCCGTGGTGTTGGGAGGATAGCTGCCGATCATTTCCTGGTCTTTGCCTAGAGGAATGCCCTTTCGCTTGAGAGATTGGATGTATTTGAGACCGGAGAGAACCTGGTGCTGGACGACAAAAACCGCCTTCATCTGATATTTGCAACCTTCCTTGATGGTGAATGGCTTGTTCTTCAGCGTTTCGAGGGCGCCAGGCTCTGAGAGATCAATAGTTATATCTGGTCGACCTTCGACTTCCTGCGTCCTGGTTGGTTTCGAGAAAAACCGATCGACAGGGCGTTGCTTACCAAAGCAAGGGATTTGATGATGCACGAGCGAGGGTCGTTGGGGTCCGAGATGGAGCTGCCACCGCCAAGTCCGAGAGATGCTTTCCACCTGTTCATTGCTTCATCTTCCTGGTCTAGAGAGCAGAACAGGTCAGTGGTGCATCCCAGTTGAACATATTTAAGAGTTTCAGCGAGAGAAGATAAGATGGGACGAGACTAGAGAAATCCAGTCATTTTCCTGGCTGCTTTCTAACCCCATCATTCCAGTGCCGGTCTTGAGAGCAGTAACTTCGAGTGACTTTGCTTAAGTTTGTAGAAGCTGCAGGCGCGATAGGTACTGTAGACGCAGCCGGAAGAGGTCGCGACCTGGAGGACTCACCGAGTTTTTGGTACTCCTCCAGCGTCTTTTTCTCCCCCACCTTGAACCCTGGGGTCTTATCCGCTGAGACATCGTCCGCCATGGTGAGTAGGCGGAGAAAGAAATTTGGATTTCCGCAGTTGAGTCAAAGGCAATGTAATTGTCACGAGTCTTTTGGGGTGTAGAGATCTCCTTGTCAGCCGAAGGAGGTTGTGGTATTCTTTTGACGCCGAGGGGCATGAAACACGAAACGGGGTCTGTCGCAGGCCGTACGCTAACCCGAATGGGGAAATTATGAAACTGCGCGTCATTCGAGCGACCAGACGCAGCTTTTTCGTGGCGGTCGTGACGCGGTTCCGCGGTCGTCGCGACTTCACCACTCTCTATCCATCTGGGCTCTCCATCTACCATCACTTTTTGTTTATTCGATCACCAAATCTTGTGCACGCTGCCGACGCAAATCCACAGAAATGCCAGGTCGAGTGGTCGAACAGCCCAAGAAGCGGGTTCTTACGGACACCACCAACACTCACAATGTCCTGAAATCCCCGCCCTCTGCAAAGAAGAGGAAACTCAACGACAATGGTCCAAATGTCAGTTTCCATTCCTCTCAGGCCGGTCCCAATGGCGTCCAATCGAAATTGGGCTCTAGCCAGCCCAAGAGCCAGTTTGAAACGGAAGTACTGGAGAAGATGACCCAGGATATTGCAGGCTTGAGGGAAAACAATTCAGAGAAGGATCAACAATGGGAAAGACCAAGTTTGGATGACTTTGACGCTCAGAGGGATGCCCTCCGATTTCAGCAGATTGAAATTGAAGAAGGCACACTGCATGGTGGAAGGGTCACGCTGAAGATGTTTGGTGTTTCCGAGGTAGGTCCGCCAGCCAACCGTGCGATAATGTCTCTAAGTTTTCTTACAGACTGGACACTCTATCCTCCTTCATGTGACCGACTTCCTTCATTACCTTTACGTTGCAGCTCCCGTCAGCTTCCAGAGGCAAGATGTTGAAGGCTACAAGGCATATCTCGAAACTCAACTGGCCCAACACCAACCCGCCGTCCACTCTGTGCAAATGATGCTTCGTGAAAACCTGTTTGGATTCCAGGGCAATCAGAAGAGTCCATACCTGAAGATCACAGTTACAGACCCCAAATTCATGAACAGGCTGCGGACGTCAATAGAAGACGGCCATGCGAACTACAAAGGGATGTGGAAAGGCGTGGAAAGCAAGATTTTGACCTTTGACAACATACAATATGTTCTACGTTTTATGATTGACACCGGAATTACGGGAATGTCTTGGGTCGAGGTGCCTGCAGGGAAGTATCACGTGATGGCGCAACATAACCGCCAATCCAATTGTCAGATCGAAGCATATTGCCATTACCGGGATCTGATCGCACATGGACACGACGGGGAATGGGCCAAAATGGCACCTCTTCGGATTTTATCCTTCGACATCGAATGTGCGGGGCGAAAAGGAGTCTTTCCCGAACCTCATCAGGATCCAGTCATTCAAATCGCCAACGTCGTCACGAAGTACGGCGAATCGAAGCCCTTTGTTCGCAATGTTTTTGTCCTGGATACCTGCAGTTTGATCGTGAATACACAAATCTACGAACATGACTCCGAATCCAAAATGCTGATGGCTTGGAGAGATTTCCTGGAGAAGGTGGATCCAGATGTCATTATCGGGTACAACATTGCAAACTTCGACTTTCCATACCTTCTCGACAGAGCGAAGCATCTGAAGTTGACAAAGTTCCCATACTGGTCGCGTCTCAAAAGTGTTGTTTCCCAGGCAAAGGACACCAACTTCTCCAGCAAACAGATGGGGAACCGTGATACGAAGGCCACCAACACGAATGGTCGTATTCAATTGGATTTGTTGCAACTCGTCCAGAGAGATCATCATCTTCGAAGTTACACCCTGAACTCGGTCTGTGCTCACTTCTTAGGAGAGCAGAAGGAAGACGTGCACCATACCATGATTACTGAATTATACAACGGTACGCCGGATTCGAGACGACGTTTGGCTGTGTATTGTCTGAAGGATGCGTATTTACCGCAACGACTCATGGACAAGCTGATGTGCCTGGTCAATTACACTGAAATGGCCAGGGTCACAGGCGTGCCTTTCAACTATCTCCTGGCACGGGGTCAGCAAGTGAAATTCATCAGTCAACTTTTCCGAAAGGCATTGGAGCAGCAATTGGTCATCCCGAATCTCAGGAATGAAGGTACCGATGAGCAATATGAAGGTGCTACCGTCATTGAGCCCATCCGAGGTTACTACGATGTGCCCGTCGCCACTTTGGATTTTGCATCTTTGTATCCATCCATCATTCAAGCTCATAATTTGTGCTACACAACCTTGCTGAACAAGAACAGCATCGAGAAACTGAACCTGAAAAAGGATGAAGACTATATTCTGACGCCAAACGGTGATTTTTTCTGCACGGCCAAAGTTCGAAAGGGGTTACTTTCCCAGATTCTGGAGGAACTGCTGAGCGCACGTAAGCGGGCCAAAAAGGAGCTCGCTATTGAGAAAGACCCTTTCAGGAAGGCCGTGCTCAATGGTCGTCAGCTAGCCTTGAAAGTGTCCGCAAACTCCGTCTACGGTATCACGGGTGCGACCGTCGGAAAACTTCCCTGCCTCGCAATCGCCTCCAGTACGACAGCATATGGTCGACAAATGATTGAAAAGACCAAGCATGAGGTGGAGCAGAAGTATACCATCGCCAATGGATATTCGCACGATGCTCAAGTTATCTATGGTGACACAGATTCGGTCATGGTCAAGTTCGGAGAGAAGGACTTGAAGAAAACCATGGAACTCGGGCAAGAAGCCGCCAACTATGTGTCTGGAAAATTCATCAAACCCATCAAGCTGGAATTCGAGAAAGTTTACTTCCCTTACCTGCTCATCAATAAGAAACGATATGCCGGCCTGTATTGGACGAATCCGGAAAAGCACGACAAGATGGACAGTAAAGGTATTGAAACCGTCCGCCGGGATAACTGTCGTCTTGTCCAGATTGTGATCGAGACCGTCTTGAAAAAAATCTTGATCGATCGCGATCTAGACGGAGCGCAAGATTACGTCAAGGAGACAATTGCGAACCTACTCCAAAATAAGATTGATCTCAGCATGCTCGTGATCACCAAAGCACTGAGCAAAAACGACTACACGGCCAAACAAGCACACGTGGAGCTCGCGGAACGCATGAAGAAACGGGATGCCGGTTCTGCACCAGCTCTAGGAGACCGCGTCGCATATGTCATCGTCAAGGGAGCTGGAGGAAGTAAAAACTATGAAAAATCCGAGGATCCAATCTACGTGTTAGAAAACAACGTCCCCATTGACACGAAATATTACCTTGACAACCAATTAGCCAATCCTCTCGGGCGAATCTTTGAACCCATCCTAGGTGAACGACGTGCCAACTCCCTCCTCGCGGGCGATCATACACGTTCCATCTCCGTCGCGGCCCCGACACTGGGTGGACTGATGAAATTCGCCAAAAAAACACAGACTTGCATGGGCTGCAAGAAACCGCTCATCGGGGCCGAGGAGTCCAAAGGCGCCGTTTGTGAGAACTGCCGACCTCGCATCGGCGAACTGTACACAAAGCAAGTCAACAAGGTCGGCGAGCTCGAGGTCCGTTTCAGTCGGCTGTGGACTCAGTGTCAGCGATGTCAAGGCAGTATGCACTCCGAGGTTCTGTGCAGTTCGCGTGATTGCCCGATCTTCTATATGCGCATGAAGGCGAGGAAGGAGGTCGAAGAGGGATCTCGTGAGTTGGCTCGGTTCGATCACGATGTCGGTGCGATCTGGTAAGCGTGGATGAAAGTGAAGATCAAATGAAAGAGAGGGAGCACCATAATGTGGTTGAGGCAAAATAGTATTTTTACCTGGCTGCTGTAAGCAGTTGAAGGCCAGGCACCGAACTTGATATGGAACTTTGACTTTGAAATTTGAAAGGTTGTTACGTTAACATTGGCAAGATCATAGATACCTGCGGTAGGTATTGTTTATTCACACCGCTGCATTAATGAACGGTAATTTGTTTGAGCACGAAAAGGGAAACTTGGACGCCAACGGTTGCAAACTAGGAAAACTGTATTGGGTATCTCGACTGTGTGACAAAGGAGATGATTACTTAAGTCTCATCCATTCAAAATACAACCCCCCTTCTTATCCCGACCCCCATCAAAAAACCAACAAGTTCATGCAATGTGCATATATTTTGTAATGTACGTTGCAATTTATGTCTCAGGCTTTCAGTTTGGGGTGGACGAGTAGACATCCAGTTCCCAGTCACTGGGCGGAAGAATTCCTTCCGACTCCACCATCCGTCATGACACGTGTACACCATGAGCTCGTCCTGAATCCGTCCTGTCTTCAGCTCTTCAAAGATCAGGATCATCCTCAAAATCCAATTTTGACGTGCTTCCAAATCTTTCTTCTAATTCGTCCCCGAGCTTTGACCCCATAATCGACACAGCGTCACCCCCAAGAGCATCGAGATCGTCATGCGAAAAGCCAAAATTCGCCTTCAATGCTTCGCTACGGACCTGCATCGCCACGATTGCCACACCCAGTGCGTTCCACACGTCTTGGTCTCTCTGGCTAAAATCAAGTTCGGCAATGATACGCAGTCTGTCAGGGTTGAAAGTTTGTGGATGATTGAGATCGGGATCTGAGTTGGGAGGCGAAGCGGTCTGCGGAACTGATTGTTGCGAAAGTGGAGGGGAAAGAGAAAAAGGGCTAAGCGTGACAATCACCAGAACTGATGAGATAATGACGAGGCCAATGAACGTAGGTGAAAATTTGTCGTCATCGATCACTCGAGTATCGTCCCCGTCGGATGTAGTTTGTGGGCGGGTTTCGATACTGGGTTGGATATCGCGGGCTCGACGATGTCTCTCGGAGAGCTTGTGTAGCTTTTCAGCGACATCCTCGAGAGTGTGAAGTGTAGAGCGACCTTTGCGTCTGGTAGCCACAACATGGACAGGAATATAATCCGCGTTTGAACCGGGGCGAAGTCCAATGTCCGTTAGTGCCCAATATAGATACCTCTTCACTGCTTGTTCTAGTATCTTCTCCCGTCGGGAGCCTGGGCTGACGTGGTTTCTGTCTCGGACATCATGACCTGCTTCAAACAGCCGACGAAGTGCATGGCCAGCTCGGAATTGATTGTCTCTGATATTCTGAATCAGTGGTGGATCACCCGTGTTCTCATGCGCGAACAAGCTGATCGGCAGTGTGTCGAAATCGATCATCCAGTTTTGAGGAAGTAACGGCTCAAAACCACGATATGCAAGGTGAAAGAAGAGTTCTCGCTCTGTCTGTGACCAGATTCCCGAGTTGACTGGAAGAGTGACCGCTGCCGCATGTCGTCTTGCCTCTTCCATAAGATCGCCGTCCATGTCATCTGGTTTCCTCCTTGGCATTCCAGAAGAAGCAAATGATATAGAATCCTCATCATGCAGCCAATTTTTCGAAGTCCCCAGAGGGACTGGTTTCAGGTGCTGTCTTGGTATGGGCATGAGAGATCGGTGAGGAGTCGCTGGAGGTGGCATTAATGTACGGTCGATCTCGGCCTTGGTTCTCATGTCGGCGCCTGCATACTCTAGATCCTCAAGGCTTGAAGTCGAATCATGATCGTCATAATTATCGTATGGAATGAAGGACGATCGATCTCGATTCACGGTCCGCCTCTTGGGTAGTCGCTCGAAATCGTCCTCCACTGCCTTACGTTTCCTATCACCGGGGTTTCGGCCATTGCCAGATCGAACACGTTCTTTTGTGATGGAGTTCTCTCCCTCTCTTTGAGCAGCTTGGACTCTCGGGCCTTCCTTGTTTGATGAAGTTGAGATATGGTCAGTGTCAGAGGTTGAATTGTTGCCTAAGTCAACCAAGCCGGACAGGAAGCGGAATGTAGAGGTCAATATCGATCTCGCCATGGATACAACCGGCTGAGGGAAGGGAGACGATACAGAACGTCAAGTCTGTCATCCAGCAGAGAGGGGAATGATGTTGTCGGCGGCGAAGCGAGGCCTGGTGTCTAAAATGAGTCGAAATCGAGTAAAGGTCACGGCTCAACCAATAATTGATCTAACACAGGGTGCAGGTCCCACCCCCAGCCAGTGCACAGGGTACATGGTGAGGCTGTGTGCGTGTGGTCGAAAGCGAGAGGGTGTGTTGTCGGACAATGAGGTCTTTGTTCGTGGGAATTGACAAGTGAAGGCGAACTGGGACAGAGCCTTGGAAGTTGGAAGCAGGGATAACGCTGCATCGCGTGCTTCAAGTTTCAGGCGGCCCCTGCAGCTGCCCGTGACGTTGGATCAAAACCGACTTTGAGTGTCCTAAGCTTCAATCCTGTGCAGCGCCTTGTCCATTTTAAGATTAGCGTCCGGCTCCAGGTCACGTGACGGCGCGTTCCGATATCTGTTCTTTTGAATTTGTTGCCTTAGTCCCCTTCAGCAGCCAGACTTTCATGAAATGGATGCCGCCGAACACGACCTTGATGCTAAGCTCTACAAGGCATCCGGGTCTCTGCTACTTGAGATTCAACGCAAATTGCCCTTATTGATATTCAATCCCCTCAACCCATCCGGAAGCCCACGTGTTTGCGTTCTTGACTCCAAGTGCTACGAAGTTAGACTGCTTGTAAGCCATCAACGAGTGTGAGTAGAGAAATTAAACCTGGGAACTGATACCTCTCCAGCTGGATCGCTTTCAAGAATGGCCTCAGCTTCTCGACCCCTGCCTTTCAAACTTCGTTCAGCTTCTGGCTGGAGCCTTTGTGGGCTATCTTACGACTGCGAGCCACCATTATGGTCCAAGTCGAAGACACGGAACCACCACCGTTTCTCCTCTTCCGCGAGCAATATGTCAACTCCTGTACACCTTCTGCAAGGTCAGGGGCAATAAGGTCATCGTTCGTCTGCTGAACAGCGAGCCCAAATATTTAGGGCCCATGTTATCCGCTTTCAAGGCGTGGAAGACTCCAGCCTTGGGGATGACTTGGGAGGAGCGATACGTCATTTTATTATGGCTCTCCCATCTCATGCTCGCACCTTTTGAACTGGCCAACATGTCAATCCGCACTGATGACCAACCTGACCTGGATATCTCTCATGCACTTGGCAATCTTCCCGGGATTGCCAGTGATGTAGTCTCTCTTGCCTTTGGGCAGCTGGGCAGTTCAGGTAAAGAACGTGATGCATCCAGCATCTTGCTCGTACGACTGTGCCTCCGCAACGATATGCGGACTCATGATTTGCCCTTAAAGCTCATCAATCATGCCACTCAGAGATTGCTCTCTGGTGATGAACTTGTCTCTGTCAACCCTTATAGGTCACTTGGCTTCCTCTCACTTATACACGGGATTACGAACTCTGGATCAGACAGCGAAGTTGGCCCGTATCTTGAAAAGCTCTTTCAAAGTATGTTGGAAGTTGCTACGTCACCGAGCAGTCATTTCATTGGCGTTCGAGACTCTGCTCCCGCAAGAAAGTCGATTTTGAAGATCCTACGCGTCATCTTGACCCATGCGATTTCTTTGAACTCAAGCAAGCCGGTCATTGCAGAAGGAAATTTGAACATGATGCTTGAAGAGAGCATTCAGTATTATCTCGATGCTCTCAGCGACAAAGACACGCCTGTAAGGATGGCGGCTGCCAAGTCTCTCAGCGTTATCGCTCTCAAGCTCGAGCCTGCCATGTCCGCAGAGGTTGTCGAAGCCGTACTGGCATGTCTTCAGGAGAATGTTCTCCTGGAGGACCGCCACACTCAGAAGCTCGTCGCCATTACAGATAAGGTCAAGAATGACGGTGCCGCCTTGAAAAGGAACATAAGTGCTGTCGATCCGTTGCGCTGGCATGGATTGATGTTGACCCTCGCTCACCTTTTGTTCCGCCGTTCGCCACCACCTAACATACTTTTAGAGATCATTCAAGCTCTCATACTAGGACTAGAATTCGAGCAGCGATCGAATGTGGGCACGTCGATCGGCGTTGGGGTCCGAGATGCTGCTTGTTTTGGTCTTTGGGCCCTTGCTCGAAAGTACAGCTCCGCTGAACTTGAGCTCGTCCAGATTTCCGAGTTGACCGAAACCAAGTCGGGCGAATTTTCCAAGAGTGCCAGCGTTCTACAGCTTCTCGCGGTTAAACTGACCATATCTGCCTGTCTTGATCCTTCCGGCAATATACGGAGAGGTTCTTCCGCAGCTCTCCAAGAGCTTATAGGGCGACACCCAGACACAATCCTCCATGGGATAGCCATTGTTCAGATTGTTGACTATCATGCCGTGGCTAGGTTATCTCGAGCTATGACGGAAGTCTCTCCACAAGCAGCATCTCTCAGTCCCGTTTACCGTAGAACCCTTTTGCAGGCGCTCATCGAATGGCGAGGTGCGCGAGCTACTGACGTGAATCAACGCCGTTGGGCGGCAACGACCATTCGTACTCTTACCAAATTTCTTCCAGACTCAGATACAATCGCTTTTGTTCGGATTATCCTCAACCAACTTCTTGATTTGAAGTATGTGAACATCGGAAGCACAGCTGGAGCTCGGCATGGGCTGCTCCTTGCTCTAGCTTCAGCACTGGAGTCGATGACAGAAAACGACGCGGCGACAACGCTGTCATGGCTGTCGGAAGAAGAGAACCCCATATTGGCCCTTAGTAAATTGACGGGCAAAATGGATGGGCGTGTGACCGCCGATTTGGAGCTTGTACTGGAAGCCATCTCTACTTTGATTGGCAGGATCTGTCGATGCTTCTCCTTGATGCCCGCGGCCAACACAACCTTACAACGACGCCTCATCCCATCAGCTCTGGATATTCTCAGTCAATGCACGGTGGCCGCCGGTCGAGACATCGTGGTTCAGGCCAGCGCCGACGCAGTGGTGGAACTCTTTAAGCTGCTTCCCAACCCCGATGACACCAAATTGGTTGAGAACTGGCTCGACAGCAAAGAACAGCCACCTTCCGTTTTCACAAGCAAAGGCCGCATCAAAGCACTCAGTCTTATCCATGCCTACCTAGCTCGGGTAGCACGCCAATACGAACTGCGAGAGAGTATCACGTCCTACGCGATCAAGATCGTCGAAGGAAACTTCAAAATAGAGACGCGAGTTGATGCGATGGAAGCACTTGCCGTCATTCTGCCGACGGTCGAGGCGTCGACACAGACAGATGCCTCTAGAATATCCGCTGTACTCCGGTGTGGACTGACAGACTACACCAACGATCAGAGAGGAGACATTGGATCGATACTTCGACTTCAGAGCCTCGAAACTGTTGACGCCTTCCGTGGCAGCAAAGACCCGCATCAGATCTTGGATCCCGTACGGAGAACTATACTGCCTCCGGTGGTGAAACTCGCTGCGGAGAAGTTGAACAATGTACGCTTTCGAGCATGGAAATGTCTGGAGAGTTATTGGCGAACAAGCCTAAGGTTCCCAGCGCTGAAAAGGTAAGCGACTTCTCATATGATTCGAGTTTGCAGAACTAATCGAGACAGCACTTTTCATTATCCGGCCGATGTATCTTCTGTCGCTTATTTCCGACAATTAATGGAACTTCTATGTGTGGAGTGGGCCCAGAAAGATCTCCTCTTAGGGATTGTCTCCTCAGCGACGTCAGGCACAGAAGACACATGTCGAGCAGCGTGCAATGCGTATGTCCTGAATATGCAGTCGCTCGACAATGATGAGCGCCAAAAACTGACGACCACGGTATCATCGATATTGGTCGAGCAGCTGGGTTTGAGCGCGGCGCAGGAGGATCGCCAGGTGGTGCCTTTACTGGACTTCATCACTTTCATGATTGACCAGGGCCTTTGGTGTTCTGAGCCGATCATGCAATCGCGCGACAGAGGTCTCGACATCTGGGACGTCATGCAGACAGTTCACACTGCTTCGTCAACTCTTCAGAGGATTGAGGCTTCACTCAATTTGTATTCAAGGCTGTTGACAATTGATGGTTTTCGAGCTAGGGCCATGGACAAACTAACACGCCAATTGCTCCATCGCTGGCCAAAAGTGGTTTTCTCCTCCTCTCTCCCAGTCTTTAATCGGACTAACATATTAGATAGATTCGTAACTCCGCCGCAGATCTGCTCTATCTTGACACTCCGACTCCAATTTTGGCATCTTGTGATTGGAACAGTCCGGTCACGAAAATAAAACCAGTCGTCCTGGAACTTCGGAAGCAGCTCGGTGTGGCGGGAAATGCTGCCCCAAAATCATAATGGCAGCCTCGACATCCTCGAGGGTCGATATCACACTGACCGCTGAATTCTAATGAGGTGGGGATCCCACCATGACTCCGGTTCAGCTGTCCAAACCTCGGCTTTTCAGGCATCGAGCAACCACTTCCTTCACGGATTTTTCGTTGTACTGTTCCCAAATGTCGTACAGACAAATCATTTCTTGGGTCCCCTCAATCATTTGTTCAATGTCGATACCGGACTCAACGAGGAACTTGATGGTATTTTGCATCTTCTCAGACTCCGTGGCAGCCGCTATGGCCTTCCCTTTGTCAAGTGGCTGTCCACCTGACTCACTAGACGGCATACGAGCTCTGCCATTGGTGTTTCCATTGCTCTGGCCACTCGTTTGACTTGGCATTTGCAAATTCCCAACCACGCTGTTGAAGGGGCTAGTGAGGCTGGGGCGACCTCCGAGGGAAGAAAATGGACCCGAGTCCGGATTGGCGATGGTGTCATGAGTGAGAGGCCGTAGCGTACCCGCTGCCTTGGCCGTCGGGAGAAAGACAACGGCGAGAAACATGGCAATAATGGCAATGAGATGCGGAGGGCAAGTTAAGGGCAAATCAGTCATGTAGCTGTCGTTAATGATGGACCAAGCAAGGCCAAGTTCGTCGTTGGATAATTTCAGATCCTGGTTTTCCTTCAACGCGATCAGGGAACGATATGGATGCCAGATGATCAACTGCGATCGCATCTCGGAGATGAGACAGAATTCCATCTCGCCCAGTCTGGATACGTCTCCTGGAACAAACTCCGGCCAAGACTGACGTGCTTCCGCAGCCACAAGTCGAATATGGTGCGGAGACTCTTCGGTCTTGGAAGCGAGATAGAACGCCGTTGCCACAAGAAGATACAAATTAACGTTCTGCATCGGCGTCGATAGAAAATACCGCTGCAAGTATACCATGGCAGTGGCCACACATTGCTGGCGAAATGGCTGTCGTTTCGCCAGTTGTAGGAGTCGATCCCTGAGGAAGATGAACATAAGTCTCCGATCCGGATATGGGTATTGCTCGATCAGTTTCGCGTTTTGCTTTTCCACGTCATCACGAATTTCGGTCAACTTTTCGGGCGTGAAGGTCCAGTACCTCCGTTGAGTCGAGGTCCAATAATTGGCCGCCATGCCCGTCAGATCTGATTTTTTGGAGATCAGCTCTAGTGTAGCCACAAACGGAACCAGGGAAGGAGAATGGTCACGATCCAACTGCTTCCATCCTTCCCATTCGAAAGAACGAGCAGTCTCTTCACGCTTCCATCATCAAACAGGCAGATGCTGGGAAGGAAATCGAGCCCGAGGGAATCGCCCGGATCCGGTAAGCAATGAGAAATCGGTAGCGAGGGGGGGTGGTATAAGGAGGTGAGTGCTACCCCAGGCTGAAGTTCCGGGCGGGTTCAGCCATGTCTTGGCAAGGCTCTCACTTTCAACCCCTCTAACCAATTCCGCGGCAAGTTTTCGGTGCAATGAAGCCTGCGACAAGCCGGCAAGAATTCGATCCCCACTTGTCCGATTGGAAACCAATTGCGCCAGCACGTCACACCCAGCATCGCCCGCATTACGATAACCCAAAGCTCAACCTGCAACCCTGCAACATGTAGCTCTGCTCTCAGCTGCAGAAACAAACACCACCCGTGAATTCCATCCCCGAGTCTTCGGCTCTTTGGCTATTGACCTTGTATCGAGGCATAATCTGCCATTATTCCCTTTGTGTCGCACCGTCACGTCGTCGCGAACACCAAAGGTTGCGCGCGGTGAACACAACCGACCGCCATGCTCCCTCACCGATAGCCTCTCATCTCACCCATCAAAGGCGGAGTATGTCCGGAGAGTCAAATGAGCACCGCGACCGGCGGATTGAAGAACTATGGCACACACTAGACACCCGCAACGAGGGCCAACTTGACCTTCCTGCCCTCAAGAAAGGCCTTCGCAACATCGATCACCCCCTCAAAAATGCCGATGAGCTCCTTCACGATGTCCTCAACGCCGTCGACACTTCGGGCGATGGACGCATACAATACAATGAATTCCGAGTTTTTGTGGAGCATGCCGAGCGTGAGCTTTGGCAACTCTTTGAGAGCATAGATAAGGACCACAGCGGAGCTCTGGATAAAAATGAGCTTCGTGCCGCTTTCAGCAGAGCCGGTCTTACCATAAGCAATGCAAAATTAGATCAATTCTTTGACGAGGTGGATGTAAATCACGATGGAGAAATCAGCTTTGAGGAGTGGAGGTGCGATCACTGCTATGCACCATCAGGTCACTTCTGACATTTTCTCAGAAATTTTCTCCTGTTCTTGCCTGCAGGTCAACCCAGTCTACGGGCCGTCCTCACATACTATTCTGCGACCGCAAATGTCAACCAGGAAGGAGACGTACATATCAACGATACGCTTCAAGGATTTGGTATGCAGCTCACCCCTCTCCAACTGCCGACCCAGTATGCGGACTGTACGATACGGGGCTCAACCCCACTGTGCCTCGTTTGTGCGCTGAGTTGTGCGTTTCTGCATGGCTCCAGATAGACCCTTGATATCTGACGTACTCCGGTTGAAAAAAAAAAAAGAAAAACGAAGTAGTAAACAGACATTAGATGTGCAGGCTCTGACACAATTGACGATGCTGACAGATTTTCTCCCTCCACTAGGCTATTTTATTGCAGGAGGCTTAGCAGGCATGGTTTCTCGAACTGCTACTGCACCGCTCGACCGACTCAAAGTTTACTTGATCGCACAAACAAACACGAAAGACGCCGCCGTGAACGCGGCAAATCGCGGAGCCCCGATTGAAGCCATTAAGAACTTTGGCCGACCTCTAATAGATGCGTGCAAAGATCTTTGGGCGGCTGGTGGTATGCGCAGCTTATTTGCTGGCAATGGTTTGAATGTTCTCAAGGTCATGCCCGAATCGGCCATTAAATTCGGAGCCTATGAGGCGGCCAAAAAGATGTTGGCGGAAATTGAGGGCTCCGATCCAAAGCATCTTCACCCTACTTCTCAATTTCTCGCCGGCGGTATCGGCGGTGTTGTGTCCCAATGTGTGGTGTACCCCCTCGACACCCTCAAATTGTAAGAGACTGTGCTTACTCCACTCGCCGGGCTCAGCTGACCGAACAACGTTTCCAGTCGAATGCAATGCGAGACCGTTTCTGGTGGTCTACACGGAAATGCACTCATTGTTCAGACGGCACATAAAATGTGGAAACAAGGGAAGCTCATGCCCTACTATCGTGGTTTGGGTATGGGCCTTGCCGGAATGTTCCCCTACAGTGCAATCGATTTGTTCATCTTCGAGAATTGCAAGCACTTTGTTCTGGCAAGAAAGGCGAAAAAGGCTCGATGCCATGAAGAAGATGTTGAGATGAGTAACCTCTTTACTGGGGTCATTGGAGCGACATCAGGTGCCATCAGCGCGACCGCCGTCTACCCGATTAATTTATTGCGGACAAGACTACAGGCTCAGGGGACCGTGTTGCATCCGCCAACATATAAAGGCATTGTGGATGTGATGATAAAGACGATCCAGGGCGAAGGCGTCAAGGGCCTTTTCAAAGGAGTGACACCGAATCTATTGAAGGTGGCACCAGCTGTAAGTATCAGCTACATTGTCTATGAGAACAGCAAGGCGTTGATGGGACTACATTGATTCATGGCTCTGCCCACCCGAGCGAGAAAACATAGAATACAATACCAACAGATAAGAAGCCATTGAAATGCTTTCTATTAGACTGAGCTCGTTCCTGCCACTGGGGATCCCATTTCAATATGCAGCCTTGTAGACAGCCACCTGGCAATGCCACAAACTGTCCAGAACCGGGTCTGTGGGACATGAGCCTTTATTTTTTTCTCCTTCTTTTCCCCTCTTCCGAATTGACGAGCAGCGCCAAAATTTGTACTGAAAATCTAGATCTCTATATTGCATGAGGACCCGCACCATCCTAATACAGTGATAGGCGTTGTCGATCTGTTGATCAAGCTCTCACTAAAAAACGTTGGTGCCAATAATGTGGTCCAGATATTTTGTGTTGATGGAGAAATAAGCGAGCGTAACGACGGCTGTTTGGCAGGATCTGAGGGGTCATCGGGCTTGCCCATCGCCAATGGCATGCTCTCAGGGCATTTGGCCTGCGGCTGATTTGATATCATCTCTCACCACCAAATAACGATTGCCAGGACCATTTTCCCACAGTTGCCCGATATCGTATCGGCCTCTCCGCCGTGTCATAAGTTCTTACAATTCTCTCGAATTACTCGCCATTGCGACACCCACAGATTTTGTTCGATGCTCGATTGGAACCTGATCTTACGAGACAATGCCCTTGCGCCGACCTTCTACGATCACCGTACAATGCCCATTTGCGAGAGCTGAATAAAATCCAATTTCTTCGTTTCCCCCCCACCATGGATCCTGAGATCAAGCCAGAACAACCCCCCCATTTCATAGACGTATCGGAAAATGCAGATTCCTCAATACAGGTTTCAAGCAAGGGAAAGAATAAGAGCAGAGACAAAGACGGAGGTTCATCCAAAAGGCGATGTGTGAGCACCGCTTGCATTGCTTGTCGGAAGCGTAAGTCCAAATGCGACGGAAACCTGCCCAAATGTGCCGCCTGCGCTTCCGTCTATTTGACGGAATGTGAATACGCACCTCATACCGATCATCGTCGCAAAGGAGTTTACAAAAAGGAGGTGGACGCTACCAAGACCAAGAATTCCACCCTACAGATCCTCATCCAAGCCATTCTCAATGCTGAAGAGGACGACGTCATGGATCTTGTCCGTCAGATTCGCACATGTGACAGTCTTGAAGAACTCGCGACTAGCATAGAAACCCAAGAGAAAGGTTTGATCGAGGACCCCACTGATTCACCAGCCGATGGAGAAGAAGAACCCAGTGTCCCTAAATTTGAAGCTGAGCTTTCGGGAAAGATGGGTGATTTGATGCTGGATGGATCCGTCAAATTCATCGGCGGCACTTCCAATCTGATTTGGCTCCCTGAGGATTACGAACACAAAGGCTCTGGCAACTTGCCACCGCATCAAGAACGTGTTGTTCGACCCCGTGAAGAAGCTCTCTTATCATGGACGACAGTCACGCAGGACAAAGAACTCATTCTTCATTTTATGAATATGTACTTTTGCTGGCATTATGCATTCTTTACCACTTTGGCCAAGGGACTCTTCTACCGCGACTTTCTGACGGGGACGCCATCACAATACTGTTCTTCTCTCCTGGTCAATGTTATGCTTGCTCTTGGATGTCATTTTTCATCGCGACCGGCAGCTCGAGCCGATCCCGAGGATTCCGGTACCACCGGAGATCATTTTTTCGCCGAGGCAAAGAGACTCCTCTACGAGAATGACGAATTTGCCAATGCCAAAATCTGCACTGTCCAAGCTTTGGCGCTGATGTCGGTAAGAGAAGCCGGATGCGGTCACGAGAGCAAAGGATGGGTGTACAGCGGAATGAGTTTTCGAATGGCGTGTGATTTGGGATTGAACGTGGATGCCGCTCCCATCAATGAATCATCTCGACTAACAGATGAGGATATTGACGCAAGACGGATCACATTCTGGGGATGTTTCCTCTTCGACAAGTGTGTGGTGTCCGTATGATTACCCCTATCTCGCTGACGTGTGCAGATGCTGGTCCAATTATCTGGGGAGACAACCTCAGCTACAAATGCCTAATATTACGGTGAAAAAGCCGGTGGTGTTTCCTTCGGAAGACAGTGAGATGTGGTCGCCATACACCGACACCGGCATCGTTCAAGCACATGCTCAACCCGCTCGCACGAGAGCAGTAGCTTTGCAATTGTCCAAACTGGCCGAAATCTCCAGTGATCTCTTGACCTCGTTTTATATCCCGCAATTGCTCGACAAGCCTCTTTCCAGACAAGCCGAGCTCAAAAAACTGAGTGATCTACATACCAGACTGGAAGCATGGAAGCAAGGACTCCCGGCAGAAATGGAGCCTCGCGAGGGACAACTACCCCAAGTCCTCCTGGTTCAGTAAGTCAGATTGAGAACAGAACCCACAACCCATAGCTGAGAAGGTCTAGCATGTTTTTCCAGCTCTTATACATCCACCTGTATCGGCCATTCCTGAAGTACAACCGCACGACGTCACCACTCCCTGCTCATGTGTCGCCCCGAAAGTACTGTACACAAGGCGCCGCCGCCGTATCGAAATTGTTTCGGTTATACAGACGAACACATGGCCTTCGACAAATCTGCAACATTGCGATTTACATCATGCATTCGGCATGTACGATCCATCTGTTGAATCTGCCAGACAAAAATGCCCGACGTGATATCATTCACGGGGTCAAACATCTGGAAGAAATGGGAGAATGCTGGACGGCAGCTCGTCGTACCCTACGAGTTCTTCGTCTGTGCGCCGACAAATGGAACATCGACATGCCCGAAGAGGCGGAAATGGTCTTCACCCGAGTCAAAGCCAAATGGGGACTCGCCGAAGGTGCACCCTCGCCTCTCTCGCCAGACTCTCTAGCAAACATGGCTAAGCAGATCCATGCGACTCCCGCCGTACCCGACCTGATGGCTCGAAATGTTCAGCAATCTTCTCAACAAGCCATGCGGCTCCCTTCGACGACGGTGCCCATGACGTACCCTGGCTTATCTGTGCCCATGGTCCCATCACCCTCCGACACCATCGACACAAGAAGGTCATCCGGCGGCTTGTCCATGCCGCCCCAATCGGCGGCCGACTTGAACCGCGACATGCACCGGATCCGACCCTCGACATACCTGACCAAAGCACAACAAGATGCGTGGAACGCGCATCAAGCGCGCATGGGTGGCGCGAGTGGAGCGACGTCCGGGGCCGCCAGCCATGTTGCTGCCGATCAAAACGCCGCAAAGTTGTTCGGCGGCATCGACAGCCTCATTGAAGAAACACAGGATTGGTTCTTCAAAGACCAGAGCCAACTGGCGCTGGGTTTCGAGAACTGGGGCGAGCCTCAACAGGATTGGGCCAGTTTGGACCTGTCGTTCTTTGATAGTGGTGACGGCACCACGAATTCCAGCAGTCATGTCAATACGAATGGAAATTCTCCTGCGTATAATGGGATGCAGTACTCCGCATATGATTATGATCCGGGTACGGGCACGGGTCCGGATGCAGATCTTGGGGATGGCGCGTATGGGCAGTATGCTGCTGCTCCAGCGAGCACTTATTCGAAACCGAACGCGATGAACGGGATGGATATGACTAATATGGCAATGGGAATGGGAGTCGGAGGCGGCAATATGAAAATGAATGCTATGATGAACGTACCTTTAGGTGGCGGCACGGGACCGGGAGTGAAACGCTCCATGCGGTCTCAAAACCTGGGCTTTGATGACGACATGTACTATTGATTTTGATGATTGACAGATAGATTATCGACGGAATGCAAAATGAAATGATAGGATATGATATCGTGAAGACGGAGATGTTTAGCCATGTGCAATGGGATTGAATTACCTGGTACCCAACGAGGATAAGGAATAGGATAAATCAGCGGCGATCGGTTGGCAAGAATTGGAAGCATTTGCACGGATTCTGGAGCCCCCTTATCAACTCTGTCATATACGTCTCGCCATGTCAACTGCAGTGATGTCGATGGCCGATGATATCACATTCGGAGTGAGGACCTCGGCTGCTACAGAATTATTTTTCCCTCCCCCTAAACGGAGGAGGAAAAACCCCCTCCTTTTCCTTTCTACTTCCTCCTCCCATCCGGATTAATGATGCTTGCAAAATTAAGTTGTTTGGGCGGAGTCATTGGATACTCTTCTGGGACACTTGGCAGTTCACCAATATCATCTGCAGTAGCTGCATCTTGCTTCTTCTCGGGGTCGGAAGTATAGATCTCTTCTCTCTTCTCTCTTATCTCAAATGGATCATGAAGCTTGGAGGAGAAGACGACTGGGATGGGCAGGGATAATTACTCAATTATCGCGGGGATGTTTGTTCGCTAGTATTCGGAGTCGATTCTGACGTGTACCCAACCAAGGCCCAGCTGGAAGGGAGGAATATTCCGCGCATTTGCTCTGGATCACATTTTGGATTCCATCGGGGAGAAAGTATCCATCTATATGCTGGTTCGCCAGTCAAAGTACTCGTACTCAAGAGTCTAGGACATATGACACAGAGACACGTATGGAGAGGCTCATGGTTGAGGGATTTTCATGTCCGGCTTCCGACTTTCGACCGATACCCTCTCGACATTTCATGCATCATTCTATTGAGATCGGGATGTTTTGTATGTAGAATGGGGCGCCCGCGGACCGGACGGTTTCCGATCAAATCACCGGTAAAGAGTCGACTCGTGCAGAAGAGCACGTTGAGTATCCCGGGTAATCAAAAAGACATGTTCTTGAACTACTAGTAGTTTATGAATAGGTTCCCAAATGCCCCGTATCACCATCGCCCACGTGACGTGGATGCGGCGAGGTCGGAGCAATTGACTCTTGGATGGACAGGGACTGGGTTCGAAAGAATACCGTTATACCTGGTTGGACTGTCACTCAACATATTAGATAGTGGACGATGATTGCCTGCAGAGGTCGGACTTCAGCAGCGAACGCTTACCTATCGCTAGGAGCATATATGAGTTGTCCCTAATAGAGTTTTGCGGGGCATAATGAAGATTACATACGTAATCAAGTAAGCGAAGGCGCTGTGTCAGCCTCGGTCCGGGTCAAGGTGAGGGTGAGGATCAGGTCAAAGGAAAGAGAAATAGTACACGGAGGACGCGGGAATGGAGAATGGGAATCCGAGTAAGGGTCAGGGATGAGCGGCCTGAGCCTCTGGATCTCTCACCATGAGATCATCCGCCCAGCTCCCCTAATCTTCCGCCTGATCCGGCGTCCCACTTGGTTAACTTGGCACCTCCCACTTCCGCTTCCGCCAAAGCAGCTCCTCGACACAGCCGCCTGTTCCGACCTGATCGACAGGATCTGTATTTTACCGCCGATAGTTCAACAACTTTATTCACCTGCGCCTGGTCAACAATTGTGTATTCGGTAACCCCCTAGTATGTTGACTCTTGCGATTCCCTGGTCAGATGGATCTTGACCTGTTCTGCTAAAACCATATATTCGGCAGTCCTCTCGTCGGTTTCTCCAGCCCCACACAGAAAAACGCGGGACGATGTTGACCTCCACTTCCACCAACCCAGCTATCCAAGCCTACAAAGTCTACCACCTCTCTCAAGCCAAACTCGACGTTGAATGCCGTCGTCAAATACCTGATCTTCACCGGATTGTAGCCCACGCCTCCATCGTCGACAGCGTTCGCCGTTGGTCTCGTGATCTCGCCGAACCCACCGAAATCGTCCCGGTAGACCCGGATTCTGATGCCGATAGTGATCCTTTGGAAGACTGTCATCCCGAAGATGAATCCGGGAAACCTGTCCGCCAAGTAGTCCTCTTTGACGCGGATGTCGATGACGCTGCCCAATTCCATGAGATCCGGGCCGGCTCCAAGGTCATGGAAATCCACACGACCCTCGTCCAGTCCAACGAGAAATCCAACCTTATTCCCAGCCCGCAACGACGACCTCCTCCCCCTCCACCAAAGGCGTCTACATATGACCTCAAGGATCAAAGCTGGAGACAAACTCGACCTGTTGTGGTCCGGGAAACTGCGGTTGAAGTCACCGAAGAGGATTCATGACACATCATTTCACGAGAATTTTGGCTAGGAAGGGAAAAGTTTCAGCATTATGATACCCCAACAATAGAGTGGTGAGGCCGCAAGGCGATGAATAAAAATCACGACGAGCGATCAGTCAAACGTTGCGACGACCATGATTATGATGAGAATTTCCGCCGAGGACGGCTCTTCCAATGTTCCTACGACCCAGGCAGCCTTTGGTGGCATGTGCCAGCAACCAATCAAAATTGGTACAATGCCATGCTTGCCACCCATCCATCAAACTGCTCAAGAGTGACGCAAGTTTATTCAACCATCGCCGCTCCGAGTCGGAGCAACAGAGGCGCCGTGTCGAGTTAGTCGAGTTGGCGAGGAGTTCCAAGAACCATTCTGTCTACAAAGGCATCCTCCCCCAGAATCGCTGGGCGAATGAGAAGGACAGGAGAGTCAAGGTGTCGGATCAGAAGAACCACGGAAAAGTTGAAAGTGGCGTGTATTCTACGATACGGTATGACATGGAAGGCTCAGAAGTGGTAGGGCAGGCGGAGTGGAAACTCCATACGTCCGCCGAATAGTCGTCATTTCAAACACTATGAATTAAATTCTATTTCTGCAAAGGTTTACTCGGTATTTTTACTCCCTGAGTGTGTCTCACGCTCTGCCACACACTAGGCGATACCTTGATTGGTAACTTTCTTCCCTTGAGCCGTTGATCAATTAACCATAGACCAACCACGAACTCTTCGCGATTCAGAGTTTTCGCGCCTGGTTGGGAAACCAAATCCCACACTTCTTCCAGAACATCTTTGGGCAAACGACTGCGTTCCCAAATGTCCCGCACCACCACGTTGACCACCAGATCACTTGGAAGAGTACCGTCCTTGGCTGGTTCAAGATCTGGATTATCGAGGTCGTGATCAACAAGAACACCCTTATTAGCAGCCCAGACGCCTTCGTACCTTTTCCTCTCACGTTCCGTAACTTTGTCTCTCCACCTCTTACGGTCACCTTCATGATGCATGTTAGGATGTCGTCTCCAATGTCGTCTCCCCCGTTTGGTTTGTTCATCCGCAACATCATCACGTTCGGGCGATTGGTTCCGCAGGGTGCGCCTCATCGGCCGCACAGGAAGCGGTGTCAATTTCGGTGGATGTGAAACGCTGTCAGTCTTCGGACTGGGAAAATGCGAATGATGTCTTCCACCGCTCACTACTCTAACCGACTTGGATCTTCTGCGTGGTATTGCTGGAGGAACTTTCTTTGATGGCGGTGCCACTCGTGAGCCTGTATGTTGGGATGCAAGAGATGACGCCACCATAGCATCAGCTAGAGAGCTGGCCGTCATCTTGGTTCGAGCGTCTAAAATGGGGGAATTGGAGTTTGTCTTATTGGCTTGTTCTTGCGCAATAATAGCGGCAACACTCGGTCGCAAAGGAATCGGTGCGGGAAGCGGTTTTCGAGGGGTTTCTGATGTCGTCCGTACGGAATCGCTTTCCGAATCAGTTTGTGGCGGTGTGAACCTGATTCGAGGCCAGCTCGAGGCTATGGGTTGGGCGGACAATCCAATATCACGGGATATGTCATTGAGGGCACCTTCTCCGGATGTCGAAGGCGTTCTCTTCCTTGCCTCGACACTGGCGGCGTTTTTGGTGGCTGTCACTGCCGCAGCTGTTCCAGAGGGGGGTGGACTTGATGCGGATGAACGATGTGGTGATTGAAGAGTCAAACGAGGAATGGGCCCCAGATCAGTCTTCTGCCTATCGACGCTTGTGTTCTGGGCTGGTGCTTGAACGGGAGCTGTTGTCATAGAAGCAATGGCCCCTGCAAGAGCGTCTGGACTCTTTTGTCGAGATTGAACAGTCTCGCTGTTACTACTTGTGCTCATGCCCCTCTGCCTGACTTCATGTGACAATTCCGGTTTCTTCAAATATGAACCAGTCTGATCTCTTTTAATTTCTGGCCTGCGGGCAGGACTCGTTCTCGCAGAGGCCGCGACTGCAGCAACAGCAGAGGTTGATCGAGGGAGATGAGGTTGGAACCCAGGCTTTGAAGGAGAAATCGAAGAATGGTTGGACACAGCGACTGGTAGGTTTTCCGTCGTCAAAGCACGACCACGAGGGGTAGAAGGAGGTTCTAATGGTGAAGGGGCATTTTGTCGAGCAGGTTGCGCTTGTTGCTGTCGTTGATTTTGTTGTATCTTGCTGGCGGCCGCAGTCGCGGCAAGTAAGGCGCCTGCGGATGGATTATGCGAAGCACCGTCATTGGAAAGTTTGGCCGGGCCGGGACCAAAAGCCGTTGTAGCACCTCTCAACGCAGGCGAAGGAACAGGGGAGGTCTTCGGAGAGGCAGCATCCTGTTGAATGAATGATGGCTTTGGCGCCACAGGTGGACGCCGTGCCTGTTTCTCAGTCATCAATCCATGAGACAACGGACCGAACAGAGATGCGCCCGCATCGACAGCAAATAAAACGAAGGTGGGAGTTGAGGAGATTAGTAAGGGTTTTGTAACAGCTCAGGTAACTCCCATTGTCGGGAAGGCTGAGGATGCGTATGGAAGAGTCTGGGATAGAGAAGAGTTCAAAGGTCGTGTCCTTGTCAGCTTTGACTGTTTGAGATAGGAAACCGATGTCCCAAAATGGGTATAAGTCACATGATCTCGTGTCGGGTATTTCTTGGCGCGTCGGACGAGGCCGTGACATCAAATCTTCTCTTCATTCAATCACCTCCTCAGTCCCCTGCATATCATTCACCTTCAGGGCTCATCAAGTCTGGTGCATCATGCCACAGTCCTCCTTGATACCCCGTTGACAGTCTGAATGACCGTCTCACTATGTCGGACGACGAGGAGATGGATATTGACTCCAGAGATGGAGGTCAACTCAGCCGCGCCGAAATTGAACGACGATTGGACGAGGAATATCCTAATCGACCTCACAATCATTCCAAGACTCTTCCATTTCACACACTTTTCGAAGATCTTTTCAATCCTCTTATCGCAAACCGAACCAACAAACCAATAGGCGCAATGATGAACCGAAGAAAATTAGGTCCCGGTGTTCGTCCCAAAACATCACCTGCCGAGAGGCGTCGTGCGATCATTGAAAGATATATTGCTCGATGGCGAAGTCAAGTCGGAGAAGACTTTTATCCTGCTATGCGTCTTATCATTCCTGACAAAGATCGTGATCGTGGCGTTTACGGTTTAAAGGAGAAAGTCCTCGCGAAGCTACTGGTCAAGATTATGAAAATTGACAAACGTTCAGAGGATGCCTTGAGTCTCCTGAACTGGAAATTGCCAGGTGGTTCTCATAATGCCGGAGACTTTGCCGGCCGATGCCACGAAGTAATTTCCAAACGACCTATGAGAGTAGACGTTGGAGATATGACCATTGAGGAGGTGAATGACCTTCTGGACAAGTTGACCGAAGCCCCAAGAGAAGAAACTCAACTGCCTGTTCTTACCGAGTTCTACAAACGGATGAATGCGGATGAACTCATGTGGTTGATTCGAATCATCCTTAAACAAATGGCCGTCGGTGCAACAGAAAAGACTTTCTTTCATCTCTGGCATCCGGATGCCGAGACACTTTTCAATGTATCCAGCAACCTTCGGAGGGTATGCTGGGAACTTTACGATCCAAACACCCGTCTTGAAGGCGATGAAACGGGAGTGACATTGATGCAGTGCTTTCAACCGCAACTCGCACAATTTCTGACGGAGACACTCGACAAGGTCGTTCAAAGACTACGGCCGACCGAAGAGGACCCCGAGTTTTGGATTGAAGAGAAATTGGACGGTGAGCGGATACAATTACATATGATTACCGACGACGAAGTCCCAGGCGGAAAACGATTCAAATTCTGGTCGCGCAAAGCCAAAGACTACACGTACCTCTACGGCGAGGGGTTTCAAGACAAGGAAGGTGCCCTCACCCAGTTTATCAAAGACGCATTCCGAGATGGTGTTGAGAACATCATTCTTGACGGCGAGATGATCACCTGGGATCCGGAAACGGATGCTGCAGTGGCGTTTGGGACATTGAAAACGGCCGCTCTGTCTCAACAACGCAATCCATTTGCAGGTGGACCAAGACCACTGTTCCGAGTCTTCGACGTCCTCCTTGTCAACGACCAAATTCTGACCCGCTACACTCTCAGAGACCGCCGAAGAGCCTTAGAAGCCAGCGTCAAGTCCGTCCACCGTCGCCTCGAACTTCATGAATACCAGGTTGCCACCTCGGCGGATGACATTGAGCCACGGCTCCGAGAAGCCGTTGCCCAGGCGTCTGAAGGACTGGTCTTGAAGAATCCCCGATCATCATACCGTCTGGACGATCGCTCTGGTGACTGGCAGAAGGTTAAACCAGAATATATGACTGATTTTGGCGAGTCTCTGGACTGTCTCATCATCGGCGGGTTCTATGGCTCCGGCCATCGCGGGGGAAGCCTGTCCAGCTTCCTGTGCGGTCTCAGAGCTGGTCAGGGTCCGCCACACAGTCAGAACCAGTCTCAGAGTCAGTCTGAGAGTCAAGGCCAAACTGCATCTCAAAGTCAAGGACCGTCGAAGAAATTTATTTCCTTCTTCAGAGTCGGCGGCGGCATGACTGCCAATGACTATGCGGCCATCCGCCATGAAACGGACGGGAAATGGATAGATTGGGACCCGAAGCGTCCTCCAACGAAATACATTGGTCTCGGCTCACCAACAAACATGGCAAAAGAGAGACCCGATGTCTGGATCAAGCCTGAAGACTCGCTCGTGGTAGAAGTCAAAGCCGCACAAGTGACAGCCAGCGACGACTATGGCTGCGGTATGACGCTGCGATTCCCACGATTCAAGAGACTGCGACGAGACAAGAACTGGGAAACGGCTCTGTCGCTAGAAGAATTCCGAGACCTTCGCGATTCGTACGAGAAGGTCCAACAACAGACGGCAATGCAAGTGGACGACGCAAAGAAGAAGCAACGCCGAACAAAGGCGCGGAAGAAGACCGTCACGGTTGCAGGATATAGTGCCAAAGACGTCAATGCCCTCACTCTCCCGGAGGGACCGGGCAGCACTGTCTTTGCTGGCCTGACATTCTACGTCGTGACGGAATCGGCTCTGCCGGCACCGCACAAGAAAACCAAACTCGAACTCGAAGCGCTGGTGAAAGCCCACGGCGGCAACATCGTCCAGACGCACACAGCTGTCGAAGGCACAATCTGCATCGCAGCGCGTCGGACTGTGAAAGTCGCGAGCCTTGAGAAACGCGGGGATAAAGAGATCGTCAAGCCGACCTGGATCTTCGACTGCATTGATCAAGCCAAGCGGGATTTCGCGCGAGGGTTCTCAGAGATGGTGGTCCCTTTGGAATTGGAGCGGCATTTATTCTTCGTCCCGGAAGGCATGAAGGAGCGATGGGCAGACAATGCCGATGAATTCGGCGACAGCTACGCCAGGGATACCAGTATCGACGAGCTTCGCGAGTGTATGGCTCAGATGCCGGACGATCACGAGGATGGAGATGAGAGCCAAATCCCAGACTTGTTTCCCGAATATCTCGACATGAAAGGATTCATGTTTCGCGGCCTAGTGCTTTTCTTTGATCGGCCAGATGAAATAAATCAGCACAATTCAAACGCGTCAACGTCCACGCCAACGTTAGGGACTGAGAACGAGGTAAACGATGCCACGATAGGGAATATAGCGCTGTTTGCGGGCGCAAAGATCCTGCCTAGTGACAACCTCGGTGCCGTGTCTGACGACGAGAAATCTACAATCACGCACATCATTGCCCATGCTGACTCGGATCTCCCTTTGCTCCGTCGCGAGGTCTCGAGGTGGAAAAGTCGGAGAATTCCACGCATTGTGAGTGCCGAGTGGATACTCACATGCTGGAGAGAGGGAACGAGAGTTGATGAAGAGGCGTATGTGGCGAGATGATGAGCACTACGGAGTATGAACTGGGAGATTTGAATCGGAAAGGGAAGTGGAATGGGAGCAAATGGGAAATTGTCGAGTTGAAGAATTCACGATCGAGAGCTCCGTTATGCATTGCAGACCGTGAGAACTATCAACTCACACAGTGATCTCGACCCTAATGACACTGCCCCCATGCCCCCAGTTCTCACATCTTCTTTCTGCCTTCTACAAATCTCTCGTCTTTTTCCCGTGCCTTGTTCCTGATCGGATTGTGCTCCTCGACCCCCCAAAACTTTCCCGCGATGAATATAGTAGACATACATCTATACAAGAACTCTATCACATTTTAAAGAATAGGGAAATCAATCATGATAATCATACACGATATCCGCCCAAAGCACAGCCAGACATCCAATCAAGGGGTTCGGCTCAATGACACAGGTAAGAATCTCCTATGACCGATAACTCGTCCACCTTCATTTATTCGCTCGCCCGATTGTGACATAAGAATGTAGCCGTTACTTGTAATTGTAAAAGAGACACCCTGTATTCTGCTTTTCCATCGCGTGCGGGAGTTTTGTTGGGAGAGCAAAAAGGAAATGAAGGAACCCAAAGGTATCACAAATCCTCACTGGACCAACTCGCCCATCTGTCTAGTCCGGTCTTCCTTGGAGCCTTAGGGCCTTCCATTTTATCTTTGTCTTTCTCTCCTTCGTCAACTGGCGGCAGCCACAATCTCGCATGTCCAACGGCTTCGTCGCTCAACTTCCCCTTTTTGCGCATGTTCATCTCACAGACGAAGACACGCAAGAAATCCCTGTTTTCACGCGGTTCACGTGTTCGGGGTTGACCCTCTCCGTTGGTCCCATCCTCCGCTCCTTCCCAAAGCGCTTGGGCGGCGCGGTGTTTGTTGCTGGGAGTACCGTCGGGTTCAAGCCAGGTCGGTGGACTTGATGCGTGCGCTGTACGGATGCTGGATGGGATGCAGGTGGCCAATGGAACGATTGGGGGAAGTTGAGAGGCGGTACTTTTTGGTCTCTTGAATCTGATCTGGTCGTCGGGAGATGATGGTAAGTTCTGGTTTTGATACTTCTTCTTGATCTTCAATTTCGGTCTGATTTCGGACGAAGAAGGGGGACTTGGTTTTTCATCAACCCAAAAGTGGAGTTGTGCTGGTGAATCAGAAGGGACCATGGAGTGGGGATTCAGGTATCTTCTCAGAGCCGCTGATGGAGGTTCGTCCGACGGCGGAGGTCGTCGATCATCAGTCAAGGCTGGTTGGAAATCAAAGATGGATTTGGTCAGAAAATCGTCGGATTGGACAAGAGGAGGCGTGCTGGCAATGTTGGACATGGTTTGCGCAGCAGATTTGAGAGCCTTGAGAGACGCTGTCAGACTAGATTTGAACGAGCTTTGTCGCTTCTCTGCCAGCACTGGTTTCCGCTTCAGTCTTGAAGGAGGCGACATGGCCAGTTCCGGTGTAGAAGTCCCACTATAATCGTCATCTTCATCCAAAGCGAGGAGTGGATGTTGATTGCTGCAATCTTCGGAGCTGGCCATTTGTCGTAGTCGATGATCGGAGGGAGATCGAATGGTAGCCGGAGAAACGCTAGCAACATCTGTGGCGCTATCATCGTCCGGAGAAGCCAGCGAAGGCATAGATTCGCTTGAGATGGATCTGGTTGACAGCATGCCAGCATCCACCCCTTCACTCCCCACAATCATTTGACCTTCCACCAGTCCGTCAATATTGCCGAAGAGTCCCTCAAATTGCGGATTCGTCCAACTTCCGGACAAACTTCCATCACCGCTCGGCTGAACATCATCTCGAAGGAGTTTACTAAAGTCGGCCACGTAATCGCACTTGGGCAGTCGTTGGCTAGGCCGGGGTTTCTGCTTTCTTCGGATAGGTATGGTGGTCGACGAGAGGATATCTTGAACCGACTCCTTCCTCTTGGGTATATCCTGCGCTTGAGGAGTGGGAACGGATCTTGGTATCTGTCGCGATGAAGGTTCGGATCGGCGAGACGGAGTTAAGCTTCTCTTCTCGGTAGGGGGTGGAATCTTGACGGGATCAGAATGAGGCTTGTAGCCGGAATCGCCGGTCTGTTGGGAGAGTCGCTGGGATAGGGCTGAACGAGGTGGTGAAGGTGAAGAAATGCCGTTGGGTTTCCTTTTGGATAAGTGGTCCTTCTCATTGAAATCAATGTGTTGCCTCTGCATCAGAGGATTCTGAGCAAAGGAGCGTGGGATCATCATCTTCATATATTGTGTAGGATGTTGTCTTCCAGAGGTATCCCGGATCAAGCATACAGAATGAGTTAAGGAGGCATCGCTGGATGCTGTGGTTTTCGACTCCGTCCGGAGATATATTCTATGGCGACCGGAGGGGTCGACAACAAGGTAGGGGCAGCGGAGGTCGTGGTGGGAGATGGTTGAAAAGGAAAGATGAAAAGGATAGCATGATGAAGTAGACGGCAAATACAATGTCGCAGGATCCAATAGAGGTAGTTTGGGGGGGGGATGGTGAGGTTGGTCATCTCTTGTCTCGCACGACGCCCCGGGAGAATCGAGACGAGTCGTGTGCGAGGAAAAGATAAGGCAAGCAAAGGCTATCGAGTGAGGACGATTGGCGGAAGTCCCGACCAGACTGAACTTTGGCCGACACCGAAAGACAAGGCCATTCTGCGCCTTTGCTTGCGGCTTTAGGCTGGTGCCGTAGAGATGCCTGTGCGGGCTCGTGGCAGTGGGATGATGACGACGCCCACCTGTGATAATAACCTTAAGCTGCTGGCTCAGGGGCATGGTTCTTTGCTTCTTTGGCTCCCTTCTCCCTGCTGATCCGATCTCGCCTGGCTGCGGTTGGCTCCGCGGGTCCACGCGGGCAACAGCCAACACCTGGCACAGGTCAACTGCCCCCATCCGCTTTTCTCACCTGCCATCTACGGCTTATTCCATGCCATCCGTCTCTCCATTACATGATAGTTTTTGCAAAAGGATTCAACCTGGCTTTCCATGAGTAAAGAAAACCACTTGGTTTCACCACCCGTCGTGGTACTTCCACCTTGGTACCTGGCCCGGTGCCTATACGTGTACCTGTACCCGGACCTACGCACTGGTACCTCGACTCCATCTTCGCAAGCGATTGGTGACGATGATTCCTTTTGTATAATGCTTATTCTATTGATTCGGAACTTTGCGGCGGTGAATAGGTGCCCGACGAGGACGTACAGCAAATCGGAAAAGAAAGTCAACTTCTCACTCTGACTCCCTGTCAACGAAGAGACAAACTGACCTGGCTGCTGGAAATCCAATCTCTTATGGGGGGATGGGCCATGGCACTCCGTTGACCGAAACTACGGAAGCACTTTTCCGCCCGGTCAATTGAAATCAGCCCACGCTGCGCAAACCCTAACATCGACGAGACATTAAGCTAACGCACTCCAGATGCAACTACAATTTTTTATTTTGAATTGGATCGTACTTCTCCGGGGATGACAAAAACTTCCCAAGTTGTGCCGTCATACCCACAAAATAATAAAAATGCAAGCACATTCCCTGCTGATGCAAATCTGTGATCTGATAGGACTTTGGTGTCGGGCTCAAGGAAAGACGAAGCGTCACATTCTTCCATCTGTATCATCCATTATCTTGTTTCTCTGCTTGTTCGCACCCATTCCGCTGCCCGGGCCTTGACTTCTTCGATGCGTCGCTCATCCCCTTCTCTCTCTTCAAAAGCCAGCCATCGTTTGAAGAAATATTTGGCCTGCTTGGGTTTGAGTCTGTGGCTGAAGATCCGCTCGAACAACCCCCGGGCCTGCTCTTTGTCGCCCAATTTGAGCTCCAGATCAAGAAGAACATTAAACAAGTCCACTCGTCTGGGGAATGAACTGATTAATCCTTCGAAGACGGTTCGCCCTCGTTCGGCCAATCCATTCGGGGACTTGAATTCGAGTTGCGCAAATTTCACTGTCACATCCAAATGTGTGAATTTTGGCAAAACCTGAAGGGCACGAGGTAGCAAAGCTCGTCCTTTGTCGGCGTCCGCCGCGGTGTCGAAAAAGAAAGTCGCATAATTAATCCACACTTTGGGAGCTTGCGCGAATTTCTTTAGCATTTGTTGAAACAACTCGTCCGCCTTGTCGTGTTTGCCCGATTGAATGTAGATGCTGGTTAATCGGGAATAAATCTCTTGGGGATCGTTGTATTCGCACGCCCGCTTGAACGTCGCCTCAACCGTCTCTTCGTTCCCATAAGCATTTTCCAAATTCAATAGTGCCACCCACACATTCATCTTTTCTTGTTCTTGTCCGAGTCCGATCGACTTCAATGCTCGCTCTCCAATCTGTCGCGCTTGATCCGCATCACCTAATTCGAGATGGAATGCCATATATTGGAGCCAGAGAAGTGATGAATCGGGCTCGCTGATGAGTAACCGCTCAAAGTCATCCACCGATTGAGGTCCGCCAACGTCTAGATCTCCCGTACGATCAACTTGAATTTCGGCGCGTTTCTTCTTTTTCTTCGGCGATGTTGTTGATTTTCCATCTTCCGAGTCCGACTCGGCCGCTCTCCTGTTCGACTTTGTGCTGGGAGATTTAGCAATCCCATACCAGTCGAAACCCCCGACGCTGAGGCCATTGTTTTGCGGCCCTTTGTCGAGACTCGAGGTGGCTTCTTTTACATGTGCACCGTCGTCATCGAGGTCGTCTACATCGTATTCGTCCTCGTCAGTATCATCAGCCTCTTCAGCTTTGTCATCGCCTGCGTCTTTCGCTTCTTGATCAACTTCAGCGCCACCATCTTCGAAACTTTCCTTTACTGATTCTGCCTCGCTCTCTGCCTCGTCGTCTCCGACAGCGTCAGAAAAGTAAGAAGCTTTCATCCCAAAATTGACTCTTCGGTTGGCTGGATCCAGTTTCAGTACTTTGGCCTTGACCGCATCTCCCTCGGTGAATAGCTTGCTGGCATCTTCGATTCGTTTTTCTGCAATCTCACTGCGATGACAGAGCCCGCGTACATTTTCAGAGTTGTCGATCAGAATAAAGACCCCAAAAGACTCGACTTTAACCACTTTGGCAGTCACAATGTCTCCAACATGCAAGTCATTGAAGGTAAGCGGGACTTTGTAGTCGGGCTTCAAGGCCGATTCCTTTAAGCTCATCTGGACGTGCCCAGATGCCTCATCGACCATGATGATCTTTCCTTTGACCAGCTGATCGCGCTGAAAGTGATCTTTCCACTCTTTCAGGTAGCTGTCTGACAGATGAGTTACTCTGACAAAAGCCGTGACACCATGTCCCAGTATCACGAAGACACCTGTATCTGCTACATTGCTGATGAAGCCTCGGACCACGTCATTGACTGCAAGTTGGCTGAGGGACGTGATTTCTCGATCAGTTACTTCCATCGAAGAGCTCAATACTTTGGAAGGACGCGTTGATAAATTGACCTTTTTGTTTGCGACGTCCACGCCGAGCACACAGACCCGACAGACCTCGTTCTTCCGGTATTTAGCGGGGTTCGCATCGTTATAATCGTCGGCCATATCAATCAAATCAACGGCTCCAACAACTTGATCGCCTATTTGGACCAGGATCCCATGATCGGTGATTTTGGTGACTCGGCCTGGAAGTATTAGACCTTTCGAGATATCCTCGAGGGTCAGAGAACTCGCAGTCCCATCCGACCTGGCGGATAGATCCAAATGAGCCTTTTCAAGGTCGACGGCGAGGACATGAGCCTGCAAAGCAGATCCGATGGGGAAGTTTTTCGGCAGATTGGCCGCGAGGGATAGATCATCTGAGACGTCCGTGGCCCGAATTCTTCCACGGACGGAAGGTGATATATTCACCCAAAGACATTCCTCGGAGATGTTATTGACGAAGGCCAGCCACTTGGACCCCACTGACATATCTGCCAGGGTAAGACTGGTCTTTCCTGGAGCTGAAATGGAACTCGGCTTGCACGAGAGCTCGAGCACCGTATTCTTCCCCTTCCTATGTGTAAGCGGTAGGAATTTATGGTTTCTAGTGTCGTGTGCTCCAAGTATTTGGACCACGAGTTCTTGTTTCGGATTAAATCGCTTCAATGGCTTCTTGCGATCTTCAATATCTTTCCATTCGTCAAAAACTTCGGAAGCATCGATGCGCCCCTGTATGTTCTTCGCTAGCTCCACGTTGACCTGTGTGTCCTTGACCGATACCACCCGTGCTTTAGTGATTCTGCCTATTACTAGGTCACTGACACTTGCGAGGCTTGTATCCACGGGGTCCAAAAGTTTGGGCAAGTCGCCTGCAGACTCAGTTGTCGGTCCCTTCGAATCGCCATTCTGAGAGGTCTCTCTCATGGTTAACCAAAATCTTGGGGTGGCACCCTTGTAGTCAATGGACAAGACTTTGGCCGAGACAGGTTGTAATTTGGTCATTCCGAAGTCTGTTTCGTTTTCTTTCTCAACCGAGAGCTGGGATTTTGTGATTAGGCCACTGATCCCGCCCGCAAAGTTAACGAACACGCCATCGTCGGTAATGCTCGAAACATAGCCTGTCACAATGGCCCCTCGTTGAAGTTGTTCATAGCTCTTGAGAAAAGAGCCCTCTTGAGCAGCGTGAACCAGGCTTTGTTTGTTTGATACCAACACCAGTCTTCTCTTTGCCTGAACCTGTAGAATGAGAACGTTGTCGATCTTTTGCCCAACTCGTATCTTGTGAAAAGCAGATTCTCGTTTCTTCACCGAACCGTCGGAAATGTGGTCCAGGGTTAATCGTGCAATAGCAGCCGAGTCATCTAACCGTAGCAAGATATCATTTTGTGACTTTTCAAAGACCGTGCCTTTAACAATGGTACCAGGTTGTAACGCTGCCAGAGAGCTCTCAATCGATGGAGTAGCTGCATTGACATCTCTGCAGGAAACAGTTAAGCGATTTTCTGCTGCGTTAATGCTGATGGCGTTGACCGACACAACTTGACCCACACGAAAATGTTCCGTGGCATCCTTGATGTACGCCTCGCTCATTTCAGATACTGGAAGAAATCCCCGGACGGGCCCATAAAATCGGACGACGGCTCCAAGCCGGTCCACTTTGGTTAATGTACCCGCCGTGGAATCACCCGACTCGATGTCCTCAAATCGCAACCACGCTTTCTGATCATTATTGACGAGTGCTTTCTTCAAGGTCAGTTTTAGACGACGTTTATTTGGGTCCTTGGACAAAACCCTGGCTGTCACGGTCTGTCCCTCTCTGAATTTTCTCTCGGGGTGCTTGAGATCAACATCTGACATATGGATCCTAGGCACAAGACCGCTTAGGCCGTCCGCAAGAGCGACTATCAGACCCTGAACACCTGTTTCTTTGATAAGTAATCTCTCAATTGTCCCCTTGACGACTGCACCAAGGGGCACATCATCGAATCTGAGGAAAGGCTGCTCAAGGACTTTCTGTTGGAGAGAGACAAGGTAGAGGCGGTCAACGGGATTGAAATCAATCACACGGGCCTTGTGTTCGGTTCCCAGCTTGAACGCACCGCTCACTTCAGAGAGAATCTCTATCTTCTTCTCGGAGAGACGAGATATATGTGCGAAGCCGATTGTGTCCGGACCTAACTGTAGATAGATTCCTAGACCGGGCTCAACGCGAATCACCCGCGCAGATTCGACAATGGAAGACAAAGTCAATGCCTGGCCCCCCTCTGAGTCTGACTCTCGAGTGCGCTCCAGATTGAGCACGTTGTCCAAAACTGAGAAGCCCAATCTCTTCGTTTCTGAGAGAGGATAGGTGCAAATTAGACGCCCTACAATCTTGTCGCCAACGTCAAACTTGGCGAGGAATGATTCTCGGTCTTTGAAGGAGCCCGAGTGCACCACGTCGGCGGTCACATCAAGTAAGCCCATAATCTTTCCGGAAAGCCCGGCATCGGTGAGGTGGTTGACCAGTATTTCGGCATTGGTGCCAGGGAGAAAAATATCAACCGAGGGCGCAGCTTTCAACGGAGCAGCTATTGCGGGATCGGCGGACAGCTTCACGACTTTGTTGTTGGAGCGGATTTCCAGCACAGAGCACAAGAAAACGGCACCAGTCTTGATATCAGGCAGAGGAAGATCGTTTGGCAGGTGCTTCTGAGGAATGAACCCGCGGACGTCTTGTTCTTCTAGCGCCAGATCTACCACTAATCCGTGGTCTTCAACGCTGCTTACTGATACTTGGACAGTGGCACCAATGGCGAGATTTTCTCGACGGATCCCGATGTTGGTCAAGGAGGGCTCAACAGATAATTCGATTCGTTTTCGTGCGCTTGATTTGTTCCCACGTCCATCTTGCTCAGTAGACGTCACGGCAACCCGAAGGTACTGTCCCACTCGAAAATAGTTGGTCAGGACAATATCTTGCTCGTCCTCTTGCTCGCTGTCACTGGAATTTTCTTCGTCGTTCCCCTCGAGCAAGTCTTGTATCTTCCCAGTTAATTGAGCAGAAATCGAGGTCAATGGCACATAGCCTACGAGATTGTTTGGTAGTGCGACTGTCAGAGACCTCGCACCTGCTGACGTGATCTGGCCTAGTATAAGAGAGCCCGTTGTTATTCGCTTGTAGCTGAGGCCTCCAATTCGAGCCTCCGAGCTCTGACCTTCAGAGCTTTTGGAACGGACTTTTTCTTTTCGTGGCCGTTTGGCCGGTTTCTTCACTTCTGGTTCTGATGCGGAATTGCTATCCTCATCGCCCGTATCATCCTCTTTGGTGCCTCCTCCTCCAAAGAAATCTGGGGTCTGTCTTCTCTGCTCTCTTACTGCATCACGAGATGCTTTGGCTTGAATCTGCTTTCGCTCTAATGGAGTCAGCAGACTCGCACCCCCTCGAGGGAATGCAGGTTGCTCTTTCGCGAAAACGGATACGATCTTGGGCTTCTGGCTCTTGTCTTGCTCGGGATGTGATCTCTCTGTCTTCGGTTTGACATCGGATTTGGGTCGTTTATTCGGTGGCTTCGTCATAGCCGAATCTTCGGCTGCCAGTTTTCTTTTTACGGGACCCATACGGACAAGTTGATCCACCTGAAGGCCACTGGTGCAACAAACCTTTGAAGGTAAAAGGCCTCGGAGAACCTAGACCTCAGATCGACATCGTGGGGAGACTTGGAACCTGCCACCCGCAAGGTCGTGCGGGCGTGAAATTTTTTTGGGAGTGGTGCAGTTTTTGCGGGTTGGAGACGTACTTTTTCTTTACCCAATGAGAAAGGGTGGAGTGGAGGAGCCACCGCGGCATACTTTCATTGGTCGACGCGTCTCTACGCGGAGCGCGATGAGAGCTCATAGACTGCAATTGCCACATGGATTATCTCTCGTTGCTGTGGATCTATCATCGACAGATCGATATCTTTTAGTCTATTCGAAAATATCATGCTTCCTAGCCGCTTAATGCGCCGGAAATCTCAGCTATCAGTATAGGACTCACGCGACAGGGCGTTAGGACAGATATGGACCATACGCCAGAACGACCTGCCCGAGAAGAGACGGTCACATTTGCTATTCCCCCGGACGAGAACAGAAGTCCTCGTCGAAGTAGTCGCGTGAAGAAGAATCCTTCTATAACTCCCAACCGTTTCAATAAGTTCTTCACCCCTCGACTCCGGAACGCACAGCATACCGTCCGAGCCTCCAGGAAAGTCTTGCGAAATCTTTCGGCCGCTCATCTGAACAGTCGTTTAAACGCCGGCAAGTTGTCAACCCTCCGCGCGGACAAATGGGACGAACAGCCCAACAAGAAGAGAAAGCTTTCTTTCACCTCCTTATCATCTATTCCGTCCTCGCCGATCAAGAAGGACAGCATATATCCCAGTGGTCAAGAGACTTCTGCAGAGGGAAAGGATAAGGAAAATGACCTTTGTGACACAGGTGAGGAGGATGAGGAGGATGAATCATGTGCTGGAAGCACGTTTCCCCCGCGATTGGTACCATATCGCGCCCTCAGCTCATCCGCAAGCATACTGTCAAGACGAATCGAGGGACGAAAGACCGTGACAGAAACCAATGACAGCAGCCTGTGGCAACATGAAACGGCCAATTTCTACAGTTCTCCTGAAGACTCCTGCCTTTACGAAGCTCCAATTCATCAACTTTCGGCATTGCCGTTCAGTGCTGCCAGCTTCAAAACTGTCTCCCTTGTCGCCATTGGAGATGAGGATGGTTCTGTACGCATTCACGACGCAGTCGACCCGACTCTTCCCTTCAACAAGATTTTCATGACCTTGCATCCTCATGACAATGCTGTCATGGATATGGAATTATCTCCGGACGATTCTTTGATTGCGACGGCGTCAGGAGACCAAACCTGTCGCATCACCGATATGAGAACCCAGGTACCAACACATACCTTGATCGGGCATACGGGGTCTGTCAAATGCGTCCAATTTCAGCCCGGATCTGGTAATAACGTCCTCACCACCTGTTCGAGGGACGGTAGTATTTGTTTGTGGGATCTCCGATGTGCGAGGGCAAAGGGCTCGTCGCTGCCCAAGATCTTTCCCTCGTCATCGGCACTCATGATAGGTGAAGGCAGAGAAGTCAATCCCGTCAATCATATTCGGGATGCGCATACGTCTTGTGACCGATTCCACCACGTGAAAGGAAAACGCCAGCGGAATGCAGTTTCCGCCAGATATGGTTTTGCGATCATGTCCTGTACATTCATCAGTGAAAGTCGTCCCCACCTCTTAGCCACCGCCTCGGACAACGATGCCGCCATCAAACTATGGGATATGCGTACGTCGTACAACAAGCGGTCCGGGAGACCGACGCCGGTCTCGGTGACACTTGAACCTCAGAGCCATGAGAATCATCGACAATTTGGAGTGACTTCAATCGCCATGGGCACTGATGGGTCGAGACTGTATTCTCTTTGTCGAGATCACACCGTCTACGCCTATTCTACCCCCCATCTTGTCGTCGGAGGTGCTCCTGAGATGGCATCGTCTTCCTCTCACCCATTCCGACAATCTCGTAGCGCGGGGCAAGGATTGGGTCCATTGTATGGCTTCAGACACCCAGCTCTGCGACTCGCGACATTCTACGATAAACTTGCCCTTCGACAACGGACGGAAGACAAGACAGAAATGATAGCCACTGGAACCAGTGAGGGATGTGCAGTCATTTTTCCAACTGATGAACGATATCTTAATATGTCCACTCAACGCCCTCCCTTGCCCACTAAAAATGGCGTCGGTCAGGGACGTGACCTCCCTCGGGAAACATCGAATTTACCTTTGCTATCAGGAGTCACTGTGGAAAGCGACCGCGACTCTTGCCCCATCTATCACCACGGCGCGGGACTGGTAAATGGACATCAGAGAGAAGTTACGGCGGTAGCGTGGGCACTGAATGGCAATCTGATTACAACCGCGGACGATTGCACGACTCGGTGTTGGCGAGAAGATGCCGACAGAGCACGTGCCTTGCGCTTGAATACTGATCGCGATCTAATGAGGAATCAGAGCGGATGGGCGGAGGTGAGGGATGGGTACGATGATGATGAGGCTTGAAGGGTTGAACCCAGAATTTTACTCTCTCTCTTTGTCTTCTCCCGATCGTCGAAGCCCGTGTGTACAACCACCACGCCTGTGTCCTCTACTAACTAAAGTAAGCTACTCTGTATACTCGGAATGAGAGTAACCGTTTTTGTTTTGGACGATTTACACTTCCACCAGCGTCGAAGTACAGAATCTCGAACCTTGCATTTTGGGGGCAAGGCTTGACTGGGTCTCAGTCTCAGCCTCAAAAGACAAGTAGAAAGGAGAATTAAACAGCAAGTGTTTTCCAATCTGTGTTTTCTGGTCGATGCTCCCTGGTTCAACTCTAGGCAAGCATGACTCCAAGGAACAAGCATTCACTGTGTCCTCTCCCTCCTCCACACAATGTAATGTGCATACGTGAAGCCATGAGTCCGTATCGCTACCATGGACGCGACCTGCGCGCTACAGCAGCTCCGTGAACTTAATGATACCCAGGACTCCGAGAACCATATCCACTCCCAACGTAATCGTACAAATGCTACGCTACCGTCAAAGCCACGCGTTTTGTTCGTGGTAGCAAAATACACTTTTTGTGAAGAAAAGCAGTGAAAGGATTGCAAAAATGCCAGCCTTGACAGAGGCGAAATTCATAACAATCCTTTTCGTAAACTCGTCCTGTGCACCGTTGATGTTGTTCGGCCGAAGCCGGAACACATACTCGACGCCCGTTTTCTCGTACGTGTCTGAAGATCACGTCGTTACCGATTTGTCTTGTCATCGTCTGGTAGCACCACCACATTTACATTCGCGGATCAATCTTTTCAGCTCGGCGTTTTCTTGGAGAAGTTTGTAATTCTCCTCCTCGACACGCATCAATTCGGCTTTGTAGTGTTCGACACTTGCTTCTGGCGACTTCTCATTGTTGGAACTTGGAGGTCTGTCACTGGGAGCGGTGCGCACTTTGGCTGGTAAGAGAATCGGTGCGTTGAGGCCAGGACTCGGAGCGGAGCGGTTCGTGGTACTGGAATCGGAAGTCGGTGGTCTCTTTGGCCCAGAGCCCAAGGAAAGCGCTGAACTAGATGTAAGGGGTCTGTTCTCGTCGGTGCGGCCTTGCGAGGATGTCGGGTTGCCTACATTGCTCACTTGCTCGGGGTCTTGTTCCGACAAGATCCCTGAGAGGCCGGGCCGAGAGGTCTTCTGTCTCCGACTTAGACTTCTTCCTATGCTGGGGAATAGACGGGGACCATCGCGTTCTCTCAAACTACCAGTCAAAGCCGATGCTTCTCTGATCGTTCCGTTCGATCGAGTCAGACCGGATAGAAGTTTCGTCGGAGAGAGACCTTTTTTCCGTGCTTCATGTTCGATCCGGAGGGAGTCCAGAATCGTGGAAGCCGCTGGCTCCATTTCGCATATTTCCGCAATGATTTTGCGAGCTTTCTCAAGAGTTCGAATTGCCACAGTAAAATTCGTGGGTACGTGTGGGAGCATGGCGTCAATATAAAGGCCATATCGTGAGATTCGCTGAGCTGGCTCCATAAGCAACGACGGTGCTTGTTGAATGGATGTGGTGCCTTCTTTGAGGTACAGGTCCAAGTGTGAAGAGATTTGAGAATGCAGGTCTAGGTATTCTCGGTATGGCATAGGAAACTTTGGAAAGTGATTTAGAAGGACTTTGGCGAAGCTGTAGATGCCCATCGGATCTTTCGCCGTTGGGAGCAGCTGAGGGTTCTGGTGAGCGGCGTCAAGGAAGGTAAGAGCGGCGTCTTCGGAGTTCTGAAGTGCGGTCTCGATGTCATCGAGGAATGCAAGGTTCAGATCCTTGATTTGATCGAGTAATGACGGGAACTGGATCATTGCGTTGACGGCGTTTTGATTGCGTGAACTCGAAAACTTTGAGCTCAATGACTTTGGTGTTCGGCCCTGGGTTGTAACCAGATCTATTAATTCCTGCAGACGTGTGATATATCTGTCTTCGGTATCCACAAATTCGCACATTTTGAACCGCAATGACTCAAGCTGCTCCAAGGAGTGCCTTGGAGGGGGCGCCGAGCTGGCTTTTCGGTTTGCTGGAGTGGATACCGAAGGAGACCGTTTCGTCTGGCCGCTTGGGATTCTTCTGGATGGCGCGAATGTGTTAATGGTTCGACCGCCACTAGGATTGCTGGCATCCGGGGGGAGAAAGGATGGTCGCGTTTTCCTTATTGAGGCCAGTGGTTTGATCGGGGTTGGTGGACTGGGTGGACGTTCTTTGGAGAACGGACGCAGTGCTTCGATGATCTCGTCGGTATTTATGGCCCTGCTCATCCGACATGTGACCTGAGCGGCATGAGTCTGACCCCATTTCAAACCGATTCCGTGGTGCAAATTCTCATCGGCTATGGCATGCTTGACTTCGGCGGGGACCTCGGAGAAGTACCTGCACAAGGCAAAGGCAATGCCGCGATAGACATCGTCTCGTTGCTTATCCTCTGGTAGCTTATGCACTGCAGAATAGTAGCTGCTGCTGGGAGCCACCGAGAAGGCGCCGAAGCTCTTGAAGCCGGCAGCGCTGAGAATGGTTGTTCGGATTCGGGACGTCGAGGCAAGCGAACCTACTGCCTGAACAGGGTAATAGAAGACGAGGATACGAGGTAGGTAGGGAGGATCTTCCGCATAGTATATGGTGGGCGTGTCTGACGGATTGAGAATGGCCGACAATGCGGCCAGATTGCCCGACTTTGACATGGTGGTGAGGAAGCGCAGTTGATCAAAAGACAGGTAGAGGTGCGCAGACGGCCATCATTGACGAAGAACGAAGTGGATGACGATGCGGAAAGATACCAACTCGGCTACGACGTGGGGGGACTAAATCGCGTGGAGGACACGAGCTATGCAATTGCAATCGACAGGTAGCTGTAATGTGTGAGTTGGACTGTAGAGTGTGAATGGTGTTGCAGCGTGTTCGATATTATTTACATTTGGCCGAAAAGGGAAGGGTACCCGGCGATATATTGTTCCGGTCCGAGCAATGAAAAATTTCAACCGTAACGCTTACAGCTTCCCCTGTGTCGGTCTCTTTCCAATGCCTTCTTTGCGTAATACCTCATGACTTTGATCTGTACTAATGGGAGCAGGATCATCACTAACATAACACCGGGGTCAATATAATCCGACCCCGGCGAGAAATTACTGATGCTCGGAACTCCGGAGCTATTCTGTTTGTTACCTGCCGCATCCAAAGGATAAACGTTGGCTAGTGGTCTGTGATTATGGAATGCACTGGCAGACGGAGGAGAAAGTTTGATGGCTTATGTGCCCTACCAGGTCTCTGGTGCCTGCTATTTACAAGGCTGATAGAGCGGGATACGCAACAGCCAGTCAGATTTGGCCCCACCTCGCGGAATGATTTGCGACGAGAGGGAACTCTGTCAGCTTGAAAGCGTCCACGTCTAACGAATGCTGAGAAGAGTTTTCAGACTTGCAGAAGCCTTTTTTCTGTGCAAGTGTAGGCAGACAGCAGGCGGAACCCCTCATTCCCCCTCGTGGCTTCCAGCCTTGAAACTCACAGACGTCGTCTGCCAAACCAACCATCTTCCTTCGTGTTTCCGAAAACTCTCATCAAATCATTCAGGTGGATGCCTTTCTGCTCGTGTCACTCCTGCTACTCGTCCTTCTTTTTCTTCTTGTCGTCATCGTCAGCACGTTCCCTCCACTCCGCAACTCGCTTGAACTTCGCACTCCCTCGGCTTGCGTTGCATCTCGAATCACCTGTCGTTTATCCCCGTTCCTGACCTTGACCTTTCCTACGGCGAATCCCCCCCGTCATCGCCGAGTCTACGCGTTGTCCAATGTTGACTGATCATGCGTCCGGCGTTTTCTGCGTCCATAACGTCAAGTTCTGAGACCGGCGTGTTTAATTCTCCACCATCGCTCAGGAACGCCCTCTGACAGGCGGAGAGACACTGGAAGTTGTATGCAGAAACAATTCACCGTTAATACTGACTGATCTCATCTATTTGGTGGACTAAGCGACGGCTTGACTGATTGGTATTTGAGTTTTTATGCCATGCCTGGTGAATGGTTCAATCTGACCCGGCAGATTCCCTAGACGTGTTCATCGTGGATTCCTGTTTCGACTATTTCCAATCCTACCTGCTGTATATTTTGATCCCATCCGCTGCTCGACCCCCGTGCTGTGACTCGTACTTTGCCAACAAGACTTGTATAGCCAACTATTCCTGAGTATGGCCATCCAGACTGCTGCCGGAGTGCCCATCCTCGACATCCGGAGTGACAAGTCGGACCAGTCCCTGGTCAACACACTTCATCGGTCTCTCCATCCTCCCCAGGGACAGTCACGCACGTTCCCGACTTTGTTGCTCTATGACGGTACAGAGGTTCTTGATGTCTGAGACAAACACTAAACCATTGTAGAAAAGGGCCTGAAGCTGTTTGAGGAGATAACCTACCTTGAGGAATACTACCTCACCAATGCTGAAATAGAGACTCTCGAGGCGCACGCCCGCGAGATTGTTGCACGAGTTCCAGCAGGAGCACGCCTTGTGGAACTTGGAAGCGGGTATGACACCGTCCTCTCTCCCTCTCACTTGGGCTGCTCCAGTCAATGTTAAATGTTGAACAGGAATCTTCGCAAGGTCGATGTTCTTCTGAGAACCTTCGAAGCCGTCCACAAAGAAATTGAATACTGTGCCTTGGACGTATCTCTCTCCGAATTGAAACGCACATTCTCCCTGTTGGACATCAAAGCCTACCAATACGTCACCTTCCGAGCATTGCACGGCACCTATGACGATGCCCTATCCTGGCTGGCGAATTCGAGGAGGGATGATAAGACTGTTTGTGTCATGACCATGGGCTCTTCGATGGGGAATCTTACCCCAGAAGGTGCTGCCAAATTCCTCGCTGATTTCGAAAAGGTGTTGGCACCATCCGATTTGGTGCTCGTGGGCCTTGATTCTTGCCAGCAGCCTGACCGCATCTATCGTGCCTACAATGACCCGCAGAGAGTTACCGAAAGGTTTTACCGAAATGGACTGGCACATGCGAACAACATTCTTGGCTATGAGGCATTCAAACAAGATGAGTGGGAGGTCGAAGGCTTGTATGACGAGAAGTCGAACAAGCATCAAGCGTCGTATGTTGCTTTGAAGGCCGTTCATACTAAAGACTTTTCTTTTGAGAAAGGTGAAAAGATTCCCTTGGAAGATGCCTTCAAGTACTCCGACGCGCAAAGTGACCAACTCTGGCATTCTGCTGGTTTGGTTCCTCAAATGTCTTACGGAAACAAGACGAACGACTATTGTATGCATCCCCCCTATAAACAATACGTACCTGCTCACCTCATCCAAAGTCATTCATCTTCTTTCCCCAGCACGCATCAATTTCCCCAGCAAGCCATCAGAGTATGCCGCAAGTCCGCTTCCTTCTCTCGATGATTGGCGACAGCTTTGGGCGGCTTGGGATGTTGTGACGAAGTCGATGGTCCCGAGGGACGAGTTGTTGAACAAGCCAATCAAACTGCGCAATGACCTCATTTTCTACTTAGGTCATATTCCTACATTTGCGGGTATGTAGGCCGTTCTGGCGGATATGCAACTCATGCTCACCTAAAACCAAGACATCCATTTCACCAAAGCAACGTCAGGAAACCCCACAGATCCAGCTTTCTACGTGTCCATCTTCGAACGAGGCATTGATCCTGGTGAGTTTTCCAGCATCCTCATTAACGAAGGCACTAACATGGCCGTAGACGTGGACAATCCCGAGGTGTGCCATGATCACAGCGAGATTCCGGACACATGGCCTCCTCTGAAGGATATCTTGAACTATCAACAACGCGTTCGAGCACGAATTCTTGAGAGCCTCAACTCTGGTCAAGCACAGACTGATCGAAAGCTGAGCCGTGCACTCTGGCTCGGTTATGAGCACGAAGCCATGCACTTGGAAACCTTCTTGTATATGCTTCTTCAAAGCGAGCGAGTCCTTCCACCACCGGGACAGGATGTGCCAAACTTCAAGGCTCTAGCCATGCAGGCCCGTTCCAATCGTGTGCAGAATAAATGGCATCGCATCCCGGCCGCTACGGTTAAGATAGGCTTGGATGATCCGGAGAACCACCTTGGGCCGGACCGATATTTTGGTTGGGACAATGAAAAACCGTCACGCAATGTGGCCGTCCAGGAGTTCGAGGCTCAAAGCCGACCGATCAGCAACGGTGAATATGCGCGTTTCTTGGAAGTCACCCACAACAGTTCTCTGCCAGCCTCGTGGACAGCTTCTGAGAGGTTTCGAGATGTGAATGGTGCCAATGGCACCAATGGGGTCAATGGACATGCTGAAGACGTGCTCGACATGGCCAGCCCATCTTTTGTCGAGGGCAAGGCCGTTCGAACAGTTTATGGACTTGTTCCTCTCAAACATGCCCTCGACTGGCCCGTCATGGCCTCATACGATGAATTGGCAGCTTATGCCCAATGGTCCAACGGACGTATTCCCACTTTGGAAGAGGCTAGAAGCCTGTATAAGTTCGTCGAAGACCAGAGTGGTGCCGTGGAAAAGGTTCCCAGCAAGCTGATTTCGGCGGTTAACGGGTGAGCATATTCATGTTCAAGAATGGGTGTATACTAATTAATATTAGACACCTCTCCAACGATGGTGTCGAAGAGACACCCCCATCCCACCCTTCGTCGAACGGTGTCGTCAACGGTGCTGCAAAGATTCTCGATCCCAATCCCGCCGATCTTTTCGTTGAGCTCAAAAACCACAATGTCGCCTTCCGTCACTGGCACCCGATGCCTGTGACGGGTAATGGCGAGAGACTTTGCGGTCAGAGTGATCTCGGCGGTTTGTGGGAATGGACCAGCACACCGTTGGCGCCACATGAAGGTTTCAAGGCCATGGATCTCTACCCGGGCTACACAGCAGACTTTTTTGACAACAAGCACAATGTCTGCCTTGGCGGTAGTTGGGCCACTGTGCCCCGCATCGCCCTGAGGAGGACGTTTGTCAATTGGTATCAGAGGAACTATCCATATGTCTGGTGCACGGCCAGACTGGTCAGAGATGTCCTCGCCTGATCCTGAATTGGATTGTATCCACCCGACTCACCTACCGATTGACATGCCGTCATCCGACAAAGTTGCAGGAAAGCAAACTTTGTGCCTTGAAAATTCTTTTCCTTGATCAAAATCAAGCAAGCAGAAGAGTCAACTAACCCAAACACACACAAAAAAAAAAAAAAAAAGAAAAGGACCCGTTGGAAACGGTGTCACTCCTTCTCTCATACTCTGATCTGGACAATAAACTTGGGCTGGTGGAATGAATTCACCGACCAGCCCAGACACATTCGTTCATTTACGATAGTCAATGACGATGAGGCTTCCTTCTTTGGTTCATTATCTTTGTCCATACTGCTCATTTCTTGGGATCCCGCAGACACAACACTGACGCCGCCTCAGCTTCTTCCATCCAGCTTGGCCTCATCTCGTCTCATCTCGCCTTGCCTTCCAGGGGCCACGCAAGACTTGACTCTCGGGATTTCACAACAGACTGCGTCCATCGAGCCCCGCCGCAGGACACGGCGTGTGATGGCCTCAAATCTACTGTCCACCCTGTCTACCTTTCTTCTTCGCATTATGATCATGGATCTGAGGCTCGGATCTAACGTCGATGTCTCTTGTTTTCCTTTGTTGCTTACCTGCCAGATTTGTTTCTCGAATGATAACCTATCCGAGACACGGACAGATTGTGAGAATTCAATCTCTATCTTGTCCAATCTTGCCGAGCTCGATACCGATCTAAGTTGACCTCTTTGTCTTTGTCCAAGCCACCCACAACTTTCCCACTGCCTCCACTAGTCCGCTTCTCGCACTGCATATTGGCGCCAGCCAAGAACATGAATATATGAAGCCCTCACAACCGACAAGGCTCTCCCGATCACAGCCATTCATATCCGACCGATATTCACTATCGCTATCTATTGCTATTTTACAGCGCGCGAGCTTTTCTTCACTCTGTCCCGCGCTCTTTTCTCCTTCCTCGCTTTCCCTCAATCGGGATACTTTGATAGCCTTCCCGCGCTCAAAAATCGAAGACCTTGATTGAACGACGCTTGCAAAAAAAAAGAGAGAGAGAACCTTATTCCTTGCTCGACAGACAAAGAAAATGGATCCTGCGGCACCAAATAGTCCATTCAGGTGGGAATCGGCTTCAGGGCTCGGTAAGTCAAGTCATAGGTCTAATTCAACAACCCCCTCCTCTTCAAGAAAAGAACCTCAATCAGCCCCTTTTACCATCTCGTGGACAATGGCTGACAAGTGTCATAATCCACGCCACAGAACACAGTTGCTTCTTATGTTCCATGAAAATGAGCAATCCCAAAGCCAAGCAGACATGTTTCGGTATCCATTCGATCCCCTGCTACCGATACCATCAAACCATGCACGCGATCGGGACCAGTCACAACTGCTTCTCGTGCATCCAGGCAGATGAGTTGCATGACAATAGGCATCGAAGGGTAAGTGCCCCTTTCCTTCCCTTTTTGTCTCTTCTTTGTTTCCCCCCCTCAACTTCGTCTTGTTATCTTCTAGGATTGGTCGCTGGTATATGAATGGAAACACTGATTTGTCGAATGATAGATTGCCGAGCTTCTCGTCGAGTATAAGATCTCCACTGGTGCTGACCCGGCAAAGTTGAGGGCTGGTCTGGAAGAATTGCCCGTCAATGTTCCCCGTGCTGCTACCGCCGCCGTCACTGCTGGACCGGCGGCTCAAAATGATATGATCGCCCAACAAGAAGAAGAGATCAGGGACGAAGACAACGAAGATGCTCAAACCACGACTAGTGCAAGTAGCGAGACTGTTGTTGCTGCTGTTCCTCACAAATTGACCAAAGCTGAGGCCCGAGCCATGAAGAAGGCTGCCAAAGCCGCGAAATCGCAGTTCAAAGCCAGCAAGAATCAAAAGAAACACGCCATAATTGTCCGGACTGAAGATGTCGATTTCGTCAATAAGATCTTGCACGGCGATATGGCTCATCAATCTGCATCGTCTCACCCGCTGGCATCAGACAAGACGATTGAAGAAGTCATCCAGCGAAACATGGGCTTCATAGCGAGTATTGAGGACCATAAGAAGCAGCTTCTATCTACCATTGCGCAGCGGCGGAGGTCAGATCGTGAAAGGCGCAAGTCAGCAGCGGCATATCATGGTCATGGCAAGAGGCGAAGGTTCATTGATTCCAGCCACGTGGAGGAGGGTGAGGACGAATACGATGAAGCCGACAAGTTGGTCATGGCGGCGTTGACGAAGCTCGGTGTTGCTGCGAATATCGTCGGTACGAAGAAGGTTGCTGGTGGTGTGGCCAGTTCTGGTGTTGGAGGCAGTGGTGTATCGACTCAAGCGTCGATCGTGGCCAATTTGAAAGCGCTGGTCAAAGACGACCTCGAAAGGTTTGAGAATGAACAGAGAGAGACGTGTGTCCGGGCTGGTGGATTCTGGAGATATGCTGGCCGCACCGTGTTTGACAGGATGACCAAGATTGCGGAGGAGTTGGATTGGAGGACAGGCATGAAGTTGAAAGGGGAAGATTGATGCCATGATATTGAAATGAGAATGGGAGGTGGGAGGGAGTTGAGACGGGCACGATCGTCGAATGTTTTGAATATCTTTGGATACGGTGAGCTCTCAAATGCTATTTTGGGTGCATCCTGTTAGTGTAACATAGTTTCTTTCTCATCGTCGTCTCGTGCTGTCCCTTATTTCCCCACGACACGACTTGCCCACTCTAAGTCGATATCGGTAAGGAATTTCCTCGAAAGCATGCCCTGACCAGAGAAGTATTGATGGTCTGGGGGGTTGTCGGGGGAAACTTGTGCCATGGCTCTCCATTGTCCTCCTGGTCGACCGTGGCATGTTGGAGGGTGTCTCCATCTTGGATTGTCGTTGACTGATGGCCTTGCGCATGCAATACTGGCTGTGTGGTCATTTGAGAATGGCTGCCTCCGCATCGCCATCTCGTATGGGCTTGATGTTCTGGTTCAGCGGTATGCTGCGGGTGAGTTACATGGCTACTTCTCACCCCCAGATCAACGGAATAACGTTTCCTCCTCACCTGATACATCAGCTTTTCTCATCTCCGAACTCTGGTCTCTTCTCTTCAAATCCCAACAGGCGTCCAACCATTCCTTTTGGTTTTGGAACAGGACATTCTCTTGCATTTTTCTCCAATGCCTCTGCTTCGCGTTGTAACTCGCGGAACAACTCGGCTTCGTCCTCAAGGTTCTTCGACTCAACCAGGTTTCTACCTATTCGGCCGGATCTGGCTTGCAGCCATTCTGTGCCGTGATATACTTGTTCTTGGCCCCCTGATGATATTGACGAATCCTCCGGCGTATTCCGTTTTCCTGTCCGTCGTCGAACTGGTCTTCCTTCATCATCGAATTGGATTTCAGTATCCGCGTAGCCTGTTCGGGGTCTAGGGCATGGAAACAGGTGTGGAATGCCCACCACAACGAAAGATGCTAGCAGTGTACCTGCGAAGAGAGTGCTTGTCGCTGTGGAGCGAGGATGGAGGTGTGGAGGCATTTCGGTAGGGCGTTCGCGGTGTGATTGATCGGTCAGGGCTCTTCACGAGCCAAGTCCAGAGGTGAAGCTCAAACGTCGTGTCTCAGCATTGATCGGTTAGCAGGAAGCTGTAAGGTGAGAGGAGGGGTATGGTGGAGGCTTAAATGAATGTGGTTGACCGACAAAGAATGGGCGCCGGTCAGGAGGGAGCAGTTCTCGGGCTCTTGAATCTCAAAGCTCTCAATGGAGCCCGAAGATTGTTCGCTCGAGCATTTCCCTGAGCTTCGTATACAAATGGTCCGCCGTAGTTCATCTAATCTAATCTCTGAGTCGCGCGAAACGATTGCAGCATCAACTTGTGGCGTTCCCTATCTCAGACTCAGCGTCGACAACACGGTCTCGTCTGCTCTCAATACTAAGTAGGCGAGGGCGCTCCGCATCTGAAGCGAAATTGGTCTCTTTGCTCGTCCCAGAATCGATATCGGCGTTCCCTATCATTCACTCCCGCTTTTGGACCAAGTCCGCCCTCAACCACCCATGGTGAGAAATCTCAGGTATCGCTCATCTGGAATGCGATGAGCGACCTTGACAAGTAAGTCTGAACATCAGCGCTCGGGGTTGTCGTCACTAACTCGATCTCAGAGCCATTGCGCAACTGCGCGCGTGCCGCCCCATTCCCGAACCTCAAGTCCGCGAACTCTGTTACAAGGCTCGTGAACTTCTCATTGAAGAAGGAAATGTAGTGAATGTCGATGCCCCAGTCACCATATGTGGCGATATCCATGGTCAGTTTCATGATTTGATGGAGCTGTTTCGTGTCGGCGGAGATGTGCCAGATACCAACTACCTCTTCATGGGGGATTTCGTTGATCGCGGATTTTACTCGCTTGAATCGTTCCTCCTCCTTTTATGTTTGAAAGTGCGATATCCGGACCGAATAACGTTGATTCGGGGCAATCACGAGTCGAGACAGATCACCACCGTCTATGGATTCTACGATGAATGTATACGGAAATACGGCAGCGCGAATGTCTGGCGATATTGTTGTGAAGTCTTTGACTACCTGGCCCTGGGAGCATTGATATTGGGCGCCACCACCGACGTACCGCCACCCACGACGTCGTCTTTTCACGATAATACCCAGTCCGGTCTCCCGTCGGAAGACGAAGATGTCGAATCGGAAGTTCTCAACGCGAACGGCGAGTTATTGGGAAAGACACCGCGACGACAATTTGCCGGCTTGCCTCTCAATTCACAAAACCCCAACACGACACGAATATCACCAGCTCCAGATATCGACATCCCGTCCCCCTTGGAACCTCCTGCCTCAAGTCTTCCCTCGCAATCCTCTCCGCCTCCTCCCTCGCTCTTCAATCCACCGTCCTCTACGACCGGCGCTGTCCTGTGCGTTCACGGTGGCCTTTCTCCTCTGATCGAGACCGTCGACAAAATCCGCCTAATCGATCGCAAACAAGAAGTACCACACGAAGGCGCGATGTGTGATCTTCTCTGGTCCGATCCGGACGAGATCGAAGGCTGGGGCTTATCACCACGAGGGGCGGGCTTCTTATTCGGCGCCGACATCGTGCGACATTTTAACCACAATAACGACCTCTCGCTGATCGCCCGGGCCCACCAACTTGTCATGGAAGGCTACAAAGAGATGTTCGACAAGACCATCGTCACAGTTTGGTCAGCCCCCAATTACTGCTACCGTTGCGGCAACGTCGCGGCCATTCTGGAACTAGGCGAAGACGGGAGTAACGGCGGCTGCATTTCGCGAGCGAATGGTGATCAGGGACGCAAGGAACCTGTCGGTGGAGATGGCGCAGGAGGCGGTAGTGGTGTGCTCTGGAACCTCGCGACTCCAGGACGACGGTATAGAGTCTTTGAAGCCGCGCCGCAAGGGACCAGGGGCATGCCGGCGAAGAAGCCTGTCGGCGAGTATTTCTTGTAACAACACAACAACACTTTCCTGCGTGGACCAGGCTGGATCTACATCTAACGGACGAGGGGTTAAAATTGTTTTGGTGAAAGGCCAAATGGTCAAAGGGGAGCAATGAGGGGATAGAGGAATTTCACATTCTACATGGGGCGGCAAAGAACCAACCAGTGATCTCGTTTTCCGGGATGGATAAGATGCAGCTAACAGTGAACAGTTGCAATGCGATGCGATGCAATCCCCGCAGATGTCGGGGATCAAATATCGATTGTTTTTGGTTTTTAATTATTTTCATGTGGACCTCAAGATCTCGAACGCGAACTGGACCTCATTCTATGCCGGTGTCTCTAAAACGGGCGCAAGAATGAAATGGTCAGGTGTTGACATGGTTGGGAATTAAGTACTCTGTTCTGGGCTATCATCCAGAGGGATGGGTAAAGGTATGTCTGGATGAAATTCGATCCTGGAGAGAAATGCATCCCGTATGTCCATTTCTCATGGCAAGAAGACGGGTATAGGGTTTGATGAAACCTCCCCGGTCTATCCATCCAGTTCCAGTCCAGTCAATCCCATACAATCAAAAAAGACTCATCTCTTCCCCTTCTTCCCAGTTCCGGATGCAGAAACTCCGATCTCCTCCTTTACTCGCACCAGCATTTCATTAGCCCTACGTTCACGCTTGATGAAGCCGCCGTTGAATATGGTGGGGAGGACACGGGCGCTGTTTGCATGGTCAGGAGCAAACTCCGGACCCGACCAGTCTCGTTGGCGACAGAGCTTGACAGCCTCTTCCAGGAGGCCATGTCCGACGCCCTTGCGGCGATAGCGGCGCTTGACGGTCCAACCGCGGATGAAGCCTGTGGTGGGGAGGTTTTTGGTGCGGGATTTCCGTGGACCAGAAGTGGACGAAGGGGGATTGTCAAGTTGGCCTCGCAAGACGAGCGCGCCGATGGCCTCGTCGCCGAAGCGGGTGAGGAGAATGTCGTCATCATTGCGGCCGCGATTCAACCATTTCCACGTCCCGACCTTTTCGGCCTCTTCAATGTAGCCATTTGTGAGCCAGCGGACGGTAATTAGCACCGCCATCAGGACACCGGCGGTTGTGGTGCCTACGATGGCCCAGTCGGAGCTAGAGCCTTTGTAGAGGTTTTGGTAGACAATACCGAAGAGGAGAACGAGTATGCCCATGGTCAGTGGGTGGAAAATCACGGCGGAAGATGCGATTTGACGCTGTTGGGCCACGGAATCGGCCAGGAGGTGCAAGGCTTCGACTTTGTCATCTTCGGCAAGGGCAAGTTGGGTGGTGAGTTCCGGGATGGAGTCCAATGGGTTCTCCGACTTGGTGTCAACGATTGAAGTGTCTTGGGACGATTCTGAGGTTTGGGCAAGAGGAGAAGGCGACGGAGGTGGCAGAGAGCCTGTTGATGAGGCCATGTTGATGGGTCGAAGCGAGTCCGGGGTGTTTGTGAGAGAGGGTGGGGTGGAATCGGTACCAAGAATGAGGTTTGCTCGGAGGGTGTTGAAGAAAGCTGTTTCACAAAGCATTACTTGTCAGAACTCTTCCCGTCTTATTTTTCCTTCTATTTCCCCCCCCCCCCCCTTTTTTTTTTTTTCCCAATAAAGAAATTACCACGTGCTCACCAGCAGAGGTTTTGAAGCCCGGAATTCGGTCGCCAACGGCAAGGGCTGTAGTACGGCCGGTCTCCTGGAATAAGGCCACGGGTGATGTATAATAGACGCCGGATTTGACGGCGAGAAAGGAAGAAGCAGAGGCCAAAGAATAAGGAGACGGTTGAGGAGGTTGAGGAGGCGAAAGGTATAAGTGTTCAGGAAGTCTTAGATGATGGTGCCGGCCCATGATCTAGAATCCAGAAAGAAAAAGTTCGACAATCGAAGAATAAAAGCGTCGGTCGTTGTCCAACCCGAATTGGCATGGTCGACAACGAAACGAATTGGGGAAAAATTAGTATTGGGCAAACATGACGTAAGCTGAAAAAGAAAAACGGAACAACTATTGTTGCTTGAGCACAATGACAGAATGCGACACAGTGGCTGCTAGTGAAAAGCGTGGAGGATGGAGAGGGGCAAAAGATGAGCAACAGGCCGGCATTTAGTAACTTCAGAGGGAGCACGTTTTATCGTCTGGCCATAGACACCGGCTGGCCAGTAATAACCACTTATCATCACCGTCTGCACAGGATAAGAACTCAATCTTATCATTTCCTGAGATGGTTATCGTCTTCGTTTACTCCTGGGGGGGTTGCCACACCCCCCTTGGCGCAACTTCTGACACATTGATATCATGATATGATGAATTCTTGCGTGATACTGATACTGGCCGACGCCAGATAGGCTCGTTGCCATTGGCTTCCGAGGCTAAGCAGCTGGACGGCCCAGCTGATCTTGTCCTGTTCCTGGCGAATCTTGATAAAGCTAAAGCAAAGTGTCAAACCCGCAAACCCACCCCCTTCCCCCCCCCTCCCCCCAAAGATCCAATTTACACAACAATCCTCATAATCGACGCAGTGGTCTCATCATTCATGATCGGATTCGTCTCAATCGTCCTTTCTATCATGCTTCTACCAACTCCTCCGAGCAATTGCAAAGCCGGTCGTCTAGTCTCTTCAATATGACCGGCCGAACATGCACCAGGCCTGTGCCATATTCGAGCATTTCGGATTCCCGCATTTGGTCACGCCCTTTTCCACACCTTCTGGCTGATCGAATGGAATACAAAGACTCTTTGCTCCCATACTCGGCGCGCGTTCATCTTGGGCCACACCGCTCTGCTCCTCGGCCTTGCGGGCGCTCATTTCCTTGATCTGATCCTCGCACTCCTCCGTCAGACAATGGGGCAACAGGATGACATTCTTGTCGTTTAGGGCCGGAACGAAATCGTCCCAGTGGGTGATCTTCTTCACATGTGACTTGTACTTGACATCGGCCCGATTGTACAGGTCTCTCTGGATCGTCTCGAGGAGATCTGGAACGGCCGCATTGAGCTCACTGATGGCAATTTGACTCTTGCTCTCCGCCTTGGGAAGATCTCGTCGAGAAGCGGTCACATAGTGACCCTTGCTTTCTCCCGGTCCGAATTCAAGGCGAAGTGGAACACCCTTGAGCTCCCAGTCGTTGAACTTCCATCCTGGAGAATAACCCTCACGGAAATCCGCTTCTGCTCGAACCCCGACCGCCTTCAACAATTCTCTCAGACCCTCAATTTCCTTGTACAACGCGTCTCTCTCCTCGTCGGTCGTCTTGGCGGTCACGCCCACGGGAACAATGATCACTTGGATTTCCACCACCCGTGGTGGGAGCACTAAGCCACGATCGTCTCCATGGATCATGACCATCACGCCGATAACTCGGGTGGACAGACCCCAAGAGTTCTGCCAGACGAACAAGCTGTTCTTCTTCTCCTCCTCTGTCTTTGCATTCGGATCTTGCACCGTGATGCCGAACATTTTGCTGAAGTTTTGACCTAAGCAGTGCGATGTCCCACCTTGTATGCCACGCCCGGTCGCGGGAATGTATCCTTCCACCGTAGTGGTGTACAGCCCGCCCGCAAATCTCTCTTTGTCCGTCTTTCTTCCCCTGATGACGGGGACAGCCAGAAGTTGTTCATAGACACCGGCATAGAGCTCGAGAATCTCCAGAACTTCTTTGCCGGCCTCCTCTTCCGTCAAATGGGCGGTATGGCCTTCTTGCCAGTGAAATTCTCGTGTTCGTAGGAATGGCTGGGGATGTTTGAACTCCCATCGCACGACGGAGTTCCATTGATTGAGTTTGAGAGGCAAGTCACGGTGACTTTGGATCCATTTGGCATAGTAAGGATACATGACTGTCTCGGAGGTTGGACGAATGGCGATTTTCTTCTCCAGTTTGGTGCTGCCGCCGTGTGTCACCCACGCCACCTCAGCCGCAAATCCTTCGATATGGTCCTTTTCGCGATTCAAGACGTCTTCAGAGACAAATAGGGGAAACGAGCAGTTCTTGACTCCCATCTTCTTGATCCTCGCGTCAAACCATGCGCGAACTTCATCCCAGATGAATTGTGAGGCCGGTTTGAGGATATAGCACCCGGAAATATCGTAGTAGTCGAGCATATCTCCCTTGAGCAAGACTTGCTGATACCACTCCGCGAAGTCGACATCTTTCGACACATCGATGCCAATTAACGCAGCTCCTTCCATCTTCTTTTTCTTTCCTCCCTTGGCTTGAGGCATCTTTGCTTCAGCCTTGCCCATGGGCTTTTCAGGTTTGTCCTTGTGATCCTTTTTGGGTCCTATCTCGGCCGTCATATCTTTTTCTCGCGTCGGGAGTTCGGTTTTAGAAGGGGTTCGGGAATGAGACATGGTGTCGTGGGGCTTCTGGGTGTTTAAAGAGAGGTCGGGAGTGAGTCAGACCTCAATTCCCCAAGAAGACGGTTCTCCAGGGTTGTTACTCACTTCGTATTCTGGGGTTTGGAGACTCACTCTGGTGGCTCGGTCAAAATTGTGTGACTCGCACCCCGCGATTTGCGGCAAACCTCCTGGAAATCTTGGCACTTGGATGATGACCCGCTGCTTTTACCTGCGCCTCGAATGTGCGTTGTGACAAGTTTATTTCTCCCACCCATCTCACACTGGGATGGGATGCCTAGGGTATCTTTAGGAACACGGACTCGCTACGTTACTCTGATGATGCTACTAATTCATTCTTTGAACCACAAAACCACGAGTTATGGCCGGTACACAGCGCACATCGAAACCCTATGGTTTGCGCCTGCCTGGAGATTTCGTCAAGAACTGACCACTGGAGACCTGGTAGGAGGTGTCACAGCCCCAAATTTTATCACGATGAGAGCTTCTCAACGGTTCAACTCAGATACGAGATCTAGGGAAATCGTCAGAGAACAAGCAAGGAGGTCATCGTCGACTCCTTCATCACGTTTTACGCTCGCTTCTACACTCAAGATAAGCCGTCCCGAAATTAGATGTGAGAAGGCCAGACAAGTATTTACAGCTTTCCTCGTACATTATCGACTTTTCTTCCCTTCCTCTGCACTGCCTAACCACGCCTCGCACATCTCCTGATCCACACTCTCCTCCGTGAAACTACACCGCCCCCAAACCCACTCTAGCCATCTTCTCGCCATACTCCCTTCCTCCGCTCTCAAAATGCCCGTGGCTAAATCCAGCTCGTCTGGTCTTTGACCACACCAGTAAAACACCGTTGCGCCGCAGTTGCCACAGAAACTTCGACACACATCTGGCGATGACCAGTGATACGTCAATGACAGTCCGGGATTCGCATCTGCGCTGGAAGCGGGCTTTCCAAAGACTACGGGCGTCAGATTGCTCTCATTATCATTGCTGGCGGTTGCAGGAGCGTTGGCGTTGAACACATTTTCAGATGGAACAAGCGTCCACGCCGTTAATGACACGCCGGTTGAAAGGCGGCAGGAGCGGCAGGCGCAGAGGTACGTCAAGTACTTTGTGGGATCGGAAGGAATATAGCGAGCGGGACCTTCATGATCGAAGATGGCGCGTTTAATTAGAAGCGAGACTCCCCCGCAATGACATTTTGCTGGGAGATAGGAGTCCTCTTTGGGCGATGAGAGCGTGCCGAGTGATTTCCGAGGGAGAGACAACACAGTCTCATGCGGGAGGTCGAACGAGTCGTGTCCTTCTTGTTGAGGAGAAGGCGGTTGTGGTGGTGAGGCAGCGGACCAAGTTGGGACTGTTCGACCATTGAGATTCAACAGGAGAGGAGTCAATCCACCATCGACGGTGTCGAGGACGAAATCATGGTGCGAGATCTTGACCGTGTCCTTGGGCCACAATATGTCAGTGTGCGAATTGCTCGACTCGAAGGCCGGACTGGGCTCGACGTTTCCCCCCTGACAATACCACTTTTGACTGTGATGGTTGATGTGGAAGCAATGACAGCCACAAGTCGGGCAGAAGTAGCGCGTCAGCTTCTGCGAGCTGTTATATCCTGTAAGCTTTGAGAGAGTCTCCTGAGGTGGAGGTTCCTTGAGGAGTGGGAATGCGATGCCCAGGGACCCTGATGTATAACGGCATGGATTGCAATGGCAGATTGCAGCATTGATGGGAATCTCTGAGCTGGAGAGCAGGGTGCCGGACGCCGAGATGGCGCCGCATAGGCATGTCAATTGTGCTGAGGATGAAGATATGGAAGTCATCGTGAAGAAACCAACTCAAAGTAGTAGAATGAGTCGATTGAAATAGAGTGATGGAAGTTGAAAGCGTGAACCGATAATATAAATGATATTGATAAAGGGATAAAGCGTCATGAAGTTTATCCGCTGGGACTCCCAGGATCACTTATATGTTCAAGATGTCTGATTGGCAGTCAAATCAGGCGTCCATTTGTGGCTTCTCCACAACCCATTTTACGCGGCTGGCTTTCTACTGTGGTAGGCTGGCGCGTATACGCCTCAGATGTATGCAAATGCGTTGTTTGCGGAGCAAAAACACCACCAAAACTTGATTTGCCCACGAGATGGGAAGAGCTTTTAGCCCATACTCCAGTCTGATATGGCTAATCAGCACTGTTCAATAAATACCGGATACGTAGGATTGGAATGAAATGCTTGCAATGATGCCTCCTATCGCTCCTCCCATTGTGGAGGTAACGGAGACGATTGAACGTTTGAGGAGTGCGAAATAATGTTATTTGCCTGAAATGACAATATGCCTGGAATGCGGAAATTGAGCCCTGTGATTCCTGTGAAATTGTCAGTGGACGTAGAATATACATCATGGAGAAAAGAGGAGACTTGAAGCTTACCGAGAAAAGCACCCAAAATATCGAACACTATTGGCTTTGCCGTAGACAGTCAACACGACAGCAACTGCCTTGCGGATCTGGTGGACAATAAGAATTGGACCACGGAGGTGGAATATCACACCAAGCTACCGTGATACATAACACAAAATTGTCGCTGAGATGTAAGACGGTGTACTCAAAAGCTGACATGCCGTAGTGCCGTATCCCCGGCACAGCCACGAGCAAGAGCAAATCTTCCAATCCTTGAGATAGTGGAGAAGTCGACGGACCGTGATTTCATCAGCCTCGGCTTCATCGTTGATCATGTCGATGATGAACTTCTTTCCTTCGGCATTGAGGAGTTTGCCAGCTTTTGCTAGGATGTCGATGAGAATGAACCATCCGAACGAGCAGATGGTGTAAGCTACAACTCCTTCGATTATGAATATGCCTGGAGCACTTGATGTGAGTATTATCACGTGCAGAGAAAAGCGGATCTAGGGACAGGAAGCAATATTCGTCCTACATCTCTAACCACTCAGCTTATGAAACAAGAGAACGCATATATGCGAAGATTGCTACAAAACCAGAGCGGATCACTTGGGGGAGCCCAAAAAAAAAAAAAAAAAAAAAGCACAAGCGAGCCTTCTCCCTACATCATCATATCAGCAAGCGATCAAATGGGTACGACCTATCGTGACAACTAGTATTTGGGATTTCAACCAACCACTTGCAGCATACCTGGTAGGAAGTTCGCCTCCAAGGCTCCCCAGCAGGAGTCTACAGATCATCAGACTCCGCCACTGGTTTGTGAAGCCCATACGAATGAGCACTGCACCAAAACTGACTCTGACTAAAGAGAACCAGTCTGCTGGTCCGGCTTTGGGAAGGATCAAGTTCTGGATTGTTATCTTACGCGAAGCTAATATCCAAAGGGAGCAATGCCGCAGAACTTCCATACTAAGTTATGGAGGAGGTCCGTGTCACGAATAACCTGGCGGTCAGGGGGAGGCTTGGCAGACCAGCACTATATAGACCGCTCCTCGCATGCGAACGCTCCGGTTCCGCATGCTTCGAGTTTTCGTCGATAGCTAGATAGTAATTAGCTCTATACTGTTCTCCTTTTCGTTCCATCGGCCGCCATTCCTGACAGTTCGCGACGTAAGAACAAGCTAATACTGTAACAAGGCAAAATGGCTTGTGGGCATGAGGCTAGACACTTGGGCAAGGCTGCAAGTGTCTGGTCACATGACTGGACAAATGTTAAGGTCCTGGGGTGTTATTATGGATGACAGGAGCATGGAAGGAGCACCATTCATAAGAATATTCATAATCATCATCATCAAGAATATCAGCATCGTTGAACAGAGAGACATGATATTTACTAGAGCGGATTTACCTATAAAAGGGGTATAATATTATTCTCGATAAAGCTAGATCCGTCCGTAACGTTAGTGTATAGACTCGGCTAAGGGCTAACTTAACGTGGCTACTCTAGGACGACGAGGTGGTGATTTAGTAGTCTAGTTCGTCGTATGCGGCATTTAGGGCATAGAAATAGCGCGTCGAATGTCCCTTTCCTAATATATCTTGTTTTGTGGTGCGATTTAAGGTTACATTTAAAGCTAAACAAAGGCCGTTGGTCGTATAAAAGGCAAATAGCCGTGCTGTCACCTTCTCTTATTGGCGCTGCTACTGGGGCTCCCATGGGCTGACCTGGTACCAGCCAGGGGTCGGAATCCCGATTCGTCTCATCCCGGGTCGGCCGGGGAACTGTCCCTAACTTCGGTATATTTTCCCTGCCGAAGGGGAGATACGTCACGGCGGCGCTCGAAACTCTGCAGATACTCGGTGGCCGGTTCGACGGGAGCATTCGGATTTCGTTTCAAGATCATTGTGAGCATAGCCCGTTCGACGGTGACTCCGTCCCCCACGATCCTGATGATAACCAGGACGAAGAAAATGTCGATGAAGACGATGACGACGACAGAGCAGAGGACGAACCGGAGGACTCGGACTTTGAGGAATGCGACGACGGCAATGCCGATGACTACCATGCGGAGAACTATTTCGACACAGGCGAAGGGGATGACGAGGATGGCTTCGCATTTGGCGCAGGAGGCGGCGAGGATGGCGGTGAATATTTCTGAGTAGGATCATGCAGACTCGCTGTCTCACGGAGCAATTCGTAACCTGGAGTGCAGGAAATGCAACTCGGCCAGGGATCTCGAAGAAAGATCACAGGCAAGACGCTGACGAGGCGTCTAAATCATGTCGTCACGTATCACCGATCTCGCTTTTGGTGCTCCAGTAACTCACTATTAAAACCCTCCGGATGCAAATTATGCATTTCAAAAAAAAAAAAAAAAAAAAAAAAAGCTGGAAGGACATGCGCCTGCGTACTGCTTTCATTTGTCCACGACACTTCAGCGGCACAGATTTTGCAAGGCTTCAAGACCTCAGCTTTGAATTTTTCGTGACCCGGACCTCTCCTTGCTCGTTAAGGTGGTGGTGTTATGCCGGCATTCTGGAAGAATCGAGCTCGCATCGCCCTTTTCCGCTCGTATATTCTTGCTCGGTTCTTATTCATCTCTCTCCAGCCCTTTTCAAATTCATCGTCCTCGGACTCGCCGATCGAAATCAGATGCTGTCGCCATCGGCGCACCCCTTTTCGGGAGTACTTGAATCCGCTCTGCCAGAATTTCGTCATGTCCCCGTTCACCTCAGCACTGTGAGGCCAAGCCCCGGGAAGATCAGGATCGGGCGCGTCAGGAACGAGATGAACGGTTTCCCAGAACTCGGCTGCGTACTCGTCCAAAGATGTCGATATCCATATCCGCCAATCTTGAGGTTGTTTGCCATAAGTGAAGGCGACCAGACGACCAGAGGCGACAGCTGGATAACATGCCGCAAAGGAGAAGTGCCCATCCTGATCGGCCGGGGAATCTTCCGCATACTTTGCATACTCTGCGACAACTTGTTGATATTCCCATTGCCCATACTCCTCCAAGTCTTGGCCTGCGGCCTGTACTTCTCTCGCCCAACATTGTAGCCGATATGTGAGCCGCTCGGAGGTCAAATCTGGCCATGAACCCCGATAAGTCCAGAGGGCTGTGGGTTCGTACTCGTAAACGAATTCAAGGTAGTTCAGCATTGGCGAAGGGCAACCATGCTCGAAAGAGAGTTGAAGCCCATCCATGGCAATGGCCGATTGTAGAAGCGACTGCCAGTCACTGAAGTCTTTACATTCTCGATCCCCGGTCCACCACTGGCTCATACCCCGCGCCAGAACTTGTACAATGCTTTCTCTTTCGTCATGCCAACGTACAAGACAGAATGCAGTAAGTTGAGACTGGCACAGGTAGAGCCAGAAAACATCCGGAGAGACACAAGTCCAACACGCTATGTATGCATTTTTGAGCCTACTATCGAAATCCAGGGTGCTCAAGGGAGGGCAGATCCGTTGAACAAGAGTCGGCACGAGATGCGGAACGCATTCACACCAGTCCCCAAGAGTGTGTGGTAGGCTGGCAATGAAACGGGAGTGCGACATGGTTTCGAGCAGTGCACAGATGGTATCAGACTGTGAATTTCGCTTGTCAGATGTATCACTCGGGTCCACGTTCGAGATGAAGAGGATATACACGAAACTGTGTTCAAAGTCAGTGAAGCTTCGCTTGCGTTTGTGTCAGGACACGAACTCTCGGTAGTCTTCCAGATCGTCAACGCCTTGCTCGACGAGAAACTTAGTTGCGGTGGCGGCACCGCGGGCTGCCGCATGCTATGGAGATTATGAGGCCCTAACATAGGGACAGAATGGTGCTGGGTACATACGAGTAACAATGACCATCCCTCTGTGTCTCTGTCATAGATCGAGGCTTGCTGACTTCTGAATAATTGCCGAAGTGCAGTGATGTTTCCTTCCTCGATATATCCATAGATTTCCTTGGGGAATTTGCGAACATTGTAGGTTCGAAAGACATATGCCCAGCCGCCGTACGCTTTTTGTCGAAATACGTCGATTCCCTTGCCAAGCAATCGACTCTGGAAAAGCATCAGGCGTGTGGTATCCTGGGAAGCCCAGTGGGGGGAACGATCGCCAGCGTGACCTGTGCGAGTTAAAGCCTCATCCTTCCCGTCGTCATTGGGTGCACGTATCGAACGACGGGAGGGAGCCGTTAGGGCTCGCGGGGTGCGACGAATGTCCTCGAGGGCAGAAGACATATGTACTTGGGTTGTGACCAGTAACGTCTGAGTGCTGGAATGTTGCTGGATGTTCAAAGCAGTTATGGCACTGTCTGATATCAGTCATGTGCCAGCAGGATGCCAGACTGTGCTACTTACTTTAGCAAAGCGAGTTGAGCCAGAATGAGGCTCGTTTTGGCTCTTTCGAGGTCTTGTCGCGCCTTTGCGAGAACTTCCTCCTTGAAGACGGACTTGATGGAGCCGCGGATCCTAGAGTGTTTGAGACTCTTGGCCAGATCATCGCAGATTGGTTTGAGATTGTTCACAGCCTTGTCACATTGCTGCCGGCATGTCTGGGCCACGCTGGGAGAAGCGTATGTCGCGATAGTAGCTTCCTGCTCCGCGAGAGTCTGTAGAACTTGCCGAAGAGAATCTAACTCTTCCAAGAGATGTCCGAGAGCTTCTGGTGCATGTTTGGCAGAGCCGTAGAGTTGCTTCAGCTCTACCCCAATCTTTCCAAACTCGACCGCAGCCGCAACAACACCAACAATTTCAGCCATGAGCGATGGAATGATTGGCCACAAACCTAGCAGTTATCGCCAGAGGCATATCTACTGTCGCCGCAGGCACGTCTACAAAGTCGCAGGTATATAAAAGATTGGAATCGTGATCAGGCTCCCCTGCAGATGCGAGAAATTGTTGGTGCTGTCGGCCAGGGTCTGGCGCGACCAGGTTGGGGGCGATGAGGCTTTGCGGGAGGCCCAATCCTCAGCCAAGACCATGGCCAGCGTACCATCTGGTAGGGCTCACTGCAAAGCATACTAGATAATGTGGCTGCCTGTTTGCGGATGTTACAAAGCTGAGAAGGTGAACAGCGCTAGCGAGCATGTATTACGGGCGTAGCCAACGAAACCATCCCAACCTGGAGTTGGTGCCTTGACGGTCTAAGACAGCTCTTAAGTGGTTAGATAAGCTGCCAAGGCCGAAATCGGTTCGGACAAGCAATTTCTCCGGACATGCCACGCGCAAAATTCCACCGACATCAAATCAGGAATTGACTCAGGGCAGAGAGTTCGCTCAGAGAGTGCGAGAAGTACTTTTCTTCGGTGCGGTCCCCATAGAGTTGAGCGGCTGGCCTCACAGTGGCTAGAGACTATCCGTAGCAGTCAGTACTCTTTGCCGGTCCTGTTATAGGGAGCGCACAATGCGAAAGCCTTGCAGCTAGGGCGGTCACTTCCTTTGAACCCCGAGTCGCTCCGCAGAAAGAGGTCCGCCAGTGACGGAAGGTCGCTGATTAGTCAACGTCATCGTCTTTGTCGCATTCCTTACCGTTGTCTTCAATCTTGTCACCATCGGTAGAGCCGATGCTGCGGGCTACGGCGCCTCGGACGCCACATTTGTCGGGACCCTGACAGTCAACGACATCCGCATTGCTCGCGGACCCTGCTAGTTGCGAAGATTTTGAGCTTTATCTACTCGACACCTAACGGCAGAGAGCGACTGTAGCAGAATGGCTAAAGGTGTGACTACCGAACGACGGAGTATTCGCACAGGGCTGATACGCAATGAAAGTGGCCATGATCAGAGTACACTGTTCCAAGGGGTGCGAAGAAGGAGTGCATTTAACACTCCAGAATAACGAAGGAACCGGCGTCGTTTATAGGCAGTCAACACTGCCCACACCTCTTGCGTGCTTTCCCTCGCTCTCGCAACGGACAGTTCAGCTTTTTCAACCCACCATGTTTACCACCTTGGCCTGCCCAAGGCCCTCTCTGCCAATCTTTCCAGCCCCCGTGGGGCGGGGAGAAACAAGACCATCACGGCGAACGAAGTAGAGCCCGTCATGCCACTGAAGCATCACAAGAGACAGGGATTGTCATTCTAAGCGTGGGATTGACCCGGCGAGAGCGGTCTCGAGAATAAGGGGACAATATCGGGCGTTGGCCCGTCGACCCGTTCTCCTAGGTTTTGAGGGTTTAAGGATGTTGAGAATGCGCCTTCTGGACCGAGACGGCCTTGTAGGGATCGAACGCTAGAGGAAAACCAACATTTCCGTCCGTCCCGGTGAAATCGTGTCCTGCGAATCCCACGCTCTTACTCCTTCATAGTGCCGTTCGCCAGCCACTCTTGGAGGAACCGCTGTACTTCGTTCGGCTCAGACGAGATAGCAGTTGCGAATCTACATGCGGTATACTGGCGTATCCCTGACGCAGGACGGCACCTTTTCCCCTCAGTTCTCGGGGGCCGCAATAGAAAGCTCTGCCCCCTTTAACATTATATTTTCTGTTGTTGGGGAGGGGGGGGGGGGCAACAAGGCGCCTGCGCACTGCCGATCACCTTATGCGGTATTTTCGCGATTAGATGCACGGGGTGCGGCACTCAGCTTCGCTATATTCTGCCACCTTCCATGTCTTGCTCTACAAAGTCGAGACGCAGCATCCCCACCCGATGTCGCAGCACGCAGAGTTGAGTGCCGGCCAGGGCGTCCCAAAGGATGTTCGGTTCTGCTGTCGTCGGTGAACATGATCTCGCAGAGTCATCGCCGGTCTGGAACGAACACTGGAAGGAGCGTATTACGCGGATTCACCCTCGCAAGGAGACCGAAGGAGACTTGCCGAGGCGCACTCCCACGCCCATCCCCATAAGGGTCCCAGGTCAAGTCGCGGATAATGGGCCACGTCAGCTCAGCCCGCACGGGGTGGACTAGCGAAGTCAAATGCGCCGGGGAGGGACCAGGTACATAACGGGCCCGAAACGGATCCCTCGTCGAAAGTACCAAAAGTGCAGAGGAGGCCTGCGAAGATCGAGGATTAGGAGGCAGATCGAGGCGCACTCTAAGAGACGAGGCAGATTTTGAAGGAGCCCGAAGGGAGAACCGAGGGGAGCCCGAAGTGGTAGGGTAAGAATTTTGGCTGCGAGGCGAACTGCGAAGGAGTCGGGAGCGGTAGGAGAATCGACGATGGGGCGCCTGATGCGGCAAGAGGGAGGGATCCGGGAGGTGTCAAAGTGAAGCGCGCCATGATGCAACCTGCGCGAACGGAGGTGCAAAGGGGAAATAGCAGGTTGGGAGAGAGGGATGAGGGTGGGAGACGAGGTTCTTATAGCCGTCAAAAGCGGCGGCGCGCGCAGCCTGCCACCATGCCCGAAGTGGCAGGGCCGCCTAAACCGAAGGCGGATTTCCCGGCACCGACTTTACACATGGAAGTTTCACGGGAAACCGCGAATAAATGCCAACATCGCGTCTTCGGGTGTCGTGATCCAGTAGCCGGACTCACATATATGTGAAGAAGAGTGTATCTGTCTCCAATTAGCAGGCCTGGATCCGTTCATATTCTTGCGACAGAGGCAAAGACACCGTGATCAACATCGTCCACACGCGATAGGAATGGATCGGGGCACCAAACTCGGCACAAATTCGGCCTTACCACGATTCACGTGATTGGCCATCCTCTCGGGATCCGGAAAATCTATAGTCCGACACCTAATCACGTGCTCTAGGTGGCTAACTCCATCGGATCCAATCCACGGCCCACCCTGGAATGCCGCCCTGCCAGTCCATGGATCACGTGTGGACGATGTTGATGTCACGGGACCACATGCCAAGGATTACGCATTCAGGGGCTCTTCAGCACTTCCAGTGCTACGTCTTGTATCTAGAACTCGATGCTAGCCAGAATACATTGATTGTATCCTTGACCCCGAACCCTTACAGGCTGGGGACAGAGTATGATGCCGGCCTTGGCATCTAGAAGACTCTCTTCAGGGTGAAGCAGACGTGTTCTAGGCAACGTGGAGGCGCACGCCAGCCGTGGGCTTGAAGAGAGGATATATTGATGTGATTGAGCCTATAAACACCAAGTGTTTCTATACAAATAGGGTCGACGGCGAGGCTGTGGGACTGCAAGACTATTTTTTCACAAAGGATGGAGCAGGTACTTACGTTTGTGCGGTAGAGCCAAGGAATTATAGGTACCATTACATAATAGCGGAATTTGGTGCCGAGTTTGGTGCCCCGATCCATTCCCGAGTGTCTCACTGGTCAAACCGCGACCGAGCAATGAGCAAGCCAGCAAGCGACTTCTTCCCCATCCAAAACAGCGACAAGCAGCTAAATGATAAGCATAACTCCATGACCCCGTGACAGTAGGTGTAGGTAGAGGTTCATTTAATAACAAGTCATAATACTGTGCACAACGACGCCTACGAGGCGCCTCTATATTGATTTGGCCTAGGGATTCTCTGGATTGAACATCATGACCATGTTGGGAATCCGTCCTGTGGAAGATGTCGCCGCTTGCATTTTGAAAATGGCATCTGGTATCTCCAAATTATCTCCTCGAAATTTCTGACGGTTGATTCTGCTCTGCAGAACACACAAGGTCAGGATAAAATTGACGAGAGCGCACGTTCTAGAGTCCATCGTTAGCACAATTTCTTCTCATATAGATGAAGGAGCTCACAGAATGACCGCAGACAGTGCTAAGATATTGGCCCTCCCTGTACGGCTACCCTCATAGATTGCTACCGCATCGAGGCCTAAGACGATCAAGCTCCAGCTCAGGGACCATCGAAATATGTACAGCTTGCAGCATCTCGCGAATAACCTCCCCCAGCAGACCCCCTGGATGACGATTGTTCCGAAAATATCGAAGGCTGAAATAGCACTCAGAGATGCGTATATGGAATACATTACGTTGTTTGGAAGACCGAGTGAATAATCTGTTGTGTGGCACGCACCCATAGAGTTGTTGTCATAAGTCTGTACCGCAATAGCATTAGAGATCGCTTCGAACATGAAAGCTGTCTCGGTGTCAAGCGTTCCGTAGGGTAGTACAGCGACTACTCCATAGCATAAAGTTGGTACTCCCTCATTCCAGTACGCATTCAACTTTACAACAAGGGCGAGCCTTGCCACTGTGCAGGTGAAGCTTGTGATTAGTGTCAAAATCACAAGAATCAGCAGCGGATTTAATAGAGAGCGGAAGTTCCTCCGAAGTTCCCTCTGAGGCTGAGGCTCGCGAGGTGCCGCCGTCCGTACTTCAGGTGGTATTGGGAACTCCATTGTACGTATGCGAGGTAATTTCAAGCTCGTGTCTGTCCTTACGAGCCACACGGCCAAAATTCAAAAAGCAAGAACGTGTTGGAAAGAAACAAGAGCGATGAGAAGAAGATGTGGATAAGACCGAGCCGCTGTTTGAGATCGACTCTGGTCAGTAAATACCGTCGTTCGGCAACACTTGACTTTCTCTAGTCATCCAAAGCCGAATAGAGCTTTGCATGGATGTGAGTTGAGACCCAATCGTCAAAGCGTGCTTTGTGCCGCATCCGTGCTCGAGACGGACGCTAGTAGGCACAAACACGACTGATTAGTCTGTCAGCCTCGAGCGAAGGATGAGGAGAGTTACCAAAGACCTATCGAGTGCAGCCATGTAGGGGCAACGAGCGCGGGGTTTTCTGTGCAGGGAACTTTTGACTAGTGCAATCAGGGTGTGTCAGGCAAGCACGCTAAATCTTTCGGGGTTCAGTCATTAAGCGTGACCGAATTCAACGACGAGAGCGAATTATGGATCATGCGGATATCTTCGTGGTCGAAGCTTAGTTCATAGACGATAAGGACAATGCATGGAAAAGTTCCAATGCACCCAGGTCCATATAGCGACCTCCCGGGTACAGGCTAATACTAAACCTCAAGGTTCGCCGATTGCTTTTCGCCTTGTAACCCCAGGCAACATCTCGGCCTCTACTGCGGCAAATAGATCATGAATGTTTTTCGAGCTTACGACATAGTTACCAGCTCGACAGCTCTGGAACCGCCATGCGCCGAAGGTTCGGCATCCCACCCAGAACGGAGCCTTCAAGAAGGAACCGCCTCTCCAAAACTGGGTTGAATTCTTTCACCTATGAGCCACTGCGTGACGCTGATGAGATACGTCTCCTCAATATTGCACCGCGGCATACAACAGCTGGCAGTAGTGGGCTTAAGGACAGTATTCAACATGTTCATCTCTCAGCTTCGCCCTTGTATACTGCCATATCATGGATGTGGGGCAGTCCTGGCGATCTGATCGACTTTGAAGTGAATGGTTCCACTCTGATGGTACAGCGAAACTTGAGAAGGGTCATTGAACACTTACGAGATGACTATCAAACCCGTCGAGTATGGATCGACGCTGTCTGCATCGATCAGAAGAGCATACAGGAGCGTAATCATCAAGTGCAAATGATGGGCAAAATCTACGGAAACGCCAATTATGTCGTTGCTTGTTTGAACGCCGCCCGACCAAGAGACAGCAAGCGCCTCAAACGCGAGGCTGAGGATTTACACAGGATATTGCGAGAACGGCGATACTCTACAAACACCAGCCTATACCGCCACTTCTTCGGGAATCAGTACTTCACACGCCGTTGGATAATTCAAGAGATTACTAGGGCCCGAGCGGTCACATTCTGCTGTGAAGGACACCTATTACCGATGAGCATCCTCAGGGATGCCATCAAAGACTTTAGTCTAGAGACTAGGCATGACGCTACGCAGGGCTACTCATATTTTTCTGAGGCGGAGAGAATGGCGGAAAGTCGAGCTATACAGCTTTCTTCCACTGAACCACACACTCAAAGTTCTTCCACCTCGATGGAAGATCTCCTGTACTTGCACGAAACAGCGGAGTGCTCGGATTTTCGCGACAAGATCTATGCATTGATTTCACTGACTCCAGATGCACAGACTCATCTATCAGTTGATTACAATATCGACCGGGTACAGCTTATGCTAACGGTACTGAATTTCTCCCACACATACCAAAACTTGTCAGCTTTCCGAACCCTGAGCTTCATGTCCTTCCTTCGACAACATCTTGAAGTTGGAAGGGATGAACTGCGCGATAGTATCCTCAATCTGGAGACTCCAGTGTTCTCTACCAATTTCGCCGTCTGTGGTACCATACGAGGTTGGATCGAAACTCTCCATCCCGGGCGTGATGCGGAAGAAGCAGCCCTGCGAGTCCGTAACAGGTTGCCTGCCCTTTTCCCACGTCGCAAACTTTTGCTGAACGAGAAAGGAACTTTAATGTCACTCGAAATCGATTCGGAGGCTTTGGTGGACACACAGCCGTGCGCAACAGTCGGAATTCCTGGGATTGACCAGTGTCTATTTGCCTTTACTGGCAATGAACTTGGAGACTCAAAAAACTCGACTGTAGACCGTGAATTACCGCCGAGATACACGACCACCGATGGCCCTCTCTTTGCTGGACTGGCGTCCGCGAGAGTAAATATTGGCGATGAGATCTGGCAATTTGATCGCACACCCGTGGCTGTCATCGCACGGAAGACTCTTCAAGGCTACACGCTGGTAGGACGAGCTTTCCTCATACGTGACCTGAGGGCGGAATACCAATGCAGCCGGTCGCGATTGGAGGATGAAATAGTGTGGATCAGGGATGGCACAAAACATCCAAAGGCCACGCCAGTTATTAGCGTTGATCTTAAGGGACTGCATGAGCTGATGACTTGGGTCAACCTTGACCAATGAAATCCATTTTTGTCAGTCATATGTGCTGGACATCTAGTACTGGATAGACAATGGCGAAGTTGATCCTTATCCAGAGCACAAGCTCCCCTGCCCGTAGTTACATGACGCCCTGCAGTACGTGCAGAAGCCTAATAGATGAACACCCTGGCGAGGCAGACACTGTCTTAGAATAGCTAGATCAAGGCGAACCAAAACTTAGACACGCCTCATTTCACCTGCAAGACTTTGTGGATACACTAGGCCCGAAACGCCCAATCACGCATGCTGCAACATGCTGAAGCAGTGAAATACATACCCAGGCAACTGGCAGGCGTCAGGCTGAGCACCAGCGGTAATCATTAACTCGTATAATTGTAGTCTACCTCGGTAGATAAGGACATTGTATAACCTTCAGCAGACATACAGCATGCCCGTGCAGCGGATATCCTAGCCCATCAAAAGCGCTCGCGACAACCAATTCAGAAGCAATGGGATCCGGCGGCAGTAAACCTGTGCCAACGGCGACAGAAACACTGACAATAACCGCGACAACGAGGTTACCGATGCCCATAGCAGGCGACATGCCTCTCACGGCAGAAATACTTTCCATGGCGAGTTTGTTCACATCCAGCACCAACATCCAAGACCTAATACCTCTGGCAGACTTCCGACACAACCATATTCGCAGCTAGCGACTGTGCAACGTCCGCCAGCACATGTGTCTTCGTCCAGCCCATCACCTTCACCGCGGCTCCGAGCACTTACATCTTTAACGGATTAGATTACTGGTAAGTGGGCTGTGGCGGCAACTCACATAGTGGTGCAGAATCAGAAACTGATATTGGTATCCCAGGAACATCCTCGGGCAGCTTGACTGCTCGATCTCACAGTCGCCGCAGACTGCGGCCTGTGCTTGGACGGTGGGGAGCTACCCGTCGTCCGAGGTGGCGAATCTCACGAAGAGTTGGATCACGACGCCGGCTGCGAGCAGTGTGACTATTCTACCTACTATCACGGATATAAGTAGGCATAGTGCGCAGGCGTTTGTAAATGTTGCCTACCAGGAGGATATCTATGTGACATTGTGGTCCGGTAGCCTAGCGAGAGGTGCTGGGTTGGATGTGATGTGGGCGGTGGTTGCGGCTGTGATGTCCGTGTTATCGGTGATAATGCTGTGATAAGAGAGGATGTGGCTATGTGTATTCATTGGAAGGTAGGAATCATCTTGTTGGCTGAGTACTTAGTCGACAGGCAAGCCGTAATTGAAATATTAATCCGTAAGTGGAGCTCACCAGATATTCCTATACTGCTTAGAGCTCGGTATCTCCTTCGCAATAGGAATATATTGGACCATAACAGTCCTAGACATCCGCCACGCTACCACTGCTCAACAAGTATCCACTTCCTCAGTTGCCGTGGCTGTCCACGACTCGCGAAGGATAATATCGGCCTCGAAGAAGAAGGGCCAGATAACCTTCTTTGTTGATATCCGAAACTTTTATGGCCCCATCTTTTCAGCTCCATAATCCCTTTAGTACCTAAGAGACCGACTTCTTCCAGTAAGCTTCGCCTGAGGAGGGGAGAGGTCGAGACTGCGTACCATTTCTAGAAGGCCCTTGTCGTTGCATAATGCGAGTCCGTTCTCGCTCCGCCTTCCTGACCCTCCCTGCCTTCTGAATGCCGCTCGGCTGCCGCGTCAGCAACCGACGAGGCTGAAATTAGCTTGGTAACTAATCTGCAGCCAATCCCGCTGAAGAAAGGACTGCCATTGCTCGACGTTCGGGCGATGGATAGACCGCGCCATTGGTGATGGTGCGTCTCGCCGCTTCCAAATGTCTCACCCATATCCGTGTAGGCCAGCCGTCTCGTGACGCATTTCTGCGATTGGATTACACTGAGGATCCAGTGTATCATTCATCTTGTAGCGGAGAAGGGGAAGGCACAACTAGGTCACTCGTCGTAATCCGTAAGTTTAGTTGGAGGATCGAGGCGATATTGAAGCCTACTCTGCCTAAATCGGATGGGAGAATCGTCATATTTAGAGTACGGACGAAATGAAGAGCCGAAGTCAAGCCATCGCGATCGTATTGATGTCGCTGAAGGAAGGAGGGATGTCGTCGAAATTAAACCTACAGTACGGGCTCGTCGCTGATCTACAACGATGAGAAAAGCCATTCTCGTCCGATGACGGCGCCGCCATGACAAGTTAGAAGAGTGTGTTGATATCGTATCTGCTGTGATAGGACATGTAGAAGGAACGTGGCCGTACTCTAATGATAGTCATTGACCAAAAAAGGTTTCCTTAGACGAAGTCATCCCGGTCCGATGTCTCCAACGGTGTGGGCGCTGGGCGATGATGGCTTATCCTTTCGCCGGTTCGAAGCTCCATATGATATTGCTTTCGCCCTCCGAGCCATTCGCCATAAGCTTTCCTGGAAATGAGAAATGGATTGGTTCTCCTTTTCCTCTGGGCAGGTGGAGACGGAGCCCCGTCCGGAGAGGGGCCGTTAGCGCGCTGAGAGGGGCCGTGGTGCATGCGTGGTACATTTCACGTTCGAGTATTGCTTTGTTTCTCATGTAGGAAAGGGAAACCAGTCGAGGGTAGAAGCAAGATGAAAGACTCGAGCCGTTCACGCAGGAGACGTGATTGTGCTTCCAGCTGGAATGGCGCACTGCTCTATTGAGAGTAGCACGGACTACAGATATATTGGCGTCTATCCAAAGGTATAGTCTCAGAGCCCTTTCGCAGATCTGGCTTCGAGGAGATACTCTTCCTTCTCCTGGCCCGATTGACGTTTTTCCCAGCAGAAGAATAACTTGAGCCTTAGGGTTGCCCTCGCTGGAGAAACGAACTTGGGAAAGATCCCATAGATGTTGCTGCGCTACACAAAGAGATTGTGACCGTTGCAATGCCTAAACAAGATCCTGTCAACGGACCGCAGGGCTCTTTACTACGGTTGTGGGCAGACCACAACCAGGATTGATCACGATAGAGACGAAAGATCAAGCTTGACTCATACTCGTCCTTAATCTCCCTGGGATAATCATCATAGATTCCCAACTTCCCAAAAGCCGTAGAATGGGCTTCCAGCGTCTTGGAACTGAAAAAAGGGATCGTAGGCCGCGCCCTTGGTGGAGGAATTCCCTGGGGTAGCCCAGGGAGCGGCCGCCGCTTCTGGAACTGATGCATAAAGCATGGGGACTGTCCTTGCAATCGAATACGGAAGCTGTTCGTCTTGCCTACCACGCCCTCTGGCATTTTGGGAACTTTGGTTAGCAGGATGGCCTGAGTAGGGGGGCAGAGCCTGTCCTCCAGTAGACATGTCCACTTCCGTAGTAGGGTTGTGAAAGATCTGCGTTTCGACTGTATGTTCTTCGTGATCGCTATCATCGTTGTCCTGATAGAGAGACTCGTGGAACAACCCGTGCCCCGGCAGATGGGAATCTTTACCAGCGAAATCGTATTGGAGAATCTCCCACATCAGGCGAGTGTTGATTGAGATCGTTCCGCGAGAGATCTCCTCTTCCCGATCGGAACGATTGAATGGAAACGCCGAGTGAATCAAGGTTTGGAGTTTCTCCAGCTGTTCAACGGCTCAGTGTCCGACGGTCGTCCCAACCCCGGAGCGTGCAATTTCAGAAAGATTTACTTACCACCCTACGGCAAGAAGGCCAAAGCAGTGCCAATTCTCCCAGAAACGTTACGCACGTTGCCATTTTGACCTGCGCTGCCTCCCTGATCCTCCTGTCGGCCGCTCGACAGAAGTAGATGTGAACCGTTGCAGCAATCGCTACGCAATGGCCGATGAAAGGATCCGATATCCGGTAAGCCTTCTCCGAGACCATATCAATGAGCCGGACAATCCAGGTGGCGTGGATGAAGGCCAACTCGGAGGACGTTTTCCAGAAGGTGTTTGGCACGGCTAGTTGAGCAGACTGCTGCGGTCGTGAAGAATACAAAAACGGATGATTCAGCGTGCTGTGAATTGTGTGATAAGCGAACTGCAGGTACAGCCAGGGGCTCCAGTATCCCCGATTTTGTTGCAATTCCTCTTTCTCGCGGTCCGAGAATCGCGCAAAATCGTATCGATGATAGGTAGGCAACTTGGTTTCCAGATCCATGAGATGGGCGCCTATCACGGCGTACCCTGATTCAACGGACCATGGTGGCTCGCTGTTTGTGTGATCACATTGCATCACATACATTCGAACTTCTCTCCAAAGGGTTGACAGCTGAACCATGTATGCCCATATCCCGTTCTTTTGGGTCCCTCCACCCTGTACTAACTCCAGCGGCATGGACGGGGGGAGGAGGTTTGACTTTTTCCGAAAGTCCGGGTGAGATGTAACATATTGAGGACTTTCGATATCCTGTATTATATTCAGCACCGAACCGTGCTGCCCGTACATTTGGTGCAGAAGATGTAAACTCCAAAACACCCTCCTTCGCGCTTCTGCCTGCAAGGAGACCTCGTCGTGATGCGACTCGAGGTCGAGGCCAGCACATTTGGCAAACGTCATCGCGATATTGACGTGGAGAGATACGAGGTGCACATCATTGGCTATAAGAGGTCAATTGAATACTCCACAGTTCCATAGGGGCTGGATCTGCTTACCCTGAAAGTTGGCAAGGGTTAGCATACAGAGGCTTTGTATTGTCGAGAGGGTGACTTTTCCCTGAGCGATTCTCAGCATGATATGCTCCCTCGCCAGCTGTGCGTATTTTTGGCTCAATTCCTCCGATCGCCCTTTGAAGAAGGAGTGGTTCGAATGACACAGAGAGAGCGCCAGCAAAGAGAAAATGGTCTCCTCACGGCATTCTTCGACGGAAGAGAGATCATTCCGATCAAAAAGCCACAGTGGCTGCAGGTGACAATACTGAAAATAGGCATTAATAGCGTCAGCAATAGCATCTCTCGGAGGCATGACACTGTAGGCAGAAAGTCAGTAGGCGTTTTCACTTGATGGGAAACAGGTTATTCTTTCCCATTAGAGGTAACGATATCGTTCCGAGGTGCTTGGGAAGGTCGCTGGCATGCAGATCTGGTCGAACTTGATGTTGGTGACTCCATATCGCTGATTGTGCTGGTCGTAATATGACATCAGCGATTCAAGTTAGAGGGCCAGCAGCAAGGATGCGACTCCGTACGTTTGTCTTTCCATTACCCTCTCCATCCTCTCTTCTAGTTGAGCAAGTCGGCTTTCCTGCATCCAGATGAGCCCCACAGGAACTTTTTTATATTTTTTAATTTTTTTTTTAAAAAATTTTTTGAGCAGGGGTTGCCGGGAAGACATACCACGTCTCTTGTGTTCCCCTGAGACATCACCGAGAACACATTGCCACCATTGCTTTCGGTGTACCTGCAAGCTTGCGAAAGACGAGTGCAGGTTGAGCATGCTGGTTTCTCTCCCGGGCAACGAGTCTTCTTCCTTCTTTTCATCCCAAACGTCAGCAGGGCCAAAATATGACTTTCTGTAGCGCAGAGGTCAAGGTCAAATCTCTCACCGGCAATTCTCACAGGCCTGATGCAGGCGTTTGTAGACGCGACCTTGCGTAGTTGGCATGTTTCTCGACAGTCGCTTCTCATGTTGCACATGCTGCATGATAGATGGTGTTGATGGGTCCGAAGGGAAGTTACGTTAGATGAATAGAGGACAATTGTTCGTTCGAGATATGTAGCGGGGTTGAATGGTGACTAATATGTATCCTGTCTGGGCAGCTTTTCAGCGATTGGGATAACATAACCGTGTTAAGGATGCGAACGGTTCGGCGCGGTTTGGCGCCTCCCCAGATGCTATGCTAGGTTGATCCATCGGTTACTATAGGCTACTCATATGTTCCCCAACTCCGTATTCCCGCAATCAACATATCTAGACAAAAGGACTTTCAACGCCATCAGCATCTGTCGTGTGCATCCAAGATCCGGCTATATGATCATCATCATTGATATCAGTGTCCGTGTCACCATTCTGTTTCAGCCAATCGTGCAGAATTGCAGGCTAATCCAGCACAGAAAGCGGAGTCGTTCTCGGTGGCTTCCGAGGCTGGTAATGGACGACGTGCCGGCCATACTTTTTCACCTTTGGTGACCTCATGCTTCCGATGCTCCGTCACGAGCTGTCTGACCACGTTCTGGAAGAATATGGGTGCACTCTCTAGCTCTGGATGCAGCTCACCGTTAACAAAAACGCCGGTATTCAAATTTTTTTGGGCTGCGTTACAAAGATGCTTGTCTTCGTCTAGGACACGTTTGAAGAACGAGTCAATAAGATCGAATTCCTCATCCGTGGCATCTATGTGACGATAGACCTCATATTCCATGGAACAGGTGGTGGCCGATGTGGGCACACATCGCATCATGTAGAAGAAATGCGGCCTACATGCACGACCAGGGTTAGCATGTGTTGGATTCGACTCGACCATGATAGGTATGGACTTACGAGACGGTCATGCAGGCATTGGGGAAATAGTAGGTACTGACGTTCTTGATGTCTTCATGTTCTTTCCCTTGCTGTGGCCGAGAGAAGTGTTGAATATAGCCTGGCTTGGAGACTGTGTAATAGTATGAGAGGTCGGCCAGCTTCGCCACGTCCGGATGCGCGACCTGGCAATGGTAGCACTCGTTGTAGTTATCGGCCAGTGTCTTCCAGTTGTATTCACCTTGCATTTCCCACGTGTGGTCGAACTTATACTGAGAGAAATCGAAGGATCGAAAACGTTCTTGCGTATCGACACTCTTGAAATCATCCTCCCATGGTACGGGTGTAGGAGATGCGTCGAGATTGACCCAGATGAACCCTACCGCATCGACATGCACGTGAATGGGGAACAGACTGTGATTCTCTTTCTGAAACGTCGGTACAGTGTCGAATCGAGGTGCCTTAGCAAGCTTTCCGTTCAGCCCATATGACCACCCATGATATTTGCAGGCGAATATCTTAGCATTTCCTGTGTCATCTGTAACCACGGGGAAAGCACGATGACGACAAATATTGTGGAAGCCATTTATCTTGCCCTCCTTGTCAAGACAAAGAACAAAAGGATATCCAGCCTCTTCAAGGCGTAGGAAGTCGCCCGCTTTGGTAAATCTTAGCCTGTGCGTGACGAGCAGCCATTTCTTCGAGAAGATGGCCCGGCGCTCCAATTCGTACATCTCGGTGCTGCGATACCATGACGATGGAAGTGCTCTTGGTTCGGTATGTATTTTTGTGTATGGCTTCCTTTTCAAGTCTTCATTCGACCATCTTACGAAAGAGCCGAGTGTTGACAACATGTTGATTGGGCCGCCGGGAAGGAAACACTATTTAGAATTGTATTGCGCGCATATCACTTGTAAGCGGTTTGCAAGGCCTGTTTCTGTTCTTGAATCGTCTGAAGTCTGGAGATAGGGCTTCTGCGCACATGTCTTTAGATTAATAACTGGCAACCTTCATGGTCACTGGGTGACACTTTCCGGTCACGCTTCTGCGGACACAAGGCTGAGAAGGAGACCGCACCCCCTAGATCGTCTGCGATCGTAGCCACCTCCCGCCACCGTGATGTCACCATCGAGTAATGCCTCCATGCTCTCGAAATAGGATCACCGGGAAACACAACTGGAAATAGAAAAAATATTTACGTTGCATCGGACAAATCAATCATGTGACCGGTCACGTGGCCGGGGGCTAGCGGAGGCGGGACCGAATCCTCCTTTTTACAATCTCCCAGCCTGCCGGGAGAACGTATCCCTCCCCAAAATGGCGAACTTGCTTATCAGCTCGGAAAGCAGGGTCCGAAACTACAGACGGAGGCTCGCAGACCTGCATCGATGTCGTCAAAGAACATGTTTCATGGGACACAAATTGATGTCAATCTGATGTCTGATACGGCCCCAGGCTTCTCGAGGGTCAAAAAATGGCAGGAAACTCAGAACCTATGCTGTCCACGAGACGATTGCGATGCAATATTATCGGTGCAGGGTAAGAGAGCCATATGGCGGACATCATAGTGGTTTTCTATTGGGGCTAATCAGTTCTTATCAACAGAGTTTCTGGCATCTTGATGGGTATTTGGTTTCTCATTTCCCAATCAACACGTGCTCACGGATCCATTTTCAGCTTGTAAGCTTCAGGAGACCTTGGGAGATTCTATTGAAATCAAAATCTTCGAGAAGAATGGTGATGTACGAGGTACTTGGCTGGAGAGCCGGTACCCCGGTATGTGTGTCAGAGGCCCATACCTGCGAGTGAAGCTAGTGCTAGATGCTGATACTTTCAATAGGTTGTGCCTGTGATGTCCCTAGTCACATCTACCAATTCAGCTTCTGTCCCAATCCATACTAGTCAAAATTGTAATGCTTGAATTCTTGATCCTAATCTCTCGTCTGATTTTGATGCATTGCAAAAGGGGACCAGTCTGACCATGAGCTTCACCGTTATGCCGCTTCCAGCGAGATACAGTCTTACCTAAAAGCTGTCGCTTTGCATTACCGACTTGACCGGTTCATCACATTCCATAACCGGGTTGTAAATGCCAGGTGGAACGGAGATTGCTTTCGATGGACCGTGACGATTGAAGGAGGACTGGAACATGAGAGCGAGATTCTGGTCAATGCAAGCGGAATACTCAACAATCCAAAACTCCCAGATTTGAATGGTCTCGACGGTTTTGAGGGCGACCTAGCTCACACTGCTGCCTGGGATTCTCGAATCGATGTCACGGGAAAACGAGTTGCAATAGTCGGTGCGGGCGCAAGTGCTATCCAAGTTCTGCCAGCATTGCAACCACAAGCCTCCCACATCGATATCTACATTCGCACGCCCTCTTGGATTACGCCCCCAGCCGGTGCGAGCTTCAACAACGAGCACAATCATACCTATACCGAAGAGGAAAAAGCGAAATTCGCCGACGATGCGGACTATTCACTCAGCACACGAAAAGAGATGGAAGCATCATTTAATGCGATGCACGGAGCATTTGTGAAAAATAGTGAGAAGCAGCGAGAGATGCGATCCCGGATGGAAAGTCGCATGAAACAGCTCATTCACAGCGAAGAATTACAAACTAAGCTAATCCCGTCATTTGAAGCCGGTTGTCGACGACTCAATCCTGGGGAGAAGTACCTAGAGGCTCTGCAGCAGAACAATGTTGATCCTATCTTTGAAGCCATCCAGACGGTCACATCGAACGGTATTCGAGATATTTCCGGGAATTTCAGGCCCGTGGACACCATTATCGCAGCTACGGGCTTCGACACATCATTTCGACCTCGTTTTCCTATTATCGGAACTGACGGGAACGATCTTCGAGACCTTTGGAAAGATGAGCCGGCTTCGTATTGCGGTCTTGCGGTGTCCGGCTTTCCGAACTATCTCATCTTCCTCGGACCTAATACACCTATTGCTAACGGAAGCCTAATGGGCGCCTTGGAAGGCACAGCCGACTTCTTCGTCCGACTGATTCAAAAAATGTCAGTTCAGCAAGCATTATCATTTAATGTCCGACAAGCTGTACAAGACGACTTCAATCATCACGCACAGAGGGTGATGCAGAATCTAGTCTGGACCGGAAGCTGTCGATCCTGGTTTAAAAACAGCCGTGGTAGAGTCACTGCCGTATGGCCCGGGAGTGGGTTGCACTATCGCGAATTTCTGCAGTCGGATCGCTGGGAGGATTGGGAATGGAGGTACGACACCAACCGTTTCGCTTATTGGAACCTCGGATACTCTCGTATCGAAACAGAGATGGACCCAGATCTGAGCTATTATATCAGACAACATCCTAACCTGCCTCTAGAAGCACTCCTGCGTGTTCATAACGAACAAGATTCGAGATCTGTGGAACGAGCGGATTCGCATACTCATGGACCTAGCAAGGTGGACATTGAATCTGGAAGATCTTGTAACATGGAGGATGGGGAAGGAGACTGTCGATCTGATGAAAGCGCTTCCTCCGGTTATTTCGATGGATCGCAGTCTGAGGCGAGCGATGTGAAGGCATCTCAATTAGATCTTCTTATCTGGGGCTACCGTGTTTAGTGACTAATCGTAATAAAAGGCTCGGGAAACCTCAATTGAACTGACTCCAGCTTGATCTTTGTCGCATTTATATAGTGGTAGTGTAAAGGTGATGAACGGTACAGCACTTGAGTGCCTGTCATGCAGGGAGGATGTCGCGTCTAGATCGTTGAGCAACCACACACGAAGCTCTCATTGCTTGATTCCTCTATGTTCTGTGTCTCCCTGTGTGTCTACAGTAGAGAGTTTCCAAACTACTTCACTGGGAGGCGACATCATCATCCGAACGAACTTTCCCAATCAAGCCGCGTGATATTTTGAGTAGGATCTCTGAGGTCTAGCCATCGATCGTTCAACACCCATGGCACCGGTGGCTCATTTGCAGTACGTTGGACATCGATCATAGTCGAGCTTGCTCCATTCTCGATAGCACTCTTCGTTCTGGACCTCTGCGGCTACCGTCGTTGCATACAAATGGAGCTCTAACGCCGGGATCACACTTCAACCTCCACTTCTCTCTAATGTTTGAGGACGCCTTGCCTTCGAAACAGTCGGTAATGTATCGACCTAGGACCGGGAGAAATTTGAATCCGCTACGTTCGCCCAAGCCGTTAGTGATGCCCCTGATGGAGCATAACGCATTGGGTGGTGAGATCGAACTTACTGTCCAGCACCTCCTGCAGCAATGAACAGCCCCCGAATGGATGGATGGTAGTCTATGACAAAATTCCCCTCAGGAGTATCTGTGTACCAGCAGAGCCGTCGTCTCATCCACGGCTTCTCAGCAAACCTTGGTAAAATCTGTCTCAGTCCATGTCGTAGAGCGGAATCTGCGGATTCGGGGATGAAGGACGAAGCTGCATTGTTAGAGTCCCGTTTGGGAGCAGATATAGTCCGATTCGTGCCCTCGACAAGCACCCTTGTCTCGAAGCCGTGGCTGTGACAAGCAACTTTGAGTATATGTGTTCCTGGGGTCGGGGGAAAGACAAAGAACCCAGTAGTCATGTTTATAAGGGTCGGCATTTGTGAAATACTGTCTGCTTCTTCCGGTGTCAGTTGGATGAACCCCACTGGCTGTCCAGATGAGGACATTGCATATGTCAAGTCCAGGAAGCCATTTGTCCAGGCGCCAGTAGCAAGAATCACTCTCGATCCAATGATATGAGGCCCTTGGACGACATTGACGCCCTCGATGCGTGAATTTGTGATTCTCAAAGATCGCACAGTTCCTCTAGGCCCTGTGATGATGGAGACACCTTTTTCAGTGCAAAGAGCTGCCAGCAGAGCTACGGCGCCTGCCGCATCGGCCCAGCCTCCATTTGGATTCACGTAGCCGCCAAACCCTTCTTTGACCTCGTTTAAACATGAGAATTGTCGTTTCAGCTCAGCCGTGCTGCGAAAGCTTTGGAAAGGTATGTCTTGTCCCCGCAAAACACCTTTCAACTTTTCCAGAAACGCATCGGGTTGAGACTCCGAGGTCAAGACGAAGCCAGAGTTGTGATAAAACTTTGCAAATGGCCCAGATTGCCATGCCTGTAAAGCTTCTTTTGCCAAAGCAGCGTAGAAGGGGTCGGAATAGTCGCTGCGAACGATTCGAGAAATGTCGCAGCTGCTTCCATCAGGGACCGGTGGCGCCATGCGATCCAGGACGGTAATATTCGTGTAGCCTCTCTGAACAAGATCCAGGGCGGTTGTGAGGCCAAATACACCGGCACCAACAATGATGACAACTTCTTCCTCACATGGAGCTAGCATTGTTCCAGTTCAATGTTTGAGTGTACCTTGAATTTCTTTGGGGTGGGGGGAGCTGGGATTGTAGCACTGATTCTTTAGCCTTCAATTGATAGCATAGATTTCTCCTTATTTTTTTTGGGCATTTAATGAACCTGTAGTCCCAGTACCATTTGAAGATTTGTGAGCCCGAGCAGCGAGTGGCTGAAGGCTGGCCGCCGCTCATGTGACCGGTGTTTGCACTGCAGTTGAGGTATTTCTAGGCTCATGACTGCCGAAGACTATCTTTGGAGGCCGCTTTGGTCCCTTTGATGGCAGGCTTCCTGGCAGCTTTTGTTCATGATAGCTTGTCAGGACAGTTTTCCAAAATTATCGCCTCTGTAGATCCAGCGAGTATCGTTAGCCAACGTATAATAGGCTTTGCAGAGGCATCGGTAAGTGGTGCGACTTTGTCGGAGTCATGACTGAGGCATGAACTGAAGAAAATGGTAGGCATGCGGTCTGGCTTGATAACGTCCGAAGAAATGAACCAGCATACTTTCACGAGTACCAGACTTGGCCTTCATACTCATTGATGTCTTAGTCACCCCAATACTTCTCTAGATAGAGGAGCTATACTCTCAGCAACAATATGCAAGCGAGTTGCGCGGTCAAATGTTGATAACGAGCTGAAATCTTCCGCTCTACCGCTCTCGTCGATCAATTCAGGCTGTTGACTTCGAGATCAGCTCTAATTGGTCTCGAAAGAGATAGCAGGACGCCCACAATCACAAGTTGATACGCGAAATTCTAGCGGGGGGAGTTTGTCCGCGATGGCACACCCCAATACGCGCTATCAACGGTACTTCCTGGTCCCGGATGCAGCGATGGAACGCCACCACGCCACGTATGCTTGCTGACCAGCCGCTAGTACATTTTGGCATCGAATTGCTTGTCGTAGCGCAGGCAGTTGGAGGTAGAGGTCCCGGTGCTTGTACAAAGCCTCTTTGAGGGTGGGCGGTCTGCCTCAATTGATTGATAAATTCACGTGCCTGCACCTCACGTACCATGTCCGAGGCCAATCCGTCCCCAACGTTTGAAGAACTCTCAAGGTAGTCTGTTCTCCCTTGACTGTTTGTCGACCTGTTTTTAAACATGCTTACCTCTGACGTATTGTTCTTATGGCCGCTCTGCCTTGCAGGATGCAGCCTCTTCATGGTATACCTGGTCAGCCTTGCCATCTATCGTTTATGGCTTAGTCCTCTCGCAAGAATTCCAGGCCCCAAGCTGGCCGGATTGACCCTTTGGTACGAATTCTACTATGATGTTGTCCAGGGTGGTAAATACACCTGGAAGATTGCCGAAATGCATGAGAAATATGGTGAGACTCTTACCATCTGTCCATACCAGACTAACCGACAGGTCCAATAATTCGAATTAACCCCTACGAGATTCACATCAACGATCCTGATTATTACCTTGAAATCTATACTGGCCCAAGCAAACGTCGTGATAAATGGGCGTGGTCTGCTGCGATGTTTGGAAACTCCTTATCCCACTTTGGAGCCATTTCACATGAGGAACATCGACGGAAACGTTCGCCTTTAAACCCATTTTTCTCCAAAAAATCCGTCGTGCAACTGGAGCCTCGAATTAAAGAAGTGGTCGAGAAGCTCTGCGCAAGACTTACGGGGTTCAAGAAGACGAAGGAGCCGGTTAACCTTCGCCATGCCTTTGCTGCCGTTGCCATGGACGTCATCACCGAGTACGCTTTTGCCAGGTCATTCAACTGTTTAGATGAACCGGATTTTGCCCCGTCCTGGCCAGAAGCAGTGGATTCGGTTTCCGAGCAGAGTCATCTGAACAAACAGTTCCCATGGTTGCTGCCATTGATGAGACTCATTCCCCTCTCCGTGGTGGAAAAGGTGAATCCACACATGATGCGCTTAATCAAACTCCAAATTGTAAGCTTTCCTCTCTTCCCTTATTTGCACTAACATCAGAAGGATATTTCGTCGCAGGTCTCGGATATTATGAGCGGTAAAAATGCAGATGACCGAAATTGGAGTCACGATACTATATTTCACGAACTTATCAATACCCCCGAAATCCCTGACGAGGAAAAAACTCTTCAATATCTGGTCGATGAGGGTCAATCGATTGTTGCAGCGGGCCAAGTGACTACGACTCATTACCTCAACACCACCGCGTATCACATTGTCGCTACCCCGGGTGTTGCGGAAAAGCTGAAAGCCGAGCTCGTGGAAGCCATGCCGGACGGTGCACTACCGCCTCTGCAAAAGCTGGAACAACTTCCTTATCTTTCCGCCGTGGTTCAAGAGGGCTATCGCCTTTCTTACGGCGTGACACATCGACTTCAGCGAATATCTCCAGACGAACCTCTTTTCTATCACGATTTCGTTATCCCCGCAGGAACACCCGTGGGGATGACGTCGGTTCTGATACATGAGAACCCCAGATATTTTCTCGATCCAAAGCAGTTCCAACCAGATAGGTGGCTGAACTCGGACTCTCAGAAGCTGAAAAGGTACCTGGTGAACTTCAGTAAAGGGACTAGAAGTTGTTTGGGCAAGGAATTGGCACAAGCCGAGATTTATCTTACGCTGGCCGCCCTATTTCGCAGATTTGACTTTGAACTCTACAAAACGGCCAGGGCCGACATTGATGTTGCACATGACTTTTTCAACCCACAGCCCAGAAGAGGGTCCAAGGGTTTGAGAGTACTTATTCGATAAAATTAGCACCACTCAATTCTCGGGCTTTTGCCCATAAACGACAGAGACCCTTGTGTAGGAGTGAATTGTTGGATCCTTAAGGCCCTCCCTCACTTTGGCCAGAAACACCTGGACCTCTTCATAAGACCAGCCCAACACCCTCGTAAACAGTGCCAAAGTCCATCCTTCAAGCCCCTGATATGCCTCGAGAAGATGCCACCGTCCAATCTCTTTCAATTTCGGGTCTTTGGGCCATGGCCCTAGCGGCATTTTATATCTCTTCTCAACGACATTCACGAAACCAGCCTGCTCCACATAATCCTTTTGAAGGTCAAGAATGCGAAAAGTCTTGCCCATCCTTTCACCGGCCTCCTCATAACTGGCCGAGGCTAAGGTGAAGATATGGCCTGACGGAATGGAGTCATCGTCTGTCCTCCAGTCGACGCTGTATTCGACCTGCTCGAACCAGGCACCTGGCTTGAGGTGCTGGTACACTTGATCATAGAAGGCAGGCCAGTCACTCACGGAACCATATAAAGCACGAACATGGATGAAGTCAAAATGATTCTTTCGATAAGTCCAGTCCAAGGTGCAGTCTTCAACCTCGAACTTGCAATTCGGTGGAATCCAGGTGGGTTGGATGGGAGAAAGGTCAGTACCAGTGACGACGGCCGACGGGAATTGATCTGCGAAATCAATGGCCCAGATACCAGTCCCTGTGCCAATATCAAGGACGTGTTGAGGATCCTCGATTGGGGCTTGGAATAGCTTCCCGTCAAAGAGCAAGAAGAAAATATGATGGGCAATGTGGAGCTGGTCATTTTGAGCTTCGTCATTTGGCGCCCAGTATTTGCCTTCCTGGTAGGCGTGATAACGTCTTCCATTTTCGAATCTATAGTTGATTATCGACGATGTTAACGAGGAGGTCTCGCTTTCGCTAACCATCGGTCAGCAACATCTGCTTATGATCAAGACCATCAGAAGCATACATGTCTCCACCATATGCCGAATCAACATCGTCGGCCTGGTTGGTGGCTACCTCCTGTGTGAAGTTAGGATAATGTTCAATCAGATACGATGACTTGCCACCGGAACTGTTGTGTTTTCAGCATCCATGGCAAAATATTTCCACGCTCGCTCTCCTTTGAAACAACCGCAGGATATAAATCATACACCTCACATCATCAAGCTCTGTGAAAGGACAAATAAACGGACAAATGCAGGTGATGGACGCATAATTTCTGCGATTATACATACGCCTGCCCTCACAGTATCGCCCTTTAAAATAGTGCGAGACCAGCCTTCCGCCCTTCCCGTCCCGTCCTGCGAGCTAGACAGCTCACCTCAAACCTGTGGGTGGAGCTACATTTAACCAGGTACCGATTGGCCATGAGATGGGAGCAGCAACATGCCAAGCTACGGGAAACGGTGCCTCCCGGCTGATAAGCACGCAGCCCCGAGACCAAAAAAGAGTACGGAAGGAGCTACAACCCCCAAGTTCCCACTGTGGGTTGGAGACAGGGGTCGAGAAACACGCGGCACTCCGTACTTTTGTGAAAGCATTGGGTGGTAGTGATTTCATTTTCTCCCAGGGCCGCCAACCAACACCACTTCCAGGTACGTACACCACCTCATCCGCCCACAACTGCTCGACCAATTGTTGTTAAGGTATGGACCATACATAGTGTACGAAAGCCGTGGATACCCTTCAATTCGCGCCGCAACGCCCGGCTTCAAAGTTGGCCGTGTTGCACTAGGTCAACGTGTATGGAACTATTCGACTAATCACAATGTCTCCAAGATAGATGTCATGTTTTTGACTTGGCGCCCCGCGGCCGATGCCGACCATCAGACCAATTCTGACGTTAGGAAGGCTACTAAGCATGCCTTTGGCAACGTTTACTACCGTATTCGCCGTCCGGCAAGACGGCCAATAACCGCGTTGTGTTTTCCCAATCTTGCCCAAGGTATAATTTACTGTTGTCGTGTGGAAAGACGTACTCCGGCCCTGCGTGTTTTTCATCAGGGCTCGTGCTGGAACATGCTCCGTACGAATGGTGCAGATCCAGCCGACAGCATAGTCCTTGGGATTCGACATGCTGAAGTACGGCGCCTCGCGATTATGGGAGTCTCAACGATCATTAGACCCACACCCTCACATGGTATGTGATATCTTAATCCGCAGTGACACGATATCAGCGCACACAAGAAGAGGGGGAGCTGCATGAGGCCTAACCCATCAATTCTTCGTCTAGCGCCGTGCTGAAACTAGTAATAGATCTGCTATGGGCAGTTCAACGCGGTTTGTCCCAATCATGAAAGATTGCACTGGTGCACACGCTCCACGCTATGCAAGTAGTAGGAGAGTGCTGACGAGGCGCGGACTTGACTGGTCAGATAGACAGGTTAATAGCTCAATGCACCACGTGGCAATGAAGACTGCCAATCGCAAGTCAGATGCTCCTGTCCAGTAAAGATAGATGGGGATCCATGAGTTATCACGGTCATCCTCAATCCTTAAAAAGAACAGCGCTTTACCGCTGCGATTTATGTAGCTAGAATGTACTACCCGGCCCTCGACTGTCGGTGGTCGTTTCTTAGAAGCAGGAATCTGAACCTTGCATGCTGGTGTGGTTCCGGCCAAGACGCCAAGGACGGCGCCTGTAAAACGGCCACAATTGTTCATAGATTAGGCTAGTCCTTAACACACCTTTTTCACACTGGCCTAGCCTCTTACATCGAAGTCACGTGAGATATGGATGAGGGGATCGTGGTGGTCTTGGCAGGTTATGTTTTGATTTTCCCTGCGGTGCCTATTCACAATATCAATTAATTCTGTTTCAGTCACACGTCGAAGAAAATTTCCGGCGTGTTCTGGTATATACTAGCCCAACTGAAGACCGTGATCGATGGCCAGCATTTTTGAGGCCCCGCGCAATGCGGGAACTCTCTTCCTCGGAGGTCAAAAGATCAGCGGTGCCGACATTCGAGATCAAAATGTTCTCGCAACCCAGGCTATCGCCAATGTGGTCAAGTCCTCCTTCGGTCCCTCTGGCCTGGACAAAATGATGGTGGATGATATTGGAGATGTTACTGTCACCAACGATGGCGCGACAATCCTGAGCCTTCTCGATGTCGAACACCCCGCAGGAAAGATCCTGGTCGATTTGGCGCAACAACAAGACAAAGAGGTGGGAGATGGCACCACATCGGTTGTTCTCATTGCCGCCGAGCTACTACGTCGAGCCAATGAGTTGATGAAGAATCGAATACATCCTACTGTCATCATCACCGGCTACCGTCTGGCATTGCGGGAGGCGGTCAAGTACATGCAGGAGAACATCAGCACCAAAGTGGAAACGCTGGGAAGAGATAGTTTGATCAATATCGCCAAAACGTCCATGTCCAGCAAGATCATCGGCGTTGATGCCGATTTCTTCGCCAATATAGTAGTGGATGCGATGCAGTCTGTCAAAACCGTGAACCAACAGAGAAATGAGGTCAAATACCCTGTGAAAGCAGTTAACATACTGAAAGCGCATGGCAAGAGCGCGACGGAATCCATGCTGGTCAAGGGTTATGCCTTAAATTGTACCGTCGCGTCACAAGCGATGAAGACAAGAATTACCGATGCAAAGATTGCTTGCCTGGACATGAATCTACAGAAAGAACGGATGAAACTCGGTGTACAGATTACTGTGGAGGATCCTCAACAGTTGGAAAAAATCCGCGAGAGAGAAGCGGGAATTGTGCTAGAACGAGTCGAAATGATACTCAAAGCGGGAGCAAACGTGGTCCTGACCACCAAAGGCATCGACGATCTTGTCCTGAAATTATTTGTTGAACGCGGATGCATGGCTGTACGAAGATGTAAGAAAGAAGATCTCAGACGCATTGCGAAAGCCACTGGCGCGACTTTGATCAGCACCCTGTCGGACCTGAATGGAGATGAGAAATTTGAGAAGGAACTTCTTGGGTATGCGGAGGAAGTGGTCCAAGAACGCATCTCGGATGATGAATGCATCTTGGTCAAAGGCACCAAGGCTTTCTCTTCGGCGTCGATCATTCTCCGCGGTTCAAATGATTATCAACTTGACGAGATGGAGCGATCTGTTCACGATTCATTATCGGCTGTCAAACGAACGCTGGAATCAGGCAGCATCGTCCCGGGAGGCGGTGCAGTGGAGACAGCATTACACATCTACCTCGAAGAGTTCGCCATGACCGTTTCCTCCAGAGAACAACTCGCAATCGGCGAGTTCTCGCAGTCCTTGCTCATCGTTCCAAAGACACTCGCCGTCAATGCTGCCAAAGATGCTTCGGAACTAGTGGCTCAACTACGGGTACGGCACGCTTTGAGCCAACGAGTCCATGATGGAGATGCCAATGAGAGAGAAAGAGATATTGCAAAAAAGAGGCAGTACAAAAACTACGGCCTAGACTTGACGAGGGGCAAAGTTGCCGATGTTGTGAAAATGGGTGTGCTTGAACCCAGTATGAGCAAAGTGAAACAACTCAAGAGTGCAGTTGAAGCCTGTATCGCCATTATGAGGATTGATACGTTAATCAAGCTTGACCCGCCCGAGCCACGAGGAGATGATGATGGCCACGGACATTGACGAAGAGAATTGTCATCCTGCGACGGTTCTCTCCAAGGGCCAGGGACAAGGCGTATCGGCCAGGGGAAATGACACCACTTTTCAAGCCCGAGGCAAACACCACTGTGTGTCCGCTTTTGCGAAGAATGATGGATCTTCTCGATACATCAAAGCAGAAAGGAGGCCGCGATCGCAGCTTCCGCACATAATGCCGGGCGAAGTGAATTCGGCCGAAAGGAAGCTTGTATGGAAGACATCAGAAAGAATATCTAGGACTTGTTAAGGCATGAGTGCATTCGTCAAGGAGACAGTGCTTCGAACGTGCATAGGAACTGAGGATGGAGGTTGAAGGAAGACTCGAGAGCAACGATGGGTCTCATGCTGGGGATACAACCAAGCAGACTGTTGTCCAAGAACTAGATGAATCATAATGAGATTGATACGGCTATCTGGATGGATCCCAATAAGTTCCTTCAAGGAACTGTACCTATTACCACCAGTTTTAGCACTACAAGGCACTCCACAGCGCCAACCCCTCCCGCCCTCCCTCTTCCACAGGTTCAAACACGCTTCTGGGCTCCGACAACTTCTTCCACATCATACAATATCCTCGATCAGATCTCCACGAGTCAGAAGGGAGGTATATTCTAGAGAGTGATCTTCGTATCGTCGAAGATGAAGCGATCCTGTCAAAGGGAACTGCCAGCAATCTGCACCACCTTTCCTTTTGCATCCCATATCGCAGGTAAGAGGCGTATCCAATGACATCACACGATTTTTTCAACTTCGTAGCATCTCTCCGGCTCCAGATGATGTTCGATATCTGCGAGGGTATGGATTTGGGTGACTGGTTCACACATTGTCAGGCTGAAAGGTGAAGAGACGCTGGGGAGACGGCAACGCAAGGCAATGCTCCAAAGCCAACATAAAAGAGAGCAGAAGCTTGATCCGACTCCGGTTATATCTCAGCGACAGATCGATTCGACATGAACAGGCACCATAAAATATCGACCATGTACAGGAGCCTATGGTTCCAGACCGTTGGTTGACTTTGTCCGCGCTCAGCCACCCATCTTCAGAATCAGCCCTCGCTGTATGGTCTCCGTTCGGCTGAAAGGTAAAGGATATACAAACCGCAGGTCTTTGCACTGCTAACACCATGGCAAACCAACAGTGTGACATGGTGGCCAGGGAGTTTCTCTATTGCTCCCTCGATCTGATGTAATGGATTTCCCGGTATGTATGTGAGAAGTCGAGCAAAAATGATCAAGCATTCATATCCCAGAGTCTGTCTGAGATATACACTTAGCAATCGCAGCAATCGCCACCTACCCGGAAGTGCCCTTATATCTTCTGAAATTGTCAACTTCCGCTGAAAACTCGCCATCATGTATGATCGTTTGCATTCTATGGTAACAGCACGGCAGATCAGAATAACCTTGTAAATCATGGACGCAAGGCATGTCTGGAAAAGGTCTTCTTTCAAAGTCTTAGTCATGGCATCTCCGAGAACATCCAAATTGCCATCTTCGAGCAGTCAAGAGAACTCCTTTCCCCCTCCAATCGGAGAGAATATGAGATATGATAAACGAAAATCATTAACATATCCATCCTGGCGCGCCACCTTCAGGAATACTTGACGAGAAATGCTAACCTCAATTGCCTCAACAGCGACACATCTCGATAAACTTGGATACGAACCTATGCGATCGCAGAATTTTGAAGAAATGACTGCTGGCAGTCTCAAAGAAAACTTCATCATGGAGAGACCTACTAACAGATCAACCGTATCTGAAGCAGAGGAGGACAAAAATGTCTACCTAGTTTCGCTCTGGGACCCCGCTTTATTCACAGACTGTCAACCAAACATCACGGGGGAATGACCATCGTTGGCTGAAAACATTCTCAGCGTCACTACTCTGACTTTGAACCTGGACAAGGACTATTCTGCTCCTTTCTGCCATGAGCCATCTACTGTCTAGAGACCTTTACATTACCCACCCCCGCCTAGTGCTGATGAACGAAGTGAGCGAAACTCAACCAATCAATAGTCTCTGTGATACTGATCATCCTGGGTATCGGTGCTCACGCCAACTTTGGAGTCCTGACTCGGCTCCTATAAGATGAGGTTGGCGATCTTCAAGTGTTCGATGCTCCAACTGGGTCCTGGATTGACGTCAAGCCAATGCCAGGAAGACTTCACAGTCTAGTAAAGCAATATCATGATGAGATGGCCCAATGACACCTATGTCGCCAGTTTCCATCCAGCGTTGACGGGAGTCGGCTCTCACGACTCCGGCTCCGGCTCCTGAGTCTAAGGAGCCGTCTGTCAACGGTAATGGGGTATTTCGCGCGTTGCCAAGAAATTAGTCGGTCCACTTTCCTAATTTGGCGAGCCACCCCGTATTTCGCGCCTGCCCCGCAAAAACTTTAATACGGCCTCCATTTTAACACACTCGATGACCATATTCTGAAAAATCCTTATTCCGTAAAGCGAGAGGGACTCATCGGATCCAGTCCACGGCACAGCCAGAGAGCACCATCCACCTCTGCTTACCCTCTAGCCTTGACGTCGTCACGTTGCTAAAATGTCTATAAACATCAGTGTAGCAACGCTAAAATTGATGCCTTCGAGGCTACCAGGTGTTGCGGAGACACCTTATCAAGTCTCTGTCGTCCTCGTAAAATTCAGAGTCGATTGAAGGCCCTTTCTGCCTTAAAACCTTGAGTAGCAAAGACGGCTTCGTACCACCTTTTGCAGGACTCTTTTACCTGATTGGCCAGTCTGTCGAGAACCCTTGAATCTGCTCCTATGACCATGAGTCTCTGTTGATATACGGTCGCCGATCGCGCTTTATTCGAGTCTCAATGGCTCTATTGATATGCCACAGGCAGAGAAGGTGCTTTGCCTCCGGTAGATGCCATCGAAAAGCTGTCGCTCGCCATGCTCGCATGGCAAGACGTCTATAGCGCTAACGTAGTCACTATGTGTCAGCAGCCAGTGGGCATTGTTCAAACACTTATTTTAAGTCTTTGCAGCATTCTACAACCTCTGCTTTATTCCAAGTTGAGTTCTTGGACGATATGTTCGATTCGGTTTCATGCATGAAACTGTCAAGCAAACCGCGGTGTGAAGATGATTCTCTACAAGAAGCTGGTGAAACTCACAGGCAAGCCGCCACACCTCTGTAAGAACTTCGTCAAATCTCTACAGATGAACCCTTGGATCTGATGGCTGCGAGGACAGCGTACTCTCCTATAAATCCAATGACAGATCGGTTATTGGTTAAAGTCGCTCATTGAAGCCAGAAAGTCGGTTCCGAGGAAATTACGACCCCGCTCAAGGAGCTGATCTGTCATAGTCTTTCGGACCAAACCACACGTGTATCCTCCAATCTCTTCGTCGTTGTGATAGAAGTACCGATGGTAGATCGGTTCGAGATGTTCGGCCGATCTAGGCGGGACAGCCTGGTTCTGGAAGCAAGACGTCACGTAGTCGCAATACCTGAAGAGTCAGTAATGTCCTGAGTGTGGAATCAGTTGTACATGCCACTTCCAGTTAAGATCACTTTTCTTGGTGATACCTTTGACTTGCTGCACAAAACCCGCAGATTTGCTATAGATGTCGCGCAATTCGGGCACATCCAAATCAATATTCCCTCTCACCACGCACTTGTCTAAGAGCAATGGGATGCGGCCGGTAATATCCTCAAACCTCTCTCGACGGTAATCTTCCGTCGCGAGGCCTTTATGTCGTTCCCACCACTAGTGCATTTCGGTCTAATCTGGAGCGACTGACGTCATCCAGACCGCCATAGACCCGTAGCACACGGTGCGGGCTCCGTTTGTGGAACGCTTTAAGGCATTCTACATAATTGGCAGAGGAGCTGAAGACAGCTTTGTGACATGAAGTGAAGCTTCTTACCCAGTCATGTAGATTTCGTATCTCTGGTCCATGAATGCTATCAATCTTGAAAGCGTTCATCTGGTCGACAAATATAACATTCTTTTGAGAGGAGAAGAAGGCCTTAATCTGATCCGTCGTATTTAGTGTTGTGATCTTCTTCTGAATGATGACATCGTCTGCCCAGGCGAACAGCATTGCAGTTCTGACGTATCCGACAGGATCATCGAGCAATGACCGGCAATTCGGAATGTAGACGACCCGTTCATCTTGAGCAATCAAATAGCAGACGAGGCGGCTAGCAGGTAAGACTTGCCATACCCCTGAGTACCATAGAGCCAAAGGCTGGTGTAATGCTCATCGCGCCGGACCTCGTCAGGGTTTTGGACAAGCTGTTTAAACTTCGTTCTTCTCACGTATCGCCAGTGTCCTTGCGACCCTTTGAATCGAACTGGTATCAAACGCAGAAACGGGAATGGAAGTGTCTGATCAAATGCGGGATCGGAAAGTCAGCCGACGGCTTCAAGAGGATCGACGGAATTGGAAAGTTGGTCGGCGGAGCACTTGATGTCTGCTATGGCGTCCTTGACGTGCTTTCTTTGTTCGCGAGCCGCGATGGCGAGCTCCGACGTTAACTTTTCGAAACGATATCTTTTCGGCGAAATGGGCGGCTCCTCATGTGCGTCAGCTACACCCGTAATTTTATCAGCTAGCTATCGTAAGCTAGTCCTAAGATGTTGTACCCTTCCTCTTTTGGCCGGCTGCCTGGTTTGATAGCTCGCCTTAGACATTGTTAGCCGGTGTCTTAGTTACGTCCATGGAATGAACTTACCCTTCCGGACTTGATTCACAAGTCGCTCAGGTCCTAGACTGGCAAGAGGATACAGATGACAGATGTCATGAAAGAACTTATAATTGGCGGCCAAGAAGTTGATTCCTTGAAAAGGTAATCTCTCTAGATCGTCCTTCGCGAAAAAGCTGTGGTTCTGTCGCTTGATCCACCGAAGCAATTTCTCACCATCCCAAGACTCCATCTCCATGACTGTGGGAATTGTAGGTAGATGCTGAGTGCTCTGAATCCGCTCAGATTCAGACCCCAAAGAGACGGGCATCGCGGCTGGAGTGCTCCACTGTCCAATGAATCGACGAGGGAAAAGAAATCGTGACAGCCAGGCTCGCGCCTGGATCCGGAGAGCTCTGAAGTGGTCGAAAAGATCTTGGATATGATGACGAGCTCGATCAAAGGTGGAGCTGATGCGTGGTGCATGCGGTAGACACTCGTAGGTCGGAGGAGGAAGACTGAAAGTATTTTTGGTGTTGGCGATGCCAAGCCGCGTCCGAACAAAGCGGCGACACTGACTAACCTAGTCAGGCCGTTATAAGAGAAGGACGATGTGGTCCTCAGAGGAATTTCCCAGCCGCGACCCAGGAGGTATTTTCGAACTTTGCCATACGACCATTTCTTGTCCTCCCAGCCCAAAAAATCATATAATCAACTAGCAATGGTTGCCGAAATAATCACCACCATCTCTCCCACCAACAACAAGCCCATCCTCACCCGTCATGGCCTTTCGCCTGACGAGATCCTTCGACTAGGAACCACAGCCCAACATGCCTTCAAGGCCTATGGCAAATCCCACCCAACCCTCAAAAGCCGCCAGAAGATAGTGTCAAAAGCTCTCGAAATCCTCTCTCAGAGACAAGATGAACTCGCACGTGAACTCACAGAGCAAATGGGCCGTCCAATAGCATACACCACCAAAGAAATTACCACCGCGGTCAGGCGTGGGGAATACATGAACAAGATTTCCCCCGAGGTGCTGGAGAAAGATATCCCAGGCGAACCGGAGACAGGATTCAAGAGATACCTGCGCAAGGAACCCGTGGGCGTCGTACTGGTCATTTTCGCATGGAACTATCCCTACTTGATTCTCGTCAATAGTCTAATACCTGCCCTGCTGGCCGGGAATACTGTGATCCTCAAACCCTCTCCACAAACGCCCACCATAGTCGAGCACGTCGTCGACATCTTCGCCACAGCCGGCCTCCCCAAAGATATCATTCAGTACCTCCACTGCGGCAGCCCCAACGACCTACGGCCACTTATCCTCTCCCCGGACGTCAACCATATCTGCTTCACCGGCTCCGTGGCAGCAGGCATCGCAATCCAATCCATCGCCTCATCCCGCATCTCCTGTTCCGTGGGCCTCGAACTCGGCGGTAAAGACCCGGCGTATGTGCGCCCCGACGTCGACGCAGCCTGGGCGGCCGAGGAAATCGTCGACGGGGCCATCTTCAACTCAGGTCAGTCCTGCTGTGCCGTCGAGCGTGTATATGTACACACCGACATCTACGATGCCTTTGTCCAAGAAGTGAAAAAGGTTCTTGCGGGCTACCGCCTCGGCGACCCCATGGACAAATCCACACATATCGGCCCCGTGGTCTCTGCACGAGCTAAAGACGCGATCCTCAAACAAATTGCCGACGCCCAAGCCGCGGGCGCGGTGGACGAAACGCCTTCAAACCCGACCTTCACCTCTCCTCCGGCAGAAGGCAACTTCGTCGCCCCGGTCCTGCTCACGAACGTCAACCACTCCATGTCCGTGATGCGCGACGAGACGTTCGGGCCCGTGATCCCGGTTCAGCGTGTGAGCGGCGACGAGGAGGCCATCGCGCTCATGAACGATTCGCAGTTTGGGCTGACGGCGTCGATCTGGACGAAGGACGTTGCGCGCGGCGAAGAAATGACTCGGATCGTCGAGGCGGGAACCGTGTTCGTCAATCGCGCGGATTTCCCAGCCCCAGATCTCGCGTGGACGGGCTGGAAGGATAGCGGCCGTGGCGTCACGCTTAGTCGATTGGGTTTCGAGCAGTTCGTCAAGATTAAGAGCGTCCATTTGAAGGATTATCCTAAGTGAGGGTCGGCGCGAGAGGCACGCAAGTCGATTCCAATGTGGATCCTCTTCCAAGCGCCGCCTGGGAATACATGCTGCTCTTTCATGCTCGCCTGCAACCTCTTGCAACCTCACATGGCCTCTTCTCGTACAGTGGAAAGGGCTGTGAGTCAGCTCTTTCTAATTGTGAACTTTTGCGTCTTGACAATCTCAGCATGTGCACTCCGCAATTCATTTGCTAGGGAGTCGTCCTCGTCCCGTTGTTTCATAGTCGATCAATTCCTGGGCCGAGTTTTACGCATTGCATGACTGTACCGGTTTATAATATAACCTGTACCGGAACAAGAATATCTTAAACATACATACGGACATGGTATCCCATGTTGGGGTAAAGGGAATCTTCGAATTCCAGATTCCAGATTGAAATGGACGGAATAGATATTACATCTATGTTTCAGTCAATGCGGAAGGGAGGGCTGGAAGTGGAAGGCACCAGCATCGAGTGGAAAGACAAGAAAGGAAAATACTGATCAGGAAAGGGAAATTGAACGACGGTGAACAGTGGAAAAGGGAGCATATTAAAAAGTATACGGAAGCGCAGAATCGACTCAAGTCGAGCAGAGTCATTCTGCATCTGCATCTGGATATGAGACGACAGATATAATGACGCTCATCGCTATGAACAACAGGATCACAAAGCAAAGCCGTCGAACCCCACCATCTTCCTTGTGACATCGCATTCGCATTCATTGAGTCCGTTTCCCGCATTTACATTGATGTCATGACATCTAGAATTAATCGTCATCGTCATCGTCGACATCGACATCAATCGCATCCGGATTCGCTGCCACACTGGTCGAAGTATGAGTGGCAGCATCTGCATTTTGCTGAGGCCGGTTTCCGCCCTCTGGCCCTGTGCTAGCGGCAACAAACCCCACGGGGGCGCGAGCCTGACGTTCCAACGCTGTCATTGCATCGATGACTTTGTTATCTGCGCTACCATCTGCCACATCTTCGTGCTGCTGTTCGCCATTCGCACCGACAGCAGGAGCGGCATTCGCCTGACTACGCTGGACAGCCTGGCTAGCGATGAATTGGACGTCGGTATTGAACTGGGCAGCAACACTGCGTTTGATACGGAGCATTTCCTTGAATGTATCTTCGTTGCCGTGCGCGACTTCAAATTTCTCCCACGTGTCCCAGAACGCCTTGTCGACACGGGGATCTGCGAATTGGCTTGCATGTCCATAAATAGCTCTGGCGCGATCGATCTCGCCTAGACGTCGCTCCATCTCCGCGAATTTCAGACACATGGTCTTCGCTTCTTTGTCCGGCAGGGCAGCAATGGCACGTTCGTAGATCGGTCGTGTCGAGGTGAGGCCAAAGTTGGATGCTAATTTGGTGACATAGAATTCAAACATGGCAAGACGGTCTTCATCGGCAACGGCACGGGTCGCACGTTCATAAATGCGCATTGCAGAGCGGGCGAGGCCGCGTTCTTCTTCGAGATTGCCGTACATTAGGTAGATGGGTTTGGCGAATTGGGGGGGACAGTTTTCGACGGCTTGTTCGAACAGATCGCGGAGACGCTCGATGCCGATCTTCCTGTTCACGGCTTTCGTGAGGTACAGGTTCCACAGCTCGAAGGCCACAGGGTACGTGAATACGTCGAGGCCTCGTTCGTAGACTTTGAAGGACTCTTCAAAGTAGCCGTGTTCTTCGAGCAGATTGGCGTAATTCACCACTGTTTGGGGAGTGGCAATGCGCAGTTCGAAAATGCGATCGTACACGGCGCGAGTCTCGTCTAGTGAACCGACCGACTCAATGAGATCCACGTAAAAGGACCAGACCTTCCACGACTTGTGAACTCGTTGTTGTGGCGATAATGTTTCGTCGAAATAGTCCACGGTACTACGTTTGGGAGCCTTGGTCGCCATGGCCATGACTTTCACGGCGGCATCAAAGTTTTCGTTTCGAAGTTCCATTTCTGCCCAACTAACCCAGGTATCGGCCAGCTCTGCCACGGACTTGTACGGCACTTTGACGGCCTTGTCAAGAATGATTCGAGCGGTGTCCAGGTCACCTGATTCTTCGTAGAACTTGGCATATTTCAGCCATAACTCGTGGAATTTGCCGATAGCCTTTCTCGGAGCAATTGTAGCGATCGCATCAGTGTACGTCTGCACGATCTCTTCTTTGTTGTCGTTCCAGAGCGCAACTCGTTTCTCCCATTCGACAACATTATTTGGATTCTGCCGCAGGAGCACATCGTTGACCAGGAACGGTCTTCGATCCATCAGATGCTCGAAACGCATCATTCTCATGTCGAGATCAAAGTCTTTATTGGCATCAACAATTCCCTTTGTAGCACGAGCAGAAGCCGCGTCCATAAGAGTGGAAATGATGGATTCTTCAAATTCAACATAAGCGTCGAAGATCACCGTAAAATCCCGCACCGTCATAACAGTCGTGATTCCCTCTTCAAACACATCTCTGGCTCTTTCGAAATCTCCGCGGGTGATCCAGTATGTTGCTAGACCAGCCCATAACTTGCCACGTTGATCGGCAAATCTTTCTATCCCGCTTCGGATAATAGTGTCCGGGTCAAATCCGGATACCGAACTGTCACCGAGATCTCTTGCCTTGTTGACCATCAACTCCACCATTTCGCTCCAGAGCTGAAATTCACTTTTGATGTGCTTCGAACGGAATTTCGGGTTGTCCAAAATTTGAATATATCGTTTCACAGCCTCCAGGTAATGTCCCGTATCGATCAATAGATCAATGTAGTCTTCCATATCTTCCGGGTGTATCTGGACATATCGCGCCCATACCTTGACGGCGGTTTCCCCACCGGCAGAATTGGCAAAGGACTTGTATAGCTTCCAAATCCGGTTGTGTTGAGTTACAGGTAGAGCTCTTAGTGCCTTGTCCAACGTCCTTCGGGTTCTGGTAACGTAGGGTTGTCGCAACAGGAACGTGATATACATCTCCCATATGACCGGCATCTTATTCAACAAAATCAGTGCTCTTTCGAAGAGCGCATTGACCTTGTTGAACTCTGCTTTGTATTTGACAGGATTTTTCTTCTTGAGATGTTTGACCCGAAACTCCAGATACATCTTCCAAAGCTTGTATGACCGAGGGAGTTGTATGCAAGCCCTCTCTTGTACGAATGCTTGTTCGTGAATTGTCCCATTGTGCATCTTGAACTCGATGTAAGTGAGCCATGGTCGAACGCTTCCGGGGTTACGGAGAATGTCCTGTTCGTAGATGGCGTCCTCATTGGCAATCAGGTAGAAGTCAGGCTTCGCAGCCTGCGAGGAAGCCATGGAGGTCGCTTGTCCAGATTGCGACGTGCGTACGAATCCCGGCATCGCAGCAACAGAGCTGGCCGAAGACTGTGTTGATGGTTTTCATGTAAAATGAGATTCAACAGGCAGCGTCCCTAATAAGGGAAGTTTTAGCGAAGGAGGGAACATTTAGCCGTCAGGCCGCACAGCCTTGCCTAGCGACTCGTGGTGGTTTAGATAAGGTAAGCTTGTTGCTGCTGCATCTGAGCTCCTCGGTATTGTGTCTCTGATCCGTGCAAGCCACACCGGGCAAAAAGCGCTATACAGGCACCATGTCTTCAGGCGCAGGGGTAGGAGCATTCTCTGAAATAACAACATGACGAGTACTGACAAAGTGCACAGCGAGAGCCCGTCTTCCCCACCCGCCAGGCCTTGGGCCAAATGAATAGCAAGCTGAAGGGCGCGCAGACAGGTCACAGTTTGCTGAAGAGAAAGAGTGAAGCTCTGACAAAGTATGGATTCTATGCTACCCGCTGAACCTGAGTGCTGACCATGAAATAGGCGATTCCGAGGTATACAAAGCCCTCTGCTACCTCTACTCTATACGACGCTCAGTGTTTTGCAGAGATTTTGAAACGAATCGACGAGGCGAAAAGAAAAATGGGTAGAGTCATGCAAATCGCTGCATTCTCTCTGGCCGAAGTGTCATACGCTGTGGGCGGAGACATAGGCTACCAAATCCAAGAATCGGTCAAGACGGCACGGTTCCGAATCATGACCAAGCAAGAGAACGTGTCCGGTGTAAACCTGCCTCAATTCGAAGGCTACACAAAGGACGAAATCAATGACTTTGGCTTGACTGGTTTGGGCAAGGGAGGTCAACAGGTCCAACGGTGTCGAGAAACATATACCAGAGCCGTCGAAACACTGGTTGAACTTGCGAGCTTGCAAACTGCCTTCATCATTTTGGACGAAGTTATCAAGGTCGTGAACAGGAGAGGTATATCTTCTCGCACATGTAAATGGAACCAGATGCTAACTAATTATCTTTCAGTCAACGCCATCGAACATGTCATCATTCCACGAACCGAAAACACCATCAAATGTAAAGAGTGCACGTATACATGACATATTGGAAACTGACCAGTCTTCAGATATCAACTCCGAACTCGACGAACTCGATCGTGAGGAATTCTACAGATTGAAGAAAGTCTCAGGCAAGAAACAAAGAGATCAAGCCGCCGCAGACGCCGAGATGAAGAAACAAAGGGAAAAGGCAAAAGCTGGAGGAGGCAAGGAAAACAACATGGAGCCACAAGACGTGCTCGGTGAACATGAGGACGACGATGTTATCTTTTAAATGTTCGGCATTGATAAACACATTTGGCCCTCAAAACGCCACCAACCATCCCACTATCAATGCATGGGTATCAAAGTTTCAGCGGTCCCAAGCCCTTGCCACGGCTCCATTGAGAAATCATGACCCTTTTCATCTCTCTTTTTTTAACTTTCGTGCTCCGACATCTCATGACCAAGTCCCGAAGCTTAAGCTCGTTGATACGTGACTCTAATTCCCTTTCCTTCATCACCAAGCTGCATCCCCGCCGTGGCTTCCTTCGCACTAATCGCACCAGCCTCGGCCTCATACTCGACGAACGCAATTCCCTTTCTCCCCGGCACCATTCTGACCTCTTTAAACCCTTCAAATCGGCTAAAAATCCTCGACAATCCATCCGCATCATAACTATCGGGCAGATCTCGCAGGAACAAAATTTTATTCGGCGGTAGATATTCGTCGGGGATGATCGCTGCATTATTCGTGCCTGAAGCCTTGAGACCTGCCCCTTTGGCTGTTTTCGCGGGCCGCGCCACCAGTCCTGACGGCGCTGCATCCTGCGGACCCGAGGATGGTGCCGGCCTCTTCAACTTCTGCTGCGCGGCCTCTACGGCTTGTTTGCGTTCTTTCTCCGCGAGCCGGGCCCGCTTCCATTTCTCAAGACCTTGTTCGCCATCCTCACGGAGCACTGTGGCATCGGAACGTGTGCGTGCAAAATCCAGGCTCATGGGCTTGTCGAAGAGCTCGAAGCCGTTGACTTCCTCGATGGCCTTTGCTGCATCGTCGGCCGAGTCGAAGACAATGAAGGCTTGCCCTTTGGCTTTCAGGTTCTTCTTAGCTACTAGGTCGATAATATTGCCGTATTCTGAGAAGATTTCGGTCAGGGCCGTCTTGAGCTGATCGATTTTTATCCGCTCTTCAAGGTTTTTCACATAGACCCTGGAGGGAATAAGAAATAAAAGCCGTCAGCGTCTGTAGTGACATATTAAGATAGAGGGGGATCATATGACCTACGTCGCGCTTGGGGGATTCTGCATTGCAGTTGCCATGTCTAGCCACTTGTTGGCAACGTGGAAGATCGGCTTTTAACTGGTCTCAAAGGCCATGTGGTCAGAAGTTACCCTGCGATGAAGGGCAAATGAGCGAGTCAACTTGGGAAATCGCGAGTGGTGGCAGAACGAAGCACGTGACTATGCCCAGATTCTTGGCGGCGATGGGGATCTTCGGAATTTCTCATTTTGGAATTCAAGTTGTCTGCTTTCGCTACATTGACCTTGAAATCCTACACCAGTTTCTATGGATTCGAGTGTCCACAGGGATGCATCCCCTCAGTGTACTCTTGAAAGGGGTCTCTTCTGCGGGTATATCTTCCGCCCTCTTCTCCAAGTTGATAACAAAGCAGATCGAGTGCGGACTCTTCCCTAGCCATCGTACTTCCTCCAGTATGGAAACAGTCTAATCATCCACACATTCCCCTCCATCAGGAAATTCCAGACTTCTCTCTTAATTGAAGGTAAACCAATAGACCCCACTGAACAACGAAGAAGCTTGAGTGGTGCTCGAGTGGTTTTCCGGGATTTACAAGTTGAATGTCGTATCGTCGCAAGAGCTGCGGCAAGACCTTGTTCATTTCAAGTAGGGCAAGATGTCGGCCAATGCAAACATGGGAACCGCCACCGAACTAGGAAAATTCAAATATCAGCCAAAAGGGCCGCGGTCATCGTCTCATGCCGTACGGTTGACTTACCTGGAACATGCATCTGTCCATCGTCTTGATATTCTCCTTGTCGCCTCCCAGCCATCTCTCTGGCCTAAATACCTCGGCATCCTGTCCAAACACACCTTTATGCCTATGCAAGACCCATCCGTTTACTGCAACGGCCGTTCCGGCCGGAAGCTTAACGCCGTCAATTTCAGCACCACCAGGGGGCACCTTTCTCGTGATATTCAATCCGACCGCAGGGGAGATTCTCATCGCTTCTTTCAGGCAGGCCTGGAAATACGGGAGATTCTGTGCCTCGTTATATGACACCATTTCAGACAGATCAGCCGTCATGATTTCGTTGATCAGCTTATCGTACACCCGTCTGTTGGACAGCACATGCCAAAAAAAGCTTTGCATCGTGCTTGCAGTGCTGTCGCTGCCCGCAAAGATGGCACCGTGAGCGATGGCGAAGACGTCTCCAGGTCCAAGAGCCTCAGGATGTTGTTTCTGGGCCTCGATCAAGCTGTTGAGGAGATCTCTATATTCAACTTTCTCGCCGGGAGGAGGATTGTTGCGCTTATCAAGCTGTGCCAATGCGGTTCGAGTAACGAGTGCATTTTTGGTGGCCATCCAAGGAATGTAATTCCACAGCGGATTGCGTCGGAAAATATGGTCAAGCCAGGGGACTTGGCCAATGATGCCGTTGTACCATTGCGAGTTGTCGATCGTCTTGATAGCTCGGTCCACATCAATACCAGCCTCGAGGAAACCGAATTTCTTGGAAAATGCGACTTCCCCCAAAACCTGCAATCAGTGAGTATTCTGTCGCTATTCATCTCCGGTGTTGCTTCTACTTACGTCGAACGCAAAAAAATGTAACCAGTCACCCAGATCGCAAATTTTGCTTCCATCAGCAAATTCGTCCAACTTCGACATCAAGAGTCTCTCGGTCTCTTCAATGCGGGGCGTGCTTTGTTGCATTGAGGCCAAACTATATGGAGTTGTTGCATATCGCTTCTTCACCCCATGAACCGCCTCCCGGGTCTCGGTGAAGATGTCAGGATTTTCCGGAGGCGGGAAGACGCCATAAAAGTCTGTTTTGTGGAATCCTTTACCTGTCTTGAACAGTTCAATCGCGGCATCTGGCGACGAAAACGAAACCTCATTCGGGGCGATTCGCACAACAGGACCTGTCCGAGTCAGCCTTATCTTCCTCCAGGCAGCCTCTCAAAATACCATATTTTTGGTGGAGTGCAATATGATGCTGCTCTGTTTTCCCTGTCCATGTGCTCCAGACTATGAAGGTTAGTTTCGATGATGAAATATCGGTCTCCCGATAGTGTGAAACTCACCTTTCCACATCCTCGTGCACGAGGCTATAAAAGGACCGGGAAATTGTCTCAATGGAGACGAATAGCGTTTGTATAGGGGTCGAACAAATAAAAGCACGAAGAGAATCAAAAATGGATGCGCCACCAAGAACTGCCATACGATGAGAACGGCAGAGCCTTTCTCGGGAACCTCGTCGGCAGCTGGTATTGCCATTTTGATATAGATACTTGTTGAAAGGGGATCAAGTTGGCGTTCAAGGGTAGAAATGAACGATTAAAAGAAGGTGCGGGAAAGATATCGCATAGGTCGGTATCCGCTCCGCCCACGCCAGCCCCAAAGGATAGGGCAGTAATTAACAATGAGAGCATTGTCTCTCCCTCCACGCTGGAACACATGCTCTCCGAGACCATTCGCATATTCCCCATTCTCACAAAACAATAAATGCCCCACACGTAAGCCCCACGATCTTCGGGAATTCCCATGGGGAGGCCGACAAGGCCGACTTATCGAGGTCGCCCATCTGGACTGGCTAGGCAGGGATTCCCGTGGCGCTGAAAAATTAAGCCACGCTTGGGGGATGGGGAGATGATGGAGCAAGTGCCCGTACTCGAGAGTCCTACCCAAAGAAATCAACTGCCGAGGGGCTCGATGATGTCTCGCGTGGCTTGATCTTGTCTCCAGTTTTTGGGAGAGCCACAACCGTGAGATCCCGCCGCAGGTATCGACATTACTTGTTGTCGTGTAATGCACCTGTGACTTAACCGAGCAATTGCTGTCAGGTCCAAGCTATTACAGGAGTGGTAGAATCTTTTCGTATACATATTCCTCGAAGTTTCCCACTGATTGAAGTTGGCTAACCTGACGACGGAATTTCTCAGAAATGTGGAAGAGGCAAAGACGCTTCCCCACATAACACTAGAGAATCGTCCTCACTCAGGCCGAGTCGCCATCGAGCCAAATGGTCCCAGATTTGTTCAAACACACTCCATTGTCGTTTCAATCATCATCAGCTCCCCCACATGTACATTGGTGATGTACGAATATGGGCCAAGAAAGGGAGATTTTGGAATTCCTTCATCGGTAATCTTCCGTGGTGTGTCGTGGGTTGTTTGCGGTGGTCTGTCAGCTCGATTGAGCTCATGAGGTCTTCAAAATTAAAAAAAAAAAAAAAAAAAAAAAAAAAATTGGTCCCACCTCCGGAAAGGCTTGGTCCGAGTGTGATATCTTGAGCATTGTCAACTAACAAAATGAGATTGGAACTGTGAGCGTGATAGAGGTTGCATGCTGATCAACCTGATACCCCCTAGAGTGACTGGCCTTTTCGGGTCCAACTCTTTGTTCCCCAGCAGTCGAGTGCTCACCTTTCAGGAAGGAAGATGTGCCAGACGGAAGAATTGGTGGAAGATCCCCATCGTTGGTGGACGTCTCAGGGTCGGAATGGGGTTTCGCGAAGATGCTGGTCGCCCTAGATTGCCACATAATGGCAGAGAACTGCGTGTCGTGCGGTTCCAATTTGCGATGGAGAAGATTGTGATTTATTCTTTTGCTTTGCTACCACCATTCTTACTGATTTGGAACCCACAGTACCCTCCTCTCCATCATTAGGTCTTGAGAGTACTGGCAGACATGCATCAAAGTATCGAATCAAGGCTCCTGGCAAGTAAGTCAGCTTTCCCAGATATCCAGCTGCTTCAATGATAGATTTCGTTTGTGATTTTTGCACGAAATATTTGCAATAGATGCGGATTTCGCGGCCTGCCATAAGATTCGAAAATCCCCTCGTGCTCAATCATCAAGTGCATGGCTCTCCATGATCTGAACTTTGCGGCTGCGCGAGAGAATTCCTACGCAGCACCTTTGATTGTTTGATGATGGTCGATCGCAGACAGACGAGGGGGCGGACAGGTGATGTTTTGCTGAAGTAGACAGGAGAGAGCTCCGTCAGCCGAAAGAAAAAGTAGCCATCTCCATTTTCTGCAACGGTAAGTCTTTGAATAAAGAAATCTAGTATTACATAGTTTGGGTAATTCTGAATAAGAAAAATAAAAAGAGAGATTCTGTTTGTTTGTTTTTTCTTAGCCATTCCTCTTTCGTTCCTTAACTCCATTTGACTTGGGTCGGCCTTCCACGGGCTCCTCATTGACCATGACCATTGGTTTTGTTCCATTCATCTTGGGTTTTGCGGTACTGTCTTTCTTGTCCTCTGTAGCAACCTCCACCTCCTCTTCATCGTCTTCATCGTCACTTCGTTCATCCGCCTTTATATTAGAGAAGACGTAGTTCTTTGCAATGCGGAGGATCAGGAATAACCAAAACAGATTGACAGCTTGAAGACATGCAAGAAGTGCAAACGTGATATACTGGCTGATCCAGCATTTGTATTGTTGAGTCTCCCAATTCAATTCGAACGGCCCAATAGTTCGGAATTCGGTAAGTGTTGCCCACAAAATACGAAGATTGATCCAGTGACGAAGGTAGATCCAGACGCAGATGAAGAAGCCGAAGTAGGGTCCCACAATAATAGAGTCGAGATAATTGAGAGACTTGGATGTCTGGAAAGAATTAGCATCATGACACGAGCGAGGAACAAATTCACCCGTACCGCAAGGAAGAAATCACTTATGTCATGGGTAATATAAACCGCAACTCCCATGTGCGTAAAGTGAAAGCGGTAGCTTAGACCGATCAGGGCCAACGTAACGACATGGTGCAAAACCAACTCCTTGAAGTCCTTTCGAGGCTTCTCCAGTTGCAGGAGGAGGACAATAGCTTGCTGACTCCAGTAACTGGCTTGTAGCAAATAATAGGCCTTGAAGACAGCTTCATGAGTCCGATGCGGGAATCCTTCAAACATTGCCGTAGTGTTGAAATACCAAAGAGGACCCCTCGACATGACATACAGGCCGAATGGTCCAAAAATGGCGAAGTAAATGGCAGTGTACACCTGTTCCATAAACCGTGCCTGCTTTGCCCTTTTCGTGATGCCACAATGGATTGCCAATGGACGAATCATCCTTTGCATTAAGAATTCTCTTGTAAAGCTCAGCACAATGGTGTAAAATGACACAAAGGCAATGTCTGCTTTGCCTTTGCCATACATGCTCGGTCCGCCCGGGTAATCTGGTCCGAGAGGATAGGATAGGAAAATCGCTTTGTGCAATGGATTTTGCTCTCCGGGGTTGATGAAGTAGGCGATCAGGACTACGACGACTATGATAAGCGGATTGAGCCATGTATGCCGCAGCGAGATTTGTTTCCACTTTCGAAACGCAGATCGGGCTTTTCGTCTCTTTGAATGGGATTTCAGGTCTTTTGCGCTTGCCTGTAGGCTGTCAGTTGGAATTCCAACGAAAACAATGTGCTCAATCGTACAGGTACTTGTCCAGATGATCTGGGAGTCATGGTAGCCAAAGCCGGCGAACTTGTATCTCCGCGAGGGTCACCCCCAAGGTTGCTGGATGTTCGATGTGGGCGACCCATGATGATGGCCTTAATGTCGACCGCGCAATCCCAAGACAGTCAGACGTGAGATTCGGAAATGGTTCAAGTAATTGAAATGTTCGATCTGGCAAGGATTACGGTGGCCGTATGGGGGAGGCTGCGAAGTTAGGGAAGTCGGATTCGGGGAGTTGATCACGCCGCATCATCCTTGGCAGCAAACGTTTTGGCTCAAATAAAAAAAGGGGAATGATGAGAGGGCAGGAAATCAATTTCATCTTCATCGCTACAACGAGGTGAGCGATACTGAATGCGGCTCATTTTTGAACCACCAAAATTAATACAATAGGTACAAAGCTTGGGAAAACTTAGTGACTTATGCTGACTAGCAGTCATGAACCCCAAAAAATAAACTGTGGTGTGATGTTCTGGAAATGCTATTCTGTACAATAACCACAGGGGCAGAGAAGCACCGAGGCCAATTGTAGCAGCAATCGGCTGAAATGCAATGACCTTTCTGGCCCTTTGTGGACCTCGATGGCTCAACAGTGCTATGGTCTCTGCCATTCCTTCGGATTTCTTGTTTTTCTCCCTCCACCTCTTGGATGATTTACCCCGGACACATCTTTCGGGGGCCTGCTATTATTTACTAAGCCAGCCTCGGCCTTCCTTTTTTTTTTTTTTTCTTTTTTTACCTTTCTTCTCTGTACGTCTTTTGTCATCTGGTAGCGGACCTGCCATAGTCTTGATGTTGGTGGAAATCCGGCCCATCCCACACTACCCAGAGTCAGCGCAGACAACAGGCAACCTACTCTTTCTCGCTTGTTTCGGTTCCTTCTTTGTTGGCACCTTCGTCAGAGGCCTCTTCTTTGCTGTTGTCCTTAGACTCTTTCTCGTCTTCCTTTTCCTCCACTGCCTCCTGTGTAGTCTCAGACTCTTCCTTGGGTTCTTCAGGAGGTTCCTCTTTTGGCTCTTCTTTAGGAGCTTTCTCAGGCTCATCCTTCTTATGCGTATCGTGACTTTCGTGGCCGTGATGATCATCGGAAGGTTCGGGTCCTTGCTGCCAGAGCCAAGCAGCCGCGGGAACGGTGACAACGACAGAGCCGATCAGCCTGCAAACAGTCCATCAGTTTCATTCAAGTCAAATTTGGCTTCTCAGATTGAATTATCTTACCAGGGCAGGTCGCTGCTCTTTTGTTGTGGGCCATGTCCGCTGGCATAGGTTCGACGAGAGACACCACGTAGACTTGCTCGAGCTTGGGTTCCGGCTTTTCTCAATGCAAACGAGCGAATGCAGCCCCGGGGGACGGGGGATCTTGGTAGCACCATTTGAAATAGGTGGAGGGAGTGGCTGGAGGCGTCGGTATGAGGTTATGTAGCTTTATGAAGCCCCGAGGATCTTCACGTAGGGTGGTCTGGATGGAAGACAGCTCCGGAGAAGAGCAGTAGCTTTCGAGCTTCCACGGCCTTAAAGCTCCGCTGGCACAGAACATGGCCGCCAAGCGAAGGTCCGGCGGAGACCAGACGTCATTGGCCAATGTGTTTCCCCTCCAAATATTCTCACCACTGAAAGTCCATCCCAAGTATTTCTCCGTACAGTTGTATACCCACCTCTTTGCCCACATCCACTTCCTCCTGTTTACTTTTGAGGGAGAAACTCAGGTAGATTGATCTTCGTTCTGCTCGCCTTGAAGCGTTCCAGCGTGTGTTCTACTCGAATTCACGCCCAACGACAATCACAAATTGCCTGCGCTTCTCTGGTCCATCTTTCTCCGCATTTGGGCCAAACACTTCGCAAATGCTATAGACCTAGATTTTCCGGACCCAAAATTCACAAAGGCCTCAGAGGTAACCCCTCTAGATACCTTTTCTGACAGAAACCTTTGGTTCACTTGGATCTCATGGCGCGAGATCGCTCCTCTGCACAACAGGGCATTGCCACCCTGCTCACCAAAATCAACGACCCAGACCCAGACATTCGTTTCATGCAACTGAGTGATCTCTCAAACATTCTCCAATCTCCTTCCTCCGAGTATGTACGAAATGACACTCATACCGCCGCCAGAATTATCGAGGGTCTACTCAAAGCTTTAGCGGATCAGCACGGCGAAGTTCAAAATCAGGCATTAAAATGGTAGGTAGGCTCACCAGGCGCCCGTCCTACATTCATACTGACGGTTCTAGTATTGGACCGCTCGCGGCACGTACGCCGGGCGAAATCATTGCACCGTTGATCGACAAACTTACAGACCTGACCAACAGTGATATCGATATCTCAATTCCGAATGCAGCACTACGAACCCTCATTGCCTCGATGCCTCAGCCCCATCCAAATGGCAGCTCTGGCCCAGAAGTCAAAGATGCATATAGCGCCGTCAGTAAAGTTTTAATACCAAGATTAGTCGGACACGTCGTCTTGCCATCAAGCAAACCCGCTCCCCGACTGCCCACGGGCCTGCTGGAGAAGCAAAAGGACAAAGGCTTCAGCAGCGACGCCGTCGATGTTATGATTGAGATTGTCAAATGGTACGGCCCTTTGTTGCAAGAGTTGGAACTAGTGGCCCTCGCAAAAACGGTCATGAATATTATCGAGAGCCCCCAAGCTGGAGGCGTAGTCAAGAAGAGAGCCCTCGCGGGTATTGGTGCATTACTGGTCCATTTCAATGATGCTCAAGTCAGCTCTTTTGTTGCTGCCTTGACCGAAAGTTTTCAGAGTGGCCAACTCAGTACCGAACATCGAAAATTTCTTATCGCAACAATCGGAACTCTTGCCCGCTCAAGCCCCGGAAAATTTGGGCCTCACCTCAGCGACGTTGTCCCCTACGTACTCCAAGTTTTGAGCCAAGACGATCTTACATCCATCGCTTCTGTCTCCGACGAAGATGCTGAAGTGGATCCAGAGATTGAAGAGTTGCGCGAGACGGCCCTCATCTCGCTCGAGGCGCTGATCGGATCATGCCCTATTGAAATGAAATCTCATCTTCCTGAAGCTATTGATGCTTCCCTGAGATACGCTAAGTACGATCCTAATGTGGCAGCTCTGGAAGGTGACGAGATGGGAGGAACCCCCGAGAGCAGTTCGGATGACGGCATTACAGAGGAGCCTCCGGACGAGGACGACGATGATGAGTATGCCGAGCTGGACGATGAAGACGCATTCAGCGATGTGGATGACATAAGCTGGAAAGTGAGACGGTGTGCCGCCAAAGCCCTCTATACCATTGTCTCTGGCGTTCCGGCCGCGGATCGGGCAATTTTATTCGGAAGAATTGCACCCGTATTGATCTCACGGCTTTTCAACGAGCGAGAAGACAGTGTGAGACTCGAGGTCATCGCTGCAACGACTGCTTTAATTCGAAAAACCGGATCTGGGTTGACCCAAACCCTGACGAGAGTCGATTCATCAGAAAACCCAGCTATGCCAACCAACACTCGAAAGAGGAGGCGACAGGATAGTGAAGCAGATCGGAAAGATCCAGATCTCAGAGGCTTGATCTCCATCCGATCTAGTCCTCCAATTGTTCCAGCATCTCCACCAACTGGCTCTCAGGCCGAACTGGTCAACCTCGTGCCCAAGATTGTCCAAGCTCTTTCGAAACTGTGGAAGAAAGCTAGCATGTCACTGAAACAGGCCTCGGTTATCATGCTCAAGACACTGACGATGGCTCGAAATGGTATCTTGTCCGATCACCTGCAGCAATTGGAAGACCCTATTGCCGATGCGTTGAAACCATCAACATCCTCTGGATCAGGAAGTACGGCGTCAGGGACCTCAGCAACAGTGGCCAGTTTGCAGATTGAAACATTGACGTTGATTGGCGCAATCGCAGAGACCAATGGTACCACAGTACTGATCCCATTCGTCATTGCCTTGATACCGCCAGTGACTACCATTGCTCGCGATAGAAACTATAAAGTCTCTAGCGAAGCTCTTGCAACTATCGAGCAATTTGTCAAGGCTCTCACCCCCCCTAGACTACCTACAGCAAATCAAGATCACGCTATGCATATCGAGAAACTCTGGGACGTCATTGTGGATCGAGTGACCGACAATAATACCGATCTTGAAGTCCGACATCGCGCTATTCAAGTGTTTGGTGTTCTCATCGCAAGAACCTCGTCTACACAACTGCTGTCTGCCACTGATAGAATCAAAAGTCTCGGGATTCTCAATGATAGGCTGAGGAACGAAACTACTCGACTGGCGAGTGCAAGAGCCATAGGCCTCATTGCTGAAGCCGCGAGCGCTCAAGATAATATCGGTTCAACTTGGATTCAGGAGATCTCACTTGAAATGGCCAACCAATTACGAAAAGCCGATCGTGCACTTCGAGGATCATGTTTGGAATCATTGCAGTACCTCGCACTCAACCCGGTCACTTCTTCTCAGTATGAGACGACGACAATACTCCAACTCCAAAACTTGCTTATGCCCCTGATATCTGCGAACGATCTACACCTGTTGACGCCAGCCCTGGTCATCATGTCCAAGATCATCCCGATGAATGCGGAGGCTCTGGTGAATCCGGATGTTGTTAATGCCCTATGTGGCATCACACAAGCTCGGCTGGAAGGACCACCTCTACGGGCATATCTGCTGGTCGTTAAAGTCATTGGCGAACGAGGAGTGGGCGCTCTGCTCATGAAAGGCCTTCTGACCATTGGGACCAGCGGTGAGACCATGGTTCTTGGGAGGGCTATAGGCACCCTGCTGGTATATGGTGGTGACAATCTTGGAGTCACTATTCCCGACTTTTTGAAAGAACTCGCGACCTCTCAGGACATCCGAGCCATCTGCCTCGCCCTGACGGTCCTGGGTGAAGTCGGGTTCAGAATGGGACCCCACTCTCCCGTAAAACTCCAAACTTTCATCAATTGTCTGTCTGCAGAATCGGACAAAGTTCGACTTTCTGCTGCCGTGGCACTCGGCAGCGCTAGTTCGAACAACGTGTCGGAGTGCTTGCCAGTAATTCTACAGAGCCTGACGCAATCGTCGGCTCAAGATTATCTCTACTTGCATTCTCTGAAGGAGATCTTGGAGCATTGCGAAAGTTCGTTTGGTGAAATGGCACCATTTACTTCTGAACTTTGGCAGAAACTATTCGCGGTATCCCAGAGCGAAGACAACAGTGCTGTTGGCGTCGAATGCATCGGAAGACTTGCAACTATCGATCCAAACACCTATGTCCCAGAATTGTCAAAGTCTTTGGAAGATCCCGACCCTATTGTTCGTGGTACCGTGATTTCAGCATTCCGATTCACACTGGGCGAAACCAGCAATTCCTACAACAATCTCCTAGCCAAAATGATGACACCAATGCTTCAGACAATGTTGAACGACAGCGATCTTTCCAACCGCCGCCTCGCCGTCACTACCTTGAACGCAGCTATCCGTAACAAACCTGAACTGGTCATCCCAGACATCGGACAACTCCTACCCACTGTTCTTGAAGACTCGCGCATCAAACCTGACTTGATCAAAGTGATCAAGATCGGTCCGTTCACACACAATGAGGACGCCGGCCTCGACCTCCGCAAGGCTGCATACGCGACCATGTATGAATTACTCGACTGCCCTGGCGCTATTCCCCAACTTCCGATCCCGAAGATCTTCGATCGCATCCTCGACGGCATCCCCGATGACCACGACATTCGTACACTGTGCAACCTCATGCTAGTCCGGTTGTCGGTGATCGACCCTGACGAAACCCGCCGTCGCCTGTCGAGTCTTGCCGAAAAGTTCCGTGTTGTTCTCGGTGCGAAGATCAAAGAGAACGCGGTGAAACAGGAAATCGAAAAGGTCAACGATGCCAATTCCGCTGTGGTTCGTACGACGATGGAGATGGATCGCAAGTTTCCTTCCGCAAGCACCGACGGAAGTGGCGAAATGGTAGCTTGGAAGGGGTATGTCGAGTACGTCAAGAAGGAGTTTGCGGGAATGGTGCGCAATGTTCTTTCAGAAAGTGCTTAGGAGGCAGAGATGGAAATAAATTCGAGTGGCAGCAAAGCGATGGAATAGGAATTCCAGACGAGGGGGGAGAAGGAACAGTCGGAGGATGAGGATGGTTGGATGGTTGTGCTGATGAGCCGTTGAGCGGGCGAGTGCACCACGGACGGGTTCGCGATGGTCAATCAACTTGCATTCAACATTTCTAGCTTACGTGTATTCATTGCACAGCATCAATCGGGCGTCTCGTCGGTCTTTTGCCGCATGGTGGAGCAGAGCATTGCGGAACATGGTAGGGGAGGCATGGCGAACCTTGGTCCTGTGTATTTCCACAGAGTCCTTCTTGCCACGAGTACAATCAGATGGAAAAAGTTTCCGGAAAGAGGACTGAATATCGCCTTTCTGCGTACTGGAACTAGAGCATGAAATGGCCTCAATGACCCCATGGATCGAATCCATTGATTGATTCGTATGAATTAATGTTCTCGGATACTGGGATTAATTCTCCTATCTATTCTTTGACTGGACCGGATCACAGAGCGCGGCTCGACTCGATTCAGTTATCATTTCAGGCCCGAACATGCGTGGCAAAGGAAAGAAGGTACTTACTTGACCCTTGACACTAAGGATCACTGCTTCAACTTTCGTGCTGGCTTTCTCCCTCTCTCCCAATACCATCCTTTCGCCCTCTTCTCTCCTCTTCACTAGAAAAAAAAAAAAAGGAAAAAAGAAAAAAGAATACCACAGCCTCGTCTGTGAAATAATCCTTGCAAGATTTCCGTGTCGGGCCCTTCCATCGACCGCCCCTCCATTCCCATTTCTTCTTTCCAGGATTCCATGCCATTCTGTGCCATCATTCGATTTTGATCCATTCCACACAAATTCAGCGATGAGTTCGCTTGGAAAACATGCCTTGCTCTCTCTGGTTGACTGGTTATAGAATCCGACAAAAATAACGAAAAATATGGACTCGAGACACAAGAATGGGAAAGCGGGTAAAATCTAAGGTGGTGTTTCAATACTGGTGCAGAAATCGGTGCTGGGGACCGGAAGTATTCTTTGGATTGGTTTGGGAGGATGTTGTGGGTTGATATTCGGAAAGCGTTGTTTGATTTTCCGCACTGTTTGGTGAGCCGTCAGAACCTTATTTGGCATTTTGAATACGGTCAGGAGCGGGTCATCTCTTGAAATCCGAATTGATCTTGACAATGAGCTGTGTAGTCGCTCCAATAGGTTGGTTTCGGATTGCCGCGTCAATTAACCGACTGATAGAGCAGCAGAGGCTCGCCGACGTTTTCGATCTCGGGAATGGTGCATTTCAGGTCAAATGCCTTGGAGAGGACGATCTTGAAAATCTTCTGCACATTGATGCTGTGACTCGTGCTACTGAAAATGAGACTGGCTCGCATGGCTTTTGCGAATCTTCGAGCCTGTTTTAAGACTCAGTCTTCTGGCACACGGTATGTTCCAGTACGTTCAAGTCTCACCTGATTGCTAATCTCTTCTTGATCTTCCCGTGGGAAATTGACAAAATGATCATATTTCGTACCGATTAAGAATGGAATTGCCGTTTTGTTGAAGCCTCGTCCTTGCCTGTACCATTCTTTGATACTGTTTAGGGTAGATTTTCGGGTGAGATCGAACATAAAGAGGATGGCGACGGCATCGTTACAGACGAGGGGGAGCATATTGACGAACTCTCGTTGACCTCCGAGATCCCAAATAGAAAAGGTGATTTCAGTGTTGCGTATTGAGATGGTCTTTTCCATGAAATTGACGCCTGAGAAGTACCTGGTTTAGCTGGCGCTTAGGAAAGGGATATGCCACCGAACACACCTAGAGTCTGGATATAATCCTCATCCCAACTGCCTTCAACATACTTGACCATCAAACTTGTTTTGCCTATCTGAGCATCGCCAACCATTCCGACTTTGATGACCACACTGCTTTTACTGGCGGGTTGTGATTGTCTGTTTTCTTGGTGTTGTGTTTGTTGTTGTCCACCCATTCCAGAGTCGGGTCTTGAGCTTGGTTGCTGGGAGAGATTTGGAGAATTATACCGCAGATTCGAATCGTTATCGATTATGGGAGGAGTGGCTGTGGCTGGTTGGGATGGATGGCCATTTTGGATTGCGGTGGTGTCTTCTGGCTGGTCTTGTTCATTGACGATGTGTGGGCTGTAGGCTGAGTCGGCGGGGTATTCATTATTGGGGGCGGGATCCATGGTGTGCTGGATGAAAATTGGACAAACGAGAGATGGACGGTGGAAAGGAGAGGGAACAACCACGGCTTACGAGCCAGGAGTCGGTCCTGCGGGAGAGGCCCGAGGTTTATTCATGAGCGGTTGAGGGTTTTTGACTTGACCCAAGTTGACTGCGCGAAACGAGAACGGACACACTGAGCCTAGCAGACCAATAAAGACGAAAAGAAGCGCGCAACAAGAAAGAAGGGCAGACGCGTTGGGGAGCTAACCTCTTTAGGACAGAGATGATGCCGCCGTAAAGCCGAGCGAGGGCTTGGGGGAGAAGGGCAGCTCCGATCACACTGCCGTGTCGGACGAACTACAAAAGATGAACTCGATCATCATTCAGTATGGTACAAATGGCTACTCGCAATCCCTCGTCCTTGACGCCTAATGAGCCTCTGCCTGAGCCCCCAAGAATAAAGTACACGCAGCAATAATAGCAGTGGCCACCACTCCAAAGACAATCTGAGTCTTCATCCCGGACTGAACTAGTGCACGTCGTTTTGCATACTTGGTGACCGTCCGCATGTAAATACCCATTCCACTCACAAGACATGCCAAAGAAAGAACCCAGAAGATAATCCCGAGCGGATGGGATAGCTTTTCTTCAACAGCGCTGGGTTGGTGCTTAAGATGGAAATTAATGAAGATGGCGACGGACACTACCGCCATATAGATGGACAGTCGAAGCCATGACAAGAATGTTCGTTCATTGGCGCAATGATCGCGCGCATCGGAGGATGTATTGGAGAACAAGAGAGGAGCGTAGAGTGGGCGTTGAAGAAACATCTTGATGGGATTCGAAGGATGGGTTCTGGGATTGATCAACTCGACTTCGCCACCAATTTTGCTTCTGAGAAACTCACTCGTCCACATTGATGGTGGTACCGAAGGAATTGTACAGGAGATGCCACTCGTCCTCAGTACCAGGCGGGAGGGTCGTCGTCCTCGCCATACTAGATGGAATGAGGTGGGCGTACAAATACGGGACCGCCAAAAATTATGGTTCGTAGTTGGGAACGAGTAAATACGGTCAATTGTATGAGAACGATAGGACTCGGTCGAGGATGTATGGTAAATGGTACGCAGATCATTTGATGAGGTGATTCCAAGAGTTGCACGACCAAAGAACCCCCGAAGCACCGACCAGGTACCTAATCCCGAGGTGTATGTACGGCAAATTTACAAGTACCTGCGCCCCGGCCGATATTCAGTGTACTACAAGATCTGTCATCCATAACTCGCTCACTATCAATCTTCCCTTGCATCTAGTTTCTCCTCAGGTGGTATCTGGAGCCGGCAAGAGCCCTGTCTTTTTTCGCCTCGCACGGACCAAATTCAAAAAGGCCTACGATTGGGGGAACAGGGAGAAAAGGTCCCCGATAAGGCCATCCCAGCCGACTGACTCGCAGATGAGCGAGCACCGCGCAAGGTAGGGGCAAGCTTTATCAGGACATAAGTCCTCTCTCAGCCTTTGATAGCGTCTACTTCCATGTCGGAAGACCTCCTATGCAGAATTCTTGACTTGTCAATTGTTTCATCGTCCTTTAACATCCCAGATACATCATCCCATCTCCTTCCATCTGAGCATGCGGAGCAGTCAATCTCGATATATAGCGGAGTACGCCGCGGTTGATTTGGAAATTCTTCTTCACCATGACTACACCCCCGAAACACTTCAGCACCCTTGAGCGTGTTGCTAGCCGAGTATTTTCACACTCTCTACCGGATGCCTCGCCTATCGCACAAGCCTCTCTCGCCCGAGACCTTGAAGAAGATACAGATTCGGAAGCCGCAGAATCAGAATCCGACGAGTCTGAAAGCCCGATCCTACGCCCATCCATATCTGCGCCAGGAAGAGGATATTCTTTTGTGGGATCATACCGCCGGCCCAGTTTTGCTGGAGCTGGAAACAGAGCCACTGTCCTTCCTCGAATGATACAAGAACATGACAAACTATCCAAAGAAGAAAGACAACGGGCGTTGGAGGAAGAAAGAAGTCTACTTCGAGACAACAACATCATTCCACCCAAACATCCTCAACTGGAGGACACCGGTCCGAGGAAAAGTCTTTTTGGCAACTACCTGCACATTCCTGGTGGTGACAGAAAAGTGTCCCGAGATGAAGAAGCCATATCAGCACTGGACGGTGCAGTTGGTCTTGCGTCGGAAACGGCACCGTTACTAGGCGACTCAAATCTCCCGTATGGCGGACAAGGTGATCCGAAGAACATCAACGCGAAATGGGAAGAGGCCGTTGCTGCGGGAATGATCCACACGACATGGCAGCGCGAAGCCAAAGTGATCGCCCGATACTCTGCACCGTTGATGGTCACCTTCATCCTCCAATACTCCTTGACCGTCGCCAGTATCTTCACCGTCGGGCACATCGGCACTGTTGAACTTGGGGCTGTCAGCCTCGCCTCCATGTCCGCCAACATCACCGGCTACGCGATCTACCAAGGTCTTGCGACCTCGCTCGACACCCTCTGCGCCCAAGCCTACGGATCCGGACGCAAGAAACTGGTCGGTCTCCAGATGCAACGCATGATCTTCTTCCTCTGGACGATCTCCATCCCTATCGCCATCATATGGCTGCTCGCCGACAAGATCCTGATTGTCCTCGTCCCCGAACCCGCTGTCGCCGAACTCGCCGGCTTGTACCTGAAAGTCGTGCTGCTCGGAGCTCCTGGCTACGCTGCCTTCGAAGCGGGCAAACGCTTCGTGCAAGCGCAAGGCCTATTCTCAGCATCCCTCTATGTGCTCCTGTTCTGCGCCCCCTTTAACGCCTTCATGAACTGGCTCTTCGTATGGAAATTCGACTGGGGCTTCATTGGCGCTCCAATCGCCGTGGCCGTCACCGACAACCTCCTCCCCCTCGGCCTCTTCATCTATGTACGCTTCTTCTCCAAGACCGGCATGTCCTGCTGGAACGGTTTCACCCGCAAAGCCTGGCAGAACTGGGGTCCCATGGTGAAACTCGCATTGCCGGGCGTCGTGATGATCGAAGCCGAAGTGCTTGCCTTTGAAATCCTCACTTTCGCAGCATCGTATTTTGGCACCACAGTCCTTGCCGCGCAATCCGTCCTCGCAACCTTGACCTCGCTTACGTTCCAGATCCCCTTTCCTCTCTCCATCGCCGGCTCCACGCGCGTCGCAAACCTCATCGGCGCCACCCTCGCCGATGCCGCCAAAGTTAGCACGCGCGTCACTTTCTCCGCCGCCGTCGTCGTGGGGATTCTCAACGTCACTCTGTTGTCCGCACTTAAAGACTATATCCCGCGCCTCTTCACGTCGGACCGGGACGTCGTGCGTATCGTGTCCGACATTCTGCCCCTGTGCGCCGCCTTCCAACTCTTCGATGCTCTCGCGGCAAACTGCAACGGAATCCTTCGCGGCCTCGGCCGTCAGGAAGTCGGCGGCTACGTGCAGTTGTTCTGCTACTACGTCTTCGCCATGCCGATCAGCTTCGGTACCGCATTCGGTCTGAACTGGGGTCTCTGGGGCTTGTGGACCGGGGTGGCGCTCGCGCTCGGCCTGGTCGCACTAATCGAGTTCGTCTATCTATATCGCACCGATTGGCAACGGAGCGTCGAGGAGGCGAGGGCACGGAATCAAGAAGGTGGTGTATAAATGAGTGAGTCAATTACCCAAAGGGCCTGGTCTGGTCGGATATATACATATACATACAATACGACCAAACCGAAAACCTTGAGATTCCAATAAAGAGAAATTTCAAATTTCAAAAGGGGGATATTTCTTCTCGAGATACCGTATCTTCTGGTCCTGCGCTCTAAGATCGTTATGTATAGCAACACAAGGCTCATGCTGGCGAGTGTTAACCCGATGTGCATAGAGTTTGGTAACACGGAAACTAAGTTAAGACTTATTTAGCATCCCGCATCTTGTATAAATAGTGCCAGTCCCATACAGATAATCCGTCGAGCGAGTAATCCTTCGAATGAAGACTCCTCGTGTCTTTTAATCTTGGCCACTCGCGCTGCCCATCATGATATTTGAATTGGAATACCTCCCTCTGTACATAAGCTGTTTCCCCTAAGTGCGCCTGGAACGCAGTCTCACATGACTATGGCTCTATCCTTCTCGTGTCCCTCCCTTCACAGAACTCTTCATGCAGCCACCAAGGACAGAGCGCTGTCTTTGATCTGGATCTTCTTCATTCTCACTCCTTTCGCCGCCCATCACATCCTCCGAATCTGCGTCTCGCTAGTAACCTCCGCTAGCCGGCCTTGTAGCAATTTATCCCACCATTGGAATAGCATGTCCTCGCAAATCAAGCGGAACCACGGGGTATATTTGAGCGCCCTGTCCTTGCCCGTCTGCGTCTCGACGTCACGGAACATCTGTTTCAGCTCCTCCGCGCTCACCCATCGAGTATCTTGTACTTCGTTCTTGTTGATGTCCAGCGTAACATCGGCCTCGATGAAGAGGATGTAGTCGATCTCGTGCTCACCCCATTTCCCGTCTGAAGGGGCCAGGTAGTGGATGCGCGTGAGGAAGTCGAAGTTCGACACCGGGACTCGGGAAGCTTGAATGCCGAGTTCGTGGCCCAGTTTGCGTTGAGCAGCGCGCTTGGCGCCTTCGACGTTGCTGGGTAGATCACCGTGGCCAGTCTCAGAGGGGTGAGCGAGTGGGTGCGAGCAGCATGTGTTCGTCCACATGTCAGGAAAAGTGATCTTTTCGCTAGCTCGTTGCTGCAGGAGGAGTTTCTTGGTTTGGGGGTCAAAAAGGAAGACGGAGAAGGCTCGGTGTAGTAATCCTTGGTTGATGTTGGTCATCAGGTGGCATGCTTTTTTGGAGGCAGATCCAATGGGCATGTCGTTGCTGTCGAGAACAATGCAGACCTCGTCCATAAGACGAATTTGCTCTTCATCGTAGCCGGAAAGATCGCCAGAGGAGTTGGAGGTGCCATTCGTCTCGAGGGAGGCAGTGGGAGCCATGTCCACACCGATAAGGCGGGTGTGGACTTCGGGGAAGAGAGTGGTGACATTTTCACGAGTGATTGTGGTTGTCGCCATTTTGAGAGTCCAGTACAGAAAGACGAGGATGTTCAAGACTGAAAAGTAAGTAATGAGCGTGGGAAGGTCGGCGCTGTTGCGGGGGGATAAAGGAAAGACGCTATGGTACGGGTTTGGTCTTTGCTGAGCAGTCAACGTGGAATGCGCAGGGAGAAGATGAGGGTGAATGGGTCAGAGAAAGAAAAGGCTGTCACGTGCCAGGGGCACTTCGGTTGACGCGACATTGTTTCCGCGATGGGCTGATTCTGGACCTCAACTTTAGCAAAACAAACATCAACGACAGCGAAAACCAAACGGACTGAGACGCAATCCCACATTCTGATGATTTATCGTAGATGAGATGGATTGGCGGACGCTGAAGATCCCAACAATGTATGCCACCACCCATCCGAGGACAACTCCACTTGCTACCTCCCATTAATTAATCATCAACATCCACAACCTCAAACTCGATATCTATATACGAAAGAGAGAAGTCATAATATCGCAGCTGAAGTTGCTATTTACACCCTACACTACGTGAAGGTGGCTCTTCATGTAGGGCTCCTACCCACCCACCTAACGCCTTGAGCTCCTTAACTCCTAATTGCCTGAACTCTCTAACGTCATAACACCAAACACCAAAACTTGCAGAAACAGGTATTCTTTTTGTCGGTGGTCTTTCGAGGCCTTGTTTTATGCTACTTTTGTTGTCCCCTTTCTCCATCACATATCGCCTCCCCTTGGCTTCCACACGCCACTTGTTAAAATTCTTCTGTTTTGCTCGAAGGCAGGCATCCGTCTCTATGGTCCTGGTTCGGCGACTTCGTTGTCGGTCGCTGCAATTATTCGAATCGTCGGCCTATATGGTTCGGAGGGCGCTAAAGAGGATTGATAGGCTTCGGCGCCTTTTGGATAAAATCTGTCATGCCGATGGCACTCTGCGTCGTCGTCAGAGGGCAGGGGACGAAATTTGGGCTCCGTGCCGCAGGCGGTTGAGGCTGAGGTTGAGGAGCTGCTGAGGAGGAGAGAGAGGAGAGGATCTGGATCTGGCTCTGACGAAGGGGTGACCGGGGATGGCGGACGTCGAGCAGGGAGTTCCTCCAACGCGGCAGCTTTGCTGCAAAGGTACCACCTTGTTGGATGAAGGAGGCTTCTCGAAGGTATGTGAAATTTGTTGATCTGATTCTGGTGCTCTCCCAGCACTCAGAGGCCCTTTGTGGAAGTTGGGGAAGATTTTGGATTTAGAAACTACGGCGACAATTGAAGGTAAAACTATCGACCGGCCGGCGCCAGTGGTGGTGGCTAGTGTCTGAGTGGGAGCACACCACAACAACAAGCTGAGAACAGCACTCTCTATGTGAAAACGGATTAAGTTCAGGGTATGCAAGGCTGGAGTTGCTGTAATGCTCTGCGATCTAAACGTAGAGAATGGTAAAGGGGGGCTGGAGGAGTCGGGGACCAACGAGTCTGAAGAGCGTGCTCTGATTGGCTAAACCACGTCTTCACAATATATGGTCAAACGATTCTGCCTAAGCAGCCATTTGCCTCAGCCATCCCTACGACGATGGGCACACACAAGGATTGTTTCGATGTCACTTCTCTACCGTCACCGCCGCCCTCAAGTCCGAACACACGTGGTCTGCATCAGGTAGAGGGAGGTGGCCCATCCAGCAAGCATGTTTTATCACTTTCCCACAAAAGGCCCATCCACTCACACTAACATTTCAGCATGCGCATTAACCTTTCCAAAGGGTAATGGCGTGGGACTGCGAAAGCTGCTGCATCGCGGCCCAACCGTACAGGTGAACGCAGGCGGCGAAATGTTCAGCGTGCTATGCCTACTCGGGAGAACACAGCCAAATCGGAAGAACAGCTACTTCTGTCGCCAAAACAGGGATTCTATCCACTGTTGCTCAGGAGAGTCCCCCTTCCCACGATTTGCCGCAGAAAGGGCATCCGCCCAAAAGGAGAGTTACGGCAGGCATAGGTCTTACAGCAACGTGGAGGCCAGTGGCCACCGGACCTCTCGATGATCTAGTCGGAGGCCTTTGAACTAAGCCGAGCTGGTCTCTGAGGCACCGAAAGGTTACTTCGTTACAGAAGCAATCCAATGGTGGAGGATCAACATCTATGGCTTCGTCGAGACGAAACCTTCGCAGTCGGCACTTTAATAAGATCTAGATCTAAATTATCACGTAAAGTTGGAAATTTGATCTGAATTTCGCCCATCTCTATAGTCTGCATGATAGGAGTATTCGCGACATTTGACAGTAGCCACCCACCCACCCAGATCAATCCATGGCCCAAAATGGTCATACAGCGCCGCTCGTCTCGCTGATGAAAGTATCAACCTACGATGATTTGCCCAAGCATGCCGTGAGGATGTGGCATCTAGACATGTGAAACTCCACACTCCTCGCTAAGTATTCATGTCACAAGAGTACCGGATTGCTCCTGATGTGTTCTAACCCATTCATCAGCGCCATTATACGCTGACCTCTCCATCTTCCTCCGTGATACCACTGCTCGAACTCGAGGTGGAGAGTTCCTTAGTAATTTCGGTGTCGGTCGTCATTTCCCCTCTACCACTGGTTTCCTTGATATCATTATTTTTGATATCGCTCAAAATACGCTCAAAATACGCTTTAAGAGTTCTTAGGCCGCGTAAATATCCTCGGTCAACGTCATGCGGATGGGTTGGCGGTGCTTGAGTGTTTGGTGGGAGCGGGTCTTCTCCTGTGATGCAGTTGGCAAAATCCACGATCTTCAGCTCAATCGGTGGTGGCCATTTTTTGCCTTCCTTTCTCTTCTGTTGGGCAATATCAATACCATTCCTGGCCGCTTCCTCAGCCTCGCGCGATTTATGAGGCTCCGCATCATACAGCATGAGGAGCGAGCTCGCATAGAACCGGTAGCCAGGTAGTCGTCGTACCATGCTTTCAAGCTTGGACAGTTTATGCAAGATGGGTGGAATGTGTCGAGCAACACTTGCGTAGCTGACTCCATCGTAGAGGAACCTAGTGAGCGCTTCCCGAAATTCACGTCCAGCCTTCAGATCACGACCATAGTATTTGTCCTCATACGACACCTTTTGGGTTCTGGCATCGAATGTTTGCATCCCACATATTCGTACTCCCAGTTGCTGTGATGTTGTCATCTTACATTTGCGACGTTGTGATTCCATCTTCTTTTTGCTGGCTTCCACTCCAAACTGTCTGGTTCCCATCTTCAAATCAAGAACGCAAGGTCGACCCATGCCACTTGTAAGATCTTCCAAGAGAATAAAATACACCACACGGTCACCTGAACTTGAAGATTGTGCATCCTTTGGATTGGATGGAATTAGATCCGCTTGTGAGTGGTCTCTGGATTCGCCAAGATTGACCGAGTGTCGATTTGACCTGCTCCAATCTTTTGAGGTGGATTCCTCGCGTACTCCATTGCACAGTTTCGAATCTTTAGAATTCTGGTTGCGCTGATCAATTTTCTGGGTTTGATCTTTGAGAAATGCATCATTCCCAATATCGGGGCCAACGTCAGTAGCATAGGCCTCGTCCTCAAAATATTCAAGGTCGGGAGTATTTCGACCATTCATCGATTGTCTTCTCCGGCGAAGACCCATGCCAGAGTGACGTCTCTTGACATGGGGCTTGTTTTCGCTTGAGGCGGTTGAGATTTCGCTGCCCGTCGTTCTGACCGGTTCAAGGCCATATTTCATATCATCGAACGCCGAGGCCGAAGACGCGTACACGCCATTGGCAGTGTCGGAGTTATGTGCAATTTCACTCAGCGGACTCATCTGGGTATTTTCATTGGTCGAGCTGGGCGCCTCTAGCTTTTCCTGTGAGTGCTTTGATTCCTTTGAGTCCGGGCGGGGAAACGGGTTCGCCGAGAGATTGTTTTTTCTCCGAGGTCCATGATGGTTCTTCAACCTTGGCACAGTACTGTGTGAAGATATATGACGGCGATAGTACTGCACCGGAGGCGGTCCAAATACTTCACGGAGAATCTTGTCTTTCAACCCCTCGTTGACCGAGGTATTCCCCCAACTATTGGAATGTTCTGGCAACGATGGTCGCGTGGGCGATTTGTCTTGTTCTTGATCGTCATGCACTTGAGCATTGGGCAGATCGAAACCATTGCTGCGTTGTCGTCCGTGGTTGGGATCAGTACTGCGAGGTCGCTCCGGTAGTGCAAAATAGTTTGACGGAATGATATGCTTGTTTTGCTCTAGAATAACCTGCGGAATGCTGCCCAATTGTTGCGAGTGGCTGACTATTCGTGGCTGCTCGTTCGGCAGTGAGATCGCCGGTATGGAATCGGCGTCAGGTGATTTGGTCGCCTCGGCTAGCCGCCCTTCTCCTTGACGGGGATGTTCAGCCCCAGCCTTATCGTCGAGCCTCGTTTCGGAGTTCGGCACCTGCTTGGGTACTTTGGAGAAGGTGACATTGAGGACGCCAATGTATCTAAGACGGTCAGCATGATCGATCACGTATGCCCGTCTTTGGGCGACACTGGTAAAAACCTTACCTCGGAAGGAATTTGAGCATGTCGGGGTGTCTATGCTCAATCCGTTCATAAAATTCATTCTCCCTGTTGTTCAACTGCTTGCAGACGGCTCGACGAGAAAATCGAAAGATGGTCGAATGACCTCCAACTTGATGCTTATATGGTTCCAGAACGACTTTTGCTTTGGTGTTCGGTACATGAACCTCGCTAGGCCTTTTAGCAAGTGTGCTGCTCAGTTGTGTCGGCGTGGTAGAGATATCTTCTGCGTGACTCTGTTGACCGAATTCATCTGGGGATTCCATCTCGGACTCTGAGGTGCTGACGACAGCTGTAGAAGGGGTCTCTTCAACCGGAGACAAAGCGGGAGTCCCCAGGTCTGCAGTCGCCTCATCGTGAGGATGATAATTTCCATGGAAGATCTTCTTTTCATTCCTTGACACGACTGAGATGTCAATGTGTTCAGTACTCCTGGGTGGTTCCAGGGCTTTATTCTCAGGCATTTCAAGACTCTCTGGTGAAATCACCGGTGGACGAAGATTGCCGACATCGGGAGCCACCTCGCCAGGAGAGGTGAATCGTTCGATTTCTTCGGGCGATGGCCCCGGATGAGGATAGTAGACGGCAGCAGAAATGTGTTCCTCCTCATCTTCACGGGTGGTAGGGTGATAATCATCAACAGCGTCAAACTTGTGCGGTTGCTCCGACTTGGCCGCGTCAACGACCTTGCCAGACCGAAGTTCGTCGGCTGATCTCGACCTGTAGGCTCCTTTGCTTTCATCCAACAATTTCGGAGGGACTGGTGGCTTCTGGGAAAGGTCTTGTTGGCGAAAGTAAGGATCATGTTCAGGCTTGTGTGGAGAGGCAGCCGCTGCACCTCGAAGGCTGGCAGCGACACTGGCGTCCCGAGATGACGGGGCGACAGTGTCAATAAAGTCCTTTGAACCTCGACGAGCGGTTCGGCCGGTCAGGGAATCTTGATGCACGGGACTTGTAGGCCGGGAAGATGACTTGGACGGTTCCCTGCTTGCACCAGCCTGAGAAAATTGTTCCCCCAGAGCAAACATTGGTGGTTGGGAACCGGTCCGAGGGTCAAAGATGCCCATCATATGACTCGCCTTCCTGCTTCGAGCCGTTCCACCAGTCTCCGGGTTCTTGACTGTGGCTTCAATGCTCTTGTCAACATGGGCCCGACCACGACTGACGCTCCGTTCTGTCCGAGGACCCTCTTTCAGTGCTGTTCTCATGGCGTCGTCTCGATCAACAGCAATGTGCTGAGGGCCATCATGTTCCGACCCACCCTGGGCGTTGACGGTTGTTCCACCAAACGGGTCCTGTTTGTTACTCTGTGTGTCGTGACCCTTGACATCTTGGCCTTCCATTGAGTCAACTGTAACGTGGAATTTTTTCGCCCACGAATGCCCATCGGAAGCTATTCGTCTGATACCATGTATTGTGCCCGTGGACGGGCGGGACGGGGATGAGGCGGCGTCTTTGTCGGTGAATGAATCTGATCTCCGGAGCCATTCATATTTCCGGGGAGTCTGAGGACGAGATGTTTTGGAGGACTCCGGAGGGGAGACAGGGTGAGTGACCATGGTAGACATCGTTACAGGGGCCTTCCGCAGATTATTAGGAGTCGGGGTTATTCTTTCTGGAGAGGAGGAAGGATCGCTGGCATGAAGGACATAATGGTCGGCAAAGATACTGTCTCTTTCTGATAATGGAGGAGTTTGCTCGCCCAAGGTGGCTGTCCGGTGGAGACTGTTGTAGTGAGAGCCTCCGGCTTTGCCATTGTATGTCTGCTTTCCTTTTGTCCCCCGTGAGATTGGAATGGGTTTGGAGTTCGACGAGGGACTTGTTGTAGTTAAGGTAAACCCAGATTCATGGCGGAGGAGAGACTGTCCATTTACCGTTGAGGCAGGCGCGGAGGGTCTTCCGGCGGGTACGCTATTTGACATGGGGAGGACATTGGGCGCGCGGTTGGGTGACAGGGATTCTTGGGCGTGGAATGATGATTCGCTAGGAATAGTCGACGGCAGGGTGGGAAGGTAAGGAAGCGAGAAGAGAAGCAAAGACGTCGGGCAGTGCTGAGAGAATCAACGTGCTACCAACGGAGGTTCGTAGAAGGACTTATGGACTGGGAGTGCCACGGAGGAGAGGATCCGAGAGAGGCGGTCTGCTGAAGATGTGCTGTGTGCTGGGCCATGCGACTTGAGTGAGGATGGGTGTCGAGCAACACGTGGAGGAGCGAGAGGCTGAAGGTCAAGAGAGGTGGTGATTCGGTGAGCGAGTGTTTTGAATGGATAGTGAAGATGGGTCTCCGACTGTGCACGGTGCCAGTGGCAGCGATGATTGTTATTGATGTGTCTGGGTACGGAGCTGGGTATGGGTTTGGGTATAATGGAGTGCCGGTGTTAGTGGTGACAGTGTTGGATGTCATTCTATTTCCTCTGCAAAAGTTTCGACACCGGGAGTGAGGATGGTGGCGGCGAAATAGACTTGGTGAGTGACTGGGGTGGAGGGCGACGAGAACAGAGACTGGTTGGAAAGAGAGAAAAACTCTCCGTTCTCTGTGCAACCATGACGTCCCCTCCCCTAGAGTTGAGGACTTCCCCGTCAACTCTACGCCCTATCAGCGCCCCAGCTCCATAATTCCATCTCTCTCAAGGTACAGTCTCACTACAAGTATGTATTTCGCCGTACTCAACAGCTTCTGTCCCTGGAGCTCTCTTTTCCCTCCCTTACCCCTGTTTTCTTTTGTAAACTATAACTATTTCACATACCGTTTCTTTGCTCCCTCACCCTCCCAAGAAATGTTCCTTGACGAAGCATTGACCCGATCGCAGGGGCCTGCGGCATATTCCTCATCTCCCACCAATCCTACGGACCAATCCCTACACACAATCTTCGCACGTTGCAGACCATGCATATCAAACTATCACAGCCGGGCAGCGGAAGACCTTGCCCGCAAACACCGTCGACCACGATTGTGAAGCCACGTAATTCGGTCCGAGACCGTGGCACAAATATCCTCAGTATTCCGCCGCCCAAATTCTGTCCCGGACCTGGTCATTCAGACCTCAACCGTTAACAAAAATGCTCGGCAAGATGACATGGGTCTGCATACTTGGACCAAGACAGGTCAGACCTTGAGGTTAACATTGAAACCACAGGGTTCGCCCACGTGTGCATAGCCGCGTCCTGGTGTCAGACCATGTCCCTTTTTCTACGACCTAATGAGCCTTGGCGGGGGCATAGACTATCATGAAATTTCGTGGCTAAGAGAAAAAAAGGGGGGAGAGAATAATAATCATAATACGAGGACTTTCCGTGCAATGTGCATTTCACCGTCTACCGCTATGTATGCTGCATGACCACCACTCCCCGAACCAACAGCCCTGCACCTGCATCGATGGACACAAAGATGCTCGAGAGTTACACAGAAAATTTCTCGCCCACCAGAGTTCTCGCCCAATGTCCACAATTCCTCCGAATTCTCCTGGTTCCTCGCCCAGACCACGGCATCTGTCAATTGACAAAGTCGTCCAGGTATACATTGTCGCCAGAGTCGCTCGGAGTTGGCGACTTGGGATCTGGCGCCGTAACCAGTTGTCGTGGAGGATCCTTACTCAAGTGAACTTGAAACCTCCCACTTCTTCTCGTCCCGCAACAAATCTCTTTCGTGAACTCGTCATCCGTCTGCCGCCCGGGTGCAAGGCGTAATACTTTGATGCGATATTTCTTGAACAGCCGTGTGGTGAGTCCGCGAAGAGAAATGTTGGCTGATTTCGATTGACGTTGTGCGACAAACGGATTGTACCGACCCCCCGTTTGCATGTCGAATAGCGCCATCCTGTCAATGTTTTGCCCGCTCACTCTCCAAAAGCTCTTCTTATTCTTTGGTGAGGTTCAAGTCAGAGTACCGAATTGGCGAGAACATCGCGCCTTGAGACGATACATTGATGATTCTGACAGCATCCACAGGCGAGCATTTCGCTGCGGCAACAGATTGACGAACAGGAAATGACCGATATGATTGGTCGCAGATTGCATCTCAATATTGTCTGCTGATTGTTGATGCTCTTGGATCCATAACGCCCGCATTACATATGACAACGTCAACCTTTGGAACATCTGGATATGCCGTCATCTCCCCAGCTGCTTTTCTCACCGACATTAATCTTGAAAGGTTCAATTCCATGTATCTGCACTCCAGCTCTGGATGGATGATTTTCATTTTATCGATTACTACTCGGACTTTGCCCTTTGATCCGCGCGTGAGAATGAGGAGAGCCGGCTTATGGGCGGCCAGTGCTTCAGTGGTGCTCTAATCCAGGCCATTGGGCGATACTCTGGGTGCTGAGGAGCGTCTTGCCTTTGATCTGGGTTGAAAAGGCGGCAGCGGCGGTTGATGCCTCGCTTCATTTGGTGAACCCTGGATGGGAAGCCATCTCGATCGGAATGTGATGGAATGACTCCAGTAAGTGGATTATCTGACTTTACTCGGCTTAAAGGAAAGGTGAGCGTTCTTTATCATGGTTGAGTCCATCACAGCGACGATGAAGGAGTCTTGATTCACTTCTGAAAACATCAAATTTTCAGACGATGCCCCCATTCGATCAATGATCCCATGGGAAACATACTACATCCTTCGGTTATAACACAGATTCAAGCGGTGCAGGAGGTAGAATTCCCCCAGTCCAGTTTGAAGGAATTGTTTTAGACCAGTAGTAACGAGTTCCCGGCTCAAAGACAGGGTGCCAGCGTCTTGCATAGGTTAGCTTGTCGTGCTAGTGGTTTTATTTGATGCGACATGGGGTTTGACATCTTTCGAACCCGTTACCTTGCGTCGAGGGAGGATTAAAGCCCGACGAGGCTGGACCGCCAATCAATCAATCGAGGCCATTCGCTTTCCGTCGAGGCTGGCCGAGTCGTTGGTGGAGTGGCAGGTAATGTATAATCGTGGGTGATCCAACAACATGCAGATTCCGTGATCTTGCAATTATCGGGGGCTCTGTAGAGCATGCAATGTCGATTCATTTGGAAGATTGTTGTCACGTGATGGAGGCGGCGTTGTTGTAGCGGCGTGAAGCGAATGTATGAGCTAACCAAACCTATCCGCTGGATTGGCCGCTTTATTGTAGCCTAGCGTCAGCCAGATATCTTGGCAGAAATCCCCAGCTCTTTCGTACTCACGTGACTGACTTCCCGCGTCGGATGGGGGCGCGTCTCGCTCAACAGTGACATTATTCATGCAAGAAGGTTGCAAACTGATACCGTGCCATGTGCTCCATTTCAGCTTGCTTCAATGCCGCCCGAAATAGCAGACTCGGATGCCGAATCCGACCTCATTTCGCCTGTGAAGCAATCCATCATTCAAAACGGTGGAGTTGAAACGGCCGCAAACCCAAGCCAATTCTCGCTCACCGGTTACGATTTCGGTCAATACTTAGATCCTAACCAGAGATTGTCGTCCCTCTCTCCACGTATCGATAACGGTGTTGAAGGCATATCCGAGGGCTATGCGAATCATCCAAATCGTACGTCTGAGCACTTGGATGAAAGTGCGCTCAACAATGCTCCGATCCGTGCTGGGGAAATCTCGCCTGCGGTTCGGTCAAAGAAGAGAGCCCACAGCACTTTGCAAGACACCTCGAATAATTTAGGGACCGATATTGCTGAGGAATTCTCGAAACCCAAAAGATCCAAGACGTACGGATCGTCCAGATCTCGCGCAGTGGAGGATATCGATTTGTCCGCCATGCCTGTAGACGTTACGCCAGAGGTTGGGAAATTTGATTCAGCCCGTCCAACACGAAGCCAAAGAGACCACTCCGTATCAAATGTGGGACAGTCTTCAACAGAAATGCAGCTGCATGGTTCGACGACTCTTCGACATTCGAATAGTGGAATTGGCCTTACGGGACAATCTCTCAGCGACGCAACGCATCGACTAACTACCACGGTGGCTTCTATGGGGCGATATGAGTCAATCACTCTAGATTTCCGGGGTTCAGGCCAAGGACTAGACATCACTGCCAACCCCTTCGGATCGTTGAGTCAGGTGTCTTTGGATGAAGACCCAAAACCAGCTGAAACTGAAAGATTTGTGAGCATGTTCCGACCTCACGACGACTTATTGAACCTAGAGAATGCCAATCATTCTCTCGTATCAAACGAGACTCCGCAACACTTACCTTTATCTGCCCTTTCGCAGTCTTCGCCGGACCGACCTTCAGCCGTCGATCCTTCTCGCCTTATGTGGAATGACGGAGCCACACTTGAAACAGCAGCTGGCGGCGAACTGCAGGAAGGTGCAACCACAACAAACAGACCTGACACGGATGGCCCTTCGGAGAGTGTTCTGACAAATCCAGACCAAATCCAACCAGAAAAGGGCGGACGAAAAGCGAAGAACTCCAGGATTCCTTCACTGTCTCCAGCGCCTGGCGTAGTGGAAGATTTTGGCGATCTCGCATTAGCAAATCTACCTCGTCCGGACGGATCCCGACAAGGGACTATAGACCCTGTATCTCAAGCCTCCCAAGCGTCGGCCATCAACAACACCACTAAGAAACGAAAGAGACGGAAATCAAAACAAGGAGTTGAAGAGGAGGACTCGGCAATAAAGCCTATTGAAACCTCTCCCGTTAAACAACCAACAAGCGAGCTCAACCTTGGCGATGAAGCATTGATAGGGTTACCGAAGGAATCATATAAACCCCGTCCGAGTCGGTCCCGGTCCAAGAAGATGGTGGAGGAGGAGACAACCATCTTCCCTCCTTCGCTCTCAGAAACCGAGCATGACACGTCAGCCACCCAGAAGAATGCAGGCCTCCCAGAACCTCAAGAGCACACGCTTTCGGCGGGCCCATCGAAGACCGGTGCAAAGAAATCAGGCCGAAAAAGCAAAGTCAAGCGCGCAAAGACCTCTGCTGCAGCCTTGCTCAAAAAGGCCGACCCAATGATCAGCGAGGGGGAGGAAGATGTGGTTTGGATGGATGCAAAACCAGCACCTGTGAAATTGGACTTGCCGCCAGATGTTAAGGTGCTGAAAGAGGAAGCTGAAATTCCTGAGGAAGAAGGCCGAGAGGTCGAGGCTAGCAATACACACCTTAAAGGAGATAATGCAAATAACAGCAAAATTACGATCGGAATACCACCGGCCGCAGAGACAAAGGACGTTAAGAGCGAACCAAAGAAACGGGGCCGGAAACCAAAGAAAGTCCAACAAAAACCCGAACAGGAATCCGATGAAGCAGAGGAAGATCCAGATTTAAATGCTCGACCAGCTCTTACGGAGAAGTCACCGAACATGGCCGACGTGGTCCAACAAGCACCCGCTGACGCAGATTCCAGAGGACCGACGACAACACCAGCTCCTTCGTCTCCCGAAGCTCCACCCGATCAAAAGTATCCAGAGAAAGAAAACGCCACTGCTTCAATCACAACGCCCTCCAAACTCTCCCCGCCGCCCAAAAAAGGACCCACAAAACACTCGCCCATCAGCTCACTTGCTGGATCAAATGGGAAGAAAATCATCTATCGCATCGGTCTGTCCCGACGGCAGAACATTCCAAGCCTTCTACGCAAAGTGCAGCGAGACAAACCGCCACCAAAGATCGTCATTCGAAAAGAAAAGGAAAACAAGAAGAACAAGGAGGTGGTTGGGGATGGAGATTTCGATGGGGAAGATGAGAATGGGGATGGCGAAGGCGGGAGTAGAGGCGAGTTGAGAGGCCCGGATGGCATGTTGACTGAATGGGATGATTGATGAGAATTGGGATTCATGGGCCAGCGACGACGAATTTGCACGTACGACCATGATTCGAATTGGCGTTGTATCGAGTACCGACCTCTCCTCTTCCAGACGCAATTCCCTGTCCGCAATGGCCATGTTCGTCCTAAATCTCAGCCAAGCACAATCAGCGGTGCAGTACGAATTGCTCTGGACCGCTCGGGTAGAACGTTACCCTGACCTAGTAAACGTGGTCCCGAACACATGCGGCGACCAGCTCCTGTGGCTTAATACGTAATGTGGCCCGGGAGCACAAAAAGGACACCAGGCCCGGGACAAGGAATCAATGTTGAATTTGAGGGGGTATACGTTCCGTGCTGCATGAATATTGTCAGTAGTACTACAAAGAGTAAGGTTTACCGGTACCACATGGGTGGTATGTTAATTAAACTGTGACGATGTCAATTGAGGTCAAATGAACAGGTAGAGACAAAAAAAATTTGATACAAGGGCACGATACTTCCTGGTGCTATGCTGCGTACCAACTAGTCAAAATGCGCTTTTTGGATGAGAATGGTCCATATTTATTTCTGATCCGGCATGACTTCTCCCGCCTCGTAGTCCAGCCCGTCCTTAAGAGTCGCCACATCGTCGTTACTCCCAACCAAGACATCTCGCGATGTTGTTGCACATATCACTTCCGGTACTCCCAAGAACCAGTCGTACGAGATAAGAGATCGGGCTGGTACGTAGTCCCTCAGGGCCCACGGAGCCGACCCAAGAGTTTGTGTCGAGGAAAGCAAGCCTGCCAGTCTGCTGAGCGTAATGACATGGGAAATGCAAGGAACGAGGAGACAGAGTTGAGAGTTGAAAAGGGCTCTGAACTCGGTTGGGACATGGTTCTGTACTTCCTCAGTTGGGACGGATGTTGCACCGCCCTTTTCGTTCGTCTCATATTGAGCTGCCACGGCAGTATCTCCAGTCGGGATAGTGTTGCTTTTGATACTAAATGACGCCGTGTCTAAAAGGTGTATACTTCGGGTATCAGTCGGGCCATTCAATTCAGAAAGCTCGAGGAAGACATGCTCCTGGTTCTCATTAGCCTTGTCCTGCATTATATCCTTCAATTGTAATCGCTCCGTGACCGTTGCAACGAACGAGACTGATGCAATTTGTGCACAATCACTCCAGGAACAGACATGCGCAGCTGACATCCTCAATGCATATTACTTGGTGCGGCGACTGCAGGTGTGGAATCCGTTTGTGAATGTCCGATCTGTCCCAACATGTCCGTACAGCGTCCTGCTGACCATTGATGTTCCATTAGTGATCCGATTTCGGATTGAAAGAATCAATTTGCCTGCTCCCTCACCGACCAGAATCTGAGTAATAGACTTGCCACAGTCCAGGTGGGATTGAAATAGGGCTTTCTCAGCAACCCATCCGTCTCGGGGTGACTTCTTGAGATACCACGCAAAATTCTTATTCGATTTGTCGGCGCTCATGATTGCGTTATTCTGCGGCTACTATGCGTCGTCCTCGCCGCAGGCTACAATGTCTTCCTTGGGATGTAATGCTATAGTAGTAATCTTGATTTTGAATCAGAGGGAGCTGCCTCGATAGGTGACATGGCGATGCTCTCGCTGGTGTCGTCTCCAACAGAGTCTCGAAGTGGAATTGCAGCCTCCCATATGTTACATTGCGAGCCTGGAATGTCGGCAAAGTAGAAGTTACCTTTGCTGAAAGCCAACTTTTTGGTGAATAAATTGGAAGATTTGACCCTGTAGAGCAATCTTATGTTGTCAAATTCGTATTTGAACGATTCCTGACGCCGCAGCTCCCCAAGCAGGCGTCCGTTTGGGCTAGCAGCCAGCCAGCGTGTGATATTCAGCTCGACGGCTCGCATCCTGGAAAGGATCAAGGACCATAAGCTCCCCATTAAGATAAGATACGACAAGAAGCTCAATGGCGGAGCTCGGATTGAGTATCAACGATGTGACTATGTGTGTGATTAGTCGACTATTGGTCAGTCTTTCCCAACAGCTCCCATGGCCGATCAAGTCAAAGAAGGAAAGACGTGGAATTTCGATCGCGGAATGTACTGAATAATTATAAGGCATCACCGCCTATAAGATAGTTAGAAAGCAAAGTCCTGCTGCAACGCAAATATTTGAACTTGATTGCAGATACTAATAGTGGTGAGGGAGGAAGGCTGAGGAACTCAGGGGGACATTTGTTAGCTAATTTATGACTAAGTGCAGTGCCAAGCAAGTATTCGATCCTGCTGCCAAAAGTTCGAGCTGGGCCACTAGAACTTGCACCTGAACTCTCATTCAAGCAACTATCATTTACCAACGTTGCATCTTGATAATTCGGTCTTCATCAACGTCTTTGTGAGCCCGGTAATAAACCGCGCTGCATCAAATAGAACTCGAAACCACAGCAAAACCATCGAAAAGCCGTCAAAATGGTCAAGTTGGAAGAACTCGAAGACGAACACTTCATCAATAAGCCATCTTCAACTTCTGACGACGCTCTTCTCGTGGAAGACGACGACGATTACACAGACACGGGTACTTTTCTCGCTCTCTCTTCCTCGTTATCTTCATTTCTTCCTCATTACTAACGCTAACACTCGCGCAGAAAGTGAAATCTCAGACGACGGCTCAGACAACGCTGCATTGGACGAATCCCTTCTCGACCGCCTCAGCGCACTCCGCGACATCATCCCACCTAAGACTCGCGCGCGTATCACCTCGCTGTCCTCCTCACTGTACTCCGCCACGAGCACAACCGTCACATACTCGGGCAAGGGTCTGTGGGTGCTCGCCACTAGTATCCTGTTGCTTGGAATACCCTATGCATTGGCCCTGGGCGAGGAGCAGCAGTATATTGAGGAGGAGCGCCAGCGCAGTATGATGGCCGAGGGTGCACAAGGCATAGTACAACAACCGGGAGCTGAAGGTCAGGCTAAGCCGGCTTTGTAGGAGTATGACGGGGCGATCGTCTTGAGTGAGAAGAGAAGAGCTGTGCACGGTAATACATATAGAATAGGGGGGAGCTGGAGCAATGAATTGTACACAACACACGAAACCAACATCTTCTGCGTTCCGGGTGTACGGGCTATTTTGTCCTCGACTGAGACAGGTCGGTGTGCAGCGCAAACGGCAAAGTGGATTGAATTATTATCTCGTCTCTAAAAATTTACGTCTCGCTGAGAAATTCCCACTCAGCTGAATGTATTTCTGGATTCTGGATCCTGGCTATGTTCAAAATGCCTTCAAAATTGGGTGGGGAATGGAATGGAAATGAAATGTCTGTCTCTCCACTTTCTGCTATTAGCACGGGCACGAGCACGAGCATGAGCACGGAAACGTACTGCCACGTACGTAGTCTCCATCTCTTGTGGTATCCAGAAAAAAGCCCAAAGAAAAACATCCTTTTCCAAAATCTGCCGCATCTTCAAAACCTGGTTATTACGCCGTCTGGCATCGCACCTGGATTCAACCCGAATGTCAAGCTCAAGAATCGGCGTCAACTTGCGTCTCATCCACCCTCTGGATCTGTATCCTCCACATAGGTAACGTGAAGCCGATCTTGATTCCACTCCTTGACCACACCATTACCCTTAGGCCTAATGGCGCCAACGCGTCCTTTGGAGGCGAGAGCCCCTCTTGTCGTAGTCTTCCATACCCAGCCTCGCGTCGTTGAGATCATTCTCGAACTCGGCCCAGAACTCGCCTATGACGCCCGTCTCCTGCATGTTGTCGACAATGTTCTCTGCCTCCCGCTCGCGTTTCTTCTTGTTCATCTTGTCGCGCGCAACAATCGCCTCGGCAGACAAGACACCCTGCATATCTAGATATGTCATCAACGAGTCGTTCAGATGGTATTTCCAGTGTGTCAATTTATGGCCCATTTCGGCATTGGCGGCGCAGAAGCGGCCAAGGTAGAAGCGTTGGTCCTGCGAGGGGAGGGCATGGCCGTTTTCGTCACGACTGACATCGTCATCGTAGCCGTCTCCTTCATCATCGTCCGAGTTGTCGACAGGCTCTAGGGTCTTTTTGTAATATGGTTGGCCTGAAAAGACAAACTCGTACTGTGCGGGATGATTTGTTCTATTGCATGCATCACAGTCGCGTATATTATCTTCGGCAGAACCTGGTAGAGCCATGACTTTCATGTTCGGTCTTGCCAGAATGGCTCGTTTAAATTCTGTCCCCCATGCCGCCGAGATTAGTCGGCTCCCCGCTTGCGCTTTGACTTGATCATCCACACGATCAAAGGCAAGGTTGTACAATTCGTCGTTGCGGGAGAAGGCCGGTGCAATTTTGTTCTTGACCAGCCATTCAATAATATGAGGGAAAAGTTCTCGTGGTTTTGCCGAAGCAAAGGACGTGAATTGTAAAGGGATGTCGGGGTGGGGCCGACCAAGTCTGCCTGTAGAGTCCTCAACGACAAAGTCCTCGTCGTCTCCAACTTGTTCGTCCTCTGGTTCTTGGTCCGTGTCAATGGAAGAATGCGCCGACCCTGGGTCCGAGACATCATAGCGTGGATACCGAATGAAATCTATATCTGCACCAGCGTCTGAAATTTCTTCCTCTTCTTCTGAATCCTCGACGCGCGGTATTTTTTCTCCCGCTCGCCGCCTCTTTAAAAGGTCAAAATGCTCTCTTGCCTCGTCACGTTGGGTCGTCACAGGGCCACCTCTCGTGCGAGTCTGGATTACACTGCCCTCCTGGTCGGAATTTTGTAAGTCTCGCAAATCCTCATCAAGTTCGTCTTGTTCTTCTTTACTCCTCCGGCGAGGGGTTCTTGGTGACTTGTGGCTTGTAGAAAATTTGCGAGATTTCCTTGGTTGTTCCTTCACGGCGTCATCATCATCATCAGAAAGATATTCTACTTCACCGTCGTCGACAACGAAAACGTCCCCACGTATCTTCTTTCGTCCCCTTCTTGTTCTGGGATGGGGGACTTCGTCGTCTGAAACATATTGTATTTCGTCATCATTAACTATGAAAGGATCCTTCTTCGTAGCGCTGGACTTGCGTCTTGAAGCGGTTGGCCTGGACGCCATTATAGCATCTCCTTCATCGCTACTTTCCGGCGATCCAATATCAGAGAACCTAGACGATGGCTGACGTGTAGGGGTTCGGATCTCCACTGAGGCAACGGTATGCGAAGAATCTGATGGACTGGACTGCACATATCGTGGTATTGATTTGCGTCGCAACCTCCCAGATCGCCTCGTCAATGGTGAGTTTTGTTCATCACGTTGCGATGGCGAGCCTGGGTGCAGCCGCGCCGATCGTCTTGTAGAGCTGAATGCCGGCCCCGAAGACATGGCTGATAATATCTTGCGTCTCTTTTGAACAGATGAAATAAGATCATCTTCATCCGACTCATCATCTATCTGTGTTCGAACAGGTGAAGAAGGGGATGAGGTGTGAAGGGGTGTCAGGGTAGCTCCTAGACAGTTCCGGTTAACTTCATGTCTCTCAACAGGGTCGTCGATCATTTGAGACTCACTCTGATCTTCATTCTGCAATTGAGAGGAGGGTTCCGGTGTGGGTAGAGTTTGTGTCTCTCCCGTTTCACTTCGAGCATCATTTATATTATGTGGCAAGCCTCTGTCGGTCCCGTATCTGGCACTCACTAGTCGGTCTTGCACTGCTTTGCCATAATTGTCTTTCCCCGGGGAGGACGAAGGGAGCGGCGAGAACTGTAAAGTTGTCTGCTTCTTCTGGTTTCGAAATGGGCGTTTCGGGGCACTTGCTTTGGCTCTGCCAGCCATGGTCGAAATGGGATTGAAGCACAAAGGATGACAGGTTCTAATGGGATCGTAAAGATAGAATGGCAGAAATTTTCATCTCATAGACGCAAAGCTTCATCCGCAAACATGTACAATCATATTTTGGTTCCGTAAGACGATGGCTCAGCATGTTGTAATGGCAATCAGGCTGCAGCGCGGGACAGGTCAATATCAACGCCGTGCTGCGGTGCGCGTTAGGTTGAATCAAGTCACGCGAGTCCACGTGACCTTATTTAGAGTAGCTGTATCTGGTAGAAGGGGCAGAGGGCAGGGGGAATGTGTTCTAACTCCTTGGCATCCCCCGAGCTTTCAGAGCGCACAGGCAAGAAAAGACGGAGTCCTGCGGGCGGATCTACTTCCATGGACCATCTTCATACAGCACTACCGACCTCCTGTACCATGTAACTTACAGCAGATGAATCAGATTACATACTCTCGAAAATGCGCCTCGATCTAGTCGTCCTACCGTTCAAACTCCAGAATTGAAAGAAATACTTGCTAACGTACGTCTCGATCGGTATGGTCGAGAGAAATCCTGCGTAGATATTGCGGCTGGGATTAAGATAGTACCCCCTCAGACAGTGTGGAGAGTTCTGAGCCAAGCCGACTCGCAAACCAGGACTGTCTCCAATACGAACACTGGACAATGGAAGACTGGAAGAAAAGTTCGGTAGTTCCCGGTCATAGAAGAGGTGGTTATCGAGTTTGGAGAAAACCAGATGATACGATCCTACAAGAAGACAACGTACCATCACATGCCTTGATGTATCCGAACATGATTTTCGGTCATGATGGAGCCATCAAGCTTCTATAAAAGGTGCGCCTTCGAAGGCCGCAAACGAGGCACGGATCAAGGCGTGGAATGTGCTTTCTCAACACCTGATTCGGAAGTGGATTGAGTGCGTTGCACGACATATTCGCAAGGTGGTCCAACTGGAAGGAAACAATAGCTATGAAGAAAACTCAAGTATCCCTACAAAAATTCCTTGTAGATATCCCTGTTAGTTCAACGCCACGTCCCTCGGAGGGAGAGACCTTTGGAACCGATCTCCGTAACCGCCTCATGGAACTGAAGTAGAAGGGGTCCATGGAGTGGAAGTGACCTCCGTAGTGGCTCACTTTCAGCGTGAGGCACACATCATGGGCAAATTCTACACCAATGTGAGTAGTGGGAGGCCAATCCACAGAAGACCCGCCATCCCCGTTTCAGTGCCAACTCTCACGTCATTATTTGTGGATGATACCCGGAGAGGAATGGACTCGTGGATCTGCTCCAGTACTGGATAGTTTCACGATTACGATCAGAACAGCTCGGCTTGATGATGGACTCTGAAGATTTTCTAGTTTCGGGACGGCCATTGGGGAATGCTAGAAAGCTTGACTGTTGAAAGATGGCCGGAAAATGCCGCGGTTTTGGGGTGGACTCCTCGCTCGGTTAGTGAATACCGATGGTGTTTGTCGATCTGGGGAACGGTAGCGAACACGCATAAGAGCAGGACTTATTAAGGAATAGAACCGCGAAAAGATGCCAACGTGGTGGAGGACTCGAGGGATAAACTTTCTAGCTGGGGCTGTGGGTCGCTAAGGTCTTGTTTCTGTTTCTTTTGATGTCATGCTTGCTTCCCTCCTCATCGACATCACTATTGTATCATTCTTCTCCAGCATCATGATGATGATGGTCGTCGCTTCTTTTGCTCCTTTGGGCACTCTGTCTTCATCCCCACCGCTGGCTATTCCCCATTCACTCAACCGAAATCCCATCCCACCCGCCTCTCGTCTTTAATGACAAGCTCGAAAGCCACAGTCCTGTCGATCCCTTCGATAAATTGGAGTGAGATCACGACCAGCCTCAGAGATCGCGCCGAAGCTGGGAATTGGACCGCTACTGTTTGAGGGCTTGTGCCACCGAGCGAACAACTCATAGTGACGATTGACCAAGTGACAAGCTGAACGCTCGTACAGATGATTCTGCGACGCCTGATGTATTACATACCCCCTCTTAAGCTTCCGCACATATACATCACCTTCTCTCCCCCTGCTGCTGAAACTTTCATCTTTCATACTTCTTCTATGATATCTTAGTCTCAGCACCTTACTGCCTGTGATACTGGCTGAGCCTGTGACTGATTGAACCGCTTTTCTTCTCTGTGATACCCTGCTTTTCATCTTGCCCAACTGATCAAACGTCATCATGTCCACAATTAACCGCCCCACTGACACAGCCCAAAAGGAGAAAGACATCAACCAAAAACTCCAGCTTTACGGAATCTACCAGGCCTTTTCTAACGGAAAAGCTCCCTCCAACAAGCAGATCGATGTTGCCCTGAACAGTGCTCTCGAGTCCAAAGCTCTGTCCTCGCCCTCGGGAAAATTGTCCGAAGACGGCCGCAAGCTCGTTGCTGATCTCAAGGAGGTTATTCGGCAAGCAAAATACTTGCTCCTGACCAAGAACGAGGGAGATTTGCTTCAGGAGTTTGTCTGGGACACACGGCATTTGGATGGTGGTAGTACTAAGCTTCCGTCCGCTCCTACGGACAAGGCCACCGCCCAACAACACGGCAACGAAGCACTCGATGGCCTCAAGACACTTGGCAGACTCGTCCTCTCCAACGGTCAATTCCGCAAGCTTTTGAACGATGCCACTATTCTCATCCGAGACATGGCTGGCGATGCTGCTCAGAGCGCAGCCAACCGTGTCAACCCATCCCAGGAGCAATTGAATCAAATCGATCGACCTGCTGAGGACAACACCTGGCACGATGTACCTGGTTGGTCCAAAGAAAACTTGAAAAACCAGGCACGTGCGGCGTATGACAAGAACAAACCATTCAGGAAAGAGCAGGTGCAGGAAGCGATAAACGAGGGCCTCGATACTGCCCAACCGCAACCAACTCAGGACACTCCAGAGGCTGGTCGTGTTGGAGTCGCTACTGTGACCGAGAATCTCAAAAGGCAAGCTAAAGAGAACATTCCTGATGAGCGCCAGGAGGATGCAAAGAAGGCAAAGAGTGCCGCCATGCAACATTCCAAGGACTATTGGAATAAGAAAATGCCTCAAGAGCGTCGCGATCAAACTATCTGGCGGATGAAGAAGATGGTTGCAGAAATTCAGGGCCATTCCGATTGTGAGTTTTGCTTGTGACATCATCCAAAGGACAAATTGACTAACGATGGCATCAAGATCAACAGGCAATTGAAACACTGTTGACCCTGGCTGAAACATACGGCGGCCATGCCAATAATTTGTTTTCACAGTCCACTGGAACTGTCCAAGGTGCCCATGATGACATTGGCCTGAGAAGTGCCGAAGCTAACCTCAAGGTGTGTTTAGGAACCTTCAGCGGCAACAGGGCGACGCTGACAAAATTGAAGACTCTCATTGAACGTTTTGCCAACTCCACAAGCACCGACGATTTCTTTGATTCCCTCAATGACGTCTACAAGGATGCCGAGCGTGATCCAGAGCTCAAGAATTGGTTCAAGCGGATTGACAAGTTTGTTCGCAAGTGCCTCCAAGAGCAGGGTTTCATTGTTCAAGACGCGGCCAACGAGGAGTGGAACCGTCTCTACGATCAAGGCCACTTCCTTCTCCGCGAACGCTACCGAAATCGTATTGACCGCATTTTGAATGAAATCAAATTCCTTGCCGATCAATTCGATCAAGATCCTCAAAACAAGACATTCGGTCAAGCGGTCCAGAACTTCTTCCTGGATCTCGGAAATGACGAGAACGGCAAGCACAAGTTCAAGAAAAATTTGGTCAAGGATTTGACCGAGGTCATCATTCCCGGCATCTTCGAAAACACTCGCTATGTACCAATTCCTCGTATTGAGGTTGCCGACCCCATGATTGATGCCGTCGTCGATAACTTGGTCATTGAGAGCGACAATTTATTCCCCAATGTCCTCGAATTTGGGAGTGACAACTATTTCCGCATGGGACGAAGGGGAATCAAGAACAAGAAAGAAAACAAAGTCATGATCGCCGGATCGGGCATCCAAATGGACTTGCGGGATGTTGCGTACTACGTCAAGAAGAAACGAGGATTCCCGTCAATTACTGACAAGGGTGTCATGGACATTTTCCTGGGAGGAGAAGGTTTCAGCTTCAAGATTGCCGCGCGAAATGCTCAGCAATCTGACCGTGCCCATTTTGTTGCAGTGGACAAGGTGGACGTGACTCTCAAAAATCTCAATGTCAAGATCAAGCAATCTAATCACAAACTTCTCTTCACCATCGCGAAGCCCTTGCTTCTCAAGACGATACGTCCGGTCATCCAAAAGGTTTTGGAGAAACAGATCAAGGAGAGCTTCATGCAGGCAGATGCTTTTTCCTACGGCATCCACCAGGATGTCCAACGTGGTGTTGAGGCAGCCAAGGGAGACCCAGAGAATGCCGCCAATATTTACCAATCTTATATCCACGCTGTCCGGAAGAAGATGGCCGAAAAGAAGACGATGGCCCAGGAGGTTACCTCCAAAACCAACGTTAACATGGCAATGACCCAGCAAGATTCCATATTCAAGCACATTTCTTTGCAAGGCGGTATTTCGACCAAGGCAACCGAGTATAAGGAGCTTGCAGCCAAAGGTGACAGATGGGAATCCCCCGTCTTTTCAATTGGAAGTGCCAATGAATCGACCGATATTCCAAAGCTCACCCCACTCAGCCGGAAACCACACAGTACAGCCAATGGCACAATTCGTGGTGGCAATCATCCAAATTCTGAGGGCAGTGTGGCCAACACCACCACCACGGGTCCTTCTTCGGGATTCAGCAATCAGGTCGACCATGCTTTTGACACCCAGAAGGTCAACACCGCGCCAAAAGTGACCAACGCAACCGCCAACATGTCCAATGGAAGTACAGCAAAGACATACTAAGGTGGTGTCACACAACACTGGGGACATGGGGCAAGGAATCAGTTTCGGTCTACTTGAGGAATCCAGATTCATGAATATGTGAGCAATTTCTTGATACCCGTTTTCCGTCCATAGTTTTTTGCGTAACGCCTGTGTACCAAGCAATAGGATGGGAGGCCAATGATAGAAATACTCAATAATAACTTGAGAATGAGAACATGCGGTCTCGTCTCCATTTGCTCACGTGACCTTCGTGTTTCTCTACGCGTGGCCGCGTGACATTCGTGTTGGGCGGTTCATTTTTGTTCGACATGCAAGCTTCGACTTTGGATCTCAGCCATTTTAATTACCGTCCCAGCGACCGCCTTCTTTGTTTTCGCTGTCCTGGTTGTTGATTTGATTCTTCTCAGCGTCGTTGGTCACAACGGTATTCATCAGTTTCCAGACCTCAGCGTGGTTTTCTATAATTCGGCCATGCCGATTGTCAAATCCAAGGTTCCAGACTACCCGAGACCAGTATCACCCGTATTCGCCGATGAGATCCCTATTTGTGACGACACGATAGTCTATTGCGATGAGAATGATGACGTCGAAAAAGATGAAAAGCAGAGAGCTGCTAAGAGGCGGCGGATTGAGAGCTACGCCACTTCCTATCTGAGAGGCGAGCAATTGTTCATTCTCACGGCCCAACTGAAAGGCCCCTTTGGCGATGGCTGGCAAAACCCCTGGGCAAAGAGGAAAGAGATAAGCGATGACATTGAGAGAGTCAATTCTCCGAGGGTTTGTCCTGAAAGTGCCGGCAAGCCTGCATTACAGAACGTATCCGAATCCTCTAAAACGAGCAAACAACATGAAGGAAGGATGAGTTCATATGCAGGCACACCATGCAAAGAGCAAAAGCTAGGACCATCGATGATAAAAGAGGACAACAGGCCGGCAACAAGTCCGTTCTGGGAGCGACAGAATGTTGACAGGCTTTATGCAGTTGCGCAGAAATCTGATTCCAAGAATCGCAGGGTGGGAAATTGGCTGAAGAGAGGCAGTTCCTCCAAACGACCAGATCATGAGCTCCCAGACTCATCACCAACACCTTTGAAGAGAAATTCGCAATCACAGACGAAGAAGTGGGAGTCTCCGTCGATTAATATTCAGTCCCCTCCGGCACCTGATCCCGTTGGGGCAGTTACGGGCCCACAGCTCCGTCGCCGCTCCAGCACACATGCTTTGATGCCGCATGAGAAGTTTGAGAGAGAAAACTCATCAGTGGTGAATCTTCCGCGCGCAGAAAACGAGGGACCAACAAAGGCAGTGCAGAGTTCTTCATTGGGGGCTGAAGGTCAACAGGCAATTCTCCAAGCAACACCGGCCAACAAGCAGGCTAAACCACCGTCCACAGACGTATGCAGGGCAGAATGTGCCATCCTGCATGTGAAGTGCAAATCGCAACAGACTGACCGGCCTTCAGCTACCTTTCTACCTCGTCGAGATCACGATAGTGATGCTGAGGATCAGACCAACCGGCCAGAGCCAGCTCGCCTCAACCCTAATCCTCTGCCGCTTGCCGACGCCGGGAAACCAGATCTCGATCATTTATCAGAAGTCCAGCCGTTGTCTAAAAGCGATTCGCCTTCTCTGCACCCAGTGCAGGAGGTATCATCGTCCAAGCAAATCGAATCTATCGTGCCACCTTTGTCCAAAGAGATATCAGATGCTAGCCTCACAAACGACTTTCCATCCGCTCAGATTGTAGAACGCTCTCTAGTGCTGTCGGGCTTATCGAATCTGTCGACAGGTCAAATGCTTCGAGAACCATCACATCACACAACCCAAGACGCCGCTGCAATGAGGACCACTGAACAACCTCCAGCACATGAAACAGTCGAAGTGGATATTCCAGAAATCAACAATGAGGCTTCCAATCGCCACAAAGCAGCAACTGGCGAACTTCCAACGCCGCTTGAACAAGAACCATGTGAACCGCCGGAGAAGACGCATGTAGAGTCGGAAAGAAGCTTCTCTCCGTGGATGGCCACAAAGCCGAGATCAGCGAAGACTAAAAAGAAAGCATGTTTTGTCACAGATGAGAATCCCTCGGGCTCTTCTCAAGGTTCTATCACATCGGTATTGAGAATTAAAAAACCTTTTGGACGCAAGCAAGACAAATTCAAGAATTCCAACTTCTCCTTGTCAGACGGATGCGGTGAGAGAGCAGCACCAGGGCCGGAACCATCCTCACTCTCAGATCAGGAGATTATCTCGAAGATATCTCGGACAACAGACCCACCAAGAAGTATCCTCAAATCATCTCTCGAAGCGTCTGCTTCTTCGGGCAATGCTGTCTCTTCTTACCACCAAGATGCGCAACGACCTGTGAAGCCTATCATGGACGATGATGGTGATGGACAGCTCGATGACGACTTTGATCTTGATGCCGCTATAGACGAGTTGGGTAGTTTTCTTGGGACGTGGGATGCGGAAAGGGAAGCTGCGGAGATTGTGAAAGCGTCCGGTTAAGAGGAATTAAAGTGTCATACAGCTGGTTGAGAGGGAGCTGGGCATGGATGCACACGACGCCCGTCGATAAGCACTGAGGGCCTTTGAGAAACAGCTGAACATGAATACAATGAATTGCTCAAACAGCTCAAAGTGGCATATACTTCGCAGCCTTGTAGTCCAGGGCCCAGCCTTGCCAAGTCGGGACCTGGCGTATGCAGCGACCAAGTTAGTATAAGCCGGGTTTTCATGGACTCATTCAGTGCACATGAGCTCTCTTTCATTTCAACTCAACGTATTTAGGGTAGTCAACCATACCTGAGACGGAGCTTTGTGACTATAATTGCAGATCAGATTTATAACCTCATTCTCATCTGGCGCAGCTGGATTCTGCCATCACCTGATGAATTGATTGACAAACTATCTCCCGCATACGCGGGGAGACAGAGACATGGTCTCAGTCGAATCAACCTTGACACAGGCAGCATCTGCACTCTTTGATCTGCCCACTGCTTCACCAGCAGTGAATCTAACTCGTATAGGAGCAGCCACGGCGAACTTAACATCCTCCTTTGTCCTACCTTCAAAAGACCAAGTCGTTCGCATTCCCATTCGGCTTGCCTCTCAAATCGATCGTGCCCTCCTCCATATCTGGAACCACTTTATCCTCGACACCCTTGGGATAAATACCTTGGCTGGAGCCGGCGCAGGTCATACTGCGGTGGGTGGTGCTGGAGCGCAACAAATGGCGGACGCAGCAAGACAACCGGGAGCAGCGCAAGTATTGGGTGATACCGGACCAGAGACCTGGGCGGCCTTTTTTGCAGAAGCCTTTCAAACAAGTACTTTCAAGAGTTATTGGGGGATGCTACACTATCTCACATCAAGATGGGCTTTCACCTGTTTCGCAATGGTAAGTTTGGCGGGGCTCGAACGCAGTAATCAAGCGCATGTTAATGATGGCAGGCTCTTATCCTCAATCGGATTGGTGTTTACGGTGCCTCAAGACAGAGAATACACCTCAACTGGACAAAGCGACTGGCTCTCCGCATCATTCCCATCTTACTGTTCATCACTCAAATCCACCGACTCCTGCAAGCCATCCGATGTCAAACATCTCCCAACTTTTCACTGTACCGCCATGGCGATAACAACAAATACAGCTTGCTGGATTGGTCAACAGATGGTGGCTCGCTGCACACGATTACTTCGACCATTTTATTTCAATCGACCGATGCCGATGCGTGTGCCGCGGTTGGTTTAAGTAGGCCCAGCCCAGAAGTGAGGGCGCCGTACGGGTCATTTTCACTGCTCTGGCCTTCGTTCCTCCGGCTCAGTCTCTCTCATGTTGTGGAAAGCTTGTCATGTTCATTACAGCAGACCCCGATCATGACCGAGGTTGGCATGTCGGTGTTTGAACATTCACTGGCTTTTGCTGAGGCCGAGACCATGATTTCTCACACTCTTGGTCTCGGCCTTTTTGGAACCGCGAAATCCTCTGGCAGCAGTAGGATGAATTCAACCGCAACCGCCTCCCAGCCTACAATCCCCGCGTCCGGCACAATTCTTGCACTGGCCGACGCGACGGCATCCCTGACCGGCCCCCACCTCTTGGATGGCGTTAACGTTCCAGTGGAGATTTTGTTGGTCACATTGCTTTCCTGTTCTAACGCCCTATCTTCCCAGATAATTGCCGTGTTAGGCAAGCAGCGTCAATGGCGTCTTATCAATACCGGAATGTGGGGGATGGCTTTCATGTCATCATTCACTTGGGGCCTTCTCAGCACCAGCGTGATGGTACGGAGTGGTGATGATGGTGACAATCGTCCCGTGAGCAGTCTTTTGCACTTCCCAACCGTGGCCATTGTCGGTTTTCTACCTCACATGGTTATCTTGGTGGGCATTGGGATCTGCTTCCTCATCTACCTGGTTGCTCTTACGTTTACAGCGGTTTCTTTGGGAACGAACCCACATATTCCCCAGCCCACAAGCCTAAACGAGCGTCTCAGTATTGCCCATGACAATTTGCAGGCCGCCGTTCAAACGCGCGGAGTAAATATTCGGTGGCACGAGGATTTCTATACTGCACTTCTTCGCGTTGGGTTCGCTGCCTTGACTGCAGCATCAGAAGCAGTTTTTCTGAATGAAGGCCGGTCAGTTGAAGTACGACAGTTCACCTGGTTGGAAGAAGACAGATTGGACGAATTTGAATCTGCTAGGAGTGAGCGGGGCGCATTCTCGAACAATCAACAATTTCAAATTTTGGAAGAATACGGACTTCCTCCCTCAAGCCCGGGTGGAACGGATAAAGGTGGTGTCTGGGAATCCGGTTACGCTAAGGAACGCAAATTCGATAAAAAGGAAGGCGAACTTGAGAGCAAAGACTCGTTTGTTTATCCCACTCCTCGAACTGGGGGAGTGGGAGCTGTACAACGGACCACTCGATTCTATCTTTTGATGATTTATCTTCGGGGGATCGTATTCCTGATCGGGGGATACATTGGTTTTGGCTTCGGCATTTTACTGGACAGCATTGGAATTACGGCCCGGCCACGCTGGTTGAGGAAGATTGTGGGCCGATCACTGAAGCGGATGAACGCGGAAAGAAATGCAATGAATCATGGTGGCGCTCTCGACTTTTGGTTCCTGACGGAGGACGGAAAGCTTGTCACACCTGGAGATAACGAGGTCGACATCGAACCCGAGCTGAGAAGACGTTTGACAACGGAATTTTCTGAAGATGAAGTGGACGAACTTCTGGATTCGAAGTTATATGACTGGTGGAAGTCTGGAGGCTGGTTCGGTACCAAAGATGATAGTGGTGACTACCAACCATCAACCACGGACGATGTGGATGATACTACCAGCATGATCTCTATCTCGACTGAAGCAAGTGTTGATGCGAACGAAGGCGATGAAGAGAACGAATGGGAGTCCGAAGCCGAAGGCCAGCGAACACCAACTCAGTCGTCGGTAGAGCCCAGCTGGTCATTTTCAGCAATTGATACAAGAGAATCAACACCAGGCGTCACCGACTCACCTCTCGATGCGGCAACACTGGCGAGGCTGTTGAATCCACCAGACAAAGAATCACGCGAAGAAGCGAGAATTCTGGCGTCTCATCTTGCAAGTGCTTCTTCCGACTATCCTTCAGCTGGCATCATGACAAGATCTCGCTATCGTCGCGAAATGGAAAGCGAGAGGGCCAGAGTTCTTCTCGCTGGCCGTACACCACATCCGGCGAAATCTGATTCCCAGTCCCAGTCGATTCATGTCCCAACGATCTCCTTGTACAATGAAGCAAATACCAGCGGCCCACGTCCACTTACATCGACTGAAGAAACTGAAGTCCTTGAATCCCTTATCCTAAGCCGCCGAAGAAAACATGCGCCACCCCCGCGAACCAAGAACGGCATGCAAGACCGGGCTGCCGATGAAGATGAAGATTCGGGGCGGGCGGGACCACCATGCGTTGTGTGCCAGACTGCCGCGCGAACAATTATCGCTTGGCCATGTCGCTGCCTGTGTGTCTGTGAGGACTGTCGCGTGAGTCTCGCATTGAATAATTTTGGGAATTGTGTCACTTGCCGGAGATCAGTCCAAGGGTTTGTCAGGCTCTATGTGCCTTAATTGGCGGAGAAACATGGACGGTTAAGGGCAAAATGCAGATGACTTCAGAGGAAGCCCTGCGAATGATTTGACCAGTCATCCATACTGGATGGGGACCGGTTCGTCTCCTGTCCATGGATCCGGGATAGGAGGCCCCCATTGTGCACCATGTGCGTCCTGTATGGAATATTGTACGTTGAATAGATAAATTATATTTTCGACAAGGCCTGATTTCTCGTTCATGTTTCCCGGGTCGAGGCAGAGTTGGTAAGACAGCATGGTTAATCAGCTGTCTCCTCCCCGTGCTCGTTCAAGTATACTGATGTTGCTCTACAAGAGCCTAAGTGACCGGGCGACGCCGTGTTCAGTAGCTTTTCTCATGAGGCCATTCAGTTGAATACAATTCCACTTACATAGATGACAGTCCACAATATAATTTTGTTGCCGCCCTTAGGCTTCATCAGAATCGGGCTAGATAACGCAATAAAAGATAGGTACGGAATTGTAACAGCGAAACGTCATCAAACACGGCCTTGTGTGTGGATGGCGAGCTAAATATGTGCGCTAGATGTTAAATGGTAAGACAGCCGCTCATTCCTAGCTGGAGTGGGGCAGAGAAAAAATCGGAATCAAAGTTGCGAGAGCCTAACAATCGATCCTATCTAGAATAGGCCCGGACCAACACGCTACCCAAAGAGAATGAAAACACCCCGATACCCTAGCGAACGCTAGAGCGCAGGGATCCTTTGTTGAAAAAGATCCCTGCTATCCCCAAGATTATCAGAGCCATTGTCCCAAACTGGTCCATCAGTTGCGATAGAGAGACAAATAGACGGAAACAAATCTGTAGAACTCCAAAAAGCCGCCTGGGATCACTTTCTCCTCCACCCTGGGCTGCCGAGGCAGCCAAACGTATGGATATCCTGTCATTGGTTGCCCTCCTCCTTTCTTTTGATGATTTTCGCGATGATCTCTTGATGCCTCAAGAGGCGATAAGAGAATAACGTATATCGTGTGATTGGTGGCCAAAATCGACCGAACATGTGCTGTGACTATTAGCAGCCATGCTGAATGGCTGATCCAATGACGGTCGTCTGCTGCCAGAGCCCGAATGTTCCATTCGGTGGTTTTCTAGTATTAGGTCAAACATATTCAGCAGTTCTCGAGTGACATTTGGGTTTTTGTCGCCGATAGAATCGTCTGCGTCGCTTATCATCCTTCAGCCAGCCCGGTCTTCTTGTTGTAGGACGTTTACTTGATGACGGCTGTGAAACTTGCATTGAGATTTGGCGACCGGGGTTTAGCCTCTGTCAGCCGAGTGTTGAAGTGGGGTGTGTGAGACACGAAGTTGTGCTGCTCGACAGTGTGTAGGACGTGCAAGCAAGGTTGTACAAACCTGTTGAACTGGTCTGGATCGTTTGAGGTGCACTGGACGGTGGGAAGCGAGAAGCACTGCAGATCCATTTCTCAGTTAGGCTGTTGTGTTCTCTCCATGAGGCTCAAGTCTTCTCGGGAGAACCGAGAACGCACCTTGTCCGATCTTGGGAAAGGTTCCATTCATGAGTTAGTCTGCATGAGATACTCACGGCAAGAATCCCAAGCATCAACAGGATAAATATCACCAACGCAACGATCACGACGCGAACCCGGTCGATCTTGATTTGTCCACATTGTCCACAGACGTTCAGGGTTAAGTAAATGTGTCCATTGTGCTGTCTTGCTCCATCACCACTGACTTGATTTTCCTTGAACGCACTGGACATGAGAGGGTAACAGTGTAACACCAGTCAGGGATGCGTTGAGGGTTGTGGTGAGTGGAAAGCAATTCGCGGAGAAAGTACTGGGCCGACCTTTTTAGGGCCTTGTCTGTGATTCGCCTCGCCTCCCATTCAATCCCATGCATCGGCAGTGCAATGCGCCCTTGTGGCTCGGGCAAAATTGCCTTGCGTCCTGGGCCTCCCTCCAACAGTGTGATCCATGTTGTTTTTTGGTGCCCGGTATCATGAGCTGACCAAAGGGACGCCAAACCGAGCACTCCACAAATGTGCCCGGGCACTGCCAACGGCACAGAGATACATCCTTCCATTGCATTTGGTCCTATTTGAGTGAAGTGATTGGTTTTAGAACTGCGACGCCCGCAAACATTGTGGCCATGTGAGAATCGTCAGCCCCGTCTGGCTGTTTTAAGTCTCGAGAGTCTGGAGGATGAAACGAAGGGGTGCTCGTGTCCGATTCACAGTGGCGTTACACCGACACGGTTGAGAGAATGTATGGGAGCAAGTGAGATGTCGATTTCGGTTGCCTTGTTTGTAAGGCAACCATCACGCATACGTTGTATAACATGAGATGACATGCCGGGTAAAGACTCGCCATTCAGAGCCAGCCACGCAAGAGCAATTCCAAGCCTAATATGAAGTTAGCTGCAACCACCATCAGAAAGATATCTTTTAAGCCGATATACCACTGTTGCCGAAGAGCCTCAAACAATGTAGCCATGTCTGGGGTAGAGGCTCTCGGGGCCGTAGCCGGTACGGCTCAACTGGCCTCCTATGTGTCGAGACTTATCCTCGCAATTCAACGCGCCATTAGTCAATTAAAAGATGCTCCTCGTCGTTTGCAAGAGCACAAGAATGGACTTCTTGTCCTAGCATCTTTTCTCGAATTTGTCAGCCAAACAGATTACCTCTTAGCGACAGAAATACAGTCTTACCTAGCGCAGATCCAGAGCAATGTCAACACTCTTCTAGAAGTGCTAGATTCCAGTCTCCGACACGCAACAGACAAATCCGTGAAACGGTACTGGAGAGTGTTGATCAATCCCCGAAGTGAAGAACAAATCCTCAACAGCTTTATTGCCTTAGAAAGGGACAAGAGTAGCTTGCAACTTTGGTTGATAGGGGCCACTGGACAATCTTTGCATGAGATTCATCACCTAATTGAGGTAAACATGAGACCTAGCAAGAAAAGAGATTGCAGAGTCAAACCTTCCCAGGCTTCAAAGCATGAGGAGGCCGGGAGTCGTGAGGTGACGATCCCACAAGGCGCAGGCGCAATTGCAGCGGGACCAGGTAATTTATGAATACCTCCCATAGATGGTGATCCTTGATCGCTAAAGTGCTCGTAGGACAAGACGTTGAGATGCAAGAGAGTCCGGGACGAGTCGTTCCAGGACATTTGCCCGGAGAAAACACTCCAAATGCCGCCCCCCGGTCTTCCTGGGAAGACTGTAAAGCCATAGGGACATGTGCAAAAACAAAGAACGGATACACCTTTCCGAGCTCAATGAGCACCAAGAATAGGGAAGCAATCCTCAAACTTAGTGACCCGAGCTGGAAAGGGTGCAATGCAGAAGCGACGCATGAAGGCGGTTCGGCGGAAGTAATCAATGGCCATTCGTTTGGGGGTGGTGAGAAAGTAGGTGACGACGCCCACCAGGAAAAAACAATGGGGGATAGAGCAGATGACGCGGAAAGACGTGATGGTAAGAAGGAAAACGCCGGAGCAGCGCAGGGGAAACAAACTTTGAACAGCGACGGAGACATGCCTATGGAATGACTTTCTGCGAAACGCGTACGAAATCCCGGGGAGAAAAGTACGATTCGAATTTGTCTTACATGAAATTTTATCGTCTTGCGAGGAAGTCTTTCTGAAATCATGTTGGAATCGAGGTGGCAGATATGCTATCCTGCTTTCATAAGGAATAATCATATATTTTCTTCATGTCGTAGTCTTGGACTTAATCACACATTCATGTCACGATAAATGTACAGCTAAAACCGTTCCTTATCTTTCCAAGGATGCCGTTACGCCGTCTCCCCCAAACTCTTGCTCTTTGCGCTATAACTCTGGATCCAACCACTGAGGTCCACTAGAGGTAACTGAATGGGGAAATCCACCGACAAAAACAACAACGCTAGCAGGAGGTACCAACCAGCCATGCAAGTAATGAAGAACGCGGCCCCGCCAAGATGCAGCGTCCTACTGGCAGCACTGTCTCCTTCTGCCGTGAACCAGAATGTAGCTGTGAGGAAGATGAAGCCGACGAATAGTCCGGCGAAAATGATGACAAAGACAAGATTCGTTCGGAGAGCGCACACGAGATAGATCAAGCAGAGCACGGCCATGAAGATCATGAAAAAACCGAAACTGGCGTTGAATCCCTGAGTGGCGAGTCCAGCAGTGATATCCTCTGGGTCAGGCGAGTAGGCGCCAAAAGCGTTGAAAAAAGGGAGCAGGGTGGCGCCGTAGGAGAACCAGAAGCCGCCAAAAGAGGCGAAGACGACGAAAGGGAATGTGTTGCCTGCAACGTACTCGAAAAGACCGCCCAGAAGCATCAGTACGCCGCCGATGAAGAAGTATGCTCCACTAATCACGACAGGGGTCAGCATATGGCACACAAGATGGGCATGGGATGGACTTGCATCGAAGCAGCTCCGTTTCCTCCTGCACCACGCCACCCCAATAGATCGCACGACAACGGACTGAGACAGAGCAGGAAGCCCACGACGGACAGGGGAGTCGGGTTGGCAAATTGCCAGTTCGCGTCCTTTTTGGCCGGGGATGGCTCTTGGAGCCGGAGGAACATCCTGTCAAACATGTCCGCGGGGATACTGACCATGTTTGCATCTTGGAATGATGGCGGAGCAGGCGGTGGTGTTTGATACGCAGAAGCAGACTTTTTGTCCATGTAGAACTTTGATTCAAAGGTCTGGGCGCTAGGAGGAACTGGCGGTTTGTAGTAGTTACTGGACTGGGACCTTTGGAGAGGGCCTGTGATTTTGTAGGGTCTTGATTCCATCTTTGAGTCGAAGAATGTGATCAAGAACCCACGGTTTTTCTGTTAATCACATATGTAGGTAAGGGCGGTTCAGCGTAAGCAGACGAAGCAGAGTCAATAAAGCGATAGATGGGAAGTTCCATTTTACCGCAGCCTTTTTAACAGAACCAAGGCCGCCAGCTTCAGGGGATGGCGCCTGTCCAACATCTGCGGGCATCAAGTCTGCAACACCTACCGCATCAGAGGCATGGTGATCTCGAGAGTCAAGAAAGCCAAATGCGCTCAAGGGGACGTAGAGAACCATCATCACACTCGACTAGAGTGGACGCAGGGTGAAAATCAAGAAAAGGGAAATAAAAAAACGATAAATGGCTCATACCGCGACCAGTGTGCGGTTATGCCAAACGTCCAAGAAGTCTTGGGGATTTCTTGGTATACATGGTTCTCTCCGCGTTTTCTGCGCGATGCCCCAAGTCGCTTGAAGATGGTGAAACGACTCCGAAGAGCTACGGTAGAAATGATGGGACGCTTCGGGTTTCAGATGTCGCGGTAAAGGGGTTGAGGTCCTGGGCATCAGGGTACAGAAGCCTTATTGGTCGGAGAATCCCCTAGAGCCCAACTGCAGATTTCCTGCCGGACTTTTTCTGCTTTCAGGGGCTTCGCTCTTGACTAGATGGATAGGACTTGCTTCTCGATGATACTTCTCATGGTCGGTGTCAATCTTTCAATCTCAACCGTACCGTTTATTTTTCTCGAGCCGCCTCACAGCCCGTCGCTCTAGCCCAGGGTGTCCGTTGTCTTCCATTTGCAACAACAATTCTTCCTCATCATTTACACCCACACTAACCGCCGCCCCGAAAATGTTCATCCTAGCAATCCCGGCCCCAGTATTGCTCAGTACTTTAGGCTTCTCAGACCTCAACGCCAGTACTATGATTTCGGAAACTGAGTCCCATGCACTCGACGCAACACGGTCTTTTGCAATCGAATAACCTAAATGGGCGGCAACTAGGGCATAGATAGAAGTAATGAGCAGGGAGAATATTGTGGATGTCGAGTATTCTTTGCGCGTGGGCAGGAGTTGTTTCTCTCATTGATTTCCGCTGCCCAGTGTGTTGAGATTCCCTTGAAGGGTAGCATGTTTTCCAACGAGACCCATCGCTTGTGCAATCATCGCTACTAGGATACCCTCAACGGCATGTCGAGGCTCTTGTGCGTCGGATAAGCCACTCCATAACCCCGCAGCAGTGCAAAGTGCCTCGAATACGGTAGCGTTGTCTCGTAGGAAAACGTTGACGCTGTGCCCAAGTTGGTCTCAATTGAACAGAGAGAAGTTCTCAGCCCCACTGCGGTTGTTGAAAAGCCCTGCAAGTAAAAGCCGCTCGATCTGCCCTGAAACGACGGGGGGTCCGGTCGAGAAAGAGACTTCAATAGTGGTATCGGCCCATCTTGCATCGAAAGCACGGGACAATAACTGACCTGATTTCTCATCTTCAGTTGATTTGGGAATTGCGGCGACTGCCCCCAGATGTGTCTGGTCTGATTTCGGGTCGTGAAGGTTCGTCCAATTCAGTCCCACGTGTGATTGAAGTCCAGAAATCCCGACCTCAATGTCGGGTCATTGGAATTACACCGAACGAAGACTACAGGTTGCATTGTCTTGGTGGAGCAGATTATGCGTTTGTATTGGCTGTGGTCCACAATAAGCACAATCGCGCCACCACAGATCCGACTGCTTCAGGCTGGACCGTTGTGAAAGAGATGCCTGGGCTGTAGAGAAAGGGACTTACGAGCCGAGTCGTAGGGCTACGGAGCGAGTGTCGGCTTGGAATGTATGCGCTGCGGATCATCTCTGGTCTGACCGGGTACGTTTGCGAGGTCCTTGGCTGGAAAGAAAAGATTCCGTCAGCTAAAGGATTCTAGTATCTGGAGGCGTAAGGGCTTCCACCAATTGGTTGACAATCATAGTCTATGGTGAAAGAGGCGTTTAGGATCGGTGGGAAAATACGGCTGGATGTGGTGTTGAGCTAGAATTTAGTCCCACCGGCTGACCAGTCTTTGTCGGAGGGCTTCAACGCCGTAGCAGAGGAAGGACTGACTACCAATCATAAAAGTGTAGCAAAGACCACAGTTCTCACGAGTAGGGTCTGAGAATTTGGCCTTGAGAATCCATCATTGAATAGGGCCACTAGTTTAGCGACCAGAGATTTGAAATGTCGAGATTTGGAAGCAGGGAGCGATCGCACCGAAGGGAAGCCCATGGTCAGAGTTCAAGTGCCGCCGAAGTTGTTGAAAAACAATGGCACTCAAAGACGTCAACATCAGCAGTTCAAGGGCTTTGGCAGCCAACAAGAGCCAGACTTTACTGTACCGAAATGTGCCTGGTACATCATACAGATGAGCTCGATCTCGCAGAGACACAAAACGGGTATTCTGACCACGGCCAATCCGAGTCTGTCCTGGCTCCTCCGGCCAGGTACGCTTTCATAGCATCGGAATGAAGGGCTTTCGCGATGCAGGATCTCAAGTCATCACATGAAAGTCTGCCAATTTGAAGAATGAAGGTGACGAGGTTGTCTGCATAATCCGGTCTTCGTCCGGTTGCCCGGTCTGGTCCTGTTTGGTTGTCTGCCTTGCCACGTCGATCATCCGCCCAATTGGCCGCAACGATGAAACAAGAGTCTCAGACGAATCGAAAAAATTCTGTTTACCGACCTTAATTTCGACTTCTAATTTCGGGTCTCTCCATGCGCAAGATAAGCAAACATCGTAGGGATTGTCATCAAGAAAGTGCTGTTCGCGGCTGCCAGGCGATCATATCACTGGCTGTCTCCTTGAAAAGCCATAGGATACTCAGCCTGCCACTTCATGGGTCCACACATGTTACTTAAAAGGATTACCGGCAGGGTACATGTAGAGATAGACCCTAAAGAAGAGCGTAAGGAGCGCCCGTAGAGAGTTTTGATCGAGGTGGAGCCGAATTTGAATCAACTTTGTCGCAATACGCGGAAGCGAGAGTTGAGCTAGAGGAAGGATCAAGATAGGTGAAAATAAGAGCCTGCTTCTGATCATACCTGCTTGTCTCCCCTAACACTTGTTCTTCGACACCAATCGACGTATGGTAGGATTGGAGATCAAGATTGAATTTTGTGCCCCTCGTTTCTGGATTGCTTGACTGATTAACTGACTCGCGTCTGCATGACCCTGTGCAATAATAGAGCCCACCGAATTTGCGCTTAATTGGAGAGAAGGCTTCATATGAAGTTCATCGACTTGCGTAGCAAGCGGGCATAGCGCAGGGGCGGCGCAAGATGTATCTGAGAGAGAATGATTGTGGATGGCCCGAATCTATCCAAATATAGGTTACTGAGTGGCCTTAGACTTCTGAAGATGGCAAAGCAAGCTAGTCTCAAGGCGCGTAATTGCATGCACTGGAAAAATGAACACCGTTATTCCTCAAGAGAGGCGAACTAAGCAGCAGGAAAAGGGATTTCGCAATGAGCTCACCATCCCTATCATCCAGTGCGGCAGTTGGGTAGCAAAGATCGACCACCTGCGCACTTGACACGCTCACTTCGGACGTCTTCCCAAGAATTCATACTAACAATGAAGACATCTTTCCAAACCAAAAGATACTTCAACAGGTTAAGTAATTTGGATGACGCTGTTCAATGTGAAGGAGGGGCATGGCTAATGATTTCCGAAAACAAAGACCCACCGCGCTAGCATTTCCGTTCCTGCAACTTTCCTCTCGCCGACGATGGCGAGTTGGTCTCCAAGGGCTTCGGGGGATGAATCTTGCTCAGTCGTTTCTATAGCCAGTTGAGACGAAGCAAACATTACGGAGTAGGTCTTCGAGACGCTTAGACTCCGCACTGTGCATGTGTCCTCAGAGAAGGCAGAAAGTCATTTAGACCAGGTGAGGGCTCCAATCTCAGTGACGTATGACACAACCTGAACCCCCGATACCTGGGTGTTCCGGCCTTTTGCCCTCTGCAACTCAGCCTCGTGGAGGGTAGGAATACTGGGCGAAATATGGGAAAGGAGCACATGTTGAGAGAGATAGCCGAGCTGAGGGATTGCATTACCACGCACGCATTACCACATGGTAGGACTCCATATGGAGGACGGAGGATGGCTGTGGAGGTTGCAGCCGTTTCCCAGGTGGCATCGAGGACAGGGGGGAGGTTTGATGTCGGGTCCTGGCCAATGGGAGGGCGGACAATTTCAGTCTTGGCGGAATTTTCTTAGCACACCACACGGCCATCACCGTCAGGCGTCCTTTTTGGGTTAAATTTCCTCCGAGTTAAAAAAGTTTCTTCCTGAACCTGATTTTCTTTGTTCCTCAGATTCCACTGCGGAGCAAGCTTTTTGCTATCCGGCTAGTGGAGGCCGCGAAATTTCGTGCCCGGAAATTCTTTACGATCGGGTGGTCCGCCTCTTTTCTCCTTTGGGTACGAACCCCGCACGCCACTTCGCTCGACAATAGGCGGAATCGGACTGCCAAGGGCGTCCGTTGTCTGGGCGGATAGTGGAGTAGAGAAGACAGGTTTGTGGGAGGAGAGTTGAAAGCGGTAGGCCTCGGTCTTTCACACATGCTCTCTCTTTTGTAACGCGCGCCTTGAGTAAGTCGATGTTGTCCATCAAACGACGTCGAAGATACGCGTCGTCAACACTATTTCCGACAAGATATTCCATCTCTTCCCCAAACTGTGCGGAATCCTGGAGTAGGACTTGTGGGGTGAAGTCTTAGCATAGGCTTGGACAACATTCCAAGACTCCATAAGACAAGCACAAGCCTAACGCCGCGGCCGGTCAGTCCCCCTTCCAAGATCCACACGATGTGAACAGTGTTACATCTGGCATTTTTTAGGTTGCAATACTCTGTGATGGCACTCTTTTTGCCCTTGGTTCTGGAACAGCAAAGTGATGGCGCTTCGCTCCACCTGTCGACGGAGTTTTTTGGCTCTACGCGTGACTTGTCAATATGATGGGATGGCGAGGCTAGGCCAGATCAAGGGTCTTGATTGGCTCTCCAACATCCTATCTCCGCGAATCCGCTACATGTAACCCACGGGCGACATCTTGGGAACTCCGTTTCCCAGGTGGCATTCACTCGAATCTGGTGACCAGAATCTATCCCATTGGAATGAAGATAAAGTCCTATATAGCTTCCCCGCCCCTCGTCCCAGTTGCTTCTCTGTCATTTTCATTTACGCCAAGTGACTATATCCCTTTCAGCAGCCATGTCCCGTCAAGGCTCTCTCAATCTCAGGACTACCGACGATGTCAACCGTATTGAAGCCCCCGTCACGTGGAAGGCGTATCTAATGTGCGCTTTCGCATCGTTCGGTGGTATCTTCTTCGGTTATGATTCTGGTTACATCAATGGTGTCAATGGATCCGACATCTTTATTCACAAGGTCGAAGGACCTGATCGAGATGCCTTGACCTCGTCCCACCAATCCCTTATCGTCTCTATCTTGTCGGCCGGTACCTTCTTCGGTGCTCTTATTGGTGGCGACATGGCCGACTTCATTGGCCGCAAATGGACCGTTATCCTGGGCTGCTTTATCTACATTATCGGTGTGGTGATCCAAATGATTACTGGTGAGGGTGATGCTCTTGCTGCAATTGTCACCGGTCGTCTGGTGGCTGGTATTGGTGTTGGTTTCGAAAGCGCCATTGTCATCCTCTACATGAGTGAAATTGTACGTCAAACGTATTCTCTACTCGCAGATTCAACGTTCCGGAACTATACTAATTCAAAGTTATAAAGTGCCCCAGAAAAGTCCGAGGCGCTCTTGTCGCAGGCTACCAATTCTGTATCACCATCGGTATCATGCTCGCATCAATCGTTGTCTACGCTACTGAGGATCGCGACGATACCGGCTCATATAGAATCCCCATTGCCATTCAATTCGCCTGGGCTCTGATCCTGGGTGGTGGCCTTATGACTCTTCCCGATTCGCCACGGTACTTTGTCAAAAAGGGCCGACTTGAAGACGCTTCGATCTCGCTCTCCAGACTACGTGGTCAACCTCGTGATTCAGAATACATCCAAGTTGAACTGGCGGAAATCGTAGCCAACGAGGAGTACGAGCGTGCTATCATCCCCGACAGTGGCTGGTTCTCTTCCTGGTACAATTGCTTCAAGGGAGGCCTCTGGGTACAGAAGTCGAATCTGCGTCGTACTATTCTGGGCACTTCTTTGCAAATGATGCAACAATGGTATGTGGTCGAATGATCCGTGACCTAGAACGAAGACTGATTGCTAATTTTTTTTCCCCTCTCCCTTCAGGACTGGCGTGAACTTTATCTTCTACTACTCAACTCCATTTTTGCAATCCACCGGGGCCATCGACAATACTTTCCTCATCTCGCTCATCTTCACCCTGGTGAATGTGTGCTCCACACCACTCTCTTTCTGGGCGGTGGAGAAGTTTGGCCGTCGTCCTCTCTTGATATGGGGTGCCCTGGGCATGCTGATCTGTCAGTTCTTAGTGGCCATTGTTGGAGTTACTGTGGGATTCAACTATACTCACCCTGACCCTAACGATCCCGATGTCAGCCTTGCCGACAACATCCCTGCCGTGAACGCGCAGATTGCATTCATTGCCATCTTCATCTTCTTTTTCGCTTCGACCTGGGGGCCAGGTGCCTGGATTGTCATTGGTGAAATCTTCCCCCTACCCATCCGCTCTCGTGGCGTCGCTTTGTCCACTGCGTCGAACTGGCTCTGGAATACTGTGAGTATCCTCCCGCTCGGCTCCGACAAGTCAAGACTGACCGATTTCCATAGATTATTGCGGTCATCACTCCCTACATGGTCGGTGAGGATCACGGAGATTTGAAATCATCCGTCTTTTTCGTCTGGGGTGGCCTATGCACCGCTGCGTTTGTCTATTCGTATTTCCTCGTTCCCGAGACCAAAGGCCTCACTCTCGAGCAAGTCGACAAGATGATGGAAGAGTGCACGCCCCGAACTTCGTCCAAATGGAAGCCTACCACCACTTTCGCTCAAACCATGGCCAAAGATGGCGTTTTGGAGAAAGGTATTGTGCAAGCTGTCGAGAGAAAAGGGTCCGCATTCTAGACGAACTCTGCGCTATGCGTTTGAAAGGCATATGTTGGTGCAGAGCTGACACGTCGCCCTCAATCCACATTTGCCTTCTTCGGTGTTGAGAAACTCAATTTGATTGTGGATCGCCGAGCCTGGAAAGGAGAGCTCTGTCCGATGACTAGGAACAATAACTGTGATGTTGCAACAATTCTTGACAGCAAGCCAGATCTCCGAAGCCAGGAGCACTGTGGAATCAAATATCACATCCCGTCAAAATTTTCTTCACCCCATTTTCATTGTCCAACTCCCACGGTTGTGAAAACACGTTTCCTTTTAATCCAGACAGTCTCGACCTGGCAAACATGTTCCAGATCCACTACCGATTGTTCTCCAGGACGGAGACACCCCCGGCTTATTCTGAGCGACCCCTTCCAGCATCAATCTGCTCTTTCATTTTTTGTATTCTTACTTAGCACGCGACAGTAGCCGCTCGTCGTAAACATCTCCTTCGCCTCACCGTGCGCTGCTTGATCTTGAAGAATCTCGATCAGTGCATCGAGATGTGTCTTGGTGTATTCGCTGCCCAGAAGCTCGAGCTCGTTGATGACATAAAGTAGTGGTAACCCCGGAAGAAAAGGATAAAGCTCGCAACAGGTTCAGTGGCGTAGGTGCACTGCTAGTCCTCTCATCCAGGGGTTTGAACTGCTTCCAATAGAAATCCGCGTTGCCCTCAAATTCCGGAGGTCTCAGGTATGTCAGCTGATGGAATGATGAGTATAACAATGCTATCAGTTCAGCCTCACGATTTGTATTGCCTTCTGAGCTGACACAATGGTGTGGGCCTTGCAAATGAACGACATACCAGGAATGTCCGCTGCAAGAGATACCGTCCCGCCAAAGAAGGCAAAAATTAGACTTTCCATCCGGAAAATGTGAGCATCGGGTGTTTCAACTCATTTTTGCATATCTTCAACAACCTCCCCAGGCAAGAATGATCTCGACGTAGCATCACGAGGGTTCTCAATTTCTTTCGGCCTGTTCCCAATGTGTGCAGTGAGATGTTCTGAATACTCCTCGAGCTTCTCGCGTGTACACTGACCCCCCAGAAGCGAGCTAAAGATTCCAGATCGTTGACAGCAGCGCCGTAAGACACAATATCGCTCTTTGCCAGCGCCGTCTCTTGCAACACCCAGCTGCGGCTGAACCGGCTTGTGCGAAGAGAAAATGGACAGTGATCCATTGATCACATGAGCACTGATCATCAAATTTCAGTTCCGATACCTGCAACTCTGATCATTGGTCGGCCGACCGCAACCTATGCTCGTGATCTGGATCCTGGGCCCAGACCCGAGACAAAAATCTGAATGGGAGCGGATGCGGTATGGTCTTGCTCGATGCATGACGACTGTGGATCATCATTAATCATCGGTTCTCTGAGATATGCAACGGTACGTTCTGCCTTGCTGTAAACTTTACTCATGATTTTCACTATTCTTCATGCTCTTCGGGATCACCTTGAGTGATGTAGAGGGGTGCCCGCCCTAATAAACTGGTTAGATCTCCATATGGAAGGTGTAGATTCTCATTCGCCGAAAGAACGACCTCTCGGCAAGACGTTTCAAATTGGGGATATGACGCCCTAGATAACTGCTGTTCAGCCATTGCAAGTGTTAACTCTTCTCCATCTGGCTTCTTATCGTTTGCAGGTTTCAGAAGCAGCGACAGACCAGTGTCTTACAATCTCATTGTGGCAATGAGTTCCCTAGACCATGAGTCTGAATCAATGCTAACATCCTCCATTCCTAGCATTGTGTCTTGGAGGTAGTCTTCAATCTCTCCTCAGCAGCCGCTTGCGCCTGCGACACAAGATTTAGTCCCGTCATAATCCTTAAGAGAGGCTGTGGGTCCTGTCCACTCATAAATTTGTTGAGTGAGATCTGTAAACTTTTAGCGCTCGTCTACCGCAGGTACTCATTTGGTGTAACTCACCTGGCTTTCAACGGGAGCGATCATTCGAAATTGGAACTTGATGGCCTTTTGTAGGGGAACATTTCGCACAGCTTCATCCGTCCCAGCAGCCGAACCAATAGAATAGCAACAGGAGCCAATACCAAGCTGTGGCCAGGAGTGCTCAGCCTCGCCGGCCATGGACAAATAATCGTTCGGTGTATCAGGCGGGCCCCATCAACTTTGCTTCTGGTACTCCTCGCACAGCTCCAGCCTCAAATGCTTAGGTTAAATCACGGATGAATAGTAAACTGAGTTCAATGTTGATACTTGAGAAAGTCAAACACAAGCCAATCATTGACCGTCTTTGACTGTGGTCGCGGCACCCCAACCGTAACCTCTGTGCGTACTGTTACATAGCCATTTTGGCTGAATAGCAAGCCGAACGCCACAACATTGTGTGATTCATGTGTGGCTTCCACCACCACACGCGGATAGCGTCGAAGTCTGCACCGATTGAACTCTTCCCGCACATGCTAGCTTGTATTCAACGTCTGGTCTTGGTACTCCGCATGATAGGAGATGCTTATCAGCGCTCATGATTACTTGCGGTTGCTAAAGGATGCTGAGATTGGGGAACCTCTTATGCCAAAAAGGGGCTAAGTTGTGGGCCCGGTACAGGCTTAGGATCAGCCTCAGGTGTGTTCTAGGCTATTCGCGACAACGCCAAGCCGGACGTAGGCTTGAACTGCCACTGCTCAAAACTACTCCCTCACGGCTTTGAGTAAAACAGCATCCGCTCACTGGTGGAACCGGAAACGGACTTGAGGTCCGGATTTCGGGATGAATATTATGGAATTACGCTTCCAGCTACGAGAGGAGAGAACCGGAATAAAATTGACCGTGATTTGTTTAACTCTGTTCTTCTAGTGTGTGGTTCAGGGGGTGCAAGGCTGGGTCGACAGGGGGTTCATTTGTCATCTGACAACTCCGAAAACGGCAGCTGTGATGCGCGGACATATCAGATAGAGTTCAGTTGTCATATTCCTCGGGCAATCTAGCTCTAGCATGCCCGACCCTGCAATCCTCATTCGCCCCAATGCAATTCAATGAGATAAATTCTTCGAATTGTCTTACCATGCCGCCGGCTTGTTCAAATCAGGCTGATCAAGTAATGGAAGTTCTCCTTCTCCCTTGTCTTCTTTGATAGGGAATCAATATTCAGCGAGAGCAGCAACGGTTTAGAATGCTAACAAATATTCAGGTTGTGTTGGTCAGAGAACGTCCTCACTTTGGGGCCAACATAAAAAGAGGAGTACCCATGCCAAAACTGAACATGCCTCCAGAAATCTCTTCAAATCAGAATTTGTCAACTTACGGAATACTGCAGTAGGATTCATCCATGTCCATACCAATGTAGTTGCTGAAGCAAGGCCACCCAGAATGACCCCTGCTTTACTCGAATGTCAGAAGGCATTATCTCTTTTCGGTTACCAGTGATACACTAAGACTCGCAAACTCCCCCCCAATAGGCAATTTGACAATTCAGGCACCGAGACTATTCGCTGCTCGGCCCCCACAAAATCGCGGAGAATCACGTGCGACGCAGGTCCAAGTGGATACGAATACGTTGTGAGATCCAAGCCCAATACCAGCCTCATACACCGAGAGGGGCTGATTGGTCGTTGTTGGCCATTGATGGAGAGAGAAAAGTAGGACGTGCGTATAAAATGCCTGGTATTTCCGCTGGAAGATTTTGGTGAGATGCTACGGATTCCATTTCTCTTGGAAACACACCCATTCTAAGCCAACTTAACAATAACTTGCTGATAATATTTAACTGCAGAAAGTTTGTTTCTTCGCCATGGACTCCAAACTCGACGTCCCTCCACAGGACGAACAATATGAATCCGAGGCTTCTGACGCTGGGAACATGCCTCCCCCACCATATCGTCGTGCCTCTGAATCCTCTACCGAGCGCTCTCTATACGACGAGAAAGATGTATTGCTGGAGAACCGTTCCGGTTCATACCAGCAACCCACCTCCAGCGCCATGCAAGAATACAACTGGTACCACCCCAAAATCATGAGCCGTGGGCTCATCATCACGGACGGCGCCTCCTCGACCGCCACGAAGAAGACAGCAATCTACTACGTCGAAGTGTCCGAGTTTGCTGTCAAAAAGCCCGACGTGATTCTGCACTCCGCCAGCCCTATATCCGGCGATAGCATGGACTTCGACCACGTGGCTTCGGCCAGCGAATCGGGCCCGGTCCTCGGCGTCGCGCACTTCCCTCATTTCTCTCGCCATTACAAGGTCTGTCTTGGGGATCCATCCAGCGCCAATCCAACGACCTGGGTGGACATCACCAACCCGCATAAAATGTACCATGGCGAATTCACAATGTCGTACCAGGGAAAATCGTATGTGTGGAAACGAACGCACGACGCCGCGTTGGGCGTTGGAGGAGGCGATATCAGACAAGAAATGACGTGGAATAGTTTCCAGTTGCTCGATTCGGCGACGGGCGAGATGATTGCGCTGTTTCTTGAGAATACGTTCAAGAGCTGGAAGAAGAAAGGGAAATTAAGGATTTTTAAGGATCTTGAAGGAAGCGAAGAGGCAAGACAATTTAAGTTGTTAGTCTTTTTGAGTATTGCGGCGATTTTGGAGAAGGCCAGGAGGAGGGCGAACAGGCAGCGTAATGCGCATGGAGGTGGTGGGCCGTGAGTATAGTATTGGGGGGAGGGTTCACTTGGAAGAGTAGTAGGACACGGCTTGGGAGCCTGCTGATAGTTTTCTTTTTTTTTTTTTCGTTTATGTGTGGTTATGATTTGATTTCGAAATCCTGTTGGCCGCGTAAGAAGTAATAGTCCATGAAAGTGGGCGCCCTATTTGCATTTCGCGTCCAGATCGGAAATCTTGACATTGCCTGTTCACTGCATTTGCAGTTGAGAAGCTGATTCATGCGTCAAAGCCAGTAAACATATATAAAGCAACTCTGGGCCGGCGAATTGCTGCAACGGATGATCCACGCCAGATAAAATGGGCCCCACCAGTTCCTTTCAGCACCGTCTGGGTTCACGGCAATGCAGATGAAATCACCCAGCCCAACGCGGAAACGGCTGGCATCACAGTTGTGCGATGCCTGACCAACGAGTCAAGAAAAGGGCGACTCATTTGCCGGGTTCAGCCTTCTTCTCGCAAACTCGCATGAATTCGGTCTAGCGTATATCATGCTTGCCGAAAGGGTTTGTGTTGACGGAGCAGATGTCCAATCACGATATGGGTCTCCTAGTAGCCTTGCTACATTCATATATGATCTTCAAGAGGCTGAGCCCGTGACGTCTTGATCTCTGCATAGAGGTTGAGTTTCATTCACTGTTTTGAAACCATCCCCTCCACCGGGGCACGTACCAGCAGTAGCATGGGAAGGTACGTTGAAATGAATTCCTTCGATACTTTTTGATACTTGAAGTCCGAGTACGAGGCTTCTTGACGCTGGATGTCACATGGTAATACTGGCTATCCCTTTCCGTTTCCAGAAGACTTTGCGAGAAGGGGAGTGTCCGTTGCAATCATGCCGTCTATAAAAGTGAGTAATTCTCTTTGACACGGTCAAAACTGCCTTCTCCCTTGACTTATCATCATACCAGACTATCCCGTCATCTTCAGAAGTTCCGCACTCTGTGTTTCATCATCCCCACCTCCTTTTCTTTCGACAGTCATCATGCCCAAAGACTCAGTGCATGAACCGAAATCACAGCTGGCCCAAGTTTGGGTCAAAGCATGGAGAAAGGTCTATCATCCTCTCGGCTTCAAAAAGGGATATAACTTTCCCTTATTCGTGATCCTGGTAGGAGCATTGATGGGCTTCGTGCTCGCTCGGCTCCAGTATTTGAGTATTAATGGCATCTTCTTGACCGTGAGCGCGCGTCCATTTTCCCACTTCGACTCATGACAACGGAAGACTGACGGGTTTTGCTTCGCTAGAAAACCATCCCCGGCGATGCTGTCCATTATCAGACCGGAACCAAGCGGGTTGGGATAATTCTCCACCTCGGTGCTATACTCCCGGCGGGTTTTCTGGTCTGTTTTCAATTCGTGCCCGTCATTCGACACAAAGTATTGCTCTTCCACCGCTTGAACGGATACGTGATCATTCTGCTCTTGCTCGTCGGCAACGCAGGCGCATACATCATCATCCCCGTCGCAGCCGGCGGATCACCGAGTACCCAAGTGGCTTTGGGTCTGCTGGCGGCAATAACCACGATCTCTACGGTTCTCGCATATGTCAATATCAAATGTCTTCAGATCGATCAGCATCGCGCCTGGATGATTCGAACATGGGTGTACGCTGGCAGCATCATCTCCGTACGGCTGATCATGATGGCCGCAAATACCTTCATGGCCCAACATCAGTCGGGACACTGGTACGATGTTCAGAGCTGCGCCGACATCTGGGCTCAATATACCCTCTACGGTGCGCCAGCGGGTGAGGGCAATCCCACGCCATACCTCTACCCGCAGTGTACTGGTCCAAACGCCAGTGTGCCTGTCGCCGTCAAGGCCAACATCAATGGCATGGGTCCTGAGTCTACCACGGCATCGTTCCACCTCACATTCGGCATGGCGCTGTGGCTGTCCCTTGCCATTCACGCCATCGGTGTCGAAGTGTATCTGCAGTTGACTCCCGCCGAGACTGAGAGGCTACGTCTTGTCAGCTATGAGAAACAAGTTGAAGCCGGGTTCAAGCGACCAGGGCGTGCGGGATTGACCGTCGATCGGTTTGGGGATGCACCCGCCTGGAAGCCCATTAATCATCTCGAAATGGATGACTCAGAGGGAGATTCGAAGTAAGGGGCCACTGACAAAATTCAATAAAAATAGGGGGTCAGATCGTCTCTCCAGCTGATTCCGGATGGGTGCTGCCAGTCAGGGGCCGCTAGGACGCCAAAATCTTGAAGCTGGAAGAAACTGTCTTTCGCAGCACGGAATATCCTTGGGACTCGATAGGGTCATGTTTCATGAGGATCTACTTTTTGGAGGTAGGAAGCAGATATGATGATCACTGAACCAATAATACAAGCCTTTCAAACAGCCGCCGAACCACGCTCTATTCCAGCAGGTGGCCTGAAGGCAACCGGTGAGGCTGGTGTTGCCTTCTTGCCCCCCAGAATTTTGAAACTCCATCTTTTCAACCGCGACGGGCCGTTGAGCTTCATCTAAAAGCATTCTTTACGATTTTGTGATTTCATCATGGGTCTATCTTGATCGCCCCCAAGCCGCAGCATTTCCTCTGCCCAAAATTTCATACATCGGACTCTAGCAAGGACAGACTTGAAATTGATGCCCAAGGCTTTTGACTCTCTGCTGTGGGCGCCACACTCGACAATTCTTTTTCATCTTCCCAATCGGCGAGGTGGCCGTGGTACCTTCGACAAATCAATCGAGCAATCGTACGGAATTTTGGTGATGGCTGTCGTGTATAACACGGAACACAATGGTACTCCTGGCTGGAACAAATTTTGCCAATCGGCAAAGTAATCTCGAACTTGTCCTTCTGCATACCAACTCGTTGAGACTTCAAATGCCCCCAGATTCCTGTGGACATTAGCGTGCTCCCTAGACAATTGAGCCCGGCTACGGCAACCGGTGGACGACCCAATATCTCTTTGCTTAATTGCATCCCGAATTGAATGGCCCTGGGGATGGACCAGTGACGGAGATGTAAATCGAAGGAGCCTGGTCGGAAACAGGATTTTGAATACTGATGCACCGATCCGACAACGGCTGATTACGTAGGACTGGCTAGGCAGGTTTCTACTGCCCAATTGCTAGTCCCAGAGAACGCTTGATTGTCAGAACAGCCAGATTCGGTTTTGATTCTTTTCGTCCCAATCCCAAGGTATGTGGAGGCGCTGCACCAAATGTGCTAATTTGTTTTGGCCCCTTTAGTACAGTTGGCTGCACGTGACTGCCAGCAGCCGTCGTCTTAGGCTTGCCTTTCCCTAGATCCTGGGCATGCTTTGCCCACCTGGCCCCCGGAGCTGGCTTTCCATGGTCACGTGCAACAGCACTGACCTAACGAAAATTTATCCCCGGTACCTTTTGATTCAGCCTCCGTTCGACCAAGAAAAGCTTCGCATTGCGCTAGGCCAAGGTACACCTCTAGCTCCGATGGTAACGTGACCGCAATTCGTATTCGGGAATTTTGATCCTTATCCGAGATCTCCAGGTTGCGCCTTACAGACCCTTCTGAAGTCTTCCTTTGCTGAGGATTGGTTCCTGAATTGCTGACACAGCAAGCAAATCCCTCCACGCTCTGTGGCCCGTCACAGGCCAGATCAAGTCCGGTCAAGACTTGGAATATTATCAAGTTAATGAGGCCTGGTAGGCAGATTTTGAGTCTGTTCCAGAAACAACCCCTATCACCTTTTTCCCTTTGAATCGTTGTTTCGGCTATTTCCCACTTATATTCTCGTGCGTCCCGTTGGTCGTGAAGGTGAGCAGCTCTGGCGCGGAGGTTTGACACATGACATTTCGCCGCAACTTACCGTCATCCAGAAATATTATAGAGCAGTCAAAAACGCTTGAATATCATTCTCTCTGAGATGGTCTACGCAGGCCCCTCCAACGGCTGCCTCACGTGCAAAAAGCGGCGTGTGAAATGCGACGAAACCCGACCTGTATGCAGAAACTGCACGCGACGACGAGTGCCGTGCCCCGGATTCCCTGATCCGCCTGGCACGAAGTTCCGCGATGAGACCGATGCAGTCATTCGACATGCGCAAAGAGGCGAAAGGAAGACGAGACCGGAACGAGATGACGACTATGCAGCAGCCGAGTCTTTTGGAACGAATTTAGGGCAGGATGAGAGTTTTGTTTCGCTGTGTTTCTTCTTCCATAACTATGTCATTACCGGCCGGGGCATTCAGTCTTCTCGCGGCGTCTTTGAGAACCTGTTGCCGTATTATAACCCGAATAAGGCGGACTCGTTGGTTTCGCTGGCGGTGGCGGCGGTGGCGGCGTCAATGTTGTCCATATGGCGACTACAAGGTCCTGACTCGGCGGCATCACGACAATATGTCGGGCGAGCAATCACTTTGCTGCGCGACACATTGACGGACCCCGACGGTTGTGTGTCTGATGAGACTTTGATTGCCATACTCCTTCTGCAATATCGCGAAGGAATCATCGCACATTCAAAAATGGTGCAGGTTGACGGCAGTCATCAGAACGGGGCATATGCCGTGGTCAAACATCGACAGAGCAAAGGGTTCCGCAACGATGCATCGAAACGACTGCTGCAGGCTGTGCGAAGTACCATGGTCTCCGAGGCAATTCGTCATCGACAACCCGTCAACATGGAACCAGCTGTATGGGATGATGAGGAGCCGATGCCGCATAATCCAAGCAGTGATCTGGATCGAATAGGGGTAGATGTCGCTAATTTACAGGCTTTGTTCGAGCGGTATAAGAAGGCGGTGCAGACTGAATCCGTTCTCGAAGCGATAGATGTTAGGACGCTGGCCGCATTCAAAAGAACAGCCAATGACGTCGACGAGCGTCTGGAGATTTGGGCCACAGCACAGTCGCGCCAGTGGAGTCCTATTCCGTTGTTGCCACATGAGATCCCGGAGTCTATTAAGAGGGCAGGCGTCTATCGGAATCTCTGCGATGTCTATCCCACGGTCCAGATTGCGAGTGTTTGGCACACTTATAAGAGTTATCGTTTGATTTTGTTGAAAATAATCCTCTCCTGTGAGCAAACGGAACTGAGTCTTCAACCGGTGAAGCAGGGACGCGACTCGGATCATTCTAACACAAGGGCGCCATCAACGGCTGAAACATTCCAGGAATTGGTCGATGAGATGTGTGCAGCTGTTCCGTTCCATTTGGGTAGTCGTACAGAGCCTGGATTTATTGGCGAATTTTCCAGGACCGACAATGTTGATTTTCCATGGCCGCCACCGGAGAAAGATCCATTTTCAAACTCATACAAATCAGGCAATCTTGGAGGAGACGGCAATTTGAGTCCGATGACTAGCGATGAACGAAAGAGACATGCTATAGGCATGGGAGGCTGGCATATCCTGGGCCCCCTGAGCTTTGTCCTAGGCATGGCTAGCGAATCTCTTGAGCTGGGACCACTGCGAGAGAATGCTCGCAAAGTAGGGTGCCTGCTTCGTCAGGACCAAATTCCTTGGCTTGCCGGGCAGTTACGGCGAGCTCTTATGCTTCATCGTATGAAGAGAGAAGGCCCTGAAAACCCTGGGAATATGGAGAGGGGAAAATATCCACCGGAAAAGGATGCATCTCTAGCGAGAGACGTGACGGGGGTGAAAAAAGCCTTGAGATATGCCATCGGTGTGTAGGAACAATCGTAGGTTTTTCAAATTCTTTGCAAGTCAGAGAACATTTTAGCTGTCTCTTCCGATACCAGCTTAGACTGTTTCTTGATATCATCCGTCGAGAGTATACCATTTTCGCAAACGTAGTAATCGATATACTTTGATGGGACCCATTCGAAATAAACGTTCCGTACGGTAGCCATCTGGTCCCATAGAGATGATGCCGGCAAGTCCCAATTGCGCATGACTTCGTTTTTATCATTATCCTCATCTGGATGTTCTTCAATCGCACCCGGGGGGGCGATCTTCTCTGCTTCGCTGATGCAGACCACGGTGGCAGACCCGTTTGTGGTTTCTTTGCTCGTCACGATAGCTGCTAGCGAACCCATCTTGTTGCTTACATCTCCTGCTTCGGAGATGCGATCTGCGCCGATGATAACGAGGTCAGCGTCCTTACTCAGTAAGCCAACCGACGCATCGGTGGTGAGGACAATGCGTAGCCGATCACGGAATTGAGGGCCTCGTGAGGGATCTTCACGTCGTGCGTTGGCTTCGTCGGTCAGAGCTTTTGCGAAATTCACACCTTCGAAGAGAGGGCGTGATTCGAGGATGCGAAGTTCGATGAGGCGTCTCTCGTCGGTGTCCAGAGAGTGTAAAATTGCTGCCTTGATCGTTGATGAAGAACTCAGCGTCAGAATTTTAATTTGTCTCTCCCCTCCCGTCTGGCCAAATCTTTCTTGCAGGAAAGAATAAAATTGACTGCTCACTCGTTTGCTGATTTCACCTCTTTTGGCGACGTATCCTTGAAGGGTTTGCTTGACTTGAGCAAGGACGTCTGACCTGGCACTAGCGACGATTCCGCTGATTTCCGTCAGAGCGGAGATGATGGCACTGGAGATGGCGGCCGCCATGCTCGGCCGCCCATTGAATGCTAGATGGAAAGCCTTCATCCGGAAATCCCTCCACCATCCATTTACATCTTCGAGGACATCGGATTGCTGATCATTCTCGACGATCTTGATCAGAGTGTTCACAGCCACTGTGGCCAGCTCTCTGGCCCCGTGCGAATGATCCAGCCTCAATTCTTCAAGGCCCCGGTGTAAGATGCTTTCTGGATCAACCCATACCTGACCCAACGTGATTTCCAATCTCGGCACACAATCATCTAATATCTGTCCACCGAGGACACTGTCGACCGCCTCCCATTCGAAGTTGAGATGTTCGAAGTTGAGCTTCAGTGCCGATTTGTCGAAATTGTCGGGCTCAAAGGCAAATTCTTTCTTGAAGCGAAATGCAAAGGGCCAGACGTGCCATATCCTCCCTACCTTTTCACCTTTCCCATCCTTACCACTTATCGCTGTTTCATCGGTGAATTCAAAGCCTAACCCCCTTCTCCAGAGATCAATTTGTTGTGGCCCGAGACCGGTCTCCTCGTTCAATTCTCGCCAGGCCGCGTCCAGAGGGGTCTTATCAGTGGATTCAATCGAGCCGGCTATCGGAGCGAGCTTCCTTCGATACGTACTGACTTTGTCGGAGCGGCGGAAAAGGAGGAGACGATATGGCTTAGATGTGTAAGCTTGGAAGGGAAAGAGAAGAACTGATACGACGGATCGCCGTTCAAGATGGGCCCCAAGAGATCCTAGTGATTGAGCCATCAGTCTGATCACGGATATTAAACGAAAACGACGACCGAAATAAAATGGGGGGGCTGTGATGCCGAATATCAAATGGAAGCCGATGTTACGTCATTACGGTCAATCAGAGAGCCTTGTGCACAAGTAGTTGAGGAAAGGGCATCACCAGATCATCAGACGCTTGTCGACTAGATGGCATGATAAAAAATTCGAAATGTTCCATGCGTTTGTGATCGAATGAAATGGTTACAGAGTACGTCAGCCCACACTCTATCTCCGGACCTTTCCTGACATCTCTTTTCGCTTTCGAATTTCCACCGGTTGTTGTCTCCATTTTGTCCAAAAATCCTTGTTGTAGAACCCGCGTGTCGATCCCAAGCACGGTCCCATTGTTAGGATCGACACGGAAAAGAATCTCATCAAAAGCGCGAGCGCCATAAGTGAACCCGTCCACCGAGCCCCAGGTACCACACGCATTGGAAAATGGCCCCATGAACGGCTGCAAGGCGGATGTGGCCGACAAAGAGCTGGTGGAGATGATGTTGAACGTGCCACGCCAACTGACCAACTTGTCTCCTCCATTTTGCGCCGCGTCTATGAGGCCCGTCGGGAACAGACTCAAATCGATAGCAACCGTTTGAGGAAGAAGCAAGAGGTCCTGCGCAATGAACTCAATCATGTTCATGCCGTTGAAGATCCATTGATCGATCTTGAGATATGATCCCCCTTCCTCGCTGCCCTGGTCCTGGACACTGAGTTGAAGACTCGAATTGGTGCTTTCATCCGCATAGCGTCCAGCATACAACCTTTGCGTCTGTATTCTCGCTGCTTGTTTTAATGCGGGGATGAACATTGAGCTGATCAAGTCAGACAAGAGCCGAGTCTCTATGGAATGTTGTCCTCCTGCAGTCAGCACGGTAAATCCGACGTCGTAGTCGGGTATCAGTCCCATCATGGAGCTGTAAAGGCCCAGATCGCCGGCTTTCGAATATATCCTCGTCGGGAATCTATCCATAGGCGGATAAGAGATAATTTCCCAAGGGGCACCAACGATCACGGAGTCGTCCGGAGTGAAGGAATGTGGTTTCAACCACCGACGGGTCATCGACACCGGTAGAATTGTCGAATTGAGGATAGAAAGGCCAAACTTGCGCATGTCATTGACGGTACTGTAGTAGCCGCCACCTGGGTCCAGGGATCGAATGTTAACTGAATACCAAGATGCGGTCTCGTTGATAGGAATGACCGCAGATTCCGAAGACGATGGAAGACTGTAGTATGTCGAGTTGAGATCAAGTTTTCGGAAGGTAGCATTGACCAGTGCCGGAAATCTGGAGGAAGTCATGTTCTCCAAGGCATACGCAAAGAGTTGATAGGCAAGGTTGGTGTAGACGGGAGTATGAAAAGGGGCCACGACCGGATGACGAGCCAAAAGATTGAGAAAGAATGCTGTTAGCATTGTTAGCTGCAACGGGGGCAATATGATGTCGGACGTACACTCGCGATCGCATGGAAACAGAGCGTCTGGGCGACCTTGGCAGTGTGATCCGTTCACAGCAGGGACCGGAGGCATTCCCAGCGCTTCGACCTGTGCATCATACTCCGCATTACCCGCCGGATTTCTGGCCATACCCGAGAGCTGGGAAGCAAGAGCACCAATCGTGATCTCATTCCATCTGACGATGTCGACATCGCTTTCTAGATGGTGTTGGAGTCGACCGTGTTGACTCCTGCCGAGGTATTCGGGACACTCAAGCTGGGTGCAGTGAAGTGGTAAGTGAACAAAGATCCTCCATCTCGTGCCGAATAGACGTCTATGGAGAAGGATGTGCTGGTATTGTCCAAGACGCGATCTTCCAGAAGCGATTCGACGGTAGCTGTCAAGTTTGTGGCTGCTCTCGATATCGGCTCACTGTTCCTCAGGGAAGCAGATATTGGAAGATTTGGTGAGAAGGGAGCACATATTTGAGCATGAAAGACGGGGATACAGCAAGCCAACAAGGTAAGAGAAAAGTAGCACAACATCGTGAGGTGATGGTAGACGCCTCACAAACTACTTGGACCTCGACTTACCAACTTGATCAAGACTCCGGCTGTCTAGTCAGGCAGGTCTGTTTGTATTTCAAGAACCATGCAGGACAAAAATAGATTCGATATCTTGAATATACCTTGGCTGATGGGGATGGTGGCTGGTGTAGAAAACACCGGTTGGGCTTCGCCAGGCACATCGTTGTCTGGCACGCGCACGTACATTACGAATACGTGGGAGCGAATCTTGGAAATACGGCATAACATGCAGTCGGCACTTGGAATTTCTTGGCCATCTTGTTGCTAAGCGGGAATGAGTCCTTTACCTACCAACCATGTGACTCCGGTATGGCTTGGAAAGATAGGACTCGGTATTCGACATATTGGCAAAGAATATCGGCGACTCAGCCTCGTGAAGACAAGGCTGCCGTCTTTGGACTGCGTCGCTTTTGCCAACATCTTGCACTTGGCAATTTATATCGTAGGTCGTCTGAGATGAACCGTTTTCGAAGTTCCTAAATATGCAGACTCTCCCCTCGTTCCGCTTCGATTAAAGCTATTCTCCATCTCAACTCAGGAATAGGACGTCTCTCACGTTCTCATTTCATGGCATAGGCAACTCTAGCTCCCCGTGCTGGTGAGGAAACAGCATTATCACCATAGGCGTCGCATCGTGTTTTCGAGATCTGCACCATCACCGTTCGTCCAGACATCACGTCCTAGTCGTTGCCATTCGCGGATAAGTTTTAACGCGGACCGACGTCAGGCATGGCATCGAAGAGCCCAGTCACGGCGATATTTGGAGTTGGATAGTTGGCCCAGGCACCCAGACCCAACAGTGCTTGGAATATTGGCTTCCATCTCACTGTCTGTTATACAAACCGATGATATTTTTGAGATCGAGGGTGAGAGACATGAAAATTATCGAACTGCGTATTGAATCGAGTACTTCTCCGTACCACTGCATCACCTTCAACTGCGCTCATTCGATTATCCTCTTTGCCAGCGCGTTGCATGTCTGTAGACTCCTTATGGGAGACTCGATCTTCATTTCCATGCGTTACGATCTGAGTTAGCGCCTCGTGCGCTTCTTCGACTGCTTTTGTCAAAATGATCAATTTCATGGACTATGTCGTCCACGCCTTCGGTACCTCCACTGATTGGAATCCAGACAACAGCTATTCCTCCTTGACCGCGACATCCGACGCGTTACTCTCATTCCAGACTCCATCCACTCTTGCGCTGCATGTGTCATCTCTGAGCACGCCGAACTTTGCATCTTCGTATACCTTGTCCACGTTGGGCCAGATAGATGGCTCAATATCATACTTATATTCGACGGTTCCCCTCCGGCATATACCGTCCCAGACCCCGAGCATACCATTGAAATACTTGGTCCGAGGATATAGAGATATCAGACTTCCCGTTGTCCTGGGCGAAAAGAAAGAGCGCATTGACCAGAGTGAAGATCCGAGGAAACCAACCCTGCTCCATGCGACTCTCGCTCTTCCACCTCCTTCTGTTCTCACAGCACTTTACGTTCGCCGCATCAGCCCAGGCACTCTTCTGTCACTGTCCTTGTACAGCAAATCTGTCACGGCTCCCGTTCTCACCTCGGGTCCTCCTCCGGCCTCCGGCCTTGCCCATATTCAACATGACACGGGCCAATATTCAATCGAAGGCCTGGGCTCAACAGATAACGCCCTCTTGGGAGTACGGGGACTATGGAACTTTGGCCTCTCCCCTCCCAAAGGAGATGATTCTCTCCCGGCCCAAACCCCCTCACCGGAAGCAGTTGATGGCTTCACCGAATTTCCGTCAGGACTACCCCTTCCACCACGGCCTGATACCATGTCCGCCTACCACAACCGACTAGCATCTAAACCCTCACTACTCTCCGCGGGCGCGGAATTCTACTACAGCCCATTCTCCCACGTGATTGGCCTCTCAACCGGCCTCCGGTTCACGACCCTCGCTCCACATATAACTCCCTCAGAGCCCCCTCCACGTTCAACGTCACATCGACCTCTGGCAGGTACCTCTGCCTCTCTCCTCACACCTTCCAATGTGTCTCATTCCTCATTTCCATATACCATGACATTGACTCTGACACCTCTGACGGGTTCGATCTCATCCACATACTCTGTCCGACCCACTCCGACACTGGCCCTCTCTTCCCGATTCGACTTCAACTTCTACTCCTGGGAATCCCGCTACGTCGTCGGCGGCGAGCTGTGGCGCCACCGCAGCCGCCGACCCGATGACTCGGACTCATCTACGGACTCTCTGTCTTGGGCCCGCGCCAAGACCCAAGACTGGTTCTCCCCCGCTGAGCGAGCACTCAAAGACGAACGTATCGAGCGCGAAGAGGAGAACGTGTTGAAATTTGGCGTCGACGATTCCTGGAACTTCAAAGCGCTTTGGACAGGGCGAGTCAAGAGTTTACTGGTCTCCGCTGGCGTCAGCGTAAATCCTGCGGCGAGCCACGTGCCGACAGTTGGAGATGAAGGAAGTCTGGATATGAAGAGGTGGACGGGCAGTGTGGGCGTAAGCATTGCGTACTCTACTTGAAGGTACGGGATTTTGAATGTAGAGCATAGCGAAGGCGTGAGTGGTATTCGACATTCGCATAACGTAGACCATGATATACCCCCTCCACTGCTAGTGATGTTGTAAAACACGGGCAGAATATACATGTTGATTTTACGGCTTGAGTTGTTTTTAGCTTTAAGCTCCTTTTTGCTTTTCTCTTTCTGATAAATATATATATTTGTCTTTGCTGCGATGAATCTATTTCCTTGCAGCTATAAAGCTCATCTTGTCTAGCATTCAAAATGTCTTACGGTACCCCATCTTGCCCGAGGCGTTTCTGTCTGTAGGTGCCTGATTCTGATCACACTGCGATCTAATGCCATAGTTTATAGGAATCATATCGTGCTCTGCCCACCCACCTGTCCTTCTGCCTCCCAGCATTGCTGTTGCTTCAATCTCAGCCGAGTATTTTTCTTGGCCACGGATTATCCTGACACAGGAATTCAACCAACTTTTGACGATTTCATGCCACAAAGCGCAAGCACGACTTAGTTCAACGCATCCAAAAATTTCTGCGGAGGTTTCTGCCTGTAGCCTTCCGGATTATTTTCGGTCCAGCGCCAGAGGTCCGCGCAGGCGTCCTCCAACGTCCGTTCCGTCTTCCAGCCGAGCTCTCGGTTTGCTCTCGAGGGGTTACTCGTCAGGTCCAGCACATCACCAGCTCTTCGGCCGACAACTTGGTACGGTAGATCGCGACCAACGGCTTTGCTAAAAGCTTTGATCATTTCAAATACGGTCGAGCCCCGACCGGTGCCCAAGTTCCATGCGCGTACACCGGGATTGTGTTCGCGCAAATAGTCCAGGCATTTGAGATGACCTTGCGCTAGGTCGAGAATGTGGATATAATCGCGGATAGCGGTTCCATCGTGAGAAGCGTAATCGTCACCGAAGACCAGGAGTTTCTCTCGCTTGCCTGTAGCGACCTGTGCGAGGAGAGGAAGAAGGTTGTAGGGGACACCTGAAGGGTCTTCGCCCATGATACCACTAGGGTGAGCGCCCGCAGGATTGAAGTAGCGGAGAAGACCAGCATTCCACTTCTTGACGCCAGCCGCATCTCCTTTCTTTTGGGCTTTGGCCCGCTCGGCCGTGATGTGGTCTGTGATCATTAGTTCAGAGGAAAATTTTGTGTTACCGTACGGATTGGTAGGCCCGAGGGGACATTCTTCAGGGATGGGGATCATGCCAGGGACTCGGGTGGCGTCACCATAGACGGTTGCAGAGGAGGAATAGACGACGTTAGTAACATTATGACGCGCTGCGGAACGGAGGAGGCAGAGTGTTCCGTAAACATTGACTCGGTAGTAGTCGAGGGGAATCTCTCCGGACTCGCCGACAGCTTTCAGTGCAGCAAAATGAATGACACTGTCAATGTCTGGGTGTTTGGAGAAAACATCATCGAGGGCCTTTTCATCCGTTATATCCAGATTGTAATATTCCGGCCTCTTGCCACAAATGAGTTCTATTCGGTTCAAGACTTCAGGGGACGAATTGTAAAGGTTGTCGACAATGACGACTTGGTAGTTGGCCTCGAGGAGCGCAAGGGCAGTAAAAGAGCCAATGTAGCCGGTTCCGCTAGAGAATGTTAAATTTTTTGTCTTGGAAGGGCTCTTTCAGCCTGGCTCACCCGGTAATCAAGCAAGATCCAGCACTCATATTGACATCGATACCGGGGGGACCTGATGAAGTAGGATTGTTGGCTCGTGGCTCCTGCTGGTATTGATGAGTTGGAAAGAGGAAGCCGTCAGACAAGTGCACAGAGGAGATTTATTCTACCGCTGCGCAAAGTAAAGAGAAGCTCCAGCAGGAACTGGTGGTATTGAGCGTGGTGTGCTGGTGGAATGATTTTTTTTTATTGGAGGCTTTCTGCGCCTGCCAGTTCATGTCCCTGAGCCTAAAGTTTCAGCAGCCGAAGATCCACATGCTCAATCTCGAAGCTTGATAATTTTTTTCCCCTCCCCGTCAAGTCCGTCTGCCCGCGTTTCTATGGCAAAATCCCAACGTGAAAGTTCCTTCGCGATGGATGAGCCCCGGTCGAAGAAGCAGAAGATAGGTGCAAACGGCCCAAAAATTCAATCAGGTCCTCGGATCACAGATCCTCGATTTGCCAACATCCAATCTGATCCCCGCTATCGATTACCGGGCAAGAAAAACAAAGTCAAACTAGACAAACGATTCAATCGAGTTCTACAAGACGAAGATTTCACGAGAAGGGCCAAAGTGGACCGATATGGCCGCCCACTCGACTCTAATGTAGAGCGGAATAGATTAAAAAGAAAATATGAGTTTAACGAAGAGGAAGACGATGAGACTGACGAGGCAGACGATGATGACGAAGTACAAAAGGAACTGAAAAGAGTTGAACGGGCACATGATCCGCTGCGAGAAGGCAGAGAGACGGGGTCTTCCTCAGAAGAGACTTCAAGCGATGAAGAATCAGATGAGGAAGCGGGAGTTGGACCCGCTCAGCAAACCGATGTGCCTACAGGAGAAGTCACCTCACGCATAGCAATTGTCAATTTAGATTGGGACAATATCCGAGCAGCAGATCTTATGGCTGTATTCAACAGTTTTCTGCCTTCCAACGGCTCATTGTTAAAGGTGTCAATCTACCCGAGCGAATTCGGCAAAGAACGCATGGAACGTGAAGAAATGGAAGGGCCACCGAAAGAAATTTTTGCCAACGGCACAAAAGACGACCGGAACCAAGGATCAGAGGATGAAGATGAGGATATCAAGAAATCCATCCTCCAGCCCGACGACGGTGCGGATTTTGATTCTGCCGCCCTGCGACGGTACCAATTAGAACGCCTCCGATACTTCTACGGCATCCTCACATTTTCTTCTCCTTCTGTTGCAAAACACATTTACGACGCTGTCGACGGAACGGAATACTTGCGGACAGCCAACTTCTTCGACCTTCGCTTCGTTCCCGAGGACACGGATTTCTCCACTGATGCTCCGCGAGAAGAATGTGACAGGATCCCAGACGACTACCGACCCAATGATTTTGTCACTGATGCCCTACAGCACAGCAAAGTGAAGTTGACCTGGGACGCCGAAGACGGGAGCAGAAAGGAGGCAGTAGCAAGAGCATTCAAAGGCGGCCAGAAAGAAATCGACGAAAATGATCTGAAAGCCTACCTTGGTTCGGACAGTTCTGAAGACGAAGACGTCGAGAGACATGAGGGTTCGGGCCCATCAATGTCGAAAAAGGAAGCGGAGAGACAGCGCATGCGGGCTCTACTAGGCCTAGCTCCCGAACCGGAAAAGACGTCTAGAAAGAAAACGGTCCCTGTAGGAGACATGCAGATCACCTTCACATCCGGTCTGACAGCCGCGAATGGGAATGGGAAGAAGAGATTCGTGTTTGAAAATTCGCCAGAACCGGAGGAGACGACATTGGAGAAGTATGTGCGCAAAGAGCGTGAGCGCAAACAAAAACGCAAAGAGAAGATGAAAGCTGCCCGTGAAGGCCGTGACTTAGACGTGGACGCCGACGACACGGCTAATGCCGATGCTGAAGCTGGTGAGGGAAAAGAGGACCTGGGCTTCGACGATCCCTTCTTCGCAGATGCTGATGCACAACCCTCGGCCAAGTTGGAAAAAGCAGCCTCCCACAAGATGCGCAAAGAAGAACGCTTGAAGAAAAAGAAAGAGCGTGAAGCCGAAGAAGAAGCCGAGCGCAAACAGCGCGCTGAATTAGAATTGTTGATGGCCGACGACGATGGCGGGACCCCAGCCCAACCGCAGCGTATCCGACACTTCGATATGAAAGAGATTGAAAAGGCTGAGAAACAGGCGCGGAAGAAAGAGAAACGAGACAAGAATAAGAACAAGAAGGGCCAGCACGACGACAACGAGGCGAACAAGGGTATACAAGACGAAGACGGATTCAAAATCGACACTTCAGATCCGCGCTTCGCTCGTCTCTTCTCAAGTCACGAATATGCGATTGACCCGACAAATCCGCGCTTCAAAGGTACCAAGGGGATGAAAGCGCTATTGGAAGAGGGAAGGAAGAGGAAGCAGAAGGATCTGGATAGTAAGAAGGACGCTTCGAATGCAAATGTCAAACGGACCACCGGCAATGATAAGAGATCAGGAGATAAGGCTGCGAAAGCCACAGGTTCTGGTGTCGATGGAGTTGAGGATGTGAAGAGGCTAGTTGAGAAGATCAAGCGACAAAACCAGAGTCAAAAGGAGAAGCAAAGATAACCGATATTCAATGCGACAACCCGTCGTCGAAATGAAAGACACCTGACACCTTCATTTGTCCGCACTGATGTTTTCTTTTCTGGTCCGTTCCCCCCCCCGCTTTTCTACCTACTAGGACGACCAGTAGTTAGGTAACCGCATGCCTGTTTCCTTGTGTCGTCTGTTGCCTTCTCAATAAGACAGGGATATGGAGATAATCAAAGTCATGCAAAGGTCTCCGGCGGACCAGTCCAATGTCCACATCCATCATGACAGAGACATATGTAGACTCATGTCTCTCCTCCGAGACAGTTTGTTTCGTTGCTTGCGCATTTCCTCATCTACATACAATCCAGCCTCAAATGGTCCCCAGTCTGGACTCACACCAAAAGTGATGGACCAGCCCATGCATCAACTGAAACTCAACATCCAGTCTTTTTCTCATCTGTAAGGAGGCATTCCCCCATTTCCAGTACCACCTCTCAATCCCAACCCTCTGCCACCAATTTCACCATACATATCCATAAACACTCGACTGATTCCTTGCGGCGGAGCAGATTCGGCTTGGTATCTGGCCGGATGACCAGGAAAACCCGGGGGAGGACCGGCGCCGATAAACCCTGGTGGCGGATACATTACCGGAGGAAGATTTGGCACTCCCGGCGTCGAAACTGAATCTCCAGTGTATTTACGTTGCTGCTGTGGTCGCTGCTGCTGGGGTTGTTGTTGCATATTTTGTTGATTGGTTATCTGCTGTGTTTGCATGAAACTGCTGCTTGGGACTCCTCGCGGAACATTGGACAGGCCTGGAGGAAGTGACGGCTGACGTGGAGGTGGTTGAGAAGGCCAGGTTGGATTTGGTCGCGGTAACTGATCTAACCCGGGAGGTCGTTGAAGGCCTGGAGGAAGTCCTTGATGTTGTGGAGGTGGCATTAGTCTCTGGGTCCGGAGCATCGCCATCATTGCATCATCTGTGAAGCCAGGTTGTGTACCGTTGGTGGGTCGTCTGGAAAGTGCTTCGCGAGGTCCTGGTTCATTCTGATACATAGAAATCGGAGATTCATCAAACATGGAACGTCCCGTCTCTCGTCGTTGCATCATCATTATGGGATCTTGAACTTGACCTTGGCCTTGAACAGGAGAAATCATTTGTCCTCTTGATCGGCTATTGGGATCATTCAATCCAGGCATTCTCGCTCCAGCTCCCATTTCTGATTGCTGATGAGCAGGAGGAGGAGGAGGAGGTGGTGGTGGTGGTGGCTGAGGCTTTGGCGCAAGGCTTGCCTGACGAAGTAAATTCAACAGAACTTCGTCCTTGTTGATACTGGATTGTTGTCGTGTATGCGGAGGTTGTTCGGTAGGAGATCTCGGCTCAGCATATCTTTCGTGGTTTGGAGGTGGCTGACTCTGAGCTGGTTCGGATTGTCGAGGTGCGTTCTGAGCACCCAGAAGCGAAAGAAAGTCCTGAGATGACGGTCTCGCCTCAGGTTCAGCCTTGGACCCCGTGCCCCCAGCATGTAGTGGAGTCCTGGGCTTTGCAGTATCTTGATTCTGAGGCGTTGGATTGTTGCTCCGAGTTTGTAACATTTCCAGAATGCGGGCGAATCCGGCTTGATCCGCATCTGTAGAACTTGGAATTTGTGCCGATGATGGTCTCTCTGCCGTGGGCATCGGAGGAGCTTCGACTTGTTTGTTTTGTTCAGCTGGAGGACTGAAAAGAGAGGCAAAGCGTGTCTTTCCGTGCACTTTACCCGCACCGGTCTTCTGCTCAGTCCCTTTCGCTTCGAACCGAGCAAAAAATTTGTCCATCGAATCATCTGGTTCCACTGGAACAACCTTCTTGGCGGGCTTTTCCTGCACATTATCTGTGGGCGAGGTGGTCACACCAGACTCGGTCTTGTCAAGAGATGTGGTTCCTCCCGCCTTCATCTTTTCCTTCCAACGTTGAAAATCTTCCTGAGTATGGACCTGAAATGGTTCGTCGGGTTCTGTAGAATCCATCCATTCAGGATCCGCTTCAGCTTTGACAGACCGATCCCAATCTCGATCTCTACCTCGACCACTGCGCCAATCCTGTGACTTGTCGGTATCACGTCGACTCTCTCCATCTCCTGTATCTTTCTTAAACCATGATTGTGACAGCTTGGCTCTTGAATGTGTATCTCGTCTGAACCCAGTTCGCGTTAAATCCTCATGATCATCTTCCAAGTTCTGGTCACTCCTATCTCTTCCTGCCCATTTGAATCTTCGATCATAGTCTCGGCGGTTTTCCGTCTCTGCGTCCTCACTGTCTTGTCGATTTCCGAACCGACCGTTCGACTGCGTGGCTCTCCGTTCATAAGGCCTTGACTCTGATTCGTCACCATTCCTGGATCTCTCGTGGAAGGAGCTGCTGTCTTTACTGTTTGATTCCTCCGACCCCTCTTGAGTTTTACCGGCCGCGCGAGCATTTGAAGAAGCAAAAGAACGACGAGGCGGACCGAGTACTATCCGATCTGGGTCTGGACCATTTTGTTAGCAGATGGGTTACATCACTGCTATATCGTTTGGGTTTTACCGGTAGTTGTTCGACGCTGATTATCAAGTAATGTCGGCCTCTTTTGGAATGTTTCATTTGGTACAGATGGTTCATCTGGTTTTCCCCGAATTGCCGGTCTTCTATTACTTGTGTCCTGTGTTCTAGTCGGTTTATCAGTTATCGCACTGTCAGCCACAACAGAATTTTGTTTCATACCCCATCCATTCTTCTATCGGTGGCAGGTTGGGCGGTCTGCATATCAACGGCGACGCTCGCAACTTCAGCAAATCTTCGACAGAATATATCCCGGACATCTTCGGAGGAGATGAGAGGATAGCGGTATCCGCATCGGTTTCAAGTGCAGTGGCAAAATATTTCGGGAGAGGTGTCGATTAACTGGAGGAAAATGAATTTGCCATATGGGGATTGCAGCGTCTCTTTGAAAAAATCCAGAGGTGAAATCGTACACGAGTGGGTGCAGTCAGCTCTTATGTCTCAGAGTATCGACTCGGTGTGGGTGGTCGAGGGAAATTTTTGTCTCATTTGAGGGAGATTAGATGTCAGGAAGAGTGAAGTAGCGGTGGTTTGGATAGGACTGGAGCATTAATACATCGGTGAACAACAGTTTCTCGAGCAGCTGTTATGATTTTGGGCGAGGTTCCAAGATTTGAGATGTGACGTCGGAAAAGGTTTTGAACCTATTGTACTTTGTTTGGCAGTTTTTGTGTAAGAGATTCAGGCTTGTATGGAGAGGAGGACCTAGTTGCAGCGGGAGAAAATAAGGTAATTACACTCTGCGCCCATACAAGTCCCTGTCTAGTCCAAAGCCGCACCGAGGAAATGGTCACGCTACTTCTGCCTGTTTCCCTGTTTGATCGCGTATTCTTTGGTTTTACACAAGATCGGACTATGTTCCGCCAAAATGGCAAAATTGCAAAAACAATCAACAGCCAGGATTCCCAAATGGTCACCCACTTCAGTACTAACTGGCCGGCGTACAGCTTAAGTACCACTGAGCGAACGGGAAGTGCTGCTCTCTGTACCCTATGGTCGATTGTGGAAGTAAGTGCGTAAAAATGAATTATAAAGTAGAAAACCCGAAGAAGAGTTCCCCCAGACTGTTACACCTTCAAATATGGGCGTGCCGTCTATTTACGCGGCCAACATGATATCCAGGTGGAGGCCAGGAGAACTTGCTCAGCTGAAATGTATGTCCCCAGCGAAGACGCTTTCCTATCAAAGCGTGAATGGATCGATGGCACCTACAGAAGGGATCCGGCTGATCAATGAACACCCCATACAACGTTCCAGGTAAAGAATACATGTCCAAGCCCCGGAAACCTTAACACCGATCTCCTTTCAGACCCCAGATATCGTTCACCCCAGCCACCCGGCGGAGATCATGGCTGGAATCGATGCCTTGGAACTTGGTGTTATTCGCGCCAACTCTGACATAGTTACCATATGCAATCGCCATGCTAGAACTAAGAGCTCGCGCATTTAGATTAGCGATATTGGCATGGGACTCGTTTCCAAGCCGATGTGAGTATGGCCCTAGATGCCGTTGCTTTGATCAAGCCAGAATTCTAGTTATTGAGGCGTCCGAATAGACAGTAAAATTTCATTCTGCACTATCAATCCGGTTCTATCGCCCACGGAATGTCCACTAGGTCATCAAATGAGCGGCCGAGTTACGGGTTCGGTCTGAAGACATTGTCAAAGCCACACCAGAAATGGGGCATCTAAACGGAGACAAGCCAGTTGCATCGTTTCAAATGGTCGACTGCGTACGCAGAATCTGCCGCCACTTGTTGAGAAGAAACTTATATTTACCTCCTTCAAGGTCACGACAAGCAGTAGAGTTCTCTAAGGGACCATTGCAAATGTCCTCAAATCTCCATGATAGCCAGAATTGTGGAGAGTCTCTCTAAGAGTCAGTAAGTGTATGAAGTCCGTCATGGCAGCCGTGCAAGTCTCTGCGGCATCACGTCAATGTTGGCAAGCTTTGTGGGATTCACCCATGTCCGACTTTTCAATGACTGATTTCCGCGTGAGGGTTTTCAAAAGTTCGCAACAACGCCCTGATGATAGAGAGCCTGACAGCGAAGTATGTTAATTCAAGTCGACTTCTATGATTCGGAGAGTCCGATGATTGTGCGTGTGTGTGTGTTTTTCGACGTGGGAATCGCGCTGAAGCTGGCGATTGATTGTTCCACGTGGGGAGGTTAATGAGCAACAGTCGAGCAGTTTCAAAGAACCAGCCGGAAGTCTATGGTCAAGAATTCTAAAGCTTTGGGTGTGCTTGGCTCAGTGTCAGTTGAATTCTTTGAAGGATTGAAGGTCACGTACAAAAGCCTTTGAAATACAACATTAACACGATTGATCAGTCGTAATGCGTACGTGATGTTAGTAGGTTCGATGCCCCATGCTCTCCAAGCTGGCTACGTTCCAGATGGTCCAGCATCAAATTATCCTTCGAAATGCGCGGCGACCGGCCCATGCTCAGGATGAATCAGGTGTCTAAGGCAAAGGTGACCCAAGATAGGCGGCGACGAAGAAAAGTTATCTGATGCTGGGGTATGCTTCACCTCTCGGGTTTGAGATGGAGACTCATTGTCTCTGGCGTGGACACAAGGACTCCAACCAAAGACCACTTATAGGGTATATCAGGATGAAGAGAGCTTCCCTGAGGAGGCATATGGCTGCCTGTACCAGGCCAACGGAAGTTTTGTGAGTGTTCTCGCTGAAAGATCTCCAGAAAGTCTCAAAATGCTTTTGTGCGGAAGGCCGATCGTAAACAACTTGAAGGCACTAGAAATTATCGTGACTGAAGAACCGATCCATGATCAAGTACATTGCGGAGAGTGGATTGATTGGTGAGGGATCTGGAGGGCTGAGGCAGATTATCTTCCAAGAAGATTGAACTTCATAAATCTGTGTATAAAATGAGCGCTCTAGGTCCCCCGTGACGACGTTGAAACCCACAATTTGATTAGACAATCACCAGCATCCGGAGTCACTAGGGCTTCCAGAGGACCTCGTCCATCAGAAACGGAAGGACTGGTCGCCGAACCAATTTCAGCTTTTTTCAGCAGATCTGGCAGTGCGAGCATCCATTGTATTAGGTTTCGGTCATTTGACATCATACGAGTCGCCTACCTTTAGAACCATGACTCATTGCCGCCGTCGAAGGAATAACGTCGGAGCAGATTTGGATCCTTCTCACCAGTTGGACCGACAAAATGGTTGACGGGAAAATAACCAAGAGGACGTGGCGTGAAACCGTTCGCGGCGTTTGGCAAAATTCTGTTGAAACCATTTCCGTCTATCAAATGTTCGGTAGGGGCATCGGTATGGTCCTCTCGAAGGAGAGACTTCGTGTCCCATACTCTCCCATCATTGGATCTGCTAGCAGTTAGTCGCCATCGAGTAAAAACCTTGTGTTTGGGCCATATTGATCAAGCTAGTTGAAAATTTCATCCAAGCGATCATGGTTCCCGTCATCAAACATGTTCAGGTTTCCAGGGCTGAGGGTCTTGGTGGACTGGATACTACGGTTAGAAGTTGATTTTGGCGTTCGAGGCTTCCTCCGCGCTGACGGTATGTCAAATGTACATTCACGAGCAGGCAGCGTACAATGTCGATAAGGTGTTGACTCTTCGATGCGACACGCACGGAGGGCTGATCTTAAAGGATCTGAAGATACGAAAAAGTACAACGAAATACTCCAGGGAAGAAGAGAAGACAAATACTGGAAGATACGAACATTCTCGGGGCAAGATCCTCAAAGGCATAGACAAGCACAGGTGAGCACCGCCAGTTATTGAACGCTTTCTCGCGTCCTTCTATCGTCGATGTCAGCTCGAGCACCAGCACTATATGATAGGGGCGGCTTACTTGGATCGGGTCCAATCCGATGATCCACAAACTACTAGAACCGTCCTAGAGATCCCTAGGGAACGTCCTTGTATGTGGCTATGCTCTCGTATGACATTGAGCTATCAATATCTTTCCAATGGCCGGCACTTGTCGAAAGTCGAACGCACCAACCGATAGGAGTTGAAGGTTGATCTCGCACTTATTTGATCAGCAGCCGAGAGTTCATCAATGGAAAGACTATCCTGCTTGGCGTTGAAGTCTTGAGAAACTTGGCCATGCCGCCGGAAGGTGCACCTCGGGTAAGAGGAAGTAATCGACATCGACGACAACTATATGAATCCTTGAGCACATCTCACGACACCAGGCTGCCTCCGAACCTAGACCACGCATTGGCCAGCCACCTATCAAACCCCCGGTCAGCGCAGGAGAACAAGTCAATATGGTATCTTGAACGTACTCTCATGAGCATTGACATGACCTGGAAATGGACCAGCTTCTTCGGGCGTATATACCCGAACTGTGACCTGGAAGCCTTGTACATTTGACAGCTCGGGTCCTAGAATCCAAGTATCAGTTCCTGCAATGGACTTTGTCTATGGCAAAATACCTTATCGGGCCAGGTATGGTATGTAAAGCTCAGGCTTAAGGGATTCTTACGGTATTGCTCTACCGGCCTCTCGTCTGCTCGTGTGGCAGATGCGCCAGCTCGTCCTAGAAGTTTGCGGAATTCAGGATCAAATCCAGGCAGATACTTCTCCAAGACTGGTCATCCTCTTGGCCGGCTTGTGCGACTTGGTTCCGTGCGTCATTCTGGCACCTCCTGACATCAGTCCCCCCGTCTTTTTTTTTCTGATAGACTCAGACGTTTTCTTTCAGCACCTCTCCGTTTCTGACACACGTTCATAAGTGTCGAGGGCAAATTCGAGTTTCGTAATTCTGTTTGGAAAACTAATCGCTTAATCGGTCGTCTTGCCAGTACAGTCGCCGGATTCGCCAAACGGTCAATCGTCTCGGTGCAGACATACCCAGCCTGGCCTCCTGAACTGGGTGGAGGAATTATACATGGTTGTCCTAGTAGATTCGGACTGAGTGGCGACAGGCGGCCCCGTTGACGAATACGATAGGCTCTCTCCTCCACTCATTTACAGCGCCAGAGCACTCCTTCAGTTCAAGTTGCACAAGTTTGACACATTCACTTTCCAGTTCAATCTGCGATACCAGCCAGTAAACTCCCCACAACAGTCAACACAGGTGCATATCCCCAATGATTCCATTGACCACCACCTATCTGAGCAATAGACACAAACCCATCGACATACGCAACAGCACTAGCCGCGATCGTAATCCAACCTAAGGCCTTGTTCGTTCCAAAGATGACGGCCGCATACATGGCGACGCCCATGAAGACGTCTCGCACACCGTAGATGATCATGAGGTTGTCGACGAGATTTCTGGCTTCGGGGGATGCTGGGAGCGGAAATTGGAAGATTTCAAGACCGCTTCGAGGTCGGACCATGGCGTTGGCGCCAATGGCGACCCAGATGAGGGCTATCAGGTTGGCGGCGCCTTTTACATATGGCGATTGTGAGAGAGGCTGAGGCATTACTTTTGCTATCGTTTCCCAACACGTGACAGTATTGGTGATGAATCGGTGATGAAGAGTGAAAGAGGAGGCAGTGGCAATACTGTATTACTGTTGATTCATTTCACAATCGGGATTTTGGGCTGGAAATAAGATTCAAGCTGTTGATCAACAAGGGAAAGGGAGGTCTAGGGGCTGCTGGCAATGCCAACATATATAACATCGTGAGTTCTTGGGTTTCTAGGCTCGGGGTGAAGGACTCCGGACTCCGCATCGTCTGCAATAAAGTAAGGGTTAAGGGGATGGGGTTAAGGTTCGTAACCCCGTGCTAAGAACATTTAGGCCGGGCAGAGTCCAGGCAGCAGGCGAGGCTTTACTCAATTTGAAAAGTTGAAACTAGGGGGATGCCGCACTGGTTCACATGGCCTTTCATGTTGGTGCCAGATAGGAGATCAGGATTTCGATATGGATAAGGATCAAATCCTCATGGTCGATCATGGATCACCGAAGAAATTAAGGTTTCATCCGGCTGTTTGGATTGCGAGGAATGTGAGGAATGTGGCTGTGGGTAGCAATCTGTCGAACAAGGGGAGTTATCAACACAGGCTCCACCACTGAAACACTGGTAGAAGGTTTCCATAGATAACAGCATTCCTGATGGTTGTTCTGCACAACGAGACCTCCGCAACGTCTATAAAGAGGACGTCAGGAACGCAACAAGTAGACAGAAAAGCAATACATCTCGGGTCGCACCTTGTTTGACACAATCATGAAAAATTGGAAGCCGCAGGCTTTATCGAACTGGAGGCTACGTATGGCACGTAGAGGAGATGGCAGAAGCGGTGGAGAAGGTTTTCGCTTGATTCCTGAGCAATGAAGTTACCAAATCTATTAGATGGCAATCGAATTTGAGTGCTCAGAAGTAACCCCAGTATTACCGAGATGCTACAATTTTCAGAAAGGTAGTTCTCCTAGTAGACTTCTTGGGGGGAGATCATGAGTCGTGAGATCAAGCTACCGACTGTAAACTAAAGAGGAGGACATGATAGTAGAGCCAGCTTTACATATTACACAGGTAGGACAGATCTCGCATGTCTTCTCTCCAATCCACCCGAATCCTTTCAGGTCTTTGATCTATCATCTCGACATTCGAAGATCGGATCTGCCAGATCTTTTCTACTTACAAGGAGATGATGACGGACAGGACATGTTATGAAAACGAAGCATTATTCCTGAAATTCTTCTTCCACTTCCCAGGCAAGGTCCAACTCTATCAGCCGATCACCTGTCCAATATGTTTTCAGTCCAAGGAAATGTTGTAAGTACATCCAAGCGAAAATTCCTCAGCCGTTGTGGCTACCCTTCTTTATCGCCAGAGATGTGATCATATCTTACCCAGGTCTTCCGTGACAGGATGGTGTGGTGGGCTTCGTCTACTGGCAACACAGGCGCTGTTGATTCATGTGTATCTCTGGGTTGGCTCGATTGGATCTAAATATATCCATCGCGAAGCGTGACACAGATCAATTAGCTTAGCAGCAGACTTTTCAAAGGCGAAAATCATCACCAAAGACATCGACGTTACAAATGCAGACAACGTACAAGATGTCCGAAGTTAGCGACGAATTGGGGAGTATAAATTCCTTCTCTGCTCCACGGGAATGGTGTGCAAGGAGCCCTCCCTAACCATCCCACCTGATCTTTTCCACCGAACAGTCGATGTCGGCGCAACAGGTTCGTTCCCATGCGCACAAGCTGCGGCGATGGATAATTTGAAAGTTCGTTCTCTCCGAGTTTGTATCACCCGTTGGACTCCCTCCACAGGCGTATGGTAGAGCAGAAGAACGGCGGTGGCATTCTCATCGTTGCGTCTGGCAGTGATCATATAGTCGTGTATCCTCAACCTCATGCAGCATACGCCGCTTCGAAAGCTGCAGTTTTACAGTTGACGCGATCTCTGGCAGCCGAGTTGGCGGTCCGTGGGATTCGAGTCGACAGTATTAGCCCTGGCTATATGGATATTTTTCTCAATTATGGTCCTGGCATTGGGGGAATGGGGGAGACATGGCTTTCTCAGGCTTCAATGGGACAATTCGGTCAACCCCCTGAACTTGTCGGCCCCATTGTTATGCTGTGCGGTTGCGCTGCCAGTGGCATCACAGGAGCAGATATCATTAATGATGGTGAGACGATTATTTTCCCGTATCATGTCTTTTGGCCATTTTCCCGGCGGACTCTGCTTGTTCGAAATTGGAAAACACATTCTCTGAGTGCCTCATTACAGCTTGGCTTTGCGACCAAACCTGAGACAGAAAATCCTCAATATCAGTCAGTAGAACCTCTGGCTGTTCCATTGCAGCAAAATGTCCTCCCTACATTGTCGCTCCTGCGTCAATTTTCACTCTTTTGAGAAGCATGGGTATTCTGCACGCACCTCGCTATGCCTTGTGAACCACACCAGATTTCCCGTCGTTGCTGCCCAGGATTTGGGGACGGGAGCAATTTCTTTGGGAAACCAGGAGTACCCAAACGGCTTGTGGCAGTAATATTTGGGATCACTGTGAACCATATATCGTTTGGGCCCTTCTGAAAATATCTTTCGATAGTCCTCTTCACGTCTCTCTGCGGGGGTCGTCTCAACGAGTTCCTGTATTGCTTGAGTAAGTTTCCGAGACAGAGAATATCTACCTCTGTTTGGAGAGACTCGATCGAACAGACACTTACGTACCTGGCGATATGGATAGACGGCGCGGGGAAAAGTCTCTGTCAGCCAGTATAAAGTGACAGATTCCAAGATCTGATCCAGGGAAGGCGGTTTGTCGGTCCATTTCAGAAATTTCTCTCCAACCCTAATGAAGAAAAAAAGGTCCAAATCAGTTCGGTTTGATACCCGGAAGATCGCAATGCGAGGTAAACCAGTAGACTGACCAGGCTAGAAGGGCCAGTGGACTTGCAGATAAAGCAAAGCCTATCGTGGCCGGTCGCGTTGAGTGTTCGATCGCGTATCCAGTACCAAATTTCGCGAAATTATCACCTCTTTCCAAGCCCTCCTTTTCGAAGACGTCTAGATCGAGATGGCCATGTGTAGCCACGTCAGGACAGGGAATGACGCAGAAGTTGACTGTCGGCCCAGTATAATCAGTCATGATCGTATTCGTGAGCCGTATTCAATGCAATGCTTACGATGGAGTGCTGTTCGACTCGGTAAGCAGAAGGGCTTTTTTGGGGTTACAGGTTACCTTCCATACCTTTACAAGAGTCATAAAGACTAGCCATGATCCGCGTCGTGTAACTGCCAATGTCGCCACCTTGGACAGCGTAACCAGATCCGAATCCCAGCCCTGCCATGAGTTTATGCAGCAGACGCGCAGAATCTTCAAGCTTCCAATCCCTTTCCAACGGTGGCGTATCAGAAAATGCATATCCTGGAAGCGATGGGATAACCACGTGGTAGGGCAGTTCTCTGGGAGAATATCTCTTTTTCAGTATCGACAAAATGTCCAGAAATTCAAGGAAGCTCCCTGCAAGGCGTTAACAGTCATAGTGGGTCAGATAAATTGGTTGATAGGCCGTCGTTTCCTGCGAAACTGGCTGACTGACCTGGCCACCCGTGCACACACATTAATGGAATCGCATCCTGCCTTTCCGAAAACAAGCAGGCGAAGTGCACCTTGTAGACACTACCATCATCATCCACAAGCTGCGTTGTAAAATTGGGAAAGCTGTTAATTCGCGCCTCGACAGATCGCCTGGTAACACAACCAATTTTTGTGAGCTTCGACTCTGGGACTAAGATCCCGGTCATGCCACGGCAAAGGGGACACATACCATTCAAAACGGCTTTCCCAGTATGCTTTGGCATCTGACATCCACTGATAAATAACTCCGAATTTTGCATCTGCACGCAGATTTTCATATGTCTTGGGACCGAGTTTTGAAACACGGAGCTGGGTTTTGAGATCTTGTAAGTCAGATTCGGGGATTTGAACGGTGAATTCGGAGACTTCGAGCGAAGCATTTGATGGGACATTGGAGTATTTGGCCATGGCTGTCTGTATTTGGGGAGAAGTCGACGATCGGGCCAAGTTCGCCCCAAATATCACTAATGGTGTTTTGCTATACGCGCTTCCTCCAACAGCGAAATCCAAGAGATCTTCAGGCCAAGACGGGAGAAAGGAGGGCGGCTCTGATTTGTGAGACACGCGTATTGATATGTTCAAGATCACTAGACCGGATTTCATGCTTGATTCTTCCCTCCCGGTGCGGGCGAATCGCACCTGGTGTGACTCTATTCTTCCCAGGGTGCATTAGTCTACGAAAACCCGTCGCAGTTTTGACGGTTGAGACCATGGGCGGCAATAATGGATCATTGATGTTTTCGGGCCCGAAGAAGTGAGATCATTCCCACCAATCACTGTGGGCTAGAACCGTGCCAACTCCTCGAAGCTATTCAGAAGCTTTTCTCCTATCGAGATGATCTCTGAGACATGACGACACATGCACGGTTGGACAATCCGACCTGTTGTTTGAATGAGCCTCGTCCGTATACTGTGGCAGGGCCCCTGTCCTAAAGCGTTGAGAATGGTTTCGCCCAAGCTTTCAAATGCGTCGGTCATACACAAACCAATCAGTGCGCATTCTTGCGTTCGATGCGCTGAGCGCAAGGTCAAATGCGATAGGCGACAGCCTTGCGACGCTTGCATGAGACACAACGTGGAATGTATTTTTCGTGAATTACCACCGCCTCGGCGCAGAAAGAAGCCCACCAAGGAAGAAATCTTGATTGCGCGTTTAAAGCTATACGAATCAATACTCCAGGAGAAAGGCATTGAGTCACAAGAATTGCCAACACAAGTCTCCAAGACCAGTGGATCAGGTGAAAAAAGGGATCCCGATGCTGGCTTCGTGGCAAATGATATGCTGCAATTGGTGACGCCTGAGCTAACACGTTTTGAGCCGGAAGAAGGCATTTCCAAACCGCAGTTAGTGTATGGAGAAGGCCGTTCCAAATTCCTTGACAAGTATGTTTTTTGGGCAGTCTTTGCCAGAACAATGCTGACGATTGAACAGTGATCTATGGACAAGGGTAATAGAAGAGGTAGGGCTGTTCTTGTCATTTTTACTTTGTGTTCACCAAATTTGACCACTCGATAGCTGATCAGTCTACCAGTTCCGAGAACCAGGAGATGCTTTGGGAAACTCGTCAGACAATGATAGCGAAGCAGAAGCAGAAGCAGTTGAGAAAGAAGATATGGATGACAGTGCAGGTGTTGTGCTAAGCCTGAGTCCAGTGCAGAACAGCGGCCGCAAATGTCCACACCCACCCACAGATCACATACTTGAGCTGTGGCGGATCTTTTTAGAAAGGATCAATCCGCTCTTTAGGGTCGTACATGTCCCTACTTTACAAAGAGCTCTCCAGGTGGCTATTTCGAACCTCAAACGGATTCCGAGAAACCTTGAGGCAATTCTCTTCGCAATCTACAGCGCTTCGGTTATGTCGCTGGATGAACATGACTGTGAACGAAGATTTGGCCAGTCACGCAAGACTCTCCTATCACGGTACATCCAAAGCACTAAAGTATCTCTATTGCGAGCAAAGTTCATGGGGACCACAGACCTTGTCGTGCTCCAGGCTTTTCTCATCTACCTTTTATCCGTCCGCCATATCTACGATTCGCGTACATTATGGACCTTGACAGGAGTTGCAATTCGCATAGGAGAAGGCATGGGTCTGCACCGTGATGGCACCTTTCTAGGACTCCCCCCTTTTGAGACGGAGATTCGACGTCGTACATGGTGGGAAATGAAGATGCTCGACCAGAGGACCGCGTATGTCAGCGGTTCGAGTATATTCGATGATGTCGACATGCAGGGACGCACACCCAAGCGGCCTGCAAATATTAACGACGATGAGTTATTCCCCGGCATGCCCTCACCACCTCGGGAGTCGAACAAAGTGACAGACATGTTCTTCTGTGCCATGAGATCGGAATTCAAAAGCTTCTGGATCAACTATGCGGCCAGGAAGCGACAGCAGGGGAAAAGTGATGATCTCTGGGACAACTACGAGTCAAGGGATGAAATGAAAGAGAAAGACACCGCCATTGACGAACTGGAACAAGTCCTCGAATCCAAATACGTTCGTTACTGTGACCCTTCGCAACCGATCCAGCTCATGGCCATGCTCTTCGCTCGATTTTCCATCAGTTCCATGCGTTTCATGGTCCATCATCCACGAAGGTGGAAACACGTCCAGAAAATCTCCAGCTCTGAACGTCAATATGTCTGGGACTTGTCCGTCAAGCTCCTTGAACAGTATAACATGCCCCGAACCAGTCCGCAACTGAAACTCTTCTCCTGGCAAGTAGCCTTCTACTTCCAATGGCAAGCTTTCATTCACGTCCTGGATACCCTTTGAACCACTCCGCTGATGCCCGAAGCCGCCAAAGCCTGGGCTCTGATTGAAGAAATATACGAGGTTTTCCCCAGACCTGGCAGCTAACACGAAAGAATATATCCACGTTGCAGTTGGAAATCTGTGTTTGAAGGCTTACAATGCTCGTGAGGCTGCACTGGTGGCACAAAGCAACGGAGACACGCCCATGCTGGTACAAACTACGCCACGATACATCACAACGCTTCGTGGACAACGTGAAGCAGCGAGTATTCGCCGACAAGAACGCAAAACGAAAATTCGAAAAACGACAGAATCACATGTATCGAAGACGAGCGAGATTTCTTCTCCTGCCCGTGTTTCAAAGGACCAGCTCACAAGCCATCTTACGTCTGACCATATAAACCACCTAGTGGATCGGGATCCATATGACAATGCACTACTGTTTCTGCAAAATCTTTCCTCGTTCGACCAACCAAAAGTGGTCATCGACACCGGTACAGGCACGGGCACATTTTTGTCGTCATTTTCTGGCGGTACTGTCAATGGAGGCTTCTTCTCCGGCCCTGAGAACATGGAGATAGATACAGGTGCACTTGCAGTTGATCTCATGCTTGCTCCAAGTAGTACTGGTGGTTCACATTCTCTTTCTCCTTCTGCTTCTGTTGATCAAGCACAAGTACAAGCACAAGCAATCGACTGGACACGATGGGATGCTCTGCTTGGAGAAGACCCGAATAATAATATGATGCTGCCGCCACTGTTTATGACCGAATTGCCAGAATAAACACAGCCTGCATGGTAGTAAGATAGAATGATCCTCGATTCTAATCCTTCCTGCCAATCATTTGATCAATTTGTCCCGATACAAGTAAAGGTAAACAAACCGAAAAAGGAACGAGTCAGGGGATTCAAGTTCTTAAATTTCATGAGCTGTGCAGAGGTGTTCGTCGCTTGGATTTACTCTTCAAATGGGTTAGCTGCATTTTCTCTCTTTCTTTTCCTTTCCTTGTCACACCTCATACCGTTCCATCCTCAATGCCACGGTTCATAGCGAAAGTATATGGCCTGGGTGTTGCTTGACAGATCCTGAGAGACATGACGGTATATCCGCTACATGTGCCTTGCTGCTCTCATATTTGGACGAAGACTCACTCATGACTCTGGTCTGGTCATCTGGATCTTTGTTGTGAAGACGTTACCTTCACGCGGCTTTCCAACACCAGCTCTGGCGTCTTTTGTGATCCTCAGACCCTCCGGATTATTTCATCCGTTACCCCAGCATTTCCACATCAAGACCAATGGCTCTCATGAACAGATTGACATTACCAAGTCTCACACTCGACATTTCAGCAGGTAATGTCTTGCTCTGCAGGACAGTCTCCATGACCCTATCCTTGACACCGATGACCAATCTCTGCTGCTGTTCGGGGCTAGCACCAATGCCCACCGCGGCCAAAAACTGCCAAACATACATGTCGTCGCCAGAATTGACGGGCCCAGGAAATAGGGAACTAAAGAGCGGCTCCAACATATCAAAAAGTCGGCTGTATAATGTCGTCCACTGTTGCCAATCTTGATCGGCAACCGAGCCGGTTTCTTTGACCAATTCTGCCCGGCTCAGGAGGATTGTCATCATGCCCAGGCCAATCTTGGTTTGCGCAACAGTTGCCAGATTAGTATGGTCGATCAAAAGTCCCAGCAGTCCAATGACAATGTTGATAGGTGCTTCACTGATATAGCCTAGCAAACAAGGCATGACAGCTTGAGAAAATAATTCAATCTCTTCACGTACGTGTGGAGGTGGTTGTGTATCTCCCGGTGCCGGACGTGCATCTTTCACCACATCCAGTTGATCCAGGTGGATCACAATCATCGTCAAAATGGTCACTCGTTGCTCCTGGTCGATCTGGCGAAAAACGCGAGGAATGGCCTTTTTACCTTTGGCGAATGAAAGGAATGCAATGAAAGGATGTACCACCGATGATCCAGGCACTATCGGATCGAGAACCTTGAGATCTTGCCAGAGAGTCTTGTTGAGCCCTTGCATCTTTTGGTGCCACTCCAGGTGAGCTTGAATCGAGTCGGCATCACCTTCGGTGGGAGGTGGAGGCATTTGTCGTTCGTTGTCCTCAAGACGCATCAAGGTCGTATAAACAGCCTCAATGTTCTTCAAGATGGTCTTTCGACCACTTGACCCCTCGCCACTCGCCGTCGCCCTTTTTCCATTCGTTGGACGGATTTCAGGATTTTCTTGTCTCTTGATGTTCAGCAATGGTTTCGGTGTCTTGGCGTTGCTGAACGATATTTTCCCCAAGCTGCCTTCGATGATTAGTTGTTTATTCTTGGGCTTGAGTTTGGCAGCCTCGACTGCACGTTGCACTTGTTGTTGCATTCTTTGCATGTGGTTATCTCCATTGAGATGTTGTCTTCTGCCACCCATGCGCGTACCAGTGTGAAGCAGGTAGGTCTGTGCAAAATGCCCTAGTGGTTGAGTTGGATGTTGTCTCGGAGCTCCCCGGATTTGGCTGTAGACTTGATAATAAAAATCCTCATTAAGTGCGGCTTCCGGGTTCGGATCGGCCGAATTCCCCGTGGCGGTCACCAGTTGTTGAAGTTGAATTCGAGTAATGAAATTCTTGTCTTGCGGTGTCATCAGACCATTTCCCCTGGACAATAAGAAGATTTTGTGATTCCTTTTAGCTCGTTTAGCGTCTTCTTCCAAGTAAGCACGTCGTTGACCTTCCGACAGTTCCATCAGCTGCTGAGGATGAGCGATGATGGGTACAGCTCCGGACTGTGGCGGTCCGCTCCGTGGCATGCTGTGAACTCGTTCTATACTTGGTTGTGGTGAATGACGAGCCCGGTTAGGATTCTGAAGGATTTGCCGGGGCTGCTGAGGTTGACGTGGTTGAGAAGGCATTCGACTGTGACGCATCGGGCTGACAGAAGGAGGAGGAAGTTGTGGTGGCTGCTGCTGCTGTTGAATCGGTCCTCCAGGTTGTGATTGTGGCGTTGGTTGATATGGCTGATGCGGAGGAGGTTGTTGCATGTGTTGGGCTGGAAATTGGAAAGACTGCGGCGGCGGTTGAGGGAACGGTGGTTGTTGCCCCTGGGACTGAGCCAGCAGAGCAGCTTCGACCTCTTCCAAGCTCATCTTTTTGACGTCGGAGGACGCTGCAGGGGCTGAGGCGGAAGGAGCTGGTGCGCTGGTTCGAGCTGTGCTGATGCGATTATCACCAGATGGAGTTGAGCTGTGAGATTTTGAACCCCATGCTCCCGATTTTGCCTGAATATCTGGGATATAACCAGGATCTTGATATTTCTCGTAACCAGTCTTCTTCGGCTTCGGAGGTGGGACAGGGGCAGCTTGGTGTAAAGTAGGGTGCTGTAAATTGAAGCGCAGGTGTTCTTCGTCGATGGCGTCGGAGACTTGAGCTGTATTTCCAAAGAAATCGAAGTTTTTTCCCACGTTGCCTTGATCGGTGGCACCCTCAGCACCTCCACCAAAGGTATCATCATTAAAATCATCTCCAGTTTCCTCGAGTTGATCGCCTAAGCCGTCGTAGGTGTCTTCGAAATCGAGACTGAAGTGGAAAATATTAGCACTGGTGTATATCGGTCCCTGTTCAACTTACATTTCTTCCTCATTGCCTTGAAAAGCTTGCAACTTGCGAGCTTTCGCAACCTCGTTGAAAGGATTGGTGTGCTCGAAGATACCCTTGCTTTCGCCTCCGGACTTGTCCCTTGGGAGCGTTGAATCGAAGCCAAAAAAGGACATGACGAAGGTAGAAAGAGGCCAATACTGGTGATGCTCGTAGATATCAAAAAGTCCGATGTTGCTGATGTTGTCCCAAGTTTGCTCTCTACTTTACCCCACGCCGGCTCGTTTCTCGACAGGGTACCAAATCGGTGGCGGTGCGCATGTTATAGCGGGAGACGGGTTTCTGTGGCAAGCGAGGACAACAGTCTGCTATGAGATTGTAGCCGATGGTTGAATATATAATAATCGCGCAAATGAGATGCAGGCGAGGGAATGATGAAGGACTCGGATTGCATTGTACAATGGAAAGCAAGTGTGGGTGTAGAGACCTAATTAATACCACACTGTATCGACAATACGGGGAATTTATCCCGCTCTCACTCTAGAAGAAGAGTGTGTGGTCAAATATCGGCCCTGGAATTCTTCCTGCCTAACTAACAACTAGTACGGAGACTGTCTTAGCTAAACGGCATGCCTCCCACCCAACAGGATCCCCCTCGGGCCAGACAGATCCATTCCCGCCTCACGGCCCCCCAAAACTCTCTCGTTTCACGTCTGCCGAAAATGCTTGCGCGTCGTCCGTCACCCTTTTTTACGTCTGCAAACCCTCGTCTTAGACCCGGTCTTCTTCCTCAAGTCCAACCTGGAACTTCGGTCTATACACTCAAATGTCGTCCTAGTCACCCATCTTTCTTGTATTCCATTCTTCTTAGGGATCTTGTGATTGAATTTCTTTGTTTCCGCCATTGCCAACAATATATTGTCTTTCGTCAGCAAACTTGGAAGGCCTCGTTCATTCCACTTCTACAGCCACAAACCGATCGCTTTTCGCCTTGCAACCAAATTCTTCTCTACCGTCTCTACTGCCCATCACGTACCGACGTCGTTCTACCGACCTAACCTCTGATTCCTATCGCGCCAATATCGCTACCTGAGTAATCCCGTTTGCAACGATATCCGCAACCTCAAGCCTTCTGCGCCCTCCGAAGCGATAACATGGCTACAGGCACGGGGAGATACCTCCGTTATATACTATTTGCCATATTTGTAAGTGGCGTACAGAAAATGAACAAGATCTGGAATTGACATGAACCAGGGCATTGCAATTCTCTACTTTATTTCCACCTCATCATTACCCTCCTATGCGCAACCTCTCACGTCGGGTGGGACATTTCCTTGGGAACAAGTCCACACCGAGAAGACCAATTCCAATCCTAATGAAATATCCGATACGTTCTCCTCGACCCAGCCTTCCTCCAGTCCTCCAGACACCACGCCGTTGGAATCCATAACCCCGAATAACCTTCCTGTGGTCCCTTCCGAACTTTCACCTTCGGCATCTGGTGAACGTGTCAATGCTACCTTTGTGACCTTGGCCAGAAATACGGACATCTGGGAAATTGCCCGTTCCATCCGACAAGTCGAGGACCGATTCAACAGAAACTATAACTATGATTGGGTTTTCCTGAATGACAAGCCATTTGATGAGCAATTCAAAAAGATCACCACTTCACTTGTCTCGGGCAAGACTCATTATGGACAGATCCCCACCGAAAATTGGTCATTTCCTCCTTGGATCGATCAGAAGAAGGCCGAGGCTGTTCGAGAAGACATGCGTCGGAGAAAGATCATTTATGGTGATTCGATCAGCTATCGACACATGTGTCGGTTTGAGTCAGGCTTCTTCTTCCGACATCCTCTGTTGAACCAATTCGAGTATTACTGGCGAGTTGAACCAAGCATCGAGCTTTTCTGTGATATTCATTACGACCCTTTCCGCTATATGAAGGAGAACAAGAAGAAGTACAGTTTTGTCCTCAGCTTGTACGAATACGTCGAAACGATTCCGACCTTGTGGGAGAGCACCAAAAAGTTTATCAAGGCACATCCGGAGCATATTTCCCCCGACAATTCTATGTCGTTTTTGAGTGATGACGGGGGCGATACGTACAACAAGTGTCATTTCGTGAGTTACAGCTTTACTCCGCCTGCCTATTATTTCTAATGTTGGCAGTGGTCAAACTTTGAAATCGGTAACCTCGACTGGCTCCGGTCGAAGCCTTACATCGACTTTTTTGAATCTCTCGACAAGGACGGTGGCTTCTTTTACGAACGATGGGGTGATGCTCCTGTCCACTCGATCGCTGCGGGCCTACTCCTCCGAAGAGAAGAAATCCACTTCTTCAACGATATCGCATATTATCATGTCCCATTCACCCATTGTCCGACAGGAGACGACCTTCGCCTTAAACTCCGTTGCCATTGCAACCCCGCTGACAACTTTGACTGGAAAGGTTACAGCTGCACATCTCGATTCTTTGATTTGAACAAAATAGCCAAGCCCGAGGGTTGGATGGATCAAGTATGACTATCCGCAAATAAGACAGAAGGAGTCGCTTTGGGATGGGAGATCTGGCAATATTCGTGCATATCATTCGGCGTTGGGTTGGTCATGATGATGATTTTAATGAAGATTCCCCGGACGAGACGTAAGATTCTCGCCGCGGCAGAAAGATTGGCTGAATGGCACGAAAAAGGATTGGAGCGGGATGAAGCTGAGAGGTAATCGAAAGGGATACTGAATTTTGACACCTGCAGAATCCTCGCTTACCTTTGATACGACTGGTCGAATCTTCACTGGCTTGGGTTTCACACTATCCAGGGCGACGTAACAAGCTTCCACGAGAAACCCTCGTCGGAGTGTCCGATTGGTCACCGTTGCTCATCCACCTTTGATGTGAGAAGGTCGCTTCACTTGGACAAATTTCACTATCGCTCGTACCTAGAACATGGGATCGGCGTGCGCTTGTTTACGACATGGCTTTTCTTTGAAGGCGGACTGGGAATTTGAACGACGCAAATAAAAACTAGGAAGAGAGAATCAGGATCGAGCCGCGATGAAGGAGCAGTCCACGATATCTGTTCTCGATTCTGTGTGATTGTAGAAACGGGAGCATGACAATAGGATATGAAAGTGAACACGGTCGGAGTTTGGGGCAGAGATTACAGCGTCAAAAGTCAATGTCAGCATCGGAACAGCAATACAGGGTATCAAATCTTAGCTACTGTGTAAACCTTAAGTATGTACAGAGCAATGAAATTCAAATCCAAACGCAATGCAGTCCCGTGCAAAGGAGCTGAACCCATGACACATGGGATAACTGGTTCCACTGGTGTATTCGGATCTCGACTAATATGAGAAGGAGCACTTTTTCAATGCTACGATCATTGTATATGTGTACACATTTTATCGTGCCATGTGTACCAATCGATACGTAGGTATCTTTGTTGTATATAATGTACAGTCAAGTCCAAGTCCAGGTATGGAGAAGGTCCATCTCGTCCTCTCCCGAAATGAAACGATCCTGGTTCTTCGCTTTCGCTTTCTTTTCTGGCATAGGGGCGGGCATTGTTATTCCTTACTCCTGGCTCATGGCTATACACTTGTGACTGCTCCTCTTCTTTTTTCTGTGAACCGGTCTGAGACGAAAATCTCTCTATCAGGCAGTATCAAAGCCGGAAAGGGGCCTATCTCAATAGGGCAATTGGATCGTGGGATGAATGTTTCGATATGGTGTATTTGGTCGACAACGAAGTCTTCCATTGGAGATGGACTGGTGCTGGATCGAAATGGACTCGATTCGACCGTTGCTTTCAAGCTGGATCCAGAGTCTCTATGGTGCAGACCCAGCACTCAACCAGCTGCGTGCGAGAGAATACCGCCTTCCCATCCTCAAATTCTTGTCCCATTTGTCCAGACTTACTCATTGATCACCCATATTTCAATCGGTTTTTGGTTTCTTCGTGCCGTATTTCGACCGACTAGTCGCTCGATTCGGGACACCGCCCTGGCGCAGGAGACGTCAGTATCCATTGCTCATTTGTCTAGAAACGAGCTTCTCCTTAAACAAACAAGACACAGATGAAATCCAGTGCACGATGATGAGCATGGAACTTACCAAATCAAAAGCCCCCCGAACAAGATGATATCTGACACCCGGACAATCCTGAGACCTGCCTCCTCTCACCAGCACCACGCTGTGTTGCTGCACATTATGTCCTTCTCCGGGAATGTACGCGGAGACGATCTTGCCGGAACTCAGTCTCACCTTGGCAGTCTTGCGTTGGCCGGAATTGGGCTTCTTGGGCTTCGTGATGCCAACTTTCAGACACACGCCTTTCATCTCCGGTCGTTGCTCGGCGGCCAGGGCGGGCGAGACGGCATGGCGGGCTTTCTTGGGGTGTCGACCTTTGGTGCGGACTTGGTTCAGGGTCATGGAGGGTTTTGGGGTTGTGGTGAAGAGACGAGGGCGGGAGATGGAGGGCGTAGAACGTAGCGTTCGCAGGGAAGGTATTGTGGTTGGGTTTGGGTTTGAGATGGCGAGACGCGTTAGGGCGCGCAAGGCGGAGGGAGAGGGAGTTGGTGGCATTGTGAGAGGAGACAGGAATGATGGAGACGGTGTTTGACGGATAGTAACTAGAAAATAAACCCAAGTTTTTGCAGAGAAGCTGGCTCCGGTGCGCTAAGCCAAATTGGGATCCTCCTTCAAGGTTGGACGCAGCCTTGCGCAAAGGAACTCGGGAATGGTGCGGACCTATAGTCCTTCTGCAGTAGATCTAATGCATGAGATGTGGGAAGCTCCACAATTTTTAGCTTGTTCAATGATTAAAAGGGTAGACAGCTAACAAGGCTGAGGCTGAGGTTTTCGTGTTCTTCGGGCGAAGAATACCCACCCCATGCAAATGGCCTTGCTGGGGGCCTGCATTGGGTTCTGGTTAAGATATATGAAGCATCGATCAGTATTCTAGTATTGAGCAAGTGGCGATATCGCCGAGTCGCCTCTTCACCTACAAGACACCACGTTCCGTTATTCCTGCAAAACCTTCATCCGCCGTAAATCCTTCCAGAACCACACTTCATCCACCAACCTCCCATCAACAGGCGAATACCCATACTCCGAGACCACACCGAGCTTCTGATATCCTAGGCGAGGATACACTTCCTCCGCCTCCGTGCCTACAGTGGTATCGAGCATGAGATTCCAACGGTCAAGACGGAGAGCAACGGTCTCCAGACGCGCCATCACGCGCCGTGCGATACCCCGGCGACGGTGTAGCGGAGAGACGAAGAGTTTCTCGACGAGCGCCCGAAATGGCCCTGTCTGTGAAAAGGGAGTGTTGAGGCTGACTACGCCGGAAACTTCGAGTTGAGGTTCAATCACTGGCCACGACTTGCCCTCCGCAGAAAACGGTGCTATGACCTCCATACCTGCCGTCCGATTTGATATCTCCGACAAACACACGATAAGCTGTCGACCACCTTCGGTGACTTCTTTCAGTCGATCTTCCCACCAGCTGTACAGCGCTGCGTGGGACAAGGGCGGGAGGAATGTCGCGAGCGTACCATCGTGCAGGATGCAAGAGGCATGGATGTGCACGATTCCGTCGATGATTGCAGAAAGCTGTGGCGACGAGGATGTGACCAGGTAGACTCCCGGTGCCAAACTTACAGTGAAAGGTATTGATTCAGGCATGCTGTTTGAGTTTGACCTATGCGGGCTTGAGATGGAGGAGATCCAGTGGTGATAAAAGTGTCCAAACTGCGAACTTCTTGATAATGCAAAATTTTTCGCCCTCGCGCAAGGATTGGACAAAGTAGAAAAATTGAATGGGAGAAGAGAAAGTTCGGAAAATCTCCGCTGGGTATACATATATCTCCCACCTTAGCATTACGATTGTAACATCACTTCTCAGGTGTATCCACGACATGGGTCACGTATTTTGAACCGATGCATCAAACGCGCGCAAAAGCGTGAAATTCGGAGCATTTGTCACCGCACATGCTGAGTGGCTGGTTCCCGCGTACAAAATGCAACCTAGTCTGGTAGGGGATCTGCGGATAAGACGTAATCGAGATTTCTGACGAGATTAAGTGCCCAGAGAAGAAACAATAGATTGCATCAAGTGAAGACATATCCGTCGCATCAGCTGGATGACCTCTGTAAAGTGTAGTTATAGAGGACAGATATCTGTTTGATCATGGATCCTCGTGCCCGAGTCAACGCAAATTCTTCTGTCAATCCAGTCAGAATCAACATGGCCCGCCTCAAAGCAAAGCTTCTCGTCAATCAGCAACCCCTAATTCCAAGAATTTTTGTTTGTTATTTTTTAACACAGAGACCCCCGGTTGAATTTGATGGCATTGCACGGTAGACAAGCACATCTCGAAAATGACATTATGACAGGACAGGACAGAACAGGGGTGGGCCAATTGAATATATTTTGTCTCTGAACCTCCAAGTCGGGACTAAGATCTGCCAATATTTGGTGCAAGGCTGAACACATCGACTTGGGATCGGTGATTTGCTAATTCGAGATGGTTGAACTTTTTGGACTCTCGATGGTGCTTTTCGTCTTGCAGTATGAGTGCTATCGCTTTGGCTTCTCAGATCTTCGGATTCATATTCTTCCACATCACTCTTGCAACTCTCATCGGTATGTGATATTCCTGGACGCTTCCGAATTTTAGTACTGGACTCTCACGCGTATTTAGGTGTCCATCGAGATCTTATCTCAGCAATGCAACATGTCCACACCACAATCCCAGTTATGCTAGGAAATCTTCAACAAGAGATCGAAATCGAAAAATCTCTCAGGTATCGAAATTCGGGAAGGCGACCGATATTCAGTTTTCCGCTTCCCATGAGAGAGCGACCGTGTAAACATAGCGAGGTTGCTCAACTCTTAGAGATCACTCAACAACCTGTGGCAGGAGTTCAAGAATATTGAACGACCTTTTCTCATCAAAACCCCAGGAAGGACCGAGATGATCCAGAAGGGTGATTATTGGGAGATTTCCATAGACAACGGCATCCCTGATGGTTGCTCTGCGCAACAACGAGGCTTTTGCATCGTCTATAAAGAGGTCCTCAGGAGTGCAACCAGTTGGCAGAAAACAGAGCATTCAATATATCTCAAGTTGCACCCCCATTTGACAGAAGCCTTGTACCAAATCAAATCCTTCTAATGAGAAGAGGACCAAAGATTGCATGGACGTGGCGGAAGCTGGTCTATCTTCAGACTAACAAAGATATTGTCGAATTGATTTTGGTCCACCGCTTTATCGGGTAAGTCCTTGACTTCACACTCTTCTAGCTAGCTGATTGCTGCTAGGTGGCAAAGTCAGGTGTCTATTTAAGTATGCTGGATCAGGTCCGACGGGTTCGGATTCAAAGGATAGAAAGAAACGTTTTGGAAGCCGACGAACTTGTTAAGCATTGTTTGAGGATTCTGGATAGGCGACGCGGCGGCGGAGAAATGGAAGTGGAAGTAGGAGCCAGGAAGTGATTGGGGGAAGGCGGTGGCGTCGGAGTCGTGCGAAGACGCATCGTTAGATCGTGCCCATGGAGAGTGAAATTCCCAGTCGACGGGCGAGTGCAAGTGGATGATGGCCGACCTGAACGACAAGATCAGTTTGAATATGCTGCAACTCACTCCTTCTTCCATGCGTCAAACTCATCCTCGAGGTGATCTTTCAGTTGTTTGAATTTGTTTCCAAACATCTTCCCACAGCGCCAGCACCTACAGTCCTTCTTCAAATTGCCATTCTGATAACTGACGCTTCGCCTCACATCATCCGAGGAAAGCGGGAAATCCTCGAGGGGGATGAAGAAATCCGTGTTGAAGCTGTTGTAATGCTTCTGATTCTTTAGTCGGTCCGAATGCATGTCCCGACTAATAATGTGGACGTGAAGATGATTCATGGAGGGATGAGCATGAATTCCTACTCGACACTCCTTCGAAAAGTCTCGTCCCGGAGGGAGCTCATCAGGAGGATCGTCACTTTCCATAGCAGATATTCGAGCTTCGCACGATTCTGAGTAGGGACTGATCAGTCGCGACAATTCGGACGCGGCAAGTTTGACTGCCACCGCAGCCTCCGCTCGCATCATGTCCAAGAAGGCCTGATCATTCAAGGCATCCCGAGGATGAAGATCCCGTTTGGAAGGGTCTCGTGGGAGCAGGAGGAGATGGACCGTGGCTTTAGGGAATGCGTCCCGAATCAGGACTGTTTTGTCGTTGTGTAGAATGACCATACCAGGAGAGTATTTCGACGGTTCCAGGATGTACGTGAGGAGCCCATTCTTCCAGTCTTTTGGATTGCTCAATTTCTTTAATCCCTGTAATTTGCAGGGCTGCTGTTTCTGTTGTTTGGCCTTTGGAGACATGAGTTCGGCAAAGGCATTACGCTTGGTTGATGAGGGCGGCTGAGAGGTTTCTTCACCTGCGTCTCCATCGGCGATTGCATTCATGTTTTGCAGGTTGCCTCCTGGTGATGGTCGAATTTGAAGGCAGGGATAGGAGGATAAACGGGAGATGGCAATTTTGAAGGTCACGCCCCATGTCCTCCTTTGCCTTTCACAAACATCATGTGACAGATTGGGGCAGCCTCGTCCAACATTAGTATAATCTGACTGCCTTGCCAGAGAGTCAATCAAAATTCAAATCGTAATGTCCAGATGTCTTACACAGATGCATTGGTGGGAGAAAGCGGTGCATCTTCCTCATACTGGTCGTTTTCTTCTCAGGAACTTTATTATTCGCCCCCCCAAAGGAAATACCATTAACATGTACGAGTTATATCATTCTGGGTGGGAATAAGGCACTGAATGCCTAAACGGGCTCGGCGGCCTTTTTTTTCTGTAACTGGATCAGGACTTGCAATACCGATTGAATCAAACACCCCGGCAGCATTCTGGACTCCGGTCTTTGGACTCTGTGGACAGGCCCGGCTGCCTTCTCCCAACAAATAAAATAAAAAAAGGAACATCCTCCAATTTTGGTGGCGCAAGCCTTAAGAAATCTTGACTCTCATTGACCCCAAAATGCAAGCCAAACCCAGTCAGTGCCATTCCACTAAGAGAGACGCTCTCAACTCCATGCGGTGAAAGAGCGCCAACGACATTTGCTAGGTTTTGTCTTCATATTTTTGTAGCACATCTCGTCTCCATTCCCAACTCCTTTACATAACCACACACCTGCTGCAACATCCAGCGCTTTCTGCTTGATGGCCCATCTCCAGTTTCTGACCGGGGCCATGCGACCCTAGTTGAGGAGCACCTCCACTGTAACCTGACATTTCTCGGTTGTATCTTCGGATTTCTCTGACGAGATCGTAGAACGCGTTGTCAACATTTATTCGGGATTTGGCGGATGTCTCGATGAATTTGCAGCCATATTGTCGGGCGAGGTGAGCACCCTCTTCTTGAGATACCACTCTTTCGTTTTCAAGATCACACTTATTGCCAACGAGGATGATCGGGAAATAATCTTTATCCTTGACACGTAGGATTTGTTGTTGAAAGGTCATGATCTCTTCAAAGGATTGTCGAGAATTAATCGAGTAGACCAACAAAAAACCTTCTCCTGTCCTCATGTATTGTTCTCGCATGGCGGAATATTCTTCTTGACCGGCGGTGTCTAGGACATCGAGGAGGGCGACTTCATCGTCAATCATGCATTGCTTGCGATAGGAATCTGGAGTTGGAGATCAGCGCCACCGCTATTTCTTTTAGTTGTGTTCGCACCTTCAATTGTAGGGTCATATTCGTCCACAAAGTGACTCTGGATGAGTTGGATGGTCAAACATGACTTTCCCACGCCGCCACCGCCTACTACTACTAGCTTGTATTCGCGCAGAAACTGTAAGGGGGGTGTTAGTCCTGCCATGATTTAAGAAGAAGAATCATTTAAAAGGAACCGATAAAAAAAAAAAAAAGGAAATTGTCAAGCTGGAGTTCAAACAACCTTTGAAGCCATATTAGACAGCTAAGACCAGGCAAAGGACAAAATCCAATTAAGATCTCTGGTCGGAATCTCGCTAGAGAGATGTATTCCAAAGCGTGGGCAGTGGCGTCAAACCCGGCCGTTGGGCGTGAAAATGCGATACAGGAGAGCTTGGCAGGAGGTGTGAGGACGAGGAGTAGGAGACCGGTTGGAAGAGGGGGGATCCGTATTCCGTAGGTCCCCTTCTAGTCAGGGGATTGATGGATCGATGGAAGAAGGAAGCGAGGAATCGCAGGGGAGGACAGAGACAAGTGTCGCCTTGCAAAGACGGTACGGAGTGAAACGTTGATTCGGGGCAGTTTTGTAACAGCGACCTGAGGGCTAGACGAGGGAAAGGGGATTCGGACTGCTTGCTGATAGTCTCAGACAGAGCTCGCTTGCAAGGCTCGGTTGAGGGATTGAGAGGACGGGGAAAGGAGGATGTTTTGCGAACTCCCAGGATGTGAAAGACGAAAGTGAATGAAGTAGTCCCGTAGTAAAGTGGGCAGTTAAAATCCGTTCAAGTTGAGAGACGTCAAGGGTAGGAGAGCCGTAATTGTAGTAGTAGAAGACTAAGAGAACGACTGAGACCCCAGTTTGGGGCAGGGGACCGGGATAGGGCTTGGGAAAAGGACGGCAAGCGACAAGGGGTTGTTTTAGTGCCGTAGGGAGCACTCGTCCTAAAGTGCTGCGATGTACCGTGAACTGTGGATTGATCGAGCGGCGAGCTGCCACTGCGTACGAGAGGAGAAAAAGAAATGGACTTGATCGATGGATAGCTAGGTGGTCATTATTGCCACAATATCAGGGAGATTGCTAACTAGGAAGCCTTTGGAGCATGTAATGTGCCGCTGGCAAGCTCTGTGGTAGCGAGCATGGTGGGCGGTGCAGAAAAAAAGCCCTACTGTACATTCACACCACCACAATCAACATCCAATGCAGACCATCACCATCCCCCATCACCTTCGCTTGATCAACCACCGTAGCTCTTTTTCTCTGTCTCCCATCCTCCTTCCAGTCTTCTCCTCCATCACCATGGACTCCCTAATGCAACACATCTCCCCGGTACAGCACTCAAGTCTTATCACCAACCAGAACCCATCACATCACCATCGGCGCCGTGCCACCGTCGGCGAACCAGGCCACAAAACTTTTCCTGGGCCTCCGACCAAACAGCCTGCATCAAAGAACCGGGTGGACGGTAACCGCTCGCTACCCGTTGTACCCATTCGTTCAGCCGATGCCCGACGAAGAAGCCTGCCCCGACCCTCGATTCGATGTCCTCTCAATCCATCACATCCACCCACACGCCGTCCTTCACTAACTCCAACTTAGCGTTCGCGCTTACATTTCTACTGTAGGGCCTTCTACCACAGTTGTCCCCCTTACGCCAAGGCTAGCATCACTAAACCAAAAAGAACAGATAATAAAAATGTCTACCTCTGCGGTTCATTGTTCCAAAAGCAATACGAGAGAATCGATAACCCCACAGCCATTGTGAGTTAATGGGCATCGAAAATCACTCATTGGGGAGATCAAGACAAGGCCGAGCGCGCTGCAGAAAATCAACGGACTTTGCATGCCAATGCAACATGATGTCGGGGACCCATCACCCAGCCACCTCTTCACCACCCCCGGACCACACTGTACTTTGCGTTAGCCATGTCGTGCTTATTCACTTTCTGGAAAATATGTATCCCTGATTGCGACTTGTCGATCCCGAGTTGGCATACTATGATCAGCTGTCACTTCGGAGGAGGCTTCCAATCACCGGTGTGGCTGTTGCCACGATCACCCTTTGCAGCGCCGATGGTCGCATACTCAGGGTAACATTCTGGAAGATTTCCCAATTGAAAGCCCAGGATCATTCGTTGGTCTTTGAGAAGATCTGGAAAAACTTGTACGATCTCATTTCAAGAAAATTCCACAGACTAAACGGCCCCTGATGCATTGGCCGCAAACCTTCTGCGCACGTGTCTTTGCTTGTGGCGTTATCTGATCCACCGCAGACCTCCCCAAAGACGAACTTATGCATGAGAAACGTGGGCAATATGCAGGCCGAACGGGACCGGTTGGAAGAACCAAATCGAGAGGGGTTGTGTCGTTTTGGGGGCAGAAAAAGGAACAATGATGACGCATGAGAACCGGGAGGCTGTTGTTGTGGAATCATGTCCTATTCCCATCAGCTATCTTTGTCCTTCTTCACGTCAGTCTCGTCATCAGTATCATCTTCGCCTTCGGTATGGACTCTGGTTCCTTTAACACCGTCGGCTACCTCCGCTTCTAAGGTGTCCATGAATTCTCTATCAGTGCCGACGAGTGTCACGACATTCTTATTCTTTCCCCATCGAGGATAACTTCCCACTTTGACGCCTTTGGGCTCGACTTTTGCAGCCAGCGAGCTCAGATATTCGGCGACCTCACTTTCGGCCAATGGTGTACTGAAAAGCATTCGATACATTCCTTTTCCTTCGGGATCCTTTAATCGAGGAAGAAGGCGAGGTTTCATTCCCTCGAGGAGTGTTTCGAAGATTCTCGGCACCCCGGGCAAAATATGGATATTCCCGTTCACCACTGAAATGGGGACCCAGAGATCTTCCTTGACAAATAATACTTGATCCTCGTCTGGAATATCAGGGTCGGTTGGAAGGTGGGCCATTCGTAATTTGGCAGTTAGTGCTGGAGAAGGGGTGTCCCAGGAGAAATTCGGCTGGGATTTATGAGGCCTCGAGAACTTTCTCATTTTGGCCACTGTGGTCTTGTGGAGCTGGAGGGGGAGGCCGAATGCTTTGGCTATGGATTGGTATGTAATATCGTCATGTCTTTGGACCAATATCTCAGTGGCGCCGAAGCGAATGAATCTGTTGCGGGTGACACATACGTCGGACCAATTCCGCCACTAGTCACCACAAAGTCATAATTTTTGGACATGCGCCTGGCTGCCTCTATTATTTCATCTTCGTCATCGGCAATGACTTCTATTCTTTTCAACTGCATTCCCAACGAGAAACAGAAGCGCGCAAAGTACGCGGAATTGGTGTCGACGGTCTACCAAGTCAGCTGGGGGTTCCGCGTACTAGTTATTGACCGCCGAATCTTGTCGCCAGCGCATACGGCATCATTATGTTGATTTTGGCGGTAGAAGAGAAATTTCGGAGATGACCTGCCTTGCCGCCCAATACCTCATCGCCTATAATTATACATCCCGCTGTGTGTATCATGCTCTTTTGGGGGCTGGAATAGGACTCGGCGTTGGATGATGATGTCATGTTGGAGGAGCACGACGAGGACGACGAGGATAACGCGGCGGCGGAGCGATGGCCGTAGTTAGGGAGTGGTCGAGAGAAGTGGCGTGCTAGCTGAGACAGGCGAGAGAACATGGATTGAGAAAGGAAATACAGAGAGAGAGGTGGGATTTGACAATGCTGGTGGTGAAGGACGCAAAACTGCGCTGTCAGAGTCGGAGTTTAGAAGATGATTGATTGCCCCACCACTCTCCAACTCACCAGATCTTCCATTTGAAGTTGCCCACAGCTCCTCCTCTTCCGAATATCAGCCCTAACGATAGCGAGGCTGAGTACGATACCAATCACTCTTTGTATTCTGAGAGCCTGTCCCGAGTTCGGCGTGAGCATCCCAATCACCCCACTCGCACCTCTGGAACGCCGCCGACGGTCTCATTCAATCCCCTTTGGAGCGAACATGGTAAGTATGTCCGTTTGCCTCTCTTGTCTCGCCCGCTCCAGAAAACCTCCCTCCCTCTTCTCACGCCTCGAACCAAAACTAACAGCTAACACACTCAGTCAGAGTCCCGACTCTACACTTTCTCGCAAGAAACGAAAGACCAATTGCGCAAGTTCCGACTGGGCACCTCGCGGGCGAAGACGCCCTTGGCCAAGATCTGTGAGTCGCCGCTTGATAGAAACGCCAGAATTCAAAAGTGCTCTTGTCTTTTGTATGCTTGAGCGCTGCCCTGTCTCGGACATTCGATCTATCAACCGACGGTACATCCCTTACGACGTGATCATTCGGCCATCAGCCTCAGCCTCGGCCTCGGCACGGGAATTGCGTCAATACAGTAAGAAACTAACATGCGTATTTCGGACAGATCAAATCGATACCAAAACTCAAGAAATCAAACTCTCCTCCGATGAGACGTACTCTGACATGCTCGAGCTCGCCGACGAGCTTCCCGATTCGTCTCCTCGATTTATTTTGCTGAGTTATCCGTTGACGTTGGTACGTTGGTCACTTGATACTCTTTATTTCCCTTTCGAGCAATGCCCCAATCGACAATCCACTTCATTGTCCACAAACCGCTCACGATGTGATGGGTATAAACAGCCCTCAGGCCGCGTCTCCGTCCCCTACGTGCTCCTCTATTACTTGCCCGTCAACTGTAATCCGAATATGCGTATGAGCTATGCGGGCGCTGTGGAACTCATGCGCGGTACTGCGGAAGTTAATCGTGTACTGGAAATTCAGGACGCAGAGGACTTGCAGAGCATCGGGGAGAAATTGATTGGTGAGGACTAGGATTCAAAGGAAAAGTCAAAGCGTGAAGGGAAGCGAAGTGTAAGATGGAGAATGGTAGAGGGGAAATGGTTGGGATGTCAGGGATGTTGGAACAGGATCATGAAAGGAGGTTGGTTGCGTCTCCCGGTAGGAACTCAAAAGGGTTCTAGAGAATGAAGAGCCAAGAACATTGGCTTCACGATCCCTAAATCCAGGGTGGAATCAACATCAAGATTGATCATGTTTGCAGTATGTGCTTGGATATTCTCGTATCTTTACACGAAAAAGTGATTGTACCATTCCAATTAACATATCAGTGTTGGTTGAATAAACATCGAGATTGTAAAGATGGATTATTGCCCTCTAACGCCCATGCTTCCCGCCGCAAAGCGAAGCGATGCAATGCTAAAGATGAGACTGGGGAGGGAAAGAAACAATTGCATTAAAGCTGGGATCGAACGTGCTCTCTCCCGCCTCTGAGCCCTGTACTGGCCTTCATCTCATCTCTTCCCGTTGTGAATTCCTTGAAATACCCTTCGAGCGCCTCGACGGTGCCTGGTCCTTCGACCAACTTCACAGTGACACCAACATGTCCATCCGGGCGCAGCACGACCACGGCGCCCTCGTCGCCGGTCAATCCGACCTTTGCATGCGCCGAGGCCACCCCGTCCGGCACGCGCATATCTCGCCTGTCATCTGCGTACACGCGGGCTGCATAGTCCTGGAACAGCGCCGGGAGGTCTGCGATCTCGATCTCGGACCGTTTAGCAGCGATTGTCAAGCACAGCGAGAAGAAGCGTGAGTGCGGATTGTCCATGTCGTGATGGTTGTCGCGTTGGCGACTCGCGCAGCCGAAACGAGAGTAAAAGCTCGATGGTCCCGTGAGCCCGGACGCCAGGTCGGCGAGGGCCTTGTGCCGGCCCTTCTTCGACCTCTGTTTGGGGCCTGCGAAGATGAATAGGCGGAAGGAGCCGTTGAAGGGGATCTCGTTCTCGAGGTGTACGACGTTGGCGTCGACCACGCGCGTCACGTCGGTGGGAGGCATGATGCGGCCGGGGCGCAATTTGGTCGAGTCCATGACGATCAACGGGTGTTGGAACGGGTGGTCGCGAGTATGGTTGAAGACGTTGCCGTTATACGCGACGCCGTACCCCGAAGTAAACTCACAGTTGGCTTTGAACATCTCGACGAATTCGTTCTGTGTTTCCCCGTGATCGTTTTTATGCGCGTCGTCAACTTCGGACGCGGTGGGCTGCCGTTGCGAGAAGAGCGCGGCGTACTTGTTGTCGAAATTCAGGAGTGTCTCGGCGACGGATTTGCGTTCGACCTCGTACGTGGTCAGGATGTCGCGAGACGCGAAGCCCGATTCGACCAGGTGCATTTTCCACGCGAAGTTGATGGCGTCGTGGAACGCCGTGTTCATGCCTTGTCCGGCTTTGGGCGAGTGCGTGTGGCAGACGTCGCCGCCCATGAAGACTCGGTGGTCCAACGTGTATTTGTCCGCGATACCTTGGCCGATGGGGTAGACCGAGTACCATTCCACGCGGTCCCAGTGGCAGTAGTATGGCTGGAAGATGCGTTTGGCCGCCGCTTGTACTTCCTCGACTGTTGCGGTCTTGCGAGGCGAGAAGTCTGGGTCTGTCGAGCTCGCGATCTGGATATATAATCGCACCATATTGTTCTCACGTGGGATGACCATGATGCTGCCGTGATCGGAGTGGATGGTGCATTTCATCTTGATATCAGGGAAATTGGTTCGGACCACGCCGTCCATCACTCCCCAAACGTGTGAGATTGGATCTTTATGTCTGATTTGGACGCCGAGCTGTTCACGGACGAAGCTTCGTGCTCCCTCGCCGCTGAAGAGGTATTTTGCCCGCACGGTGTCTGTGACGTTGCTGTCGAGGTTCTGGAGGTCGACTTCGACAGGGTAATCAGAGTTGACGTGGTTGGTTTCGAATCGGGTAATAGTCCATGGTCGTTGGACCGTGGTTCCGTTCTTCGTCAGATCATCGATAAGCACACGTTCAATCAATCCTTGATGAAGCAGTGCAGTAAAGGGGTATCTGGCGTCAAGGAATTCCGGGCAGCTGGCCCAGGTGCCGGTTCTGACGATCTTCCCACCAGGTACAGGATCCCAAAACGCCACCTCAAAGACTCGTGCGGGATCATGGGCCATGATCTTTCGCTTCAATCCCATGTTTTTCAGAATCTCTAGGGATCGTGGTTGAATGCCATCCGCTCGTCCGGTTGCTGTTGGAACGGGCCGATTGTCGATATGTCTGACTTTGTAGCCCCATCTCGATAGACACACTGAGAGCAGTAAACCAACCGGTCCGGCACCGATAATGACAATATCGTATAGGGGTATTTCTGACGGCATTTTGATCTAGACGCTTGGGCGAATTCTGGAAACGAGAGAGGAAGCAGGGAGTCCTGTGATCTACGAGTAGTAACCAACAAAAAGGGCTTTACTCAGCTCAGTGTGGACGATGCCAGTCTGGAGATGGGAAACTGCCTAAAGAAGAGAATATATGAAAATGATGACAGAGCACGGCTTTAGTGGATCCAAAGGTCGGGAGTCGACCATGGCAGTTGGTTAGAAGTTCGGCGAAAGCATCAAGGTTCACGGTGCACTGGGCATCTGCATCTGCATCCGCATCCGTGCAAACGACCGAAGAGTTCCAGTGGTCGCCCAACATCGCCGTTGGGGGTAGCTCCGTTGGGGGGGTAATTTGGAGGGACATTTTCCGGGCTAGTGGGGGCGAAGGGACTGGACCTCATGATCCGGCGTCGAAGGTTCAGAGTTACGGGTTCGACTCGGCATAGAGAGCAGAGGGAGGGATAATTGGCAAACAGATGAATCGGTAGAATCTCTGCAAGCCGGATATCAAAGACGGCAATCGAGATGGTCACGTGGGTACCAATGCACGTGATATTCCAAATGCGAGCAAGAGCATCTTGGCATGCCGCTGCCTTTTTCAACTTCATCTTCTATCTTCCTTTGTAGAGACCTGTTTGGTTGTTTCAGCTTCCCAGGGCGCTGACCTGCTGTTGAACGTGACAAACTTGCCATCCTCGCTCCTAGATGTGAAGCCCGAGCTGAGGGATTTGGCGGTCCTGTTTGGTAGGCTGGACAATGATTAATGCCAGTTGTTGATTGAATTATTCCCCCCTTTGATATGCCACCATGAGTTCTATTTGATGAAGAGATTACGCTGCTTGATTGATCCCACCGACAGCGTGACGAGTGGAATAGGGGAATTTCCGGCATCGTCTTCTCCCCTCTTGGAGACGGTGTTGTGCGACTCACCTTCGTGTCAATCTTCCCATTCATGTGAATTCATCTTGTTCCTTGAGCGTCGTGATTCTTCAACTTGTCTGTGAAATTGTCCTGATCGTTCTGTGTTCCCAACGCTCATATTACTTACTTTTCCGGCCACCATGTATGACGTCGCCTGCCGTCGCGTCATATCGGCCACCCACCCTTCCCCAACATCCCTAATCCTCGTCGAGTCGAAGATCTGGGTGCCTTTTGACGAGGAATCATGCCGTTTCTGCCTGCGAGAAGTCGATCCCCCGTGTCATCCCCAACGATCCAGCCTCATTTGGCATGGAAGAAATGTATAGCCTCAACCTTGAATGATATGGATATATCGGACGAGAAGATGCCACTAGTGTCCCTCGAGAACAGCCTTGAAAAAGAAGCGACGGCGGGAAGTTTAAGTGATGATGGAACCATTTGGCGTTCCTCGCGTTACAGCTGGAGATATCGAAATGTGCGTTGCTCCCCCTTCGCATAGGTGCGGAGACAACTGCTGACATCGATCTCCAGGATGGTTCCCCCGATGCATTCGTCCCTCCGGTGGGAAGCTTTGTGCTGCCAACCCAACGTGTCGCATACGCCGCTCCTCAAGGCCCAATATTTCATCAGACAAATCGAGAATTCGGGTGCCTCACGGGCTATAGTGCCATTAACACCCATCTGTGCCAGCATAAAACCTCCAAGGCTTTCAAACGGACAGTCGATAGCCCCGGGTTCTAGAGGATGATGAACCATGTCAGCTTCCGACCGGTAACAATGATGTCGCCACGGATCAGCCGGTCAAGTCTCACCAGACCTTGAACAGAAGAAGTGGGCAGATCAACCAAGTGAGGCGTCCAAAAAAATGCTGAACTATTCGCTCGTGTTTCCCCCAGCGATATCTCAGATCCGAGTAGGAGACGACGTGCAATCAATCGTGAAGCCAGATTGATTGATGGTTCAATTTTCAACCCACCGACCCGCAAGAGACTGTCGCCCACAGAAGAGTATCCAAATCGATGTTGCTCCAAGTTTTGATGAAAGCAAAGTGTCGGCGTCATCATCGGCGCCAGCGGCGAGTCGCAGTTGGGACTCTTGTCCGGCAGAAAAGCGACCCCCCCATTAATGGTTCCATAGTTTCTGGACTATCTTTCGGACCGATATCTAAGCAAGGTAAAACAGCTTAAGGCAGTTAACCGACATTTCGAGTTGTCGTCCCATCTTCTCGACACCGCAATCTCAATAACAAGCCCTCAACCGAGGTGCAAAGCCGTTCACATTACGCTCTAGGACTGGACGGGACCTACTTCAGGAGAGCTTACACATTCAAGATTTCCATGGAGCTCGATCGTAACAAGCCTTTGCCCCTCGACCCTGGCGAACTTGTGCATGCTTTGTCAGCTAACTCTGAGTTGGGCTCTCACAAGCAGCCTCGCGGAACTTCTCACACTCCCTCCACCGCAGCCTACAAATTTCCCACCACTTCAGCAACCCTTACAAAAGCCCTGACCTCTCCTTGCACATATCGCGGCACCCACGGATCGTTTCAGATGATGAGTGCAAATATCCCTCCTCAACACCGACTCTTGCCAAATCGCCAAGGTGAAGGAAAATCGACCCCAGTTGCGACCGACCCCGAAAAGTCTGCGCAAGCATCGCTTTCGTACGTGGTAAACATCCTCGCCAAAGTATCAACTGACAATTTACAGAGCAATCTCTTACTCGAGCATTGCAAACATGAATCCTTACACCAGCAATGGGCTCTTTTCGCCTGTTCAGCCACCACCTGGACTGTTCACTGCAAACCGACCAGCATTGTCCATGAATACGCGTCCATCAGTCATGCCTCCCCCTCCACGTGTGAATGCAAATGACGGTGAAGACTCATACATGAGACAACCCGTCGCGGCCGACCAAGCCAGAGGTCGCCAACGTCTGGCCAGACCTGCCGCACCACAGCCTCCTCATGTTTCTGCATCAAAATGGAAGGCATACCTTCGCAGACGTAGTGAGTCCAAAGAAATCAACGTAGCCACCGATACTCCGACTCCTGCTCCTCGACATTGCAAGAACAGCAGTGCGAAAGGCAGTTTGGGCAAATTCGCCGACAAACTCAAATCGGCTTTCTTGGTAATATTCCCGCAATTTCCCGACTTCTGCACTTGCACTTACGCCAATAACAGGCTCAGGAGAACCAGCGCATGGTCGAAGGTTGGATAGATGATGTGGATGAATCCAACCAACCCCCAGTTGTTCTCACCACACTAGAACCTGCCCATCAAGCACGCATCTTTGCCGACCTCCAGGTTATGTTGAATGTCAGTGCAAACAAGTTTTTGATCGAAGAGGCCAATGCGGCGAGACTGAATCCAGAGACAGTCGTCGGATTTGCGAAAGACTGGAAGACTAAACATGGCGACCCTGTGGTGGAATTTCTTTATGATGTTGAGGTCCAATACCGATTAGTTCTCGCCAACCTCAAAACGATCAAGTTCCGCGGCAGATTTGAAAACAACTATGTTGCTGTTAACGCCAGTCTGTGCACCTGGGTTGCCTATGCTCAAAACTTGACCCAAGGAATTCTCTGTCTCTCCGATGATGTTGTCACCAAGTATGTCTACGATCTACCCCCACTGCTTGAGATGCTGGGTGCTTCAGAAATCACTCGGGCAGCGTTGACTGATCTTCAATTGAGGGTTATGGGTTTGCTCGGTGCTCGCACATGGCTCTACGAGCAAGAACAACGAGCAAAAAGCCCATATCCTTCCACCATCAACCAGTATGGCGATGGACTCTATCATAAGCGCTCCATCCAGGACCCCAGCCCACATGATATGCATCACGGAATCGAATACGCGGTCAGAACTATGCCACCGGTTAAGATCCCTGCTGGTTTTCCGACTTCGAACGCACCTGCGATCTACGCTCCCAAACATCCAAGCGCTCAACCAAAGACTGTCAACGCTCAACATCCAGCTACCCCAGACCAACCTGTGTCTGAGGGAGGACCAGGTCCAACCACTGAATTCATGTGTGTTGTTCGACAAGCTGGTTTGACCTCCCGCAAGTAAGGTCGCTACGTCATGGTCCTATTGTCATCGGCTTTCTTTTTTTGGTTTCCCATATGCATGACTTTAAAAAGTCGTGAGCTGGATAGGTGGGAAAAACGGAAAAGGACATAGGTCCACTAAAAATTGAAGATGTATGATGTGCGATGAATCACTAATGAAATGTACATAGTATGGACTTTTCAGCCATGGTGGACGAAATCGACCAGGACAATACCTAGGTAATCCACTATCTCGAAAGTACCGACGAATTGGACGACACTTTCATGCTAGACAATGGCGCCGAAGGGGCCCCGCTAGAAGCTGTACCAACAATGAGCAATAAGAAGCCTTTCGCCTCCCATCATTGATGAGTTTTATGATAATAGTATTGAGAATATGGGTTAAGTTCGACCTTGTAGGAAACCTTGCGTCAGGGGAACCTTTCTGAGGCTGTGAAGTTGTTCCAATGCGTGGTGTTTGTTAGCTGGGTCGATCATCATAGCTCCCCAAATCTCGACGTCGACGAATCTAGTGTGCACGACGAACAAACACATACCACTGGTGGGGAATTATTTGGCCTTAGAGCTATTCGTCGAGGGTAGTGGAAGGCGCTATGGATGCCGGCACCGAGGGTCAAGGATCAAGGGTCGCCGGAAGTAGTATAACATCGCCAACAGTCCTGGAGAGATTATGATGAGTCTGAGATTCTACAAAAGCTGGCCAAACATTGGGAAACATATTACATGGAGACGGGAAAGTTCGACCATGGACACGAGTTTTAATTCATGTCATGAGTAACTCTAACGTGTTCAGAGAGTTTAGACAACTTGAGCGAAAACTTGGATCGAATCCGTGACCATACAGGTAGAGGTGAGAGTTGGAAGTAGGCAAACTGTAGATATACTGCCGCAACGTTCACGCATTTACAAATTGATTAAGAGTACCAGCAGGCGCGGGAGGACATGCACAGTTTGCGGAAGGTCATCGAATCTTGCCCGCGAGGAGAAGCAGAGTCCTGGTGAAACAACGAACTGACGAATGTGATATCTACCGGGAGCGTGTTCGCGCTGAACATTTGAGGACGAGAATCAAGCCGGTCAGAAGAGTCAAGTCAAGCATCCTGTTTTTCTGGTTCGTACATTCTCATTCTCATTATACAGGACCTCGAAGCCAGTACGTACTCATCCCAGGCAAGTTCTCCCTCATGCACATCCGGCTCTATATTGTACGCCAATGTAGTCGACTAAATGATTTCAAGACTCATCTAGTTTATGCGAAGCCTTTCCAATCCAAATTTCATGAGAAAACCCCGTACGGCGCGCTAGATAAGGTGGATGCGTCTTCGAACTACAAGACAAGAAGAGATAAAAGTTAGCTATTGGCGTGATATCAAGATTGACGTAAAAAGTAAAGTACCGGACAGAAGAGAAACGAAACGGCGAGCTTGGGTGTGAGGACTTACGTCGACAAATCCACAAAATGTGACGAGGCCCGTATAACATCTAACGCATTCGGCGACGAGGGGGCGAAGACTGTCGTCGGTCTTGCCATTCACACCGGCAAACTTCTTGAATACACCCACCATGTTCGCGCGGTAGTCCGTCAGGAAAGTGCGGGCGATGTATTGGATCTGCTCATTTTGGGCACCGCGAGAAAGAAAGGTGGAGAGGAGCACGCGCAGTGTTGAGGATAGGAGGACGTAGTATGTGTGTAATGCGGAAGCGATAGATTCGGCTGATGTGTCCACAGGAGCTATGGCCGAGGGCTCTGCGTCATTACTCTGTGATATTGGGGTCGAGATGCCGAGATCTGGGTCTGCACGGAAGAGGAGCGAGTCACGCGACGCGGGCATGAGCCCAGCATCGAGAAGTGCTCTTGCGCCGTCAGGCGTACGGGAGATTTGGAGGAGGAGAAGCATGCGCGACTCGAAGATCGATAGGAGGTAAGGTCGGTCTAGATAATTGGAAAAGTTAACATGGTCGAAGACGAAAGTGGGGGATCGGACAGTTGAACGAAAAGACTTACGAGCTGGTTCCGAGTCCTGAAACTCAGATGCAACGTGCTTCAAAGGTTCGATCAGAGTCTCTAACACGTTGGCTTTGACGAGTGAATTGAGGATGAAGTTTGACTTTTCGGTTCGCGCAAGCGACGCCAGGAGCGACAGAAGATTGAGTGCATTTAACCGACAGGCGTCGACGCCCTCCTCGGCATCGTCGCACAGGATTTGGACAAGCCGTTGACTAGTCGAGCGGATACAGTCCATGCTGTTTCTTCGAGATTTTGCATTTGCAGCTGAACCATTGCCGTCGGACGCAGTGATTCGGATCAGATATTGCGAACAGATCCGGTAAAGGACTGTCCTGAGGCCCGTGCTCGAGCTGGAACCTGGGATTCCTTCGATCGAGGCGCGGAAGAGCTGAAATAGTTTCTCGGTGATGAGGTTATCCATGTGCGTGTTTGTCGGTGATGTTTCGGAAAGTGAAAAGAGTAGAGCATCAGCCGCTCTAGCGAGTTCCATCACCTCTTCAGATTCATCAGCAATGAAAGCGTCGAGCTTGGGCAACATGATCTGGAGCATGTGCAAAATGAACTGTGATTTCGTTGGCGGGTCCATGGAGCAGCAGTCAATAACGGATATGACCATTTCCACATACTCATGTAGAGCATCTCCTCTGGCCTTGTGAGCAACGATGGACCGATTTTGGGCTTCCAAGGTGGCGAGGATGCCATCGGCCTCGGCAATGACGATCTGCTCGTCAACCTTGCTGCTACCCGGAGACTCTGTTTGCTTTTGCATAAAGCCGACTCGGAAGGCATTCAGATATTCGCGTATAAGATTGAGATCGTAGAGATTAGGCATTCCTTCTGACGCTTCAATCAGGTACGCCTGGAAGTCGACCCCACGGTAGAACTCAAGATCCAAGTCAAATGAGCCAGACAAATCAAGCTCCAGGAAGTCAAAGAAGGCAAAAATATCAGGATTTGTTATGAGAGTACCGTCAAGATCGGTGGTTTTCCCCTGCAGAGTCGACAGGGTCTGTCTCAGGGCTGTTGACAGCCCATCGTTCAAAGCCGCTCGTAACTCAGATCCGGTGTAGTTGTAAAAAGAGGCTCGGAAAGTAAGAAATTCGGCAAGAGCCTCTGCAGATGTGCTATACCAGAAAGCAGGATGAAGGACCGGATTACCGTCCCAAATGGTTTGCTGGGATACAATAGGTTGGCTCAAATACTGAGATGGCAGGAACTGTAGTCTGCGAAGCTGGCCCGCAACAATGCTGGACGACAAAGGCGACGACCAAAGATGTCTCAAAACTTGCAGAGCTGCAGCTTTGACATGGATTAGCCAGGATGACATCACTCCGTCTTCGTCGTCAGGATAGCTCTGTACCAGATTGACGACCGAATTGAATACAGAAGTACCTGCGTCAATGGAGTTTGAAATGGTGAGGCGCTCGCCCAGTCTGTGGAACCCGAGAAGCAGATGGGCGATGTTGGGAAGATCTGGTTGTGTTTCCAGGCAAGAATTGAAAAAGGCCAATATGCCGTCCTTGATTAGATAGCTCACTGATTCAAAACCATCCTCGAGCTCTCGGATATCGAATTGTAGTCTGGACGACAAATTTTTCGAGATGGGTTCTAGTTCAAAGCTGGCATTTGGACCCAGCATATCAACAATTCGTCTCGTACGACCAAGAGCAGCTCCATTCGTCAAGAAGTGATTGTTGAGCTTCGCGGAGCCTGACAGTTTCTGCAGGAGAACCAGAGAGCGAAGGGCAAGCTCGGCGTGGCTGGTAGCGGCAAACTGACATAGGTTTAGCACGACCTCGGGATGCGCAACCAAGCTGTCTTCAATCGAATTAATACTCGACCGGGCCAGGCCGTCTTCTTGGGCTGATTGCGACTGAATCAACGGCCTGACGATATCAAAATAAGTCGGTTGTAGGTCTAGGACACGATTGATAATATCGATTGATCTTTGCAAGCCAAGGAGCAGAGGTGAATCTGGTAGAGCTGCTTCCACGGACTCTACAGGCACACGCAAGGACTCCATCAATGCCTTGTTCATGTCAGTGCTGAGTATCCACTGCATGAGACGGGCAAACGGACCCTGTTGAGCATACGATGCAGCTATCGGCGCGTCCTGGAGAGCATCGCGTTGAGTGCGTGATCGCTCGAGCATGGCCACGTAGTCTTCATTGAATCCCGCGAGACCAACAGCCACAAAGTCCAAGCAGTGAAACGAACAAATTGATCGCTGTAACTCGTCCCCAACTTCCGGAATGCGCTTGACAAAGATCTGGCCACAGACGAAGTCGATATAGGGACCAATTCCAGGGCTTCTGTAAGATGATCCCAGGTCCCCAGGAAAAGCCAGCCGGTCGGTACCCAAACTAATGGACGGTACGGGGGTAATCAGACCACGGAGAAGGACCACAAAAGCGTCATACTGGTCGAACGATAGCCCGATCGAGTTAAGCGTGTTTTGAAGATCCAGGAGAGTGGGTTTCGGAGGCTGAGCCGCTTTGCTGAGGGTCGATCGAACGATCTCATGACCATCCGAAGCCCACAAATCCAGAGTCCGCCATAGTGTGGTCGCCGTTTGCACAGATTTGTCAGTCAAGAGAGCGTCCAGGGTCGTAAAGACGCTGGCTCTCAAATAACTGGGCACCGAGCCAGAACTGAGGAGCAGCAAAGATTGCGGAAATGGTGGTGTGACGGTCTCAAGGATGTAAGTGCGAGTCCCACGATGTTGCCGGCTGAGATGGGCTAGGAGACGGAGATAACAAGACAACATCACTGGGCTTTCCAGCTCGTTCATGTCGGTGGGAAGAACTTTCCGCCTGTTTGGCAATTGAGTGGTGGTCGCGCGCTCGTGAACTTTGTGCGAGTAAAGCTCGAGTTCAGCAAACATTTGTTGGTAATTCATGGAAGGATTACGTCGACCTCTTGTCGAAGTAGGTAATGACTCGTCCAAGAGAAACTTGTGGGCGGCGTCGGCGCATTCCTGGTCTTCCGATATAGATGTCAACAGCTCACAGAAGGCGCTGGCCCGGGGAACTGTTTGTCTTCTCGAGGCCCACTGGAGAAATCCATACAGGTTGCTGTCAGGATCTTCCCACCATTGCTCCGCTGCTTCTGGTCTCTGCTCAAAGGCGAACGAGATAAGGACAAGGAAACATTCAAGGTGAAGTTTAGACGTGGTAACCCCTCGATGATCGAGCGACAAACCTTCTTGCATCGCAACGAGTTGATTCAATCTCTGGTCGTCTTCTTCAGTCTTGAGTCTTCGAATGGAATCGGGCATGTTCGATATAAAGGCTTCAATGAACGTCTCGAGAGACTCCATGAATTGCAGTCGGAAATAGGATGAGGTCTGATCGCCGCCTTCGAGTGCAACATCAGGAGTGTCACTGAGAAGCAAGGCGACCAGTTCTTGTCTCGCGGGATGTCGCCACACATCCGAATTTGTGCTTGTGCATATGGTAAGCATGAGTTCTAGAGCATCTTCCTTCAGCGCCGCCTTCACGGCATTGGCTCTCGTTTCGACCCCGGCATCTGGGCCGGTTAGATCACGGAATTGCCCACTGTATTCCACAGTCCACCATAAGCTTAATACAGCTTGAAAAGGTCGAATGGATGCGGAAGAGGGATCTTGGGGCAAAGGACCAAAGACCGAGTCGAGAGAACGAACGCTGTCCTGGGAGAGGTGACTTCCCGGCGAGCCGTACTGGTGGAACGCTGCTGAGAATGCGGGAAGATAGTGGATGAGACTGAAGTCGAGACGATTCCAGCGCTTGATGATGTTGTTAAGCTTTCGAAGGTCCTCCTGATTCGTGTAATCGCCCTGGAAGAGGTAGGCGAGAATGCAAGCCAATGCCTCGTGCTGTTTGAACAAACTGTCCCGTTGAAACTCAAGAGTGGCATAGAATTCTGGGCCTCGTGGCCCACCCAGAACCGCTTTGCTTTGGAGATCATCTCCGACCTTCGCCTGTAATTTTTCAATATCCTCCAGGCTACTCAAACATTTTTGGGCAAACAAGGATCCATTGCTAGCGACGCCCATGTCGATTTCCAACACCTTTGCGACAATGGTCTCAAAAAGCTGTTTAATTCCATTCTCGGGTGCCGCCGCGAGGGATTGTTGGAAAGTGATCCGCAAAGTCTGGAGGAGGAGATCTCTGTGGTTGTGGAAATTGCTCACAGTGTCCATCACAAAGGAATCAGTTGAGGACGTCGAATCTCCTTGATTTTGTATCAGCAATCGTCCGGCTTCGATTTCGTCCAGGGCAAGGGTCGTGGCGATTGCGCGGCTAATGTGTTTGAATTCATCGTTGATGGCATACTCCTGGTCCCCAACAGTGATTTTGTCTGCGACTGAGTAAGCCACGGGTACGTTTCAGGGGGAAGAGCATTAACAAAACCATTGCTATACGCCTCCCGGTCACCAGCGGCTGGAATGGGATTGTCGAGCAACTTCCTGAAATCCTCGATGCTGTCCTCCAATTCCTGCCACAGGCGATCAATATTTGCCAGGCGCGTTTCGGTGAAAGCTACCAGGTCTGCATGGAGCCCCTGGAGTCGCTCGAGACTCTCCATGGAGACGGCAAGAGTGAGACGCGTAAAAATGGTCTGTCATGTCCAGTTGAATCGTGAATTTACATTGAAATCATTGAAAATTGTACTTCAAAAAGTCCGCAGTTGTCAAAGTTCCCAAAGAGGCTAGCGTAACGCCAAGCGCAGATGCAAACTCAGGCGCCGACTCCGACATTCAACCGTCACTTTTTTCATCCTCTGCAGAGCACATGAAATCACGATTCAATCCACACAAACCATTGACGTTCCTTCTGCAAAGAGAATGTACTTCGACTCGGGCCAGTTCTTGAGATTCGCCGGCCCGAGAGATGGCGGAGTTTAGCATCCGGTCCGCCGTGGGTATGGAATTCTCTGTCTCCCCTATTACTCAGCCTTGTCCATTGACGTTCTGTGCAAGCGAAGCTCGAGGGGGACACCCAACGTGTCAGAGGTGAAGGCCTGGAAGGTAAGAGAAACACCTTTTAGCAGTTTATAGTCTGCTCAGCAATGCCGTTGTAGACCTCAAACGTGTCTTGGGTGAGGAACGGACCGCATCAAAATTGTAAACTCCAACTTCTTGTTGTCCCATTTCTTTCTTCTAACGAGATTGCTTAGCGACGAAATCGGAGACGACGAATTCCATTTGATTTTTGAGCTACTCTACCAAGTTGTCTCAAAGGAACGATCTACATTTCTTCGGGCAAATAAGCCAACGACCAAGAATAATGCCGCCTCCCGCTTGGAAGTCGCCGCTGCGGCGATTCGCCTCGCCGTGGGAATCGGAGCTCCCAAGATCAGATTCAAGACAGCTCTTTCTCTGCTTGACCACATTGCCGGAGCTCTGCCGACGGCCGATGGATCACTGTGTGAGCCACTCAGAAATGACTATCTCAAGAGTTTTAGGATTCTACTCAGCTATGCGCCACATGGAGAACATATGCGCCACAAACAATGGCAGAATTATGTGGACTTCGCTTTGACCACGCTAGCATCCACCCTTGATGATAACTCTATCGGCAGTAGCATCGCAAGTAGCAGGGACACCAGCATCGCTTCTAGGAATGGCCAATACTTGTCCATGCGGGTAAGCGAAAAAAGTGGTAGAAGCACCGGAACGGCTACGGCTTCGGATTCTGAAGAAATCATCCATGCACTCACGAGCTTGACTGCCGTCACTAATGCTCCCATTATGTCACGGGCTGCAGCCATCAGCCGAACAATCCAAGAATACCTCGATGTTGCCGCAAGAGGTCTGGAGAGTGCCTTTGAGACACTCAATAATATTATCTTTGTCTCCCTGACCGAGGACGTGGAATTTACCCAAACTCTGATCTTAGGGTTGATTTCAACGGTGCGACGATTGTGGTCTAAGGGATCGATTGCACTTCGAGAACAGATGTTAATCACCTTATTTACCACCCGATATCTCTTCCTCGCCCCAAGTGATCAAGCTCCTTCCATTGATCCAGCACTGTTGCAACCGCTGTTATCGACGATCTTCTCCGAATATCGTACAAGAAACGAGAGGGATATATTACACTTCGACGACATGCAGCCGCTCATGGAATCAGAAGATTGCCCTCTACGGCTCAGGCAGTTCAAACCTGTACGCAATTCTGCAAGAGCTGTATCCGGTTGGATGACATTGTCCGTTGTGGCCTGTCTCGTCCTAGGACTGAGCCAAAAGCCCCGTTCCGCAGATGCGGACGATTTACCGGATGACATTCCTCGAAAGCGACCAAAGCTCCCTACCCCTTTCGAAGTAATGTTGCAGCATGGATCCGAAAGTGTTGGTCAAGAAAAGCTAGCCGCACTTCAGGTCCTTCTTTTCCTCTTTGATCAACCTCGCCCGCTGAAGGCAGAATCGATTTCAGAAATCTGCAAGTCAATGCTGCCTATCTTGTCCCACGAAGATGGCAACATTCAATCGTGGGCCTTCCTCATATTCTCAAGGTACGTTCCCTGTTGAAATTTACTGCACTCGTCGGCTCATTATTAATCTAAGGTTGTCCCTTTGTGATACTTCTACCCTCCAGAATCGATCAGATATTTGGATTCAGCTTTGGGACGCTGGCCGGAGAGCAATATCGGCCGCAGCTTCGGTCAGAGCGGCGTCCCATGCATTGGACGTCCTTCTGAAGACCGGCGTTCTGGCCTCGGAGATTAGCGGAAACCTCATCGATAGCACTCTCTTTGGTGGAGGAAATAATGGACCATGCAGTCTCACGGATACCTCACTGATCCTATTTACGACTATACTAAATTCCAACATTTTTGACCACGAGCGAGGTTTTGAGGCTTTCTGCATGAAGGTCATTAGTTGGCTCACCGCGCGCTGGACTCTTCGTATGTTAACATTAATCTTACTTCAGGGAGGTGTCGCTAACATGCGCGTAGCTTCCAATATCGACCGTCTCTACAATGCACACATTGCCTTCCACGCTAAACCGGAATATTTGTATACTTTACTGACGTCTCTATGCGGCACGCACGACCAGTTAAGGCCCTATGAGGACTGGTCTCCAGCGCACAGTTTATGGAGAGCTTCGCTGATGTCGTCTTTCAATCTCGACTTCCTCCATTATGTCCTTGGTATTGAAACCTGGGAAGCGAAGGATATGGAGCAACAAGACAATATTTTTCCTCGGCTTGACCCACCCACCACTAAACTGCTGACCGATGCCGTTCTGGAATTCCTAACCTCCCTGTTGAGAAATTTTCTCCAATCCTGGAAGACCATTCATTCCGAAAGGAGCTCAAACATCGGCAACGATATTGTGGAAAACCTTGCTGTGGCGTCCACCGTGTCATCTGTGATATGGACGCGCTTTGGTCGCCCTACTAGGGAGCCGCGACCTCCGTCAGTGTGGCCCGAAAGCCGAAGTCTCGTTTGTCAGTTCATCCGGGATCAGGGCGATGATGATTCTCGAGCCGTGGCTTCTCGAATATGTAATGGCGTCCTAAAACTTCACAACCAACTCCTTCACCAAGATGTTGATATTTGCTGCGAAGAATATCAATCGGTCATTGAATCTGCGCTGCATCTTGCCCGACACAGGATGACGTCAATTTCTCCGTTTGATACACCCGAATTTGGTTTCCCTGATTCGAAAGCGGAGAGCCCACAATCGAGCCAGAGAAGCCAGTCCGGAGCATTCTCTCATGTCATGAGGGCCGACTTACCACTTTGTCAAAACGCCACTCAACTACTTGCCAGACAAATGGTTCAACTGACAATAAGTCTGCAAACTGTCAAATCGAGTGGAGCACTTGATCCTGCAGTAACATCTCGTATTGTGGATGAGATTCTTGCTCTTGATCCAGTTTTGCTCCTCTCTGCCCGTGGAGCGGTGCAAGATTTCCTGGGCCTTAATTCTGGCATTGCACGCGCAGATGCTCACCGCATTTTGAAGATGTTTGGAAAAGTCTACCTACAAGAAGGATCATTTGAGAGATGTGAGTCTGCCCTGTGTTTCTGCTTGAACACGATGCATGGACTTCTAGATCTCTGGACCTCGGATGGAGACGAAAGCGACGATCTTGCCGAAGCGGCATTTGACATCTATGACTGGTTTCTCACTACTGCACTCGATAAAGGAATCGCATCTCCGAGAGTCCTTGTAATTCTCGCGGATTTGTTGGACGCTCTACTCCACAAAAAAGCTTCTTTTGGAGAAGACCTTCCGTCGCCCAGAACAAGCCTCCTTAAGATCTTGAAGGTCAGCGATGCGGCGACGCAATACCGACTGGCTCCCAAACTATCCCATATCTTCGAGAAGTATGTCCTCACACAGCACGAAGCCATTTTTGACGACATTCTGGAGAATTTGCCGTCAGATCCCGACAACCGAGAAGGGATTGCCGTTCGGCTCCATGTTGTTGCACACCTTGGAGCTCGGTGGCATACCGTGTTGCGGCAGGCAACATATCATCTCTTCGAGACAGTGGCCAACGTACCACTTACCACAGCCCTGGCGCGTAACTGCATTACCAGGGCCTGCAGGACCCTTGGACTCAACCAGCCGAGGCAGCTTTTTACTTTATTTTCCCCACAGATCTTCTACACTTGGCTCTCAAAAGAGGGTCTGTCCCGTATGCCATTCCGTGCCTTCGACTACGCCTCTTTGAAGGAGATGGCTTTGGATAATATAGATGAACTAGTCGGGCAGATTGCGCTTCGCGGATTTAAGCATGCCGAAGAACTCGAACAATTGGTTGGCCAAGATTGGACCTCTCTACTGGTACAGGGATTTCCCTGTGCCGAAGCCTACACACTATCCTCAGAAACCGGTCTACCACGGCATGACCGTCTCTTTGATGGATCCGAAAAGCTGGTACGGAAACAGCTCGGATCAGAAATCTATCTGCGGTGCATTCGTACCTCCCTTCCAGACATCATAGCGCGGCTAATTACGTGCCTACAAGATGACAGGGGCATTGACAAGGCTTTGGAGAAGAGCAAACAAAGCGCTGCTCTCGCAATCTGGCAAGACATGCAGAACTATCCGAATCACAACATCCAGCTGCCATATGCTCAGCAACCTTCTTTTCGTGCACGATGTCTCGTAGAGGAGCTCAGTTATTTGTGTGGACGACTCGACCTTGACGTGAGCGATCTATGGGCCCCTTCATTACTCATTCACGTTTACAGGCAATTGCTGGATAAAGCCAGACCAGCTCTGGGATCCTTGCATATCTGCAGCCTCATTCGGAAAATCCGTATTGTGATAAGCCTTGCGGGGACCGTAGCATTGACAGGCTACCCATTAGAGATGCTGCTTCACAATCTTCGGCCTTATCTCACTCTGTTCGAGTGTGCGGAAGACACCATGGGCATCTATCGCTATCTACTGCGCGGGGGAGTTGAATATTTGCGCTCTCGTCTCTCGTTCATTGCGGGTCTCGGGGTGACAATGTTCGTCTCGCTGATTGGGTTTATTGCCTCTTCACAAGACAGCACCACACAAGAGGGCCATTTCTTGTCAACAATATCAAAGGCACAGGAGTTCAGATCTTTTTTGGGCCAATACCTGGAATCTCTACAGCCGACAAGTGTGTCGCACGAGACTCTGACAACTTTCAGAAATGTCGTGCAACGTGCAAAAGCCATCACGCAGTCAGGAAGCAGTGCGAGAAGCACAAACGAGGGCGAACTACTTTACGCCTTGTTACAAGATCGAAGCTGCGACACAACACTTCTGACAGAATTGCATTTTAATCTCTCAATCGAAATACTGTGCAGAAACTTTTCGTCCTCAACAGATCCCCAGGATGACATACTGGCACACGATCAAGACACGGCCCGATTTGCACCGACGTTATGTTCAGTTCTCAGCATACCACAACTGAATGAGTCCTTCCGAACTTGGGCCGCTCAAGGAATCGGGAGAGGCTACATTATGCGTGGCTTAACCTTTAATATCAGAGAAAGGCCAGGGAAAGGGCCCTCATCGGTCAAGTTGACTGGACACAATTTAGAAGTTGTCTCGTCATATACGAGTATTGTGCGACATCTTGAGCATCTTGTGTGGCAATCAAAATTTCCCGCTTCGACTTTCGCTGAAAGAACATTACAGCTCGTCTTCTCTGCCCTCGACCAGGGAAGCGAATGCCGAGTTCTAGGAGCCGACATCAACCGAAGTTATGTGGACGAACTGAGGTTCAAGCTGTTCCCATGCCCCGGGATTCCACTCTCCCTCTCGTCGGGACTTGAGGAGGGCCCTGGAACTTTGACAAGCGGATCTTCTCATGATCAACCTTGGAAATGGGCTGCAAATCTTCTGAGAGAGATATGTGAGCGTGCAGCTCGTGATCCCGTGTTGTCCTTTCTCAAACCACTCATAGCTGCCGTTCCAGAGTCTGCGGAAATCCTGTTACCATACGCCGTTCACATTGTCTTGCGCAGCGAGGTCAACACACAGGAGACGTTTCGAGAATACCTGTCAGGGTCCTTTTCCAAAATTCTCCAACCGAAGGAAAGATGGCCAAGCCAGGCTCGACAGTTGGTTTTGAGGACACTTTTGTATCTCCGAACATGTTCTATTCCAGACGAGGCTCATATGGCTCTGCGGAATTCCTGGCTCGAAATTGATTTTGGCGAAGCCTCGGTCGCCGCAGCTGACTGCCACATGTGGCACGAAGCCTTGCTCTTCCTTGAGCTACATTATTCTCAAGCCCAGCTTCAAGTAAGTCGCTCTTCTCGGAGATCCTTCGTTGCCACAGACGATATTCCGACAGATGTTGTGGCCAATATCTATGAGAATGTTGATGATCCGGACTTCTTCTATGGAAAACACCAAGAATTTGATCTGCAGTCTGTTCTTAAAAAAATGAATCATGAAGGAGCGAGCCAAAAATCTTTATCTTTCCAGAGCGCCATGCTGGACTCTCGACTGAGAATGAGCGGTCAAGAACGAAGTTTGAGCCATGTGGCACGGACAACCGCATCAACTCTAAAGGCAGCAAATATGCAAGGAATCTCCGAGGCTGTCAGACAATATTATCAAGGGTTCGTCAAGGACATGTCGCACAAACAGCATATCGATTCAACGTCGGCCAACGATAAGTGGGATGTTCTGCCCGCAAGGGAACGTTCTACACCCTCTTCTACTTTTGACTCGCTATTTCGCAGCATGCATACTATCTCGAACAAGGAAAGTCTGGCTCGAGGGTTGGATCGATCTTTACTTGGGCTCGTAGATATAATGAAGACTAGAGACTTCGGTAAAGGTTACACAAGCGATCTTCTCTCCCAATTGGCAGTTCTCGCAGAGGCGAAACAAATTGTCAGCGCAACTACAGCTGAAGGCCTCAACTCAACCTGGGCAGCAATAATGGCAAGAAATGAAAAGATAAAACTTGCAGTGTACGTGTCGTAAACTTCCGAGGCGATCCTTACTGACTGACACAGGTTCCAAAAACTATCGCCCATACTACGTGGAAGAGAGGCGGCCTTTGCAGCGATACGCCGAAACACTCATTTGCAAGCCACGTTTTCGCTCGATGTCAAACAAGCCCTCCTACACGAAATCAGGGCTGTGCGACAGACTCTCGACATGGCATCAGCCTACGAAGTGTCACAATTTTGTCTGAACCGTGCAATGTATCTGTCCGAGCTGAACCAGTTAGCTGTAAATGAAGAATTGGAAGTCGATGTTGCTATCCAGTATGATCTTGCAAGGACATTGTGGGCCCAAAATGAAAT